>NC_091473.1:56321651-57032353 GCF_036971445.1 Narcine bancroftii
GTCCCAAGCAAACTCATCCCCATACTTTGTAATCTAGGGATCAGCACCCCTTCTGCAACCGGTTCATTGTCCCTGTAGTACATGAGTATATTGTGCCATGGGGTGTAGTGTTAAGCAGAAGGGGTAGTGCCTCTGACTGGGGACATGCCGCATCCCTTGGATGGTCCACAATCTTTGGTCCTCTCTGCTTACACAACTCTCACCTATGGCTCCACGTAGTCGCTCATGCATGGCGACGGCCACACCCCGGCAAACTGCGTCGGCTCGCAGGCTAAACTAGGTGAGGGTAGCCCGTGGATCTGTATCCCGGGTGATGGAGAGACACCCATCTCCAGAGTACACTGTGATGAATACAGGCTGGGCAGTTGTACTAGGTTCTCCAACTGGGAAGACATTGTGACAAGGTTTCTTTTCAGATCATGGATTCAGACAGATCATGTACTACAAGCCAGCCTCCTCACCCTCTTATCCCTTTTTAGTTTAACTTCAACATACCATTGGAATAACATGTGGGGAGTGAAAGAGTATAAGATAAACTAATTTCCCTGACATAAATCAATGTAATATATTCATCTAATTTTGTCCCAGTTTCATCTTACATTAGCAGGTTCCACATTCTTCGCATTCACCAAGTATAAAAGTTTTTTTTCCTGGATGGTTATTGGTTGAATTAATGACCATGAATAGTTATGGCCTCGGATTCTGGATGTGCCACAATAGAAACAATTTTTCAATGTAAAACTTCAAAATTTTAAGGTCCTTTTTTAATTTTTTTTTATTTTTCACACTATGAACCATACTGACCAAAATACACACAAACATTTCCCTTTTGAATATACACAGTGTCATTTTCTCCCCTTTTTCACCCCCCTCCCCACTCACTCAACGTTCAACATGTATGATACATTAAACCCATTAAACAATGTCATCACACAATGAAAATAAACAATAAATTTGTGTCTTCTACTTTTACATACTGGGTCAGTTCATTTCGTCTTCTTCTCCTTCTGTCAAGGTCCTTTTTCTTGATGTCACTCAATCATCTAGGGAAAAGGAATCTCAGTCCAATGAACCTTCCTGATCATTACCTTGCCTCAGTTTAAATATTACCCTCAAAAATATTTGTCCTACTTTACCAGTCCTTCGACATCTTGCAGCACCCAGTCCAGAACAATGCACAATATTGTAGTTGAAAGTCTAACCAAAGTTTAAAGTTGCAGGTTTTACAGATTTTCTCTACTTTGGAATTCTATTTATATTGACATGATCTCTGTATTCTGCTTAAAAATTTGAGACCAGTTTAACCTGCATCATTACATAAAATGGATTGATTCTGCATTTATAAATTATTTCTTTAGTCAGCTTATATTAACACCTTCCTGAGAAACAATGGCTTTTACTTTCTTCTGACCAAAAGTATCATGTTAAATTTTGATATTCGTACTCTGTGGATTACCATTTCATACATTTTCACCCAGTAAAAACTTCATCCACTGTCTCACAATTTGGTGGCTTCCACAGATTTTGATATTATACTTCCATTTCCAAAATCTTGGTTGATTCTGTAAACATTGAACATTATCCCTAGTGTTAACACCAGTTGAATTTCATATCCAATCTTTTACCAAACTACTTCTAAACCTTTCTTTCTACTATTGGTTTGAAGACGGTGCTAACAATTCATCTAATTTTTCTCCTCATCGTTCTATTCAATATCCTCATTGCACAACTGTAGAGGGCAAGAAAGTAGGTGAAATTAGTTTGGGAACTGGAGGAGAATTACACACAACTTCTCAGGTCATACTCACTGAACAATACATGTTCCTTTCACTTGTGTGATTGAGAGCCAGTTTTCAGGACACTGTTTTTCAACTGTACAAAAAAACTGGATTGGCCCAGCATCTTTTATTTACATGCGTCATAAGGCTCTTTACAAGAGTGTTACCAGAGACTATTTGCCACTAATCCATGAATGGAGATATTGAGGCAAATGTGTTTTACATTATGCTTTAAAGAGAATCTTGAATAGCAAAGGAGAGATAGGTTTAAAAAGAGAATCCAAAGCTCTGTTCTCATTGCTGCCAACAGGAAAGAGATATAGGTGCCATAAGACATACCACCAGGTTCAGGAACAATTGCTATCCCTCCACCATCAGATTCCGAAACAACAAACTCAATCAGAAACTCATTTGGAATCAGAATCCAAAGCCTGTGTAAAATGAAGATGAGAAGAAAATGTAAAGTGTATGGGACGCTTCAAAGATTGTAGACTTGGGGTAGGTAAAAGATGACAGAAAGATTTGAAAGCCTAGACTGGAAGTTTAAAATTGTAAAATTGTTGGACTAAGTGTTAAATATTTAAGCAAGATCAATGACAATGTGAGAAAGAGACTTGTTGCAAGAGTTTTGGATGCCTTCACATTTGAAGATGGAGCAAAATGGGGAAACAAGAGGAATAATGGTTTGAATGAGGAGCTTAGCACCAAATGATGTGGGTTAGGGGTGCAAATACTGTAGAAGAACAAAAAAAAACCCCAAAGAAATAGGTTCATTAACTGAAAATCAAATGGCAAGTCCAAGTGGCAAATAGATAAGTTCAGTCTCAGAGTCTGGACTGGTAGATAGATTTTTGCCTTAATTATTCCCAATAATTAATTGGAATTTATTGAATATATTAATATGGTCAGACAAGCAGTGTGACAACCTGAAGTAGTGAAAAAGTTGGAAGAAATATTGGTGAAATGGAATTGGCCAACATTCCTGTTTCAATAGGATCTGGAGTATTTTCAGAGGAAGGATTTGAGTGATAGCATATAGATGAGAAATGGGAGAGGTTCAAAGTTCAGATTTACTGTCAGAGTACACACATAACATGACAAACAACCATGAGGTTCTTTTTCCTGTGATCCAGGCAGAATTTCTATACATCAGTAATGCAAAAAACTGTGTTCATGAAAAGATAAGTATACAAAATAGAGAAATGTAAACAGTGAAAATAAATTGTGCAATACAGAAAATAAATATTCAATAATAGATAATATGCAAAGTAAGAGTCCGTAAATAAGTCTCCGATTGAGCTTGTTGTTGAGGAGTCTGATGGTGAAGGGGGAGCAACTCTTCCTGAACCTGGTGGTGATCTATACCTCTTTCCTGATGGCAGCAGTGAGAACAGAGCGTATGCTGGGTGTTGCGGATTCTGGATGATTGCTGCTGCTCTCCCATGGCAGCGTTCCATGTAGAGACTTTTACCTGTAATATACTGAGATGTGCCCACTAATTTTTGCAGGGCTTTCTGCTCAGATGTATTGGCTCCACATAAAAGGTCCACAAAGTATCAATGAGGGAGCTGCATTCCAGATCAAACAGTACTGGGGCAAGATCTGCAATAATGCACAGGATGCCCAGGCTTTGGCTGGCCAGATAAGAATGGAGGGAACTGAAGGAAGGGCAATGCCACTGCCCAACAGAGGGGAGACTCAAGATAGAATGGTGTGGTTAACCATGCCAAAGAATAGTTTACCAGGTTAATACTTTACTTTGGTTTTAGGTCTTGGAAAGGAAGGATAGGCTGAAAAGAGAACAGAAAAAGGAAAGGCCTGGAAAAAGTGTCCTGAAATTAGCCAGTTCCTTATATTAATTAATTAATATTTTAATTTAATTTCATTAATTATTATTTTGTAGTTGACAGGATCACTATCTTTTGCTCTCAAGAATCTTCCAAGTCAAGATCCAAAACCTTCCTCTTGATATTTCTGTCAGGCATGTTTGAATACATTACAGAAGCTGGTTCCACTGATAAGATTTTGACTGAGAATACTTAGCCTTCAGATGTTAAAGATCCCAATAGCACAATACATCACATCTTGCACTATATAATATATTATTAGGGTGATTATGTGCTTATATAGTTCATTAATATACAATGACATGAATTGTGTAAAATTTACAGTGCTAAATTATACAGTTTAAGGAGATTGCTATCTATTTTATCCTCTCTTACTGTATCTACTTCTAGGAGTAATTTTGAAAAGCTGGTATATGTTTCAAATTTAGGTTGAGGGATTGATCTTGAAGAGGGGTTTTGATGAAGAGTTGAGCCAAAGGATTAAAAGTTAATACAGCTCAATATTTCTGTTCTTTTTCTGTGGCAAGCTCATCCCCCACTGGCAAGTGGACGAGCTATCTTTATGTTTTTGCACAGAAATTTCTGTAAGGAAGACCTATTATTAGTCATTTCCACTGAAATAAACAAATCCGGCATTTTTCTGGGTCAGTGTGTCCTTTTACAGCAAGCCAACATCCCGCGAGCAAAAGAGGCGGGACGTGTCACTCAACAACGTCAGTGTCTCGTTTCACATATAACATTCTGTATTTGATGGTATGTTAGATCCACTTTTTTCCCAAAAAATGGTTCAAAAATATTCCCCCAGTCTTGTATGGGAGTTTGAAATTAGGGTGATAATGGTGAGTGACTCCAACAGTAATGCTGTCGGTCCTCGCACTGGTCATTGTTGTATTGAGAAAGTGTCAGATCTGTAAGAGATGAGTTTGGACACAAGGGTTTGCAATCAAACATTATTTTTATTAACACCAACAATTAATAGAAGAGCGTGGGAAAGTCGTAGCAGGAATAAAACACACATATGCACAATTTATAAAAGAGCAGGGGAAAAATGCACACAATTTAATAAGACATGTGTGCACAATATATAAAGGAGTGTGGGTAAATCTACTGCAAGTATTGAACTATAGCAGTGGATTTCAAACTTTGCCTTTCCACTCATATACCACCTTAAGTAATCCCTTTCTAATCACCGCTATCTATTGTTGGGGACTGGTGGCAGGCTGTCGGGAGGGAGTGAGGTGGGGGAGGGGGAGCGGGGCAGAGGGGATATAACTGTTCATACTGAGGACAAACCCACAGACCAGCTTGCTCACAGCACAAAATGACTAGAGAGGCCTGGGGACAGCTGAGAGCAGGGCGGTGGAATCAGTGTTGGGGGTGGTCGTTTATCTCAATGCCACTCCCTAACATTAATCTTCTCCCTTAATATCTGAAGTGACTGTCTTGAATACATTCAATAACTGAGCATTCGCAGAGTTCCAATCTCAGTACCCTTTCATACATACTTTTCATCTTATTCATGAATGATCAAGCCCTATTTTGAAAGACCACAGCCACTCTACATCTGTCCTGTCAAAACCATGAAGTATGTACTTATGATTTAAATCATCTCTCATTCTCCTCCCAGCAGCACATCAGTACTTCACCCACCAAACAAAACAGTGAGTCTAGATTTCACCACCAGATCATTTCATCTCCAGCTCATTTCAGATTTCTCCATTTATGGGAGCATGCATAGGTATCCGAGATGGGCTAAACCTCAAATGCCTGTCCAGCGAATTACTTGCTGTCAGCCAGATTGACTTTGCCTTTTACCTTGTGCAGCTCAGTCTGGCAACGGGCCTCTGGGAGAGAGCGGGAGAGCAGGTCACCGGGAGTGAGTGGGACAGCAGGCCGCTGGGACAGAGTGGGACAGTGGGCCACTGAGAGAGAGCAGGACAGTGGACTGTTGGAAGAGAGCAGGCAGCAGGCTGCTGGAAGAGAGCGGGGCAGCAATACTATTATTAAAAAGATTTTTCATGTTGTCCAAGTTTTAAATGCTTACCCGGAAATAATTTTTTTTAAAATTGCGGTATACATACTCATCCTTATTTGAATTGGTCCTGGAATGCCAGAAGCACCTCTTACACAGATGGTGTTCCGAGACTGTTACTAGATCTGCTGCCGGAAAAAAAAGGTGGGTCTGGAATGACCCCCCCACCCTCCCGCCATTCTGTCTCAGTTCTTTTTGGACGAGTGGGGTTATGTTAAAAAGGAGTCAATGACCCAGATCGAAAGGGCTGTGTAAAAAGCATGAATATTGTGTGAAGGTTCTGAAAATATTCACGGACATGGAATAAAGGGTCTTGGGATCAGCAAACTTAATATATTTCATGGGTACACTCCTCCACCTGGCAGTTAACTCCCAACTGAACTACAACTTCTTTTCACCATTGAAACACACCCAACTATATACTGAATTAACGATTCATAACAGAGTCCTTTCCCAGTCTGGGCACTGGGCACTGAGCACTGCAGCACTATGACAGAATCAATTTCCAAAGCATTGACAGTAATTGAAACTTTGGATGAGGAGCTAAAATCTCAATCAGTTGGGAAGTGGGCCAAGGAGTGCGAAATGGAATTTAACTCTGACAAGTGTGAACTGTTGCTAAATTAAACCAGAGAAGGCCATAGAGAATGTTGTAGAACAAAGAGTAATGACTCAGATGGAGAAGGTGCATTCAGCACACATTCCCTTCATTGCATGGGGTGGAGAGTACAAAAATTGGGATCTCATGATTCAGATGTACAAGATGTTGATGAGGTCACATTAAGAGTACTCAGTGCAGTACTGGTCACCCAGCTATATGAAGGACATCAGTAAAGTGTCCTTAAATTTACCTGAAAGGGTGCAGAGGAGATTCACTAGGACTAGACGACTTGAATGATAAGATCTATATTCCCTGGAGTGTTGGAGGTTAAAGGGTGATCTTATAGAAGTTTACAAAATCAGGAAGGGCATGGATAAAGTCAACACATATAGTCTCTTTTCCTGGGTAGAATATTGTAGAACGAGCGGGTATAGGTTTAACATGAGAATGGAAAGATTTAAGAGGGACCTGAGAGGCATCCTTTTCACTCAGAAGTTGGAGGGTATCAGGAAGAAGTTGCCAGAGGTAAATGCAGACATTTGAACAGATCCCTGGTTAGGAAGAGCTTAAAAGACCAAATGCAGGCAAACAGTACAAGTCCTGAATACGATCTTGGTTAGCATGGTTGAGTTGGGCTGAAGGGCCTGTACTATTCTCTATGACAATTACTTTTTGAGATATTCAATGGTAATGATAATGAGTTTATTCATAAACATATATGTACAATGTAGAAATGTACCAAGATTCTTACTTGCTGAAGCCTCTCAGGTACTTTCGTAAAAAAAACACAACTCCAATGGTATAAATTAAATGACCCCAGAATGGAAATGGAAAGAGATAATAGGTATAAAAGATAGATAATAAATATTCACAGTTACAGTTAGGGGAAGAAATAAAAGGGTGGCATTTCAAGAATGCTCCAATCTGATGCCTCAGTCCAATCATCAGTCTCAGAGCTGCTCAAATAAGAGACTTATGCTCTGAGAGTTACTTGGTTTTTCACTGCAACCACAGCAACAATTCAGCACAAATGAGGCAAGAGCAAACTGCAGTCTGCAAATCTGTGCCAGCTTTCTTACATTAGTAGTGATTTTTAAAACTTATTCATTTGGCTTAGAAGGGCTGAATGCTGACCTAATGAGAGCTTTTGCTGCAATAATTTTGACCTTGCCATTTCCTGAGATATTGCCCGTGCCATGGGGCTAATTACTGCTGGGTCAGTCATTTTACTGTCCACCAGATGTTTAAACAGCAAGGAAGGAAAAGTAGAAAATACCAGAGATACTCAACAGGTCAGGTCATCTTAGGAAAGAGAGAAAAACAATTGCATTGAATTAAATTGTCCACATGTACTGAGGTACAATAGAAAATATTTTTGTGTGCTATCCAGGAAGTCAACCTTGCCTTGTGCTCAAAGGGTACTGAAAAATAAAACAAAATGGCAGAATATGGCATTACATAGGGGAAAAAAAGGTCAATTAAAAATTGCAAGGGCATTATCATTTTACAGAGAAGAGGTCAGTTCAATAGTCAGTTAACAGTGGCAAAGAAACTGTCCTTGAACCTGGTGATGTGTTTTCAAGCTCATATATCTTCTGCCTGATGAGAGGGTGAAGGGAGAGTGACCACGGTGGGTTGGGTCCTTTAATGTGTTGGCTGCTTTCCCAAAACAGCAGGAAGTGTAGTCACGGTCATTGGAGGGGAGGTGGTTTTGCAAGGTGGCCTGAGTTTCATTCACAACTCTGCAATGTCTTGCAGTCTAGGGCAGAGCAGTTCCCATACTGATCTGCAATGCATCCAGACAGGATACTTTGCTGCATCTATAAAAATTGTTAAGAGACACTGGAAACATGCCAAATATCTTTAGACTTCTAAGGCATTTCTCTCTCCTTGAAGATTTGTGACTACTGAGCATTTCCTGCATTCTCTGTTTTTCTTTCAGATTTCCAGCATCTGTGGTATTTTGCCTTTGAGGGCTGATTTTTCTGAAGGTGAATTAGACAGCGCTTACATTCCATTATGGTGAATGGAATCACTTCCAAGTAAAGCTTAGTAAACATCCAGGGGCAAACATGACTTGTGTTACTGGCACAGTCATTTTGCCCACATTGTAATGACTGTATTGGTAACATTCATTCCTGTACACCTCACCAAACAACACAGGTTTATTCTAACCTCTGCAAATCTCTGGAGGGTTAAACTCAATCTGGACTAGATGAAAACAAGACCACCTCTCGGACGCCCCAGCAAACAATCAAATTAAATTTGGCCTTGAGATAATCTGTCATTGACAACTCTGCAATGATTATTTGCTGGGTTCCATAACCAATTAAGTATCTTTCTTCAGTGCCCTGCCCTGTCAAGTCTTCTGAATACAGGAAGACTCCACTCTCAGCCTATGAAATTGATCTCAGCAATGCTGTCCTTTGATGTTAATCAGTCTGGTTCACACTCACAATTGCAACCCAGAGATTCCTGATGTTTAGTATACTTTGTGTTCAGTGATTGAACTGGTGAGGCTGCTGGTGTAGAAAACTTGATGGCAGGCAGCAGTATATTTTTACCAGAGATAACCCAGTTGGTTAGGATAACAGGGGGCTGTAGAACAGCAGTGCAGTGCCCCTTTGAAGGCTTAATTGTGTAATTATCCTTCAAGACTCATGAAGTCGGAGTATCTAGCACCACAGAAACAGGATATTTAGTCCATCACATCCATGTTAAACATCAAGTACCCATTTACACTAATCTCATTTGCTGGAGCTTGGTCCATTGCCTTAGCGCTTCAAGTGCTCACCCAGACATTTCTCAGGTACTGTGTGGGCACTTTCCCCCACCAACTTCTCAGGCAGTACATTCCTCATTCTAACCATCCTTCACATGAAAAGTTCTTTCGAAGATCCTCTCTAAACTTCTCTCCTCACCTTAAACTCACAAACTCTGCATAATTTTGCATTCCTCAAAATGGTTGCCCCTCAGCCTGCTTTATGCTAAGGAAATCAGACACAGCCTATCCACCTGATAAGTTGTCATGTCTGGATTAAAGGGTATGTGCTATGGAGAGAGGTTGGGAAAGGGCGGCACAGTTGGCATAGCGGTTAGCACAACATATTTACAGCACCAGCGACTAGGATCAGGCTGGGGTTCAAATTCTGCGCTGTCAGTAAGGAGTTTATATGTTCTCCTGTGTCTGCATGGGTTTTCTCCAGGAGCTCTGATTCCCTCCCACCATTCAAAAATGTACCGGGGTGTAGGTTAATGGTGTGTAAGTTTTGGCAGCATGGATTCGTGGGCCAAAATGGCCTGTTACCATGCTGTATGTCCAAATTTTAAATTATTATTTTTTTTTTAAATTTGAAGTTTTGGAGGCTGAGGGGAGGGTTGATAGACGTTTACAAGATTACCAGCAACAGTGATAGGGTAGAGAGTCAGAATCTTTTTCCCAGGTAAAGAGGTCATGCGTTTAAGGTGAGGCGATGGTGAGGGGACAAATTCTTTACACAGAGAGTGGTGGGTGTCTGGAATCGGTTTCCAGGAGTAGTAATGGAAGCAGAGATGACAATAGTGTTAAAAGGCTTCTCGATGACACATCAATATTCAGGGAATAGAGGAATATGGATCATGTGCCAATAGCAGGGCTTGAGTTGAATGTTTTACCATAGTCAAAGTAAACAATGGGGTGAAGGGACTGTTCCTGTGCTGTACTATTCAGTTTTCCATATTCAATGTTCTAAGTGGTTTTGACTGACACCAAAAGTTGAGACAACTCAGCTCTGACATGGTTCAGGATTATCCTTTCTGGGTGTCAGCAGTAATTCCCAAAGTTATCCCAAGACACAGCATTTTTTTTTAAGTTTGCTTTGTCTCATTGCCCAGAGTTAGTTTTGTGAGTGATCAGGAAAACCAGTGCACCAGGATGCACTGCCATGTGGATAAGGACTTTCGCCCCTTTCTCGCCTTGGAACACATATGTGTTTTTGTGTGCTTGTTTGTGCAACTACAATCAGCCTGGCATCCCTGTCTTCCGCTATCTGCAGCAATACAATGGGAAATTACTTTAAGCATTCTCAGTTTTGTCCCTGGTGGAAATATGTTCAGAATAATTTTGAAAAGACAACTCCAATTTGACAGAGATTAGTACTTACTGTGACCTTTCTCTGAATGTCGACAAACACTGCTGATGCTAAAAAGAAAATGTCATGTGGTAACATTGAGGGATGCAGTCCTGAGTTTAGGATTGAACGACAGTAATTGTTTGGGACAGAGCAAAGAAGGGATTACTCTGGGTTTGCAAATACGCCCTCAGATCCTGTGGTGAGGAGAGTTTTGCCTGGCCTGAGATTGTATTTCAGGCACAAACTGTGCTGAAGTGCTCTATCTTTCTTTGGCTTGGCTTCGCGGACGAAGATTTATGGAGGGGGTAAAAGTCCACGTCAGCTGCAGGCTCGATTGTGGCTGACAAGTCCGATGCGGGACAGGCAGCCATGCCCAACTTCTACATTTGCTGAAAGTTGCCTGTAGAGCTCGTCGAAAGAATCAAAGACTTGTTGATCCAAACCAAGGCTTTTATTAGCAAAAGATAGGAGCTCTTCGCAGGTGGCTGACCAGTCCGGAATGATCCGACCTGGCTAGGGACACAACCCATTAAGGCCCAGACAGTAGGCGTGGCTAAGCTCTCAGCCAATCGCTGTAAGCACAGTCTAGATACAGTAACTATATACATTGGTGATAGATCTGTACTATCACATTGCCACCACTGCATTGTCTGTTTGGAATCAATGGCTGAATTATCTCTCCTTCTCTCAATATGTATCTCCTTTTGTTTTCATTTTCCTTAAATAGTGTTGATTTTCCTGTTTTGATTTGTAAAAATGAAAAAAATGTGATGAATAAAAAGAGAACTGATTCAATGAAAGGGATTTTTTTGAAGTGTCTCCTCAAAGGGAGCGGTGCATTCTTACAGCGGAAGCACCGTGATGCTTGCTCTTATGTCATTTCACATAAGTGGCATGGATAGTAGAGCTGTTACCTCTCAGCTCCAGCAACCCCAGGTTCTCACCTCAGATACTGCTTATGTGGAGTTTGTACATTCTTCCTGTGATGCGTGGTTTCCTCTGTGAACCCTGGTTTCCATTCACATCCCCAAAAAACTTTCAGGTTGATAAGTTTATTGGTTACAGTAAGTGTGTAGATGAGTGACAGAATTTGGTGCGGGGTGGGGGGTGGGGAGGTGTGTGGAATTAAGAGTTGATGCTGAATATATGGGGGAATAAAATGGGTTAGACTAGGATAAGTGTCAAATGACTTTTAACTATCATGATGTGTAGAAGGGGCTATTTCAGTGCTGTATCTCTTCATGACTTTGACTGTGCAACAGATCAACCTTATCTTTTCACATAAACTGCTTTGATTGAAATCTCCTGATAGTGCCAATATCTAATGGGAAAAATTATGTGTAACTCAGTTGAAATAAATAGCTTTAACACACTGTCAGCAAGATCCAGTAGGCTGTTAGTTGGGCTCACAAGAAAGAGACTGAGTGCATTTTCCATGACAGCTGGTGAACGTGCAAACCTCTAAGCAACTTCACAAAGTCTTGGGCCATTTTTGCAAGTGGATAAATTTTCAGTTCTGTATTTGACTGAGAAGAGTAGCACGTCTGATGGCATAGCCCTCCCCCCCAGTGCTGCTTCAGAAAGACAGGCGCATGACATGATGAAGTTCAAGAACAGCTCTTGAAACCATGGCATTTGACCAAGGCGACACTTCGGTCCACTTAGTCACGGCTGACACACACATGATGGCTCTTTAGACCAATGCAAAAATGTAGACTGTAAATTAGTTTTGTCATTGATGATGGATTTGTTTGAATGTGGGTATATCAATGAGGCTGGGGACTTAGCCCTTAGATTGCTGAAATTTATAACGTGATGCACTGTTTTTTCATTATGGATAGCCTTCTCATCAGTCAACCTTCAGCCATTCACTCAGGAATATTATAATAATCTTTCAAACTTGGAAAGATGATGTGATGAGTAAACACATTTGTGGATGGCAGGCAGCCAAAGATATCCAGCATTAAAAGAAGGACTGGCCTGCATTCAATGGTAGTTCTTTATGTTCTGATGGCACCCACTTAATTCATTCACCCATCCCATTAAGCTTCAGTTTTGCTGCATGGTGTCAAATGATGTTAGCTGCAGCTCGGTACACAGCAGCCTTGCCTCTGGGTTATGTTCTAAGGGCTCTATCACACTCTAACACTAGGATCTGTAGTCTCAGCCAACATAGGAGTGCCATTCTGAGGAGGTGAATTAGGATGAGATGCTACCTACCCACTCAAGTCTATTTAAAACAACTATCACATCATTCAGATTGGAGCAACGGAGCTCCCTCTTTGACTTGATATCGCAAGGACCCTGAGGCTGATCCTCCATACATTTCTATTAATCACGAGGGGAATGGCTAAGGTGAACAATCATACCCATTTCTCCAGGGCAGGGGAGTCTAAAACTAGTGGATATTAGTTTAAGTAGAGATTTAGAAGGGGCCTCAGGCAACTTTTTCCTTGCTGACGGTGATGCGTACATGGAACAACCTGTCAGAAGAAGTAGATACAATGCTACATTTAAAAGACATTTAGATAGGTACATGGATATGGAAGGTTAGAGCCAAACACAGGCAATTAGGACAATCTCAGATAAGTAGCTTGGTCAGCGTAGATAAGTTGGGCCAAAGAGCCTATCGAGCTCTATGATTCTATCAAAAATAAATAGACTGCCACCTATCTCCTTGTTCAGAAACTAATAATTGAAAGTACCCAGAAAGATTTGGGATACCACAAGCCCATGGAAGTTGCAAATCTGTCAATTGTGACTTAAAAAAAAAATTAAGTGTATTCATGTTGAGCAACCCTGTAAAATAAACATGTCTTTCTGTTTTATTCTGGTGCATTGCAGACGTTTTGGGACAAAATGTGCAGCATGTCAGCAGGGTATCCCCCCAACTCAAGTGGTGAGGAAAGCACAGGATTTTGTCTACCACCTTCACTGCTTTTCCTGCATCATGTGTAACCGGCAGCTGGCCACTGGTGATGAATTCTATCTGATGGAAGACAGCCGGCTGGTGTGCAAGGAGGACTATGAGACAGCCAAACAGAATGGTAAGCAAATGGCTGGTGGGATGAATTTGCTGTGAGACAAAGATTGCATTGCATTCTCTTTAACCCATCATGGCATTCTCTTTAACACAGTATACTTGCTTGCTAACCATTTTCTACACCAAAATACATGAACAAATTTAATTTTTTTAACATCAAAATAATTCCCTTAAACCAGTGGTTCTCAACCTTTTTCTTTCCACTCACATACCACTTTAAATAATCCCTATGCCATTGGTTCTCTGTGAATAGTAAGGGATTGCTTAAAGTAGAACGTGAGTGGGAAGGGAAGGTTGAGAATCACTGCTCTAGACCTATTTGTTACTGAAATACTTTGCTTGAGAAAAATTGTCATTGGTCCATTTCCTTTGGAGTTATGAAACTGTGCACGAGTCAATGAGGTACGATTAAAACAGTGGTTTTCAACCTTTTTCTTTCCACCCACATACTACCTTAAACAATCCCTTACTAATCACAGAGCACCTATGGCATAGGGAATACTTAAAGTGGTATGTGAGTTGAAAGAAAAAGGTTGAGAACCACTGCCTTAAACCTTTTGAAGTTCATTTGCCTCCAAAGCATACATTTAATAAAGGATAAGGCATATTATAGACCTGTGGCCTACCTGCTGTGAACTTCCATTGAGTAATGGGGAAGCATACAGGAGTGAGATAGATCAGCTAGTTGAGAGGTGTCACAACAACAACATTACACTCAATGTTAGCAAAACTACAGAATTGATTGTGGACTTCAGGAAGAGGAAACCAGAACACAAACCAGTCCTCATTGAAGGGTCAGCAGTGGAAGGGGTAAAGAAGTTGAAATTCCTGAGTATCAACATCTCTGGAGAACTGTCCTGGGGCCATCATGTCGATGCAATTGTGAAGAAGGCACGCTAGTGGCTATAATTCATTAGGAGTTTGAGGAGATTCAGTATGTCACCAAAGCCTCTTGCAAATTTCTCACAGTGTACCATGGAGAGCATTCTGATTGGTTGCATCACTGTCTGGTGTAGAAGTACCAATGCAAAGGATAGGTAAAGGCTACTGAGGGTGGTAAACATGGTCACTGGCATCATGGGCATGAATCTTCACTCCATTAAGGACATCTTTAAGAGGAGATGTCCAAAGAAAGCAACTTCTATCATTAAGGAGCCTCACCACCCATGCCATGCCTTTTTCTCACTGTTACCATCAGGAAGGAGATTCAGGAGCCTGAACTCAATGTCACAAAAACAGCTTCTTCCTCTCTGCCATCAGGTTTATAAACAGACAATGAAGCTATGGACATTACCTCACTTTTTTTTTTGCATGTTATTTATTCTTTTTTAAATCTTGTATTTATGGAATTGTAATTTATAGCAGCTGTTCCACTGTGATGCCCAATTCTGCTGCCACAAAATAAAAAAACAAATTTTGTGACACATGTTCAAGACAATGCACCTGATTCTGATTCTGAGTGAACTCAATCAGATAGCAAGGATGCCACGATTTATGGTCACCGAGCAATCCTTTCTGGAGCCTTATAATGAATGAACAAACAAAGCAACAGTCATTCTGCAGGTGCAGGACAGTGGGCAGAACATTTATATTGGAACCATATTAATCAGGAGGCCCCTAAAAGTGGCAGAGAACCTAAGGCTCTCCCCCAAATGCTGCTGAGACCAAGCAGCAATTGTAAATTTCAGAAATGAGATTGTTTGATTTTGTGAGACACAGAGTGTTATTATGGCTCCATCAAGGAGCTGCCTGCTGCTTGCATGGCAGAAGTGACAATAGTCAATGGAGAGCTCTGCACACAGTTTCCTCTTGAATTCTGGCTTAAGAGAAGAGCAGCAAACAAAAGCTAAATGAAGTTCCAGGAGCATGACAAGAATAAGGATGGTTAAATGTTCTGGCCATTTTATACGTGATGCTTTTCTGGTAGCTGCCTTGTTGAAGAAACGTTCACATCGAATGTCTTTCACTGACCTGAAGTCCACTGATCGACTAATGTTAATGAGATTAATGACAATTACTAATAACCTGTTGTACAGATAATTATTAATAGGTCCCTGGAGCAGGTGTTGTGCACTGAGTAATAACACAACACCAGATACAATAGTGCATTACATCACCTGAGCCAATCAATCAGATGGTGAGGATACCACGATTTATGGTAACCAAGCAATCTCTTCTGTCAGCCATATAATGAATTAACTCGTTCACTGTTGCAATGGATTGTCACTGATCACTTAAACCTATGAAGGCAGTGCTGAAACCTCCTGGAGTAGAAAACCAGTCGCATTGGAATGGGAATGTACTGGAAATGTGGGAACACAGATAATCTGTCATTTTCCAACCATGCTTTAAAAAAAATGACACAAGATCATTTGCACAAGCTTCGTGCCAGTTCCAACCCTTAAACTTGGAAATTTACTTTCATGTATATCTTTTTTTAATCTGAAAGAGCCAAAGTAAAACTGCTTTCTGTAAACAGAGTTATCAGAAAGAAGTGTGTGTGTGTGTGTGTTTGTGTACTGCTTTAATGTGTGTATGTGTCTTAAAAGAGAAAGATATATATAGTGTGTGTGTGTGTGTGTGTGTGTGTGTGTGTGTGTCTGTGTGTGTTATATATAAGAGAGAGTGAGAGAGAGAGAAAGAAATAAAATCGAACTACTTCATCACAGTGCCAAATTTTATCAGGAGTCCAGCCCTTACTCGTTTGATTGATCCACTAATAGTTAAATTCCACTGATCAATTTTAAAAATAGTATATTGATCAGTGAATTAATTAATTGCCTTTCAGATGCAAATGGGGCACAGGACCAAGCTCACTGTATTGGTTAACAAGTGTTCATCGATGAAAAGCATATGTAAGTTATAGAAATAATTCTGATATAGCGCTGGGCTGTCAAATCCCTTTACTTACAGGCTAGTCCATTTACAATTCTTTCAGGCTACTGACAGATTAAATGCAGGTATGTTTGAAACCTAATTATCAAGTGCTTGCAAATTACCAGAACATTTTCTGGAGCAATTGGCCCACCATAAGTTTTACATTAGATTGTTGAATCTTTCCTTGGTCCTGAAACTATATCCAATTGCATAAACTGGAGACTTAAGAAACCATCAAGAAACAATGAAATTGTTAGGCAATACAATCAAAATTCATCTAGTCTGACTTTTACCATTTTGTAGTGACATTAAACAAAAATAATGTATTGTTAACCAATGATAACAATCACTCTCTATCAGTTTGTCCATAAAATATGCACAAATGGAGTGATGAAATTCCCTGAAGCAGAAAGCCTTGTCCAAAGTGACGAGGCCTTCCTGAACCTTACCAGACCATTTTTTAAGTCATTCTACATTCCAGACGAACACAATATTTCTGAAGGAAATATCTAATATTGCATTTTAAGTCACATTTGTTTAAAATGGGCAGAAATGGTATAACATTTCATTAGCTCTTGTCAATGCAGTCTAACTTGATGCATAGGATTGCAAATATGAATTAAAACTTCAAGGGAGTGATTGTCTATTTTTCTCCTAAAAGCTCCACAAAGTACCCGTGAGATATTAAATAATTTTAATTTATTTTACTAAGATATTTTAGCTCTGCGTTAACTTATTTGTTAAAAGCACAACATGGTCAGTAAATATAGCTTGGACCATTTTGTTTTCTGTCAATGTGAACAGAAATGCAAAATATTGTGATAAGTGATATTATTCCAGTTCACACTTTACATTTAGCACCCAATCATAGAACTTAGAACAGTGCAGCACAGTACAGGCCCGTCAGCCCAAAATGTCATGCTGACCGTCATAAATCTACTCAACAGCAATCTAATTTTTCCATACCTCACACCCATCACTCTCTATTTTTCTTATACTGTATCATGTGCCGATCTATGAGTATTTTGAATGCCCCTATTGTACCCAGCCTTCACTGTCACCCCCAGGAATACATTTCAGGCACCCACACTCTTGGTATACACAAAAAAAATTTCATCCTGCATAGGGAAAATCATGAATGTGTCATAGAAAACAGTTTAACCTATAGAAGCCATTTTTGAACATATTACAAAATTGGGAAGATTATAAGTAAAAAAAAGGATAGTTTGGGAAATTAGCTCCAAGTAATTCTCTTTGCCACTCTCTGGTGCATGGAGGAGGGTAGCAAGCACTTCCAGGACACAAGCCTGCAGTGTCAGTATTTAGAAAGGCAAGAATCACATAAATATATATATGTATAAAAAAAATCCACCAATATTTCACATGAAGCTGTTATATTTGCACCTTCATTTCCCCAGTACATCCATGGTCAGATAACAAGTTTCACTGACAAACAGAGCTTCCTTTGAATCACACTTTCTTTCTTCAGGCCCTGTTGTGAAGGGGTTATGATACCCAGATTTAACACTGACTTCTAACAATGGAGCATTTGCCACATAAAATAAAAACCCCTAGTATCCAGCACTTGGATTGGTAGATGACAGATAAGTGAATTTGCTGAGTGTATGAGTTTGCATGTTGTGTGATTTGACAAAATTTTAATTTCTGTATTTTTTATCTACTGATATTTATTTTCTGCGACATTTTGCTGGTTGCTTGAGGCTGATAGTTGCTTGAATTCCTGATAACAGGGGTCTTTACTTTTGCCGCTAAACTTTGATGAGAAAATATATGTGATTAAACCAATATATCTAGCAGATATCATACTCTGGGTTATTTGAGCTGTTTGTCTGTGTTTGAAGTTTGCAGCAGTGTTGGCGCTGAATTGAGGTGTGTCTGAGGTTGATGGTTACATAAGTAGGGTATGGCATCTAAATCTGTGACCTCTGGCATTGACCACGTGCATGAGGTCACTAATTCCTTGTGGAAGTACAAGGAATTGTTCTGAGGAAGCTCAACTCTTGCCATTGACTGCCACTGTTATATCCACAATGAGTCTGAATCTAGAGGATATCCTGGCACATATAAGGTATCTCTAAATCTAAATCCTTGCCAATTTGACTAATAGAACAAGGAAAAACCACTGCACACCTCCATGCCCCCTGATGATCTTCTACTGTCAGTATCCAAAGATGACATGTGGGATGCCTTCAGGAGAGTGAATCAAAGGACAGCATCCAGTCCAGACAGAGTACCAAGAGGTGTTCTTAAATCCTGCGCTGACCAACTAGCCAATATATTCATGGATATCTTCACCATCTCATTCTGTCAGGGCATAATATCCACCTGTTTCAGACAGGTCTCAATTGTTCCGGTGCACAAGCAGAGTGCCTAAATGACTAGCACTCTAGCAGTCACATCTATAGTGATAAAATGTTTTGAGAGGCTAGTGTTGAAGCATATCACCTTCTATCTAAAGCAGCGACATGGATTCATTCCAATTTGCCCACCAGAGCAACATATCTACAGCAGATGCCAACTCACTGGCTCTTCACAAAACTCTGGAACACTTGGACAGCAAAGATGCATACATCACGATGCTCTTTATCAACTACAGTTTGGCATTTAACACCATCGTCCCCTAAAAACTGATCAGCAAATTCCAAGTTCTGGGCCTCAATACCTCACAGGGTAATTGGATCCTAGATTTCCTCACCTTCAGACCACAATCAAGTCAAGTTACTGTCATCTGGTTGTATAAGTACAACTCAGTGAAACAGCATTCTCTGGTCCACAGTGCAAAACGTGCAGACAAATAATACATATGCAGGACAAGTAATTAATCTATACAAATAAATAAATATTGTTTTGTACAAATGAAAGTCTCGGATGGTTAGTGTGAGCAGTTCCTTTGCTCATTCAACATTCTCACTGGGCCGTGGGAAGAAGCTGTTCCTCAGCCTGATGGGGCTGGCTCTGATACTCCTGGAGCAGATGAAAGAAGCTGAGTGCAGGGTAGAATGGATCCTCAATGATTTTGCATGACCTTTCCAGGCAACGATCCTGGTAGATCACGTCGATATGAGGGAGGGAGACTCCAGTGATCCTCTCTGCCACTTTTATGGTCCTGTAGATTGGCCTCCGATCCATTTCTCTTCAGCAATCGTACCAAACTGTGATGCAGCAGGCCAAGATGCTCTCAATAGAGCTCCTATAGAAGGCTGAAATAATGGTGGCTGGTACACTTGCCCGCTTCAGTCTTCTCAGTAAGTGCAGTCACTGTTTCACCTTCCTGACAAGTGAGGAAATGTTGAGTTTTCATGATAGGACACTGTCAAGTGAACTCCAAGGAACCTGGTGCTCTCCACTCTCTCCTCTACAGAATTGTGGATGTCTGGTGGAGGGTGGTCATTTCTGTTCATTCTGAAGTCACGATTATCTCCTTTATCTTGTCCACATTGAGATTCAGGTTGTTATTCTTGCACCATTTCACAAGATTTTCTACCTTTTTTCTGTAGTGCGGCCATTGTTGTTACTGATGAAGCCAACTATTGTTGTGTCTTCTGGAAATTTGATGACACTATTGGGACTGGATCTGGCGATGAGGTTGTGCGTCAGTAGCATGAACAGGAGTGGGCAGAGCACATAGCCTTAAGGTGCGCCTGTGTTCACCATGATGGTGCTCGATGTTCTGCTGCTGACCTGGACAGACTGTGGTCTTTCCGTTAGGAAGTCCAGGACCCAATTCTAAAGAGGGGTCTTGAGTCCCAGCAAGGACAGCTTCTCCACCAGCCTCTGGGAAATGATCATATTAAACGCCAAGCTGAAGTCAATAAACAACAGCCTGGGGTGTTGATCTCCAGGTGGGACAAGATGGAATGAAGTGACAAAGATACACCATTGTCTGTGGAACGGTTTCTTCTATAGGTGAATTAAATGGATCCAGCATCCCTGGGAGGTGTGCTTGGATGTGTTCCATCAACAGACGCTTGAAGCATTTCATAATGGTGGAGGTCAGTGCCACAGAATGGTAGTCATTGAGGCCTGTTATTGTTGTCCTTTTGGGTACTGGGATGATACTGGCTGTCTTAAACTCAGTCAGAACAATGGAATATTGCAGTGAGGTGTTCTCTCTGGTTCATGTACAGCCTCAGATTATTTACTTCTCCAGCGATCTTACATTTGAGAGTAGGATCATTGGGAGTGCAGGTCTGAAGTCTAACCCTGATGCCGGCCCATTTTCCATGCTTCTGCCTTCTCCAGCAGCACTTCCGATGGCCTTCCATGTGAGGATTGGCAAGAACATCTCCTCCACAATCTCCATCAGCACTGGAGTATCACAGGGCTGTGTAATTAGCACCATGCTCTACTCTCTTTAATCTGTGTGGCTCAGTCTGACAACAATAGCATTTAACAAATTTGCTGATAATACCATGGTAGTGGGCAGCATAAAAGGGGATGATGAGTCAAAATAGAGGAGGGAGATTGAAAATTTGGCTGATTGGCCAAAAGCATGAAGATGATTGTGGACCTCAGAAAGGGAAAACCAGAGGTGTATGATCCAGTGATCATTGGGGGATCAGAGGTGGAGAAGGTGAGAAAATTTTAATTCCGCAGAGTCATTATCTCGGAGGACCTTTCCTGGACCCAACATATGGATGTAATTGTGAAGAAAGCACATCACCACCACTACTTCCTCAGGATTTTTCAGAAGTTCAGTCTGACATTGGAAATCTTGATAAATCTCTATGTGTAGTGGAAAGTGTGTGACTGGCCCACTAAATGGTAGTGGACACACCAATACATCACAGGCAAATATCTCTCCATCATTGAAAATATCTATATGAAAAGCTGCCTTCAAAGAGTAGCAGCATTCATCAACAATCCACACCACCCAGGACATGCTTTTTTCTCACTGTTGCCAAAGGGAAAAAAAGATATAGGTGCCACAAAACTCGTACCACCGGGTTTTGGAACAGTTACTACCCCTCCACCGTCAGACTCCTAAATAACAAACTCAATCAGAAATTCATTTAAGGACTCTTTGAACATTATTGTGATAGTACAGATTCTAATGTGTACATATGTACAGATGGTAGTGTAGGATGACTGTGATTGGCTGAGAGTGTAGCCACACCTACTGACAGGTCTTAAAGGATTGCTCCTAGCCAGACCAGGTCATTCTGGACTGGTTGACTGACTTATGATATGCTCCAGTCTTTTAGTTAATAAAAGCCTTGGTTTGGATCAACAAGTCTTTGGTTCTTTCGACGCGCATTACAATTATTTATTACTGAAATTTTTTTTCTGGACTTGCACATTTATTTTGTTTCTTTTTTTGTCTACATTTCTCTCTTTTTTTGCACATATTGTTTTCTTGAGTATAGTTCACAGTAACAAATAAGTAGAAATTCTGTGTGGCCTGCAGATAACAGAATTTCCGGATTGAACGTGATGTCATGTATGTGCTCTTTTGAACAACTTCATCGATTGAAAGTATTCAATAATTTGGTCTTTTCCTGTTGTACTCTGACAATAAATCTAAAATCTCTTCTTCCCTCTCTTACTTTAAATATTCCCCACCAATTTCTCCATTGAAATGTCTGAATATGTCAAAGCATCCCCTGTCCCAGTTTCTGCCATTTTTTAGTACTTTCTCTTTCAGATACCAACTACCAGCTATTGATATGAACCATTATGATTATACCCTTAAAGAAAGGGTGGATGGTTGGTGTAGTGGCTAGAACAATGCTGTTACAGCACAGGTGCCTGGGATTTGAACATGGTGCTGTCTTTAAGGAGTTTGTACATTCTCCCTGTGTCTGCGTGGGTTTGCTCCGACCCTACAAAATGTTCCAGGATTGTAGGTAAATTGGGCAGTATGGGCTTGTGGGGCAAAAGGGCCCGTTATGGTGATATTTGCCTGTGTGCATGTTGTTTGATAATACCCTCTGGATGTTGCAAATAAATGATTGAATGAATGACTGTATGAATGAGAGTTTATTGATGTATACAAGATTACAATGTACGAATGTACACAGCCAGCGAAGGAATAGGAGCACTGACTAGATCTGGATGTCACTTAAATGGGAATGCACACGCAAAGTTGGACACAAGTTAACACTGCCTTGTGATCCCATGTCAGCGCTAGGTCCTTGGACTTAATCAAGTTGCAGTTGTTACACTTTTCCAAGAAAGTGGTCGGTACTAACTGTACACTGACATTGAACTTACATGGAAGGGCTTACTTTGGCCGCACTGACTATATCGCACCTTAGTCCATGCAATTTAAGATCTCCTATGTGCTTGTCCGACACAGATGCTGATACAGAGGCTGGAGCAAAGAGACCACGAACTACAATTACAGCTAAGCAGTTGGAAACACTGAAAAATGCGTACAAAACCTCTCCAAAACCAGCTCGCCACGTGAGGGAACAACTTTCCTCGGAGACAGGGCTTGACATGAGGGTTGTGCAGGTAAAAGGAGAAGCCACTTTTCTGGGCAGACATGGTGATTTTTAATTTTTTTTTTGCATGGCGATTGCTCTCACTTTTGGAAAGTACATTTTTATTTTCACATCACTCCCTCGCTGAAAATCGAAGCAGCTTGTTTGCAAAAGCAATGGGCAGTGATGTCACAATCGTGGTAAGGACTAGCATCATAGAGCGAGCCTTGTGGCTGATTAATGACATATGGGGAATCAATTAACTCTTTCACTCCTATAAAATTGAACCCTGTGCCCCTATAATATTTAGTAACTTCAAGTTTGAAAGGTGTTGCTGGGGTCATATATGAACTTCTTTAAACATTTTAAGCTATCAGAGGAAATTATAGGGGAAAAAAGTCACTGAAAAATGTCCAGTGTTATAAAGATACTCATGATATAAGAGGTAAATTATGATTGTCACTCCCCACCCCACTCCAGACTACAAAGGAGAGACAAAGTTGCAGTCCTATGCTAATACGAAAGGCAGGGAAAACAAATTGAAAGTAAGAAAACTTGGTGGTGTCATGTGGAAATACCAGTGCCTGACCAGGAAAGGAATGTGACATCATAAGCTTCTGCAGTGTGACTTCTTCACTCCTGCCATTTTAAAAGGCAAGGTGAGCACATACTAGAATGAGGACTGAATAGCTAATGTCTGAATAGAAAATCAACCCTTAGACCCCAGCCAATATCCATATCCTGCCGCAGTCCTATTCAGTTGTCTTCAAATATTGATTAATGACAAAAAAAAAGTCTCCAGATGCTGGAAATCTGAAATTGAATAAAAGCAATGTTAGAAACACTCAGCAGGTCAGGCAGCATCTGCAGAGAGAGAAGCAATTAATATTTCTGGCCTGGGATTCTTTATTTGAACCAGGAAAGAGAGAAAACAAGTTAGTTTTCAATAAAAGCTGGAAAACAATGGATGATAGGATGAGATGCTGGACCCATTTCAATTCATCTATGGATCAAACCTTTTCATTGACGATGCAATAGTTTTGTCCCTTCACTCCATCCTGACCCACCTGGAGAATGACACCTCATACACCAGGCTGCTGTTCATCAACTTCAGCTCAGCAAAGGCTGGTGGAGAAGCTGTCCTCACTGGGACTCTGCACCCCTCTCTGTAACTGGATTCTGAACTTCCTAACGGAACAACTACAGTTTGTCCAGGTCGCTAGCAGAACATCGAGCACCATCACACTGAGCATTTACGTATTTCAGGGCTGTGTGCTCAGTCCACTCCTGTTCACGATAATGACCCATGACTTCATCGCCAGATCCAGCTCTAAGAGTGTCTTCAAATTCGCAGAAGACTAAGGAGTAGTTGGCTTCATCAGCAACAGGATGAGTTGCTCCTCAGAGAAGTGGTGGAAAATCTTGTGATATGTTGTGAGAGTGACAACCTGAGTCTGGACGTGGATAAGACAAAGGAGATGATTGTGGATTTCAAGAGGACCAGGGACAACTAACCCCCACTACACAACAATAGTGGAGAGAGTAGAGAGCACTAAATTTCTTGGGATCCACTTAACTAGAGACCTATCATAACATCTTCTCACTTGTCAGGAAGGCGCCACAGTGACTGGACTTCCTGAGAAGACTGAAGTAGGTAAGGCTACTGGCCGCCATCATGTCAACCTTCTATAGGAGCTCTATCAAGTGTCCTGGCCAGCTGCATCACAATGTGGTACAGGTGCTGCAGAGAAATGGATTGGAGGTCAATCCACAGGATCACAAGTATGGTTGGGAGATTCACTGATGTCTTGCTCACCTATTGATGTAATCTACTTGGATCATTGTCTGTAGAAGGCTCAGATTGGGAAAGTGATATCAGGGGCAGAACCAATTGTCTGAGGATCTGCTCACACAAACCATCCAAGACTCTTATATTCACAAAGCAATATTTATTTATTTATTTGCAAATATGAATACTTTTCCTGCATATTGTTGCCTTTATATGTATTATGACTGGTTGTATGTCTGCATGTTTTTCACCAAGGACCGGGGAATGTTGTTTCATCGGATTGTACTAATACAATCAGATGATAATAAACGTGATTTGACTAAATGATTTGCTGTGGCAGATGAGTAAATTTTTTTATCACTAATATATTCACAAAATATATAACATACCATATTAATAATTATGAATATCCCCACTTTTTTAACCTGACACTTAAGTTTTTAAGTGATTTTAAGTGATGAGTTTATAAAAACAAAATCTGCGAGGTTTGACCATACTACCTTATCTAACAACATCAGCATTTTCTAGCTAGCATTGAAGTTATTTACAGATGGAAACCCACAAACTCCTTACAGGTTTGGTTCCAGAACAGAAGAGCTAAGGAGAAGCGTTTGAAGAAGGATGCTGGCAGACATCGATGGGGACAATACTACAAGAATGTGAAGAGAAGTCGTAGTGGGACAAAGAGTGGGAAAGAGAGCTCAGTGGAGGATGGTGGGCTCAGTGACAGTGAGCTAAGTTTCAGAGGTGAGTAAACCTAAATATACGTGAATAGTTTGACAAACATATGGGGAATCTACTATGTTAGCCTTTAGGAATGAGTGCCAGATGTTCATAAAATTAACAGAGGCATTGATAGGGTATAGAAGTAAAACAAAACTGTGGTTGAAGTAAAAACACAATGCTTGAGAAACTCCAGTGTCCTTTATATAGCAAAGAAAAAGACATGACCAACGTTTTGGGCTTGAGCCCTTCATCAATGTATAGAAAAATGTCAGCAGGTGGCCAAACAAAATGCTAGGGGGGAGGGGTAGGTGGAGGAGCATGGTCCCAAAGACAGAAGGTAATAGGTGGTAAGGGAAGGAGGGCACACAACAGCAAGCAGGGGGAGGAGGGATGGCTCTGTGAATAGAGAGGGAAGGGGTGGAGAGCTAAGAGAAAGAAGGCAAGTGGAAATGGAAGGGAAGAATGGAAAATAGGTTAAAAGAAACTGGAGAAGTCGATGTTAGCGCCATCAAGATGGAATGTGCCCAGTCCTCTCCCTCCCTGCCATTTTGTTCAGATGCCTGCCAACATTTTTCCATACCTTGGACGGCTCAAGCCCAAACGTTAGTTATGGATTTTTATTTTTATTATATAAATGACAGAGTTTGACCTGCTGAGTTTCTCCAGCTTTGTGCTTTTACTTGATGTAGTATAGAGTCAGAATTCTTTTCCTCATGGTATACTTATGATAATAGACAATAGACAATAGACAATAGGAGCTGGAGTAGGCCCTTCGGCCCGTCGAGCCAGCGCCGCCATTTTACAGATCATGGCTGATCACTACCATCAGTACCCCTTTCCAGCCTTATCCCCATAACCCTTAACTCCTTTGCCCACTAGAGTCTTATCTAACTCTCTTTTGAACATAATCAGAGAATCTGCCTCTACCACCCTCTGTGGCAGAGCATTCCACAGATTCACACTTCTCTGGGTAAAAAAATGTTTTCTCATCTCCGTCCTAAAGGGCCTACCCTGTATTCTTAAACTATGCCCTCTAGTCCTCGTCTCCCCCATCATTGGGAACAAGTAATCCGACTTCACCCTGTCTATCCCCCTGATGATTTTGTGTACCTCAATCATGTCCCCCCTCATCCTTCTAAACTCCATCAGATACAAGTCCAGTTTTTCTAGCCTTTCAGCATATGTCAACCCCGCCATCCCTGGAACTAACCTTGTAAATCTGCGCTGCACACCCTCTATAGCTAGTATGTCCTTCCTCAAAATTGGAGACCAGAACTGGACGCAATACTCCAAGTGGGGTCTCACCAGGGCCCTGTACAACTGCAGAAGGGTGTCTCTGTTCCTATACTCCAATCTCCTCTTTATGAAAGCCAACATGCTATTAGCCTTCTTCACAGCTTTCTGAACCTGCATTCTAGTCTTCAGTGACCAGTGAACAAGTACTCCCAGATCCATTTGCTCCTCCCCACTCCTTAGCTTGTCTCCATTTAAATAATACTCAGCTTTCCTATTATTGCCCCCAAAATGGATAACCTCACATTTGCTTACATTGAACATCATCTTCCATTCAGCAGCCCACTCCCCCAACCTGTCCAAGTCCCTCTGCATTTTCCTGACATCCTCCTCACACCCCACACCGCCACCCAGTTTTGTTTCATCTGCAAATTTGCTCAAGTTATTAATAATCCCCTCATCGAAATCATTTACATAAATTACAAACAACTGAGACCCAATACCGATCCCTGCGGCACTCCACTCGTCACATCCTGCCATCCTGAAAAAGACCCGCTTACTCCAACCCTTTGTTTCCTATTTCTTAACCAATTTCCTATCCATGTCAGCACCTTACCTCCAATACCATGCTCCCTGATCTTGCCCACTAGTCTCCCGTGCGGTACCTTATCAAAGGCCTTCTGGAAGTCCAAATACACCACATCCACAGGCTCTCCCAAGTCCACCCTCTTTGTCACATCCTCGAAAAATTCCAGAAGGTTAGTCAAGCATGACTTACCCTTAAGGAATCCATGCTGACTAGCCCTTATACTATTATTTCTGCCTAAGTGTTCTGCTATTACTCCTTTTATGATAGACTCCAATATCTTCCCCACCACCGACGTCAGGCTGACCGGTGTATAATTTCCCGTTTTCTCCCTCCCTCTCTTCTTAAAAATCGGCACCACATCAGCCACTCTCCAATCCTCAGAGACCTCCCCCGAATCTATGGAACTTTGGAAAATGTCGACCAGTGCTTCCACAATTTCCATAGCAACTTCTTTAAGCACCCTGGGATGCAGCCCATCAGGCCCTGGGGATTTATCAGCCCTCAGTCCCAACAATTTAGTGAGAGGTCATTTCTATTCCCATTGAGTGATGGATTTTTGGAATTCTCCATCCAAGAGGGATTGGAGCTGTTGTTGAGCATATTCAGAGATGAATGGACTTTTATTTAATTCAAGAAATAAAAGGTACAAAGTGTATAAGCAAAAGGTACCAGGATACAATATCACCAGCAGGTGTGTGAATGGCAGAACAGGCACAAGGGTTTGAATAGAGAAACACAGAAACTGCTCTTGCCGGAATCACTGGAGCAAACAGTGAGCTACTGGAGGGAATCTTCAGTCAGCATCTGTGGGCAGAAATGGTCAGTCAAGTTTTTGTCTCAGAACCCTCTACTAAGACTAAAGTAGGAAGGGGTAATATTGAGTATATCAAGTGGGAAAGGAGGGCGGAGGTGAAGAAACTGGGGAGTGTCTGAAAAGTGGTTGGGTATTGGACAGAAGATTGGAGAAGTGAAGAGACGGATAGATAGAGAGACCCCTGGGACAGGGAGAGGGTTAGAAAAAAAAGTAAGGATGGGAAAAGGAAAAGAACAGCTGGAAGTCATGAAGCAGATGGAACCTGGGGTTATGTAAAATTGGAAATTCATTGTTCAAATGTTTGAATGACCTATTCCTGCTTGTTATATTTTTCTTAGCTATGGCCTTATTTTAATTCATAACAGATATTGCTAGAGAAAACCATATCACTAAGCTGAATGAAGATGGAGGAGTGGCAACACTGTCATTAATGCAGTGGGAAGCATCAAAGTACAGGGAAATATGAATACTTTGTGAATGGGCATGAACTGTGGCAAATGCATTTCAATGATGGAATTAAAAAGGCTGCATCTAATTGGTAATCAGCTCAGTGGGTAGTCCAGGGAGAATGAGGGGTCTGTGAATGTAAATAATTAAAACATGATAGCTATGAATTAACTAACTTCATAATTTGCTGATCTTTATATCCAAAGAGCTAAAATACAAAACTTATCAAAGTTATACGTTTACTCAAAGCTGTGGTCAGACCATATCCTGGTTATTCAAGGTAATTTTGTTCAGCATTATTTAGATGTATTGGCTTTGGGGGAAATGTAATACAGAGATATTTAATTGCACGAGTTAACCACTAAAACAAGATTATGCAAGTTAGAGTTGTATTCCTTAGAATACACAAGTTAAAGAGGCAGTCTAATTACCCCCCCCCCGCCCCCGCCCCCCCCCCCCCCCCCCAGTGGTAGGGCTACATTTTGCAAGAATGTTGTTGTCAACAGTTCTAATTATTCTTTTTGTCATTGTTCCAGATGATCAAATACTCTCTGAGCTTGGACATACCAATGGGATGTACAGTGGTGTGAGTGACATGACTGGTCGGCAGTTACTAAATGGAGGTTTCACCGTGGATGGTACAGGACAGCAGTACCATGACCTGAGAGCTAGTAGCCCCTACGGAATCCCTCAGTCGCCATCGTCCATCGCTTCCGCCCCCGCGCACACCCCACTAATGAACAGCCTTGGCTATATTGACAATAACTTGGGAATTCTAGCACAAGGAGGACAGGGAATGGGCCATGCCCTGAGAATGATGACAGGAGGTCCCACATCCGATATCTCCACAGGTAGCAGTGCTGGTTATCCAGACTTTCCAACAAGTCCCGCCTCATGGCTTGACGACATGGACCGGTTTTAGCGCACTGTGCAATTAGTCTGAGATGCAACGGAGATGACGAGAAGAGGTACCAGCAACCTCGATCACTGCAGAACTAATTTTGCAGACAAGCAATTATATGTTTACAGCTTTGGTTTCCTCACCCTGTGGCAGTGAATCCAACTCAAATTCAGCACAGAGTTTCATGGACCAAAACCACTGGATCTAGGACAAGTACTCACCTGGATGAGCCTTCCTGTTACACCAGTGATTGCGAGTGAGGACAGAAGATAACCAATTAGTGATGGTTCATTGACTGAAATGTTGAAAGTGATTGTAGCATGCAGGATGGTGAAAGGAGGGACATGTGCATTGGTCTGATCATAAAGGGGCCAATGGACCTTGAGGTGGGCTTACTATAGAGAGTATTTCACTGTAGTTAAACTTAAAATCTACAAGCAATGTGGCAAGTTGCAAAATTGGTCATATTCTGCATCACATGACTAATTATTTTACAGAGAATTTGAGATACAATGCAGGAGGTGAGTAGCCTTTCCCCTCTTTTTCTGGATTGGTATTAAATGGGTGTTGTCTTGGGGCTATCCCCAGTAGCAAATGGCATTGGGACTGGATGGTGGCAAGGAGAAGGGCTTGATGAAGGCAAGAGTAACTGTCACATTCCCACTTCTAGTGTACATTGCAAGTTTAACATCTCCTCAGGAACTCTTTCACTCATAATAGGAATGTCATTGGCCAATTCAGCCTGGTGTGCCACCTCGCCTCTTTGGCTCCACCTGCCCAATATGCTTAGCTTAACAGATGTAACGACACGAGGTTCCATTCCAATATGAGACTGCGTGAGAAACACATCACCATTGAGACACATTTTGTGTATGAATCACAGCTGGAACACACCACGTTTAGCAGCTGACAGAATTTGGAAGTCCCCACCTCTCCTCACTCATTCACCACCCACTCACACACGCACCGATTGAGATTAGTAGACTCCTAATTGTTTACTCAAATGGCAGTGCAGAATTGTCCCAGCTGTTGATTAACAAACTTCACATAATCTCTGGTTGTAGAACAAAAAAGTAAATTAAACAGCAGACTGGAGATTCAAACCTTAACCTGCTGCTGAGTAACTGACTCCCTGTTACCTCTAACTCTACCAACTTCAATCTGCATAGCAGTACTCATCAACTTTGGAAGTTTAGGTCTGAAACTAATGCAAGGGCACTCTTTAATCGGTTTTCCACTCCATTTTACTCTGTGATATATGTGTACACACACACATAGTTATTTATATGTATATATAATTAACTAAAGACCCCCCCAGGAAAAAAAATGGAAGCATTATAAAAACTCAGCATTTCACCCAACTTGACTTGGACCCTCCTAACGTAGGTGGCGCTGTTGGTAAAACTTCCCTTTCCATTGGTGCCTTTTAAAGCAGCAGGATGGAAATGGCAATTAAATGCTATGTGGATTTCAGACCATATGGATGTCTTCTCTCCAAGACTTTATTTTTCTTTTAGTTTTTCCATTTATTTTTCTGACCATGCAAGTGTAGAAAATGAGGGGAAAAAGATGAAAGGTCAGTGGCTCTTTTAATTTAAACCCTAATGGTGGTGTTTTGTAATGCTGTGGTTTGTATCTGGAAATTTTCTGCTTTCTCTTTTTTAATACTGTTTAGAAATCCCACCCATGTGGTCTTTAATCAACAATTCACCTGCAGCAATAGAGCAGTTTAACTCAAGCATACTGTAATTAATTTCTAACATCTGTTAGCAACTTAAGGAAATTAGTACTGTGTTCAGTAAAAAAGACTAGCAAATGATGAATACTTGAGTGCTTTTTTACATTTAGCCAATGGGAAGTGACTTGGTGAACAGGCTCATCGTATACATCAGGCACAGATGATGAAACATTTGGTTCCCCAGAGCTGAACACAGCAATTTGACTCTCTGAAATCCTGTGACAAATGGTTTGCCCCTTGAAGTCTTTTATTAGGACAATTGTTTATAAGTAAACACAGTAATTCTGTCCCATTCCACCTTGAATTAATGTGATTGAAGGGAAGTTTTTTTTTGCTTAGGTCATACTCATGAATCTGAATTTGTATCTGCACTTTTAAAAATTAAACTGGTCAAAAATTTGATTTTTGGTCTGACCACTTCAAAGGCATAAGTTGCACAGATCTGACTGCAGGAAGTTTCTACTCATCTAGGATTCTTTTGAACATGTGATATGTTTTGGCAATTCACATTTTTGTGGCGATGATAATTTGAAGGTGACTCAGCAGGATAACAAATGAACAAACCCACACAATCTGGGTGCAAAATATGTTTGATTTGACCAGCTAAACCCTGTTCTGCAAATGACTGGCTTCTCAGCTTCCAGTTTATTGTTATCTGACGAATGCCCTTCTTAAGGGCTCAAGCTTGAAACCCTGCCTATATAATCTTCCTATACACTCTGTGAGACCTGCTGAGTTCCTCTAGTAGTTCTGTGTTTTTGCTATCCATAAATAGTAATTTTATTGCTGATTACTTCAAATTGTTTAATGATTCCTCAGTTAAGAGCAGGTGGACAATTTGAGACACAATCTATAATGGAGTTGTAGGGTGCGTGAGTAGGTTAGGAGAAGAAACAAAATGATTGTGAAGGTGTAGCATACATAGTTGGTCTCGACTGCTTTGGGTCGGTGGGTCAGTGGGACAGGGGACATCTTCAACTGAATTATGTTGCTCAAACCTTAGTTTAACTTCAAAAATACAATAAAAGATGGGGTGATATGGTGCATGAACAGGCTGGGCATGAGCTCAGGATGAGACAAATTCTCACCAGTCTTACAAGAATGGAAACCTTTCAAGCTGTTCTAGAGTCATGAATGAATACTCTACACTCACTTTTAGAATTAGATTTGTCCAGGTCTGGATTACGCTGTAGTTCATGCAGGCTGGGTAGAGGAGAGTGCAGAAAGAAACTTCCCTCTGAGTCTGCAGTCACTTTCAAAACCAAAGATGATAGTTTGAAAAACTGTTTGGAGTGCTTCAGGCCCAAATTATTAAATTAAAAAACTAAAATGTTGCTAAGGAAAAAAAAACATTCTTTTCACATGTATTAAATTTGGAAACATTAAATACATGCACAAACATGCTTTGAAGGCTCACTGGCAATATAAAGTGTATGTATGTCCTTTTTTTCCACTTGATTTGTGTTGATTGTGAATCTCTATTTCCCTTTCCCCAATCAATAATGATAACCAGTGTATGGCCCAGAGCATCCCAGTTTCATTATCATAGCTTACTGTTTGACAAGCCAAATAAGGTGCCTGACCAATGCCAGAATGGATCTTTTTTTTAATTGGACATTTTGCACAGCTGCTGATCTCAGAGTTTAACAGAGTAGAGTTTGATTGAGTCCAAATGGGGATAAAGGTAAGCACTTCAATCAAAAGCTATGAGTGTTGTTGAACTTTATTTCTTATCCCTTAAAAAAAATTATTAATTTGTTGGATGAGGATTTAGCTGGTGAGACAAGGCTTTACAGCATATCCAAAGTTAGCCTTGAAAATGAGTGAATGGCATGCTGTGGTCTATTTGATGAACATTTAAAGCCAATGCTGTTTCTGTACCTCCAAAATTTGGACTAGGTAAAGTTGACTAATTTCCTCCCTTAAATTATATTCATGAATCAGTTGTGCTACTTCCGGTCTCCTCTTTAACAACACTGGATTTTCAATCGATGCTTACTTTTTGCTGTCCTCCCCCCTCTTCCCACCCCATCCCCCAATCCTCTGTCTTGGTCATTTTTTTCCACCTTCTATTAAGATTGACTGAATTCCTAGCTAGATTCAAGGATTAATACCTTGCACTCTCCCCTGCCTTCCTTCATCTCGGTGGTCAAACCTTCTTTTATCGGGTCTTGGTTGGCTTGTTGACCAGTGGCATGGCATTTGTGGTTTGTGTGGTAGGAACATCTAGCTAGAGGCATGCAAATGTCACAGAATGGCAAGGGGAGAGGTTGGGAAGATGTCTACTGCCTTTAAGTTTTATGGCCAAACAGGAGATAATGAGATAGGGCGATTGGTAACTAAGGAAAACTGAGTATAGTCATCATCAATGCAATTGTTAATCGCCCACTCAAATAGATGGTTCTTTCAACTTGCCGATGCATTGCAAGATTTGGAGATGTGAATGAATACCTAGGTGATCCAAGAGAAGTTACCATGGAAGTAGAGGGGAAATCAAAGACAATAGCTCCCTTTGGACACTGTTCCGGGCTGTTTGGCTTTGCAGTTGTGCTGGGTAGAAATTATGAGTTAATGAACCCACTGGAAGCTCTGGGGTCAGTTAGAAAGTGCAGTAAAGCCATTAAAATGAAGGATGTGTCTACACTCCCTGAAAGCAAATTCAAATAACTAAATCTAAATTTGGATGAAAATATAGAAAGCTGTGCCGTATCCATTTTTATGTTTGGTTGGTCTTTAAAGGAGTGGTGTATCCCATGGGGCGGGGAGGGGTGGAATTTCCTTCAAATGCTTATCCAATTGATTGGGAAAGAGTAAAGTCTTGTGCTCGTCAATGCACTTTACAGTGGTGTGTTGATATCATTTGGAAAGATGTATCAGGTGCGATATCAATGTCAGCTCACTGTCATGTTCATCATGTAACTACGACCCATTTAGGAAATTGTATGCACCACAATATCAGGTTCCTATCACATAATTTTTGGTCTTGTGCACTTTTGAAGGAAGGAAATCTTGCCAACTTTGATTATTTGTCAGTGAAGTGGCTCAGACCTTTTCACAGCTCAATGCAAGGATGTTTGTGTTGACTTGGATGGTTGAGCCTTTGCCTGCAGACACATGTCTGCATTGGAACAGACAGAGAGATGCCCATCTTGAAGGTTCGGACATACCTAGATCCCCATCCACGTCATTTGTCTTGTAGTCATTGTTTCAGATTATTACCAATTGTAAATTTTGTACAGCTTAACAGTGCAGTAATGTTTGCGAATTTTGTTTTTCTGTAACTATTTATTGCCATGTATCTTTGCAAAAAAAAAAGTGGTGATTTAATTTGTATATGCCTTCAGTGAACTTGGCATGAAATCTGTACGATGAAATCTAATAAAATAAACTTCAATAAGGTTTATATATTGATGTGTCAATTTTTATTTGCTTCCTTTAGTGTGCATTATTGATTAGCACTGAAACCGATATCAAGGCATGATTATATTACATTGCAGCACAGTACAGACCCTTTGGCCAACAATGTTGTGCCAACCGATGGAAACATATTCCACAACAATATAATTTTTTGTGAACCACACTCATAACCCTCTATTTTTTGTGCATCCATGTACCTATCCAAGAGTCTTATCAATGTCCACATTGTGCCAGCCTCCACTACAACCCTTGGCAATGAATTCCAGGCACCTACCACTCTGTGTGTGTGTGTGTGTGTGTGTGTGTGTGTGTATTTAAAAAAAAACTTGCCTTTGACATTTCCCCTAGACTTCCCTCTACTCACCTTTAAACAGATGTCCTCTGGTGTTTGTTATTGTTGCCCCAGGAAAAAGGTGCTGGCTGTCCACCCTGTCTAAACCTGTCATAATTTGTATACCTCTATCCATCAAGTTGCTTCTCATCCTTCATCACTCCAAAGGCAAAAGCCCTAGCTCTATCAACCATACTTCATATGACATGTTCTCCATTCCAGGCAATGTCTTGGTAAATCTCTGCACCTTCTCCAGAGCATTTATATCTGTCCTGTATTGATGTAAGCAGAACTATATACAAAACTCCAAGGGTTTTATGGAGCTGCAACATTACCTCATGGCTCTTGAACTCCGAACCCTGACTAATGAAGGCCAACATATTGTAGACCTTCTTAACCACCCTATCAATTTCCATGGCAACTTGAAAGATCTATAGACCTGCACCCCAAGATCTTGCTCTTGCTCTTCCTCCACACTCTTAAAAGCCCTGCTGTTAATCATGTACTCCACTTTCAAGTTCAACTTTCCAAAGTACATCAATTCACACTTAATCCAAATTGAAGTCCATATGCTACTACTTGATAAGTACTACTTGATAAGTACTACTTGATAAGTACTACTTGATAAATGTATCCTGTTTATACCCTGTGGTAATCTATGATAACATTCTGCATTATCCACAACACCTCCAACCTATTTGCAAACTTATTGGCCCACCCTTCACTTTATCAAAATCATTTATAAAAATCACAAAGAGCAGGGGTTCCAGACCAGATCCCTGCAGAAATCCACTGGTCACTGGCCTCCAGACAGAATATGTTCCATCTACTACTATCCTCTACTTTATGCAGGCAAGCCAATTCTGAATCCAAGCAACCAGGATTGTTTGGATCCCATTCCTGATGATTTTCTGAATGAGCCCATCGGGGGACCTTGTCAAACACCTTCCTAAATCCACATCCACCACATTTACTGCCTTATCTTCACTGATTTCCTTTGTCACCTCCTCAAAAAAGCTCTATTTGGCTTGCAAAGCATGATCTACCTCTTACAAAGCCATGCTGACTATCCCTGAGTTGATGAAGCTTCTAGAAATGCTTATAAATACTATCCCCAAGAATGCTCTCCAATAGTTTGCCTATCACTGACGCAAGACCATCTGTCTTATAATTCCCAGGATTCTCCCTCTTGACTGTCTTGCCATTCTCCAATCCTCTGGTACCCCTCATCTGGCAAGGGAAGATAAAAAGACCATCGCCAATGTTCCAGCAATCTCTTCCCTCACTTTCTGAAATGACCTGAGTGCATTCTCTCAGGTCCTGGGGACTTATCTTCTGAATAATCTTAAGAAGTTCCAGCATTTCCTCTTTCTTAACAACCAACATGCTCCAGTTTATTAGCCTGTTCCACACTGATCTTGCATTCATCAAGGTCCCTGTCTCCAGTGACATTCATTTAGGACCCCCCAATCTCCTTTGCCCTGAGGCACATGCTTCCCCCTCTATATCTAAACAGTCCTACCCTTTAGCCATTCTTTTGTTCTTCATATGCACGTAGAATGCCCTGAGGGATTACCTTAATTCTACTTGCCACCTTCTAGCTCTCCGAATTATTTTTTCAAGCTCCTTCCTGGGTACCATAAGCCCTTCTTGACTCTTGCTTCCTAAACCTTGTGTATGCTTCCTTTTTCCTCCTGACCAGCTGACTCACCTCTTTTGTCAATCTTTGCTCCTTTACTCTAACATCTTTTCCCTGTCTCATTGAGACAGAACTATCCAAGCCTCCCCTCATGAGGTCCCTAAACATCCTCCACACTTCTGCTCTGCATTTGCTGAGAACATTTGATTGCAATTTACTCTCCCAATTTCCTGCCTTATCCCATGCTATTGACCCCTTCCCCTATTAAACATGTTAGCATTTTGTCTACTCCTTTGTTTGTCCATAGCTATACTACAGTTCAGGGAGTTGTGTTCACTGCCTCCAAAATGTTCACCCTGCAAAAGATCTGACACCTGACCAAGTTTGTGACATAGTTCTAGATCCAGAACTCCTTTTGCTAATCTAATCTTAGATCTCCTTAAATTGGCTTCTTTACAGACAGAGTCAGGAACCTTTCTTGACACACCTGACAGATTCTGCCCCATCTGAACCTTTCATACTAAGAAGGTGCCAGTCAATATTTGGGAAATTTGAAGTCTCCAATAACAGCAAGACTATTATTTTAGATCTACTTCAAAATCTGCCTACTTATCTGTTCCTCAAGGTGCCAAAGGTGCTCACCAGAATTTTAAATTTATTTTAAATTTTGTTAAATTTAGACTACAGCATAGTAACAGGCCCTTTTGGCTGCCCAATTAACCTACAACCTTTGGTTTATTTTGAACAGTAGGAGGAAACTGGAGCTCCTGGGGGAAAGCCCATGCAGATATGGGGAGAACATAAAAACTCCTTACAGACAGTATGGGATTCTCTCCCTGGCACTGATTCCTGGCACTGTAACAAAAAATATTGCGCTCACCACTATACTAACCATGCCATACCATAATGTTTGGGGCAGACTTTTTTTTTCATTCTTTGCCCCTGTGCTGCATAGTTTTAAATTTGTAATCAACAATTCACATGTGATTAAAGTGCACATTCCAGATTTTATTTAAGGTTATTTGTATATATTTTGATCTGACCATGTAGAAATTATACCACTTTTTATACATAGTTCTCCAATTTCAGGGCACCATAATGTTTGGGACATTTGGCTTCACAGGAGTTTATAATTACTCAGGAATTAGAAATTGCTTTATTGGTGCAGGTATAAGAGAGCTAGGCTTGCTTCTAAGCCTTAGATCACCTTTGGAGTCAGTTGTTGCCATTTTTCAACACTAGGACCAGAGTTGTACCAATGAATGTCAAAGAAGCCATTATGAGGCTAAAGACAAGAATAAAACAGTAAGAGACATCACTCAAACTTTAGGATTACCAAAATCAGAAGTTTGGAACATCAGTAAGAAGAAAGTGCAAAAGTAATCGCAAAAGGGTTAGTGGACCAAGGAAGACCTCCACTGCTGTTGACAGAGGAATTCACATCATAATGAAGAAAAATTCCCAAATACCTGTCTGACAAATCAGAAGCACTCCTCGGGAGGCAGGTGTGGATATATAATGACTACTGTCTGCAGAAGATTTCATGAATGGGAATATGGGGACTACACCATGGCAAAAGTGGTATGCTTTGGATCTTGGGCAGTTGCCTTATGCCTCGACACTTTGCTCTTGCCATCACTCTGATACAGGTTAATCTTAGTCTCATCTCTCCACAAGACCATTTTTCCAGAATTCTACAATCTCTTTTAAATCCTTCTGACAAACTATAATCTGGCCATCCTTTCAGTGGCTAACTCGTGGTTTGCATCTTGCAGTGTAGCCTCTGCATTTCAGTTCATGAAGTCTTCCGCAGACATTAGTCATTGACATATCCACACCTACCTCCTGAAGAGTCTTTCTGATCTGTCGGGCATACGTTTGGGGATTTTTCTTCATTATAATAAGAATTCATCTGTCATCAGCGATGGAGGTCTTCCTTGGAATACCAGTCCCTTTGCAATTACTGAACTCACCAGTATACTGTTTCTTCTTAATGATGTCCAAACTGCTGATTTTGGTAATCCTAAGGTTTGGGTAATGTCTCTTACTGTTTTTTCCTTGTTTTTCATTCTCATAATGGCTTCTTTGACTTTTCACTGACAAAACTCTTGTCCTCGTGTTGAAAAATGGCAACTAAAGACTCTAAAGGTGATCAAAAGCTTAGAAGCAAGCCTAGCTCTCTTATACCTACACCAATGAAGCAATTAAACATACTTGAGTACTCACACACACCTGTGAAGCTAAATACCCCAAGCATTATAGTGCCCTGAAATGAGGGGACTATGTATAAAAAGTGCTGTAATTTCTACATGGCCAAACCAAAATGCTTACAAATAATCTTGAATAAAATCTGGAATGTCCACTTTAATTACACGTGAATTGTTTAATTATAAATGTAAAACTATGGAGCACAGGGGAAAAGAAATGAAAAAAAATGTCTTTATCCGAAACATTGTGGAGGGCACTGTAAGTCATTGGTACCAACGTGGACCATGCAGCTCACCCTTCCCAAATATGTCAATTATTCAGTGATGCCCTGGCTTACTTGTACTTCTCATGGTGGTTGTGAATTTCAGCTGCTAAATCTTTCTTTTGGTCAGCAGCAAATGCAATGAAATGTCTTGCATTCAATAATGAAACAAAAGTGGATAGGTTCTCCACACAAATGCTGGAGAAACTCAGCAGGTCAAACATTGCCTTTATATAGCAAAGGTGAAGATATATCACCAATGTTTCGGGCTGGAGACCTTCAAATAGCCCGCTGGAGTTTGAGAATTGCCTTCACATTCATTAATTCTCCTTGAACCCTGAATATTTTATTTTCAAACTAATTTTATCACCTTGTCTTAAGTCTGCTCAAGGTTGTTATGCTTTTTTGAGTCAGTATGTGCAGTTGAAAATAGTTTTTGCCTAAATGATGGCACAAGTTTAGGATACATTCTAGAAATAACCTGATTTTAAAAGAGTTAATACCCAAGTGCTTGCTCATGATGACATTGACAGACTTTCTATCATGAATTGATTTGTTTTGATATCTTGCAAGTCATGCATTTTGCTACAAAGCTAATAGACTGTAGTCCTCTCCAAGCATTGCAATACAAATATCAATGAAGAAGAAAACACCATGTGTTTGAAATCTGAATATAAACCTGTGCTTAAATGCCCGTTACCACACCTGCCTCCGAAAAGTATTGTGGAACACCCAATGTACTATCAAGCCACATTATTTTTCTAACTTGTCCATTTGCCCTAGATTTATCACTAAATGGTAGCAGAACATTTAAGATGTTTTTCAAAAACCACCATGATGGATTGTGGTTCAATGCAAACTGACAGCATATAAATAGTCTCTGCCAGGCTAATAGTCATATTAAACCATGGAAGTTTAGCACTTCAAAAGCAGGTAATTCCCTGCAGCACCATTAGTTCTTTGCAGCTTATTTCATTGCTTCGATACAGGGAGGTTTGCAAAATGCATTGGATGAAAACTACAGGAAGTGGTGGGCATGTGCAAGATATGGATTATTTCTAAAGTGACAAAGTTCTTTCAGGCCTGAGCTCACTTGGTGTCAAGTGACTACATGTAGCTAAGAGCTGAGTATTATGAAGATCACGTAAAGCCAACTGTATTCCAAGATCTATTAGGCAAGAGCTGATGGTGTTCATTGGATAAGATGAAAGACTCATTAGTAAGCAGACAATTAGATGCTGGAGAAATTCAGCAGGTCACGAAGAGAAATTAACTGTCAACATTTTGGGTCAGTAGTTCTTGTGTTTTTCATTGGTAAGCAGTTTTTACTGTGTTGGAAATAACTACAAAGAGACAGGCAGATCATTAGACCCTGCCTAGGCATAAATGGACTTGAGAAACATTAGATGTTACCTAAGGCCATGGTTCCTGATCAATTCGTCAAGCTTACAGCTTCATAGTGTTTGTAGACCCATAGAAAAGGATGGGGGAAGCTCTCTAGTTTGCTGAGTCGTCCTCTTCAACATTGCTTTCTCTGCCCTACCTCACCTGCCCCACACTCCCCACCACAATCTAATCTTTTTGCCATTTTAAGTATCACAAACTTTTCCAAAATTAGGTCAAGGCTTGTTTGTGTTAAGACTTTCCTGAAAAGGGTGGGCTCTGAAATGAGGGATTAATTCAGCCCCAGACCCTTGAAAATTTCTAGGTTGTTGCTCTGGATGTTAAGGATTCTGTAGGTTCAAGGTACTTAACAATCTTAACAAACTCTTGTTGAGTTTGTAGCTGTCTTTGAGTGTCAGTGCAACTATGCTGTCACTCCTTTGATATTTGGTGCCATGGAGGATATAGTGATGATCAGTTCTTGAGTCTTCACCTCCTCCAGTTCATGAGACAGTTCATGGATCTTAATGTCAGTCACTGCTCATAATTGGTCAATGTGTCGCTTCCACAATTAGTCCCCCACTAGAACAGAGTATGAGCAGAGGCTCAACTTTTGCAAGATTACTCCTACCACCCATAGGTCTTTATATCATCTATAATCTTGTACCAGAACTCTCTCGCCCACTTCCAATGTTCTAGGTGAGGTCTGTAGTGAAGCTTTCTTTTGCAATTGGAGACCCAGATCTGGATGAACAGTGGACAGCCTGGTCCACAGGTTGCGGCCAAACATGAGTTCTGCTGGGGTGTGTTTTGTGGTAGAATGCAGCGTGTTTCTGTGCCCCAATATGAAATCTGCAATTTTGTGTGTCCAGGAGGCATTTAGAAGTTTCATGGTTTTCATTGCTTTTTTGAATGTTTGTACAAAATGTTCTGCCTCCCTATTAATACTTGGGTTATAGGGTGCGGACAAAATATGTCTGATATTGTTGTCGTGCATAAATGTTTAAAAATGTTCTGATGTAAATTGAGGCCCATTGTCTGTAACTAATTCATGAGGCAATCCATAAGTGGCAAAGATAGCTCATAGATGGTTAATCATGGGATCTACTTTGGTATTTTTCAGCTGTGAAACTACTGTCCATTTGGAATGTGCGCCCACAGCTATTAGGAAAGTCTCACCCATGAATGGTCCAGCAAAGTCTACATGAATCCGATGCCAGGGTTTGGATGGCATTTCCATGGGTTAGCTTCATTTTTCGGCATTTTTGGCTGCATTGACTGACACACTTTGCATTCCCTTACTGTTGTTTCAATGTATCTATCCATTGAGGGCCACCAGACGTGCATCCAGGCCAGTGTCTTCATTCATACCATTCCCGGATGGTTGTGGTGCAGTTCTGAAAACATGGTAGTTTGCCATTTGGCTGGAATAATTGTAAGGGTACCGCACGGTAAACATCCTTTTTTGACTGATAGATCATGGCAGCGTGTTGTGGTAAGGTTTTAGATCTTCTGGGATGACTTCAGGTTCGGGCCACCCATTAAGGGTGAAGTATAGGATCTTGCTTAATGTTGCCTCTTTTAGGGTCTCCTTTGTGATCATCTGGGCTGTAATGGGCAGTTGTTGAAGTTGTTCTTGGTTGACGGCGGCTGCCTCTGCTGTCCGTTTAATAATTTATTCTCATTGTTCTATCTTGGGTAGTAGCATACATGATAAGGCATCTGCATGGCTGTTGAGTGTTCCTGGTTTATGCTGTATATCATAGTCATATGCCACTAGTTGCATGGCCCTTCTTTGAATTCTAGCTGCAGCTAATACTGGTATACCTTTGTGTGGCCCCAGGATTAAACTAAGAGGCTTGTTGTCTGTGATCAGAGTAATTTTGTTTCCATAAAGATATTGGTGGATTTTTTTTTACACCAAAAATTATTGCCAATCCTTCTTTTTCTAGTTGGGCACAATTGCTTTCGCTTGTGGTTAATGTTCCGAAGCATACACTTACTGGTTGCTCACCTTTTTCTGTGATTTGGGGTAGTACTGCTCCTAGTCCCACTGGTGAAGTATCCACGGCTAGTGCAACTTCTTTACTAGGGTCGTAGTGGATCAGGATCTTATTTGTTGACATTATTATTTCCTTTAGTTGATTGACTGTGTTTCTGTGTTCCAGTACCAATTTTGATCTTTCTTGAGTAATTGGTTAAGCAGCTGCATAATGTAGAGATATTAGGGATAGGTTTTTGGTAGTGATTAACAAGTCCTAGGAAGGACTGTAATTCCAATTTGTTGGTTGGGTATGGAGCCTGCTGGATTTATTCAAAACCCCTTGTTGTTGATTGTAAACCCAAGATATGTTACTGAGGGGTGCATGAAGAACCATTTGTCCTTTCGTAATCATATATTAGCCTGTTGCAGTCTGGTTAAAACCTTTTCAAGGATTTTTAAGTGTTCGTGATCATTTCGGCCCATGATGATGATATCATCCAGGTAACACCCAACTGAGAGTCCATGTAGTAATTTGTCCAGTATTGTTTGAAAAGTCACAGGTGTTGCTGAAGTTCTGTAAGGCAGGTGTGTACAGGTGAATAGGCCCAGATGGGTATTGTTACGAGCCAAAAGGACCCCAAAACCCAGCAGCAATAGGCATTTACCAAGACAAGTAGTTACTTTAAAATGATTTTTAAATTATCTTTAAACATGAAAACAGAATCAAACTTTAACTTATCTCTATTAACTTTAAACCCAATTTAACCCCCTTCTAATTCTAAGGGCACGTGTATGTAATGTGTGTGTAAATGTAAGAAAAGTTCTTTGGTTCACAGTTCAATCTCACTTCTCATTCTTGCAAGTTCTCTGGTTGCAGACAATTCTTATACTGCGCACAGAATTTAACACGTATAAAGTTCACCATGCATTAGTGCTAACAAGGTAAATGTTTACCGCTCAGGAAGGTTCTCGTCGGGTTTGCAGAGAGAGATTTCTTGTTCCAGCTTTCCACAACTGAAGTACCACCATTAGTCACCTCAATGTCTTGCCAATGAAGCGTGCCCCATCAGGGTTCTCCAGATGATAACCTCTTTCTTTCAGGCTAATACAAAGTTCCTTTCTGTTCCACTTATTCAAAGAGAAACATCAGACAGATAGCACTTCCAGCCATCCGCCACTCTGGAGATTGTTTCAGTTCCAACCAGCTTCTCCTGCTTGTTTCAGCTGTCTGTCTGTCTCTCTCTCCAACTGCCAGAAAGCCTATGTGACCTCTCACTTGCAAAACCCCTGATCTTCTCCAGCAAACAATAGGAGTTAGTCTTCTTGGTCAAGCTGTTGTCTTTAGGTAAACAAAAACCCATGAGTGACTTTTCTGTGCATTCTGTCAAAACTCTTGCAAAGAGCTTTGTACAGCTAGAGCGCCTCCTGCTTGTGGCTTTAATGATGTCATTTCAATTAGCACCTACTTGTGAAATGTGCACTGCATTCTCCATAGTTTCTGTAAATTCACTGAATATGAATTCTTCAATATTTCAAATAAGATCTGTTTTAAAGTGTGTGTATTTATGTAACCTACTCTAATTTTACCAATTTATTCTCAAATATTCCATTAGAATATTGATTGTCACATATTCCCTTGATTTTTTTTTGATCAATTGTATCTATTGATATGCTTGTGACAAATCTAGTTTTGTGAATTTTTGGCCTCCGTTTAGTGTTTGGAACAATTCTTCTGCCTTGGCCATGGGGTGTTCAGATATTTTAAGTGATGGATTGATGGTGACTTTGTAATTGCCACAAATGCGAATCTCACTGTTTGCTTTTCATATGGGTACGATGGGCACTGCCCAATCACTGTATTGGTTCTAATATGCCTTCATGCTTTAGTCTGTTTAATTCAGCCTCAATTTTCCCTTTCATAGCAAATGGGACTGTTCTAGCTTTGAAGAATTTTGGTTCTGCATTATCTTTTAATTGAAGTTTGGCTTGAACATCTTTGATTTTCCTCAATTCTTGTTGGAAAACCACTGCGTGGTTGTTGAGGATTTGGTCGAGTTCTGGATAGGAGGTGTCCATGTGGTTTACATTTAGCATTGAACTGATTTCCAGCCAGTCTAGGGGAATATGCTGTAGCCAGTTTCTTCCGAAAAGTGCCGGTCCCTGGGTATCTACGATGTAGAGAGAGTGTTTTTGGTTGCTGTTGTTTGTATTGTACTTGGACCGTACATTTTCCAAACACTTTGATTCTGTCTCTTGTAACAGATCTTAGAGTTATTTCAGTTGTTTTTTTTACCGGGAGGTGTGGTAGCAAGCATTCCTTTACATGTAACGGCATTAGGGACATCTCTGCTTCTGTGTCTAACTCCATCTTCAAGGGCTGTCCGTTTATTTTTAGCTGTATAAAGATCGCTGTGTTTCCTCCGTTTATTCCTCGGATGTGTAATATCTCAGGAGCTTGAAAGTCAGCCATTGGGCTGTTATCATCGTCGTTGCCAAGTTGCCTCTCTCTCTCTCTCTCTCTCTCTCTCTCTCTCTACAATTGTTTTGACTTTAGCTGCCTGTTTATTTGCAGGCCACCAGCACTTTAGAAGCGGACATTTAACTTTGATATGTCCTTCTGTTTTGCAATGGTTGCATTTAGAATTTTTGAAGAATGTTTTCTAGTCAGTGGTTATATTTCCCACAACAGAAGCATTGTTCGTGGGAAGACTTCCTGACCAATAGGTCTGGTTGATCCACATCCAAGTTTTTATCTGCCATTTCAGAGCTGCAGGCACCCCTGTATAAAATCTGTAATGTAATGTCTTCATCCATCGCTAAAATATTTTGCCTTGCTCAGCGATTTGCCAGCCCTATCACTAATCTGTCTTGCAGTGCCTGATTTAGAAACTGCTCGAAATGACAGTGCTCTGCCAGTTTGCACAATGATGCCAGGTATTCACTTACTGTTTTTCCTGGTCCTTATCTCCTTTCATAGAATCATTGCCTTTCTGCCATAACTGGTGGTTTGGGGCTTAAATGGTTCCTTAGAGCTGTGCATAATTCGTTGCATGTCTTCGTCCCTGGATCCTCCGGGGACAGCAAGGTCTTAAGGAAGTCGAATGTTTTGCTGTCCATTACACTGAGGAAGAGGGCATGTTTGCAGTTTACTGGACCTTCCACAGTATTTTGGGCAATGCAGTAGTGGTTAACCTGTTCTATGTAGTTATCCCAACTTTCTTCTACTTGGTTGAAGTCCCCAAATTTTCCCTCTGCCTTCATGGTGCACTTTTGGTTTAATCTTTTGGCAGAAATTTGTTGGGATTGTTTGGTGGTGGTTTTCTACCTTACTTCAGTTGTTTTCCTTCTCACGGTTGGTGCATGGAGTATGTGTAGGGTTCATTTTGTTCCTTGTCACCAATTAAGACCCAGAGATGTGATGCTTTCTCATCCTTTACTTCTATTAGACTAACACGGCTACTGACCCACAGGGTTATATATATGGAAGGGTGACATCATGACATGGACGTCATGATGCCCAGTGGAGGGCGGGCTTATACCCAACATTCCACCCTTTCGGGTGTTCCGGATTTAAGACACTCGAGGTTAAAAAAAATCTTCAGATCCCTCTGGTCTTAGACTCCTCTGCCATGGGGAAAATGTTCTCACCATCTACACCCCTCATAATGTTGTCAATCTCAAAAATGTTGAGCTCTGTCTCCAGCATGTTAGTCCCTGAATTGGGGCTACGTTCTGCTGATGGTTTTGAGTCAAGTATTGTGGTCCTCATGGAGTTTCGCAGTGGAGCACAAATTTGCTGCAGTTACCCATCAATTGCACCAGGGTTTAGCCCATTGAACCTATAACTAGACTAAATGTCAACACATTCATTTCAAAAGACAGTTTGAATGGGTAAGGGCTGCTGTTGGATAATTTAGCTTTTTAAATGGAATCTCATTTTGATGCACCTTTAATTACTTGAAAGACTTAAGAACAATGGCACATCCATACTGTTCGACTGTCCTGCACTAAGGAGGGGGCTGTGGAGCAGTTACCTTTATACAGGAGCCTGTGGGGAGGGGTCACTGGTACAATCAGCCAAAAGATGTGCCTAACCAGACAATTATACATAACAGTGGTTTACCACACATTTATAACCACCTTTGGGCGAATAAGAATGATTTTGTGCTCTAAAAATGCTTAGAATATTTTTTCAAAAATTCTGTGAATGTCAAGTTCATGACTTTCAGTTCCAGTGACCCAGGTTTAGTCCTGATCTATGGTGCTATCTGTGTGAAGTTTGCATGCTCTATTTGTGTGTATTTGCTCTGGGTACACAGTTTCCTATTAAGTTTGTTTATTGTCACATGTGTCGATTTACAGTGAGGAAGCTTGTGTTGAGCAGGCCAGCTAGGCACCTTATACATAGTAAACGATGGTACTGAAGTATAGAGTGACAGAGAAAAATCAGAGGGTGGAGAGCAAAGGCCACATAATTTAACTATTTGAGGTTCATTCAAGAGCCTGATAATGATGGGAAAGTAACTCCTTGAATCTGGTGGTGTGTGACCTCACATTTGTAAATCTTGATGGGAATGGGGGAGGTAGGGGTGGCATGAAAAGAGTATAGCTGGAGTGGGATGAGTCTTTTGATAATATTATGGGAACACGTTACCTCATCATGCAAGTTACATGAGTGACGGGATTACGTAAGTGACATGGTAAGAGCACGTTTCAGTTTGTGTGAGCACCATCTTGTATAGTTCAAGAAATTAATGGGGACATGATAGGCTGGTGAAGAGGATAAAGAAAAAGTCCAGATGATGGATTCTACAGGGTTTCAGCTAAAAAGAAACCTGGAGTTAAGGCAGTGTTTCACATACCACTTTAAGTATTCCCTCTGCCATCGGTGCTCTGTGATTAGTAAGCGATTACTTAAGGTGGTATGTGAGTGGGAAGGGAAGGCTGAGAATCACTGTTCTAGGCCCAATTGTTGCATAATATTTTGCTTGAGAAAAATTGTAACTGGCCCAATTCCTTTGGAGTTATGAAACTGTGGATGTAATGAGTCAATTAGGTTTGATTAAAATAGTGGTTTTCAAACTTTTTCTTTCCAACCACTTGCCACCTTAAGCAATCCCTTCCTAATCACAGAGCACTTATGACATAGGGAATACTTAAAGTGATATGTGAGTGGAAAGAAAAAGGTTGCGAACCACGGAGTTAAGGGAATTTCATCAAATTAACATCAAACGACAATGGGAGGAGAGCAAGTATTCAGCAGTAAGAGAAAATGGCAGAAGAACATTTTGGAGAATATAAGGAGACCGAAGTCTAGCTTGATTATTTGGATAGATTTGATATGTATATGATGTGAGTGACTCTGATGTCCATAAGAAAAAAAAAAACTGGCATTTCTTTTTAAGTGAAGTGGGAAGCAGAACATATAGACTTATCAAGACTTTAGTGGCACCATAAAAATCAAATTCCAAGTCTTATACGGACCTGGTTGGAGAACATTCGTCTCAAAAACTGTCAGTAATTGCCAAAAGATTTAAATTTTGCACCAGAAAGCAAAAATCTAGGGAAACAGTTAGCCAATATCTGAATGAACTGTGTTAGCTGTCCAAAACATAATTTTGGTGCCTTTTTGAGAGACATGTTGGTGAATGAGTTAGCAAATGGTCAGGCATAACAAAGATTGTTAAGGGCAAAGGAATTAGACATCAAGTCTGCCTATGACATAGCACTGAGTTTCAAAATGGCCCAACATAATAATGAGATTATACAGGGGGAGTACATGGTCAAGAAAATGGACCAATGAGAATGTTTCCAGTGTGGGAAGAACAACCATTTGCCCAAATAACTTTTGTTCAAAATGCTAAATGTTTCTTATGTGTTAAGGTGGAGCACACCAAGGCAAGGTCCCCAGGATGGAACAAAAAGAAAGAGAAAGAGGACTACAGGAGGAGGTATAAGAAACAATCTTCCAAAGTTAAAAACCTTAGGGGAGATGAAGAAAATGAGCCAGAGTACCAAAGTGACTCCAAAGAAGAAGGAACAGTGCCAGTACATTATATCTGCAGCTTAAGTAATCACATCGGAAATTCTTGTTCAAATGAAAATCTATAATGAACCAGTCCACATGGAATTTGACACGGGCTGCTGTGTCCTTAATGTCAAAAAATCTGAAAGAAAAACTACTGCCAAAGCTTGACATAAAACGGTTCAACATTGTTTTAAAGGCAGTCATCAGAGAAAAAGTCGAAGAGCTAGAGAAATACAAACCAAGCATAGAATAAAAAGGAAGGACTATCTCCCTCTATATTGTAGGGATGACAGAACCCACATTGTTGGGAAGAGATTGGTTGGCACACATTCCACTAGATTGGAAGGAAATTTGGGCAGTGAAGAAGGTGCAAACAGTGGATGACGAGAAATCAAAGTTATAACCAATGCTTCAGAAGTACCAATTTGTGTTTGGAAATAGCCTGGGAAAAATTCAGGGAGTCCAAGTCAAATTACAAGTAAAACCTGAAGCAAAACCTAAGTTTTTTTTTTCTCTCAAAATTATTTTTATTGATTTTTATCAGTAAAACAAACAAAAAAAGCACTAAATCAATTACAATGAAACCATTGTAGATTCCACAAATAATAACATATGGTACAATAGCAATACTACATAATTCTAAATCAAATAAATGGTAATACGTACAATATTATTAAGAGATAAGTAAAAAAAAATCAAACCCACAGCAATCAAGGTTAAAATTCATATTGTATGTAGTGTTAAATCCTAACAAGCGGCATCAAGGGAACCAAACAAGCACGCCCAGCAACATTCATCATCGGACCTAATTACCATAGTCAAATTAATGAAGTAGCTATAAATGGGCCCCAGGTCTTATCAAAAGAAATCTTGATTTTCGTGACATTATGCCAAATTTTCTCCAGATTTAAAAAGGACATAATATCTAATGGCCATTGATTATGTGTAGGTGGGAGATCATCTTTCCATTTGAAGAGAATTGCTCTTGCTAATAAAATGGAGAATGCTGTAACCTGTCTTTGGTTAGAAGATAAAATAATATTTATATCCTTAGACAAACCAAATAGTGCAATTACTGGACATGGATCTAAAGTGATCCTAAATATAATTCTAAAAAGTTCTAAAAATGTCATTTCAATGTTTTTGCAAATTAGGGCAAGTCCAAAACATATATAATGAAGAGGCATCAAATATTTTACATTTGTCACAAAGTTAACTAATATTGGGATAAATTTGAGCAAGTTTGACTTTGTGCGCTAGGCATAGTCTTACTCAATTCAATGATGAATCATAAATCAGGCCCAAAATTGAAGTCCATTTGTCTTCTGAGAAAGAGATATTCAGATAATTCTCCCATTCAGTTTTAATTCTCCTTAAAGAAATTGCTTTCATATTCAATAGTTTATAATATAAAGCAGATATCATGCCTTTAAGAGTAAATTGTAATCGAAGAGTTCATTGATAAAATTTGGGTCAGGAAGATTGGGAAATGTTAAAAGCTTAGAGTAAACAAAATGTTGAATTTGATAGTATCTGAAATAATTTCTGTTTGATAGGTTAAATATCATCCCCAGCTATCGAAGAGATATAAAATGTTGTTGTAAAAAGACATCTTTAAAACTATTAATACCTAAAACATTCCATTCTTGAAAACCAGCATCTAAAATAGCTGGTTGAAATAAATAATTAGATATAATAGGACTGTAACTATAAATCCCCCAAGTCCAAAAAATTTTCTGAATTGATTCCAGATCTTCAATCTATGTGTCATTAGTAAATTCTTTGTCAATTTTTGTATAGAGATTAGTAACGATGACCCCAATACCACCCAGAGGGAGGTATTTTTGAGAGATTTCAACTCCATCTCAATCCAATTAGGATATTCATCTGTCTTTTCATATTGCAACAATAGTAACATCTTTCTTATGTTTATAGCCCAGTAGTAAAAACAGAAATTGGGTAGGGATAATCCCCCATTATTTCTAGTGTTCTGAAGATGCCTTTTGTTCAATATAAGTCTCTTGTTTTGCATATGTATGACATAATAATTTGAATTGAGTGACAGTATGTAGATAAGTTTTTGGGAGATAAATTGGGAAAGGTTTGTTAGAATAGGTTATGTACAAACACTTTAAAACAGATCTTATTCAAAATACTGGAGCTCTGCCCCATGATAGACATATTGGCTGCACAGCTTTTGCAGGACCTTTGAAGAGTGCTTAAGAAACTTCACTAATGGATTGTTATTTACAAAAGGCAACAGATGAAAGATTTTGTTGGAGCTACTGATTGTCTGGAAGAGAACGTGTTGTTCTAAGAGAGTCATGTGGTTTTGCAAGCAGAGAGAGTCAAACAGGCTTTCTCCCAGAGAGAGAGAGGGAGAGACACAAAGATCACTTGTACAGTGCTACAGCCAGCAGACAGCAACTGGGACTGGAACAAGACAAGCTGGAAAGCTTGTGGAAAGCCCCAATTTGGAAGATGGCCTGGTCAAAGCTCTTGTGGTTTATGCAAGAGGAGAGGACTGGCTGTCTAATGTTTTACTTTGAATAAGGGAAACAAAAAGGAACTCTGTGGTGACCTGAAAGAAAGAGGTTATCGTTTGGAGAACCCTCACGTGGGAACTTTCATCGGCAAGACACTGAAGTGGCTGATGGAAGTAAATGTACAACAAATCTCTCTCTAAAAACTGACAAGAACCTTCCTGAGTGGTAACCATTTACCTTTCAAGCCCCAAAGCCTGGTGAACTTAATAAATGTTAAATTCTGTGCACAGTATAAGAATTGCCTACAACCAATGAACTTGGAGTACTGAGAGGTGAGATTGGACTGTGAACCAAAGAACTTTTCTGAACTTACGTGAGCATTACATACATGTGCGTTTAGAATCAGAAGGGGGTTAAGTTAGGTGAAGTAAGTCAGTAGAGATAAGTTAAAGTTTGATTCTATTTTCATGTTTAAAGATAATTAAAAGCAATTTTTGTTTAAGTAACCATTTGTCTTGGTTAATATCTATTGCTGTTGGGTTTTGGGATCCTCTGGGCTCGTAACAATTGTTAAAAAAGAATTTAGGAATAAATATCAGCAGTGATTGAAAGAGGTATAAATATTTTGGTAAAATATTCATTTTAACTGAATTAATATGATGACTAAGTATTTAAATTCTTCATTCACTATTTTAAATGGATATTTAGAATAAAGTTCCAGTGCAGCCTTCAGCGGTAGTAATTCAGTTGTATGAAGATTGATCTTATAACCAGCAAAACTTCTAAAACAAAAAAGTAATGACAGTATATTTGGTATGGATAACTCGGAGTTGGAAATGAACAATAAAAGGTCATCTGCATAAAGAGATAACCTATGTTCAGTAGTTCCTCCAAACAAACCAGTAAAATCCAGATTTGCCTGCAGAGCAATAGCAAATGGTTCTAGTACTAAGTCAAAAAGCAATGGGCTCAGAGGACAGCCTTGTCTCGTGCCTCAATATAGTTTAAAAAGCTTGGATGATGAAAATTGATACAAACTGAGGCCATTGAGATGTATTTTAAAGTTTTTTCCAATGTATAAAAACTGGGCCAAAATTATATTTTACTAGGGTGGCAAATAAATATTCCCATTCTACTCTGTTGAACACAAACATACCAACAAGTTGAACTGAATTTGGAATAAAAAAAAATGTGGCTATCAACACCCACCGAGGATTTTTTTTACAGATATCAGAATACCACATGGAATATTATCAGCACCAGGAATATTTCATTCAATGATGAATAAATGATTACAAAGAATAAATGTTGGATGCTACATAGATGACATTATCATTATGGGTCAGGAAGCTACAGAATACCTGGAAAAGGCACTAGCTGGGTTGGAACAGGCTAAAGTTCACTGTGTCAAGACAAATGTGTCTTTATGGTTGTGGTGAATGTCTGTCCACATTAAAGATCAAAGCTCCCTCCATTTTCAGTGATTTATCCCCTGAGTGTCGGCCGATTGCCACTAAGAGCCGTTCTTACAGCAAAGAGGATCATGAGTTTATCAAAGCTGAGACCCAGAGATTGCTCAAAGAGGGAGTAATTGAACCCAGTAAGAGTCCGTGGCGAGCCCAGGTAGTAGTTGTGAAAAATCACTCTAAGAAACGACTGGCTATTGACTACAGCCAGATAATCAACTGTTACACTAACCTGGATGCCTACCCCCTGCAACGCATCAATGAAATGATTAATCAGATTGTGCAATACAAAGTGTACTCCACTATCGATCTCAAAGCAGCTTACCACCAAATCCCCATTAAAAAAAAAGGACCCTATACACCCTTTGAGGCTGATGGGGGGGGTTATACCAGTTTAAAAGGGTACCTTTTGGAGACACTCATGGTGTGTCAGTGTTTCAGAGGGAAATGGATAAGATTGTTAGGACGTATGAGTTACAGGGTACATTTCCCTATCTGGATAATGTCACTATCTGTGGGAAAACACAGGCTGAGCACGACAACAACTTAAAGAAATTTTTAGCAACAGCTAAAGAACTCAACCTTACATTTAACGAGGGCAAATGTGTGTTCCACGCGACAGAGCTACCTATTCTGGGCTACACTGTCCGCAAGGGCGAAATCCGCCCTGACCCGGGAAGAATGGCCCCCCTTAAGAAGTTACTACCCCCAAACTTAGCAAAAGCCCTTAAAAGGTGTATGGGATTCTTTTCCTAATACTGCAAATGGGTTTGGGACTACGTCACGAAGGCACGCCCTCTGTTTGACACTAAATCTTTTCCTCTCTCTCCAATGGCCTTGAAGGCTTTCGAGAGAATTAAAGCTGATACTCTTGACCATTGACGAGGATGTCCCATTCCAAGTGGAAACTGATGTCCCAGATTGTGCCTTGGCAGGAACCCTTAATCAAAAGGGCAGACCTGTGGCATTCTTCTCCCGCACGTTACGTGGACCTGAATTTAAAACATCCTGCCATTGAAAAAGAAGCCTAGGCTATTATTGAAGCTGTTCGCTATTGGAGTCACTTTCTAGCTGGCAGAAAATTTACTCTTGTCACTGATCAGAAATCTGTAGCCTACATGTTCAGTACTAAACACAAAAGTAAAATCAAGAACGATAAAATGGCGAATAGAACTCTCAACTTACAATTATGAGATCCAGTACAGACCGGGCAGGTTAAATGATCCCTCTGACGCATTGTCACGATCTGCTGCTGGTGCTCAGCTGGAGGAGCTAAAAGAGATCCATAGCAGACTGTGCCACCCAGGAGTCACGAGATTCTTCCACTACATAAGGACTAACAACCTTCCTTACTCTCTAGAAGAAGTCAGGAAACTGATTAAAAGCTATCCTGTTTGTGCAGAATGCAAACCGCAATACTTCAAAGCTCCAGAGGCCACTCTCATCAAGGCAACCCGACCTTTTGAGAGGATTAGGTTAGATTTCAAAGGGTCGTTACTTTCCAATAACAAAAATGTATATTTCCTTACTGTAATTGACGAATATTCCAGGTTTTCCTTTGCGATGCCCTGACATTTCATCAGCACTTGTCATTAAATCACTTGACAGAATTTTCAGCATTTTTGGTTTTCCCAATTACATTCATACCGATAGAGGCTCAGCATTCATAAGCGCTGAACTGTGGCAAGCCCTGCTACGAAAAGGGATTGCCACCAGCCAAACCAAGAGCTACAACCTGCAAGGCAATGGGCAGGTTGAAAGGGCTAATGCTACAGTCTGGAAGACTGTTAATCTTGCTTTAAAAACACATGGTTACCCTGTTACCTGGTGGCAGGAGGTGCTGCCTGAGGCTCTACATTCTATTTGGTCTTTATTATGTACTACAACAAATCAAAGACCTCATGAATGTATGTTTGCCTTTCCTAGGATATCAGGAACTGTGATGGACTGGCCAGCCTGTTTATCTGAGCCTGGAACCGTGCCGCTGAAGAGCCACGCTCAGGCATGTAAAACAGACCCCCTAGTCCAAACAGTTCAGCTACTGCATACTAACCCCAACTACGCTCATGTTAGATTTCTAGATGGGAGTACTGACACTGTACCCCTAAGAGATCTGGCCTTGCCTGGTTCGCCCCTTCCTTGCACCTCTCCTCAGAGTGAGCCTGAGAGGTTGGACTCACCCCCCCTCCCCCCACCCCGGCCTGTGACCCCTAGTAAGCTTTCAGATGGACATGCTGAGGCTCCACTGACTCATGCTGGCGATTCTGGAATGGGTCCAGAAGTCAGTCCTTCCCACACTACTGACCCAGGACCTGTTCCAGTTCCCAAGGTTGCAAAGGAGCCACCTGTTTTGAGACAAAGCACCAGAATTCGTAAACAACCTGATAGGCTGACATATTCCTAAAGCATCTCATTATATTTCGATTGCTTGCTAGATACTGGCGTATTTTGGCTGTTAGTGTATCTCAAGGCCAAACATGGTATCCATGTATCGCTTGCTTCAGTCTTTCCTTGCAACTGTCCTTTTGATTTTAACCCTTGATCTGCCAGGGAAGACTGTGGTGAATGTCTACCAAGCTGCCTGTTTTCTCCCCCTCTGGCGAGCCTTGCTGTACTAACATTGACTGTGCATTATCTCTACTGTTAGGACACTCCCGTCTGGATATTATATATGCACCTATTGTCTTTCATTATTGTACCATGAGTTTCTGCTAATAAAAGCCATGATTATTGTTTGACCACATCGCTTTTGTCTACTTCATCAACTGGCACTTCAATAGTGCTCTCAGTAGCATATTTATGGTTCAGGATTGACCATGAAGTGGTCAGAATGGATACAGTGGGCACCAAAACCATTCGCAATGCTCGCTGCCCATCAAACCTAGCGGAGTTGTAATTGATCTTGGGAATGGTTAATCATTATCAAAAGCATATTCCTAACATGGCTACTCTTTGCAGCCTGCTAAACCAATTATCAACGAAAGATCATAAATGGTGCTGGAATGATGAAATGGACAAGGCTTTTAATCAGTTGAAGGAACTGTTGCCCTCAAGTGATAATGTTCTAATTCAGATAAAGAAGCAACCTTAGGGCAGTGTTATCACAAACTATAGAAAAAGGGGAACAGTCAGTGGTATATGTGTTCCGCTCCTTAATGACCTGCAAAAGAAATTATGCACAAATAGAAAAGGAAGGACTGCCCATTATATTTGATCTTAAACAATTTCACCAATGCTTATACAGTAGAAAGTTCACTTTGGTGATGGATAACAAATGATTGAGTTCAACTTTAGGTCTGAAGAAAAGTATCCCAGTATTAATGGCAGCAAGAATCCAAAGGTGCACGTTATGATAGAAAACATTGCTGTGCAGACAAGAACAGTCATATGGATGCATAATCATGCTTACAACAGAACAGCTGGAAGGGAATATCAATTGGATGGCCGAAGCTGCAGCCATCAACCAAGAACAACAGTGCCAATTACCAATCACATCTAAGGCCAACAGCCAAGAAGTAAGAAAGGAAGCTACACTGCCAAAAGTTATGTATCTCACCTTGAATGGGTGGCCAGACGCTGTGAGCATCACCTCCGAACTAAGGCTGTCTTATACAGGGTGAAATTAAGTATCCATTGAAGAGGGTTGCCTGTTGTGGGGGACAAGAACGATCATTCCAAAAAAATGGCAGGAGACTTGGCTACAGGAGTTCCACATACAATCATCCCGGAACAGTACGTATGAAAGCGCTGGCATGTATGAATGTCTGGCGGCCAGAAATGGACAAGGACATGGAACAGTTGGTGCGGAGGTGCCACGTCTGTCAAGAAATGCAGCTGAAGGCTGATTCACAAAATGAGAGCCCATGGAATTGCAGGAAAGGGACTAGCATGGGTAGAGCATTGGCTGATTGGCAGGAAACCAAGAATCCTATTCTGGTTGGTAGGTTAATGTTTTGGATTGGGGAATAAATGGCTTTGTGGCCAAGTTTGGAGATGATGCAAAGATGGGTGGAGGGTCAGGTAATGAGGAGGAAACAGAGAGGCTTATTTAAGCATACAGAGAGACTTGGATAGATTTGGAGATTGGGAAAAGAAGTGGCAATTAAATACAATGTTGGAAGATGTTCGGTCATGCACTTTGGTAGAAGGAATAATAGGGCAGACTATTATTTGGATGGGAAGAAAATTAAAAATTCGGAGATGCAAAGGGACATGAGAGTCCTCATTCAGGATACGCTAAAGGTTGACCTCCAGGTTGAGTTGGTGGTGAAGTACGCAAATGCAATGTTCACATTCCTATATAGAGGAATAGGATATAAGGATAGAGGGATAAGAGCAGGGATATGATGCTGAGGTTTTATAAGGCACTGGTGAGGCCTCACGGAATATTGAGTACAGTTTTGGGCTTCTTATTTAAGAAAGAATGTGCTGGCATTGAGTTGGTTCAGTGAAGATTTAGAAGAATGATTCCTGGAATAAAGCATAATGGCAACATTTGACAGCTTTTGGTCTATATTCCTTGGAGTTCAGAAGAATGATGAGGGACCTCATAGAAGCATTTTGAATATTGAAAGGCCTGGATAGAGTAGATGCAGCAAAGTTGTTACCCATGTTAGAGGAATTAAGGACAAGAGGACACAACTTTTGGATGGAAGGGCGCCCATTTCTTCAGCCAGAGAAGGGTGAACCTCTGGAATTGGCTGCCAAAAGTGGCTGTGGAGGTCAGGTCATTGGGTGTATTTAAGACAGAGATTGATAGATATCTGAATAGTCAGCATGTCAAACGTTATGGGGAGAAGGCAGGGGAATGGGGCTGTGGAAGAATGGATCTGCTCATGAAGGAATGGCAGACATTTGGGGCAGCACGGTTTGTGTAGTGGTTAGCTCAACACCTTTACAGTGCCAGCAACTTGGACCGGGGTTCAAGTCCTGTGCTGTCTGTAAGGAATTTGTATGTTCTCCCTGTGTCTGCATAGGTTCCCCCCCCCCCCCCCCAAGTGCTCTGGTTTCTTCCCACAGTTCAAAACATACTGGGGTGTAGGCTAATTGGGTATAAAGTGACCTGTCACTGTGCTGTATGTCTAAATTTAAGTCAACAGTGAGTACAGTTTGTAAGTTCAGGTTCACATTTTAGAATGAACAATGACAAGTTGCAATTGCAATGCAAAATTTTTTATGCCCACGTAAATGTGTTGATATCTTTAGTATTTGGATCAGATGCAAAAGTTACTAAACAAAATCTTCTGCCATTTATTGTATATTTATGCCCTGAGTCATCTTGTCACAATCTGGAAAATAAACAAAAAGGCATATATTGGAAATGTGGAGTAAACACAAAACTTGGAAAAGCTCAGCAGGTCAGGCAGGATCTGAGAGACAGACAGTGAACTTTCCAGATCAAAGAAGCCGCCTGACAGAATTGGGAAAGTGCACATACCAGTTGGTTTTAAGTTATAGAGTAATTGGAGTTCATTGGTAGATCGCACATAAACTACAATTTAAGGCCAATTTGATTTCAACAGACACAACAGTTCCGACTTTCTTGGTTGTCGATGCCTGAGATAAGAGAAGAGGGACATGTCCCCTTTAATGATGCAGTGCAGTTCAGGCCAAGGTAGTGATGGAGGGAAATCTGGAAAAAGTGGTGTTTTTTTAAAAGACGCTATGAGGAAATGATTTGGGTTTTCTCCTTCGTGGAGTTGGCCATTACCTGGAACTAATGGACAAAAAGAAATTACCTCCATTTGTTATCCCAAGCTGGAGTGAGCTGCAAACTGAAGTACATATGGTTAACAAACCCCCCCCCCCCCCTCCCCAGCATTTAAATCGGATCTGCTTTTGAGCAATTGGCTTAGCATTATTACCATTGAGTGTTGATGCTAAAGAGCTGTGTTCAATCCTAAGGGAAAAAGCAGGCATGTTATCATTATGCTAAAGAGACTATTACAGTTACTTGACCCTCATTCCAAGCATGGATGCAAGAGCAGCATTAAAGAAACACATTTGCCAGAAATGCTGACCCTTTGCCTTTCTTGCATCGTACCGGAAAATGTGAAAATCAAGGAATGAAAATAAGAATTTAGATGTTGCTTACAATTAGCATTTAAAAAAAAAAAATCTCATTTACATGTAGTGGAGGTTTAATATATGAACTTATACAGATAAGGAGCTGCCAAGGGCAATATTTCATTTTCTAGGTTTTAAGATAGTTAATACGTCAGCATTAAGAGATTTCAATGAATGGATTGTGTCGGCTTTTGCTTTGCTGTTTTTAACAAACATGCATCAAGCACTTTACCCATATCCAGTTAAAGATCAGAGCAATGTTTAAACATTATTTAGTGGGCTGTTTCAACAGGCTTTTGGAAAATAAAGCAGATTAAAAGATTTGCAAGTGTTTTTGGCTGAGAGCCAGTCCCTGAAAATGGCCCAAAAAAGCAGTAACACATCCTGGAGTGCTTTTAGGCATCAGCACATGGGTGTCAAACAGAACTGGCTTGGGGACAGTTGATTTAGAGATTTTTGTTCCTATCTAATTCAAATGAATAGAATGGCTGACCCAACTCCAAAAACTGCTTGCTAGACTTCACTCTTTTCTGATGGTTGAGGCCACAGTCCCAATTGATATAAGTCACATAATTTTTGTAACCTTACTTCATGTCAATTTTTCCTCCTGATGTATTGTCCTCTGTGTGTTTGCAAAGCAACTTAATTAAGTATGAACACTAACCACTGTTAACGTGTTCTTCCTTTGGCGTGAATAAGGGAGCACCATGGCCAAAAAAAATAATCGGCTGCCCTTGACACCACTTGGAACTATGGGAACCATCATCTCCCCTGGAGCAAAGACAAAGCCTCATCCACTTCGCAGCTGATTCGGCAAAAGGCTTTGTCATTTTTACTGGTTTCATTTATTTTTAATTGTGATCTCCCCATTTATTGCCTGACTTGCTAAGTGTTTCCAACAATTTTTAATCTTTATTTTAGATTTACAGAATCTGTAAGTTTTTAAATTTGAATTTGTTTCAACACTACTGATGCACCATAAATTACTCGAAAGACTGTTGTTGAGAAACCAATAGGCTTTTATTTACCCCAGAACAATGGCACATCCATACAGTTTGACTGTCCTCTTCAGGGGCTTGAGGCTGTGTGGATATGCTCCAGGAGCAGCCATATGTGGTCAGGCTCTTGGCCAATTACTCCATTCTCCTGGACCCAGCCAAGGATGGGTTGTGTGAAACACACACTTGGCTTTATTGTATGTAAGGTTAAGGAGCTTGGCTGTTTTGAGAAATTTCTGGAGATTGGTGTCATGGTCCTGCAGGTCGTGGCCGCAAATGGTGACATTATTGAGCGATGGGAAGGTAAGGTGGCCTGCAGCTCATACTGATCCACCATGTGGTCCATTTCCCGCTGGAAGACCGAGACACCGTTCATGACACCGAAGGGGACCTGCAGGAAGTAGTAGAGTCGGCCATCTGCCTCAGACTCCGTATACTGACAGTCCTCTGGGCTGATAGGGATTTGATGATGTGCCAATTTCAGGTCAATGATCAAAAAGACCAGATACTGGGCAATTTGGTTGACCACGCTGGCGATGCATGGGAGGGGATGTGTGTCCAATTGAATGTATCTGATGACCATCCTATTCTTTTCCCCGTTCCGTACTACCACTACCTGTGCTCTCCAAGGGCTGGTGATGGCTTCAATAATCCCCTCCTTGAGTAAGTGCTGTACCTCTACCCAAATGAAAGCTCTGTTCCCAGCACTGTACCGCCTACTTTTAATGGTGACAGGTTTACAGTTGGGATGAGTTTGGCAAATAACGACAGGGGGTAATCTTAAGTGTGGAGAGCACACAGGTGAATGGTTGGGTTGTTGGCCGTGTACGATAAGGGGTTGTGGGGGGCGGGTGGTGGACAGTGGTTGGTTTGAAAATTGCTGGTTATACATAGTGAGGGATGGATGGTGCCCATCGAACTCCATCACACTTTTAAGATGACACTGAAAATCCAGTCCCAATAGCACAGTAGTGCAGAGCTGTGGCATTTCCTTCATCCTACAGTCTTTATGTTCGCATCCCTCACTGTTAGAGTCACTAGGCATAAGCCCCGGACATCCACTGTGTGGATCTATCATCGACCTGGCGATTTGATGTGGGCTGTCCTGGTTGAGTGTGATGGAGACCAGTGTCGGGTTACTGCACATCACTGTTGTGGAAGATAGTGGTATCTAAGGTGGCTGTTCCCAGGGTCTGCATGCAGTGCTGCTGTATCCCGAAGACTGAGCACAAGATGGCAGCCTCCATGGTCTGAACGCAGTGCTGCTGGGTCCTGAAGATGGCGGCCCCCATGGATCTCACATGGTAGTGCTGGCTCCCGGTGATGACGGTGTTCACGACGACGGCCCCCATGATCTGCATGTGGCACTGCTAGGAAGGTTTCGACTGATACACTTTGGTATAGTGGCCCTTCTTCCCGCAGCTGGAGCAAGTTGAATCCTTTGCTGGGCAGCGTTTCCTCTGATGCTTGCCCTGGCCACAGAAGTAGCACCTTGGGTGCTCCCACAGCACTGTAGCTGTGGTTGGGTCACCACCAGAGCTGGACGAGCAGCGGGAGGTGATTGCAGAGCACTGCTGCTGTGATTGAGTCATTAGTGGATCGAGGGTGTTCCAGTGCATCCCAAGATGGTGGCACCCAGGGTAACCATGAGGCAGCCATGTTGTCAGTTGAGTAGGGCTCCATGTTTTGGAGAGCTGCCTCCAGTGTACCTGCTAGCTTGAGCTCCCCTTGCTCCAAGAGTTTCTGTTGGATGTAGTTCGACCTGATCCTCATGACGTAGGCGTCCTGGATCAAGTCTTCTATGTACTCCATGGCAGACATGGCCCTGCTGAGAGCTTGCAGGACCTGAATATCTTTGGTGTTGGAATCTGTGATGATGTAATGGGGGGAGGGGGGCGTATTCTACTGACTGCTTGCTATTGGCTATGGCTGTAGAGACACTGCACCCTACTGGTATAACAGATGGAGATGCTTTCCCACTGGCCAGTTTAGTGGAAGTTATAGTCTGTTAATAAAAGCCCGGTATTATTATAACACTTGTCTGGTCCATGTCTATGGCATATCAGACTCATCTGGTCGTTGTTTGCTGGTCACTAGACAACATTGTTCTTGCACAGATACTGTCCTTTGATCATGTCCATGACTTTCTGGCATGATGTAGCGTCCTGATCATGGAATGCACCAGGGTGCTGACCCAAGAATGCAGCACTTGTAGTTTATCAGACTCTGATGGCACAATGGTAGAGGAGGCCTGCAGGAATGTTTCAAAACAGCGCATCCAGAGCTCAAAGTTGGTGGATGCAATTGAGGATCGATCTCCAGCTTTTCTGGCTTCAGGATTTGCTCCATTGTTTAAAAAAAAACATTTTTATGTGAATAAAATTGATGCACCATCAATTATTCTAAAGACTGTTGTTGAGAAACCAACAGACTTTTATTCACTTAAGAACAAGACACATCTATACTGTCCTGTACGGAGGAGGAGGGGACTGTGGAACAGTCACCTCTATACAGGAGCCTGTGGGGAGGGACCACAGGTACAATCGGCCAATAGGTGTGCCTGACCAGACAACTATATGCAACAGCGGTTTACCACAATTACAGTGCAGTGTGATTTCTTGACAGGAATTCAATTGAAGCATTAAAACCTCAGTTGATTTTTAATTCTTCAGTATTAGAAAAAGTGGTGGTGTCTCAAGCAATCAAATACCCAAATTTAATTAGCTCTACTTGATGATAATGCTTTAGCCATGTGACATTCTCATGGGTAAATCCCTTGTTGGTCATGCTCGGTGCCTAACTTGCTGTAAGTGAATAGGATTGATTTTTATGCATGTAATTTATGATCACCCTTCACTGATGCATTTGCGTCACCCAGCTTTAGCTGGGTGAAGTTGCTGCAGTATATTTGCTCCGCTCTAAATATCCTGTTCAATTCATAAGTTTAACAGTAAAATTCTGCAGGCACTGAAAAACAGAAATAAAAACCATTTCCAAGAGCATGTGGTCTCTGTGTGGAGATAAGTAACAGGTCATGCAGCATCTGTGGAGAGAGGAACAGTGCTAACATTTCACCTCAGTCACCTTCCATCAAAACTATCGAAAGATCATTGAACTGAAATGATTGTGCAAATTGGAAAGAGGAGAAGAAGCAACGTAACTTTCTTTTTTAGTTAGTCCATGTGTCCCTTAGCTAAATAGAGCATGACTTGGCAGAAACCCATTGTACCATTCTGTGTACATTGATCTGGCTACATTGTATTGTCTTCTGCAATGTGCACCATTGTATATCTTTAACCAGGGCCATGCCATTCTCAGTGTATCTATAGGCTTATTTATGCTGTCCCTGAAAGACGGTAATATATCACCTTTTTACTGTTTCACTTACCTGTGTGAATGCAACCAACACAGGATGGGTGGGTCATTTTTATCCCGGAACTTACCCGCCAAGTTAGGTAGTACAGGTGCTTATCCCTTCATCTGTAATTCCAAATACCGAACAATTTTTCCAAGTGTGACAGAGTATTTAGAGGTGGCTTGGGAGGAATTGCTAGAGCAGCTGGCACACACACATTGTAAAACACAGATTATTTGCAGGACTTTTGCAGAGTGCTTTTAGCAGAAAGAGCAACAATGGTGTAGAATACAGCTGGCCTGGGAGACCATGTGATCTTTGCAGGCAGAGAGAACAGTTTTTTTTCTCTCAGAGAGGGAGGGTGTGAAACAGAGAGAGAAGGAGTCAGAGAAATCAGTTCCAGAGGGACCAGCTGGCAAACTTTGGAAGGCTGACTGGTTGAAGGAGAAGACTGGCACTCTGAAGGTGACCTGAAAGAAAGAAGATCATCTGGAGAACCCTGAAGGGGGAAAATTTTGACAGCAAGACTGATTGAGAAGGAATCAGTTGCGGATGTCCTGGAAAAGGAATCTCTCTGTGAAAACCAGCAAGAACCATCCTGAATGGTAACCATTTGCCTGTTAAGCACCAAAGACTGGTGAACTTTGTTAATGCTAACTTCTGTGTGCACAGTTCAAGAATTGCCTGTAACCAGTAAGATTGGACTGTGATCCAAAGAACTTTTCTAATCTTAAATATACATTACATACACCTGCGCTTAGTATTAGAGGGGGGATTAAGTAGGTTAGGTAATAAGTTAAAGTTCAATTCTGTTTTCTTTTTTAATTATAAATAAAAACTCCTTTTGTTTCAGTAACCCTGTGTTGTGGTGCATATCTATTGCTGCTGGTTTTGGGGGTCCTCTGGACACCGTAACACATGGATGTTATGTGCTCGCCAAGCATGACCTGACATGACCCACGCTCAATTCATCCTTGAAAATCCCATGTCAGTCTGCATCATTAATTAGTGGAACAGGAATGAACGCCTATTTTATGTGCCAGTGAAAAAAAGTCAAGAGCTGCTGCTACAGCCCCCAAAGTCCAGTGCCACTGCAACCACCCCCGAAGTCCAGCGCCACGTGCCTTTGTTTTGCGTGAATCTGTATTGCTGCCATTTTAATTCCAAAATCTGAAATAATCCAAAAACCAAGTGTCCAGTCCCAAGGATTTTTGATAAAAGGTTCGGCATCTGTATCAGAGACGATGTATTGGCTCCTACGTAAACGGGTTACCCACCTTCCTAGGGCCCAGGACACTGTAGGATGCAGGTTCTGCCTCCTTTTGACTTGGAATGTGAGGTTGCTGTGTAAATGGTCACACTGACCCTGTTTTTCTTGGTTCAGTATAAATGCTTTGACTTTAAACACTCCAATTTACTGGGATCCCTGTGTAAAAGCAGATTGTGTTCATACAGTACTGGTTTATTGATTAGTTAAGAGGATTGTTGTTGAGTGTCTGCTTTGTAGCAATGCAACAGTCAGCAGCTGTTTGAAAACTTGAGATGTAAATAGACTGAGCATTCTGCGTTGCAAATAAACAATCATCTTTGGGCAAAGAATGAAAAGCTGAAGGGACTTAAAAGATCAGGCAGCACCTATGGGGAGAAACCAGGTCAGACAATCGTTTGGTTCCAGGGAGGTGACACAAGGTAATCGGAAACTGGACAAATGGATAGCCATTGCTAAAGTGAGGCCAAACAACTTGAAAACCTGCAATAACCATCATTTTTCTACGTGGGCATCCTACAACCCAATGGCATGAACACTGAATTTTCCATTTTCATTTTTCTGATCCAGTTCCACTGTTTTCATTTGCTCTTCATTGGTTCCCATTCTCCTAACTTATTTCAGTACTGCTTTTTACTCTTCCTGCTTTCCAGTGATCTTCAAACCTATTCCCTGCCTGTCTCCCCACTCCACCTCTCCTACCTTTTTCTGTCCTGTATCCTATCACAGCCCCTCTCTCACTCTTACCCCACCCTCCCCCCTTTTTAGGCTTTCTGTCTCCCATTGGTCTTAAAAAAAAGAGTTGAGGAACTAAAATATTGAGTGTCCATTTCTCTCCACGGATGCTGCCTGACCCATTGTGTTCCCCTGACTTCTCACTGTTTGCACAAAATTATGGCACATGGAGATTCGAATTATTATGAGGACTTTAGAATTCCCAATCTGCTCTTTTTAAACCCTGCCAGACATAAAACAGGATAACCATCTCACATTCTATAATTTATTTCACTTCCTCCCATGGTTGTTGATTTCATTCTGATTTTCATTATGATATACAACTTCATCCGATCACAAATTAAGCCTTTCTCCTGTTCACTACAACCAGCTGGTTGATGTACTTTACCTTTCAATGGCTATGTTTATTTTTATTTATGTTTATTACATTCATATACAATTCACAGATTGATATCTTTACTTACCGCACCTTCCTTTGTACATAAAACACGCTGTAGCTCTAAACCGAAAGAAACACGCTGAGACTTGCAGAGCTCCAGAGTAACTGCTTTACTGGTTTCAAATCCCACGTAAAAGGCCTGCCCGACCCCAGAGTCCTTAGTGCCCCAGCGGGACAGAAGTGATGTCAACTTCCAGGCTGCAGCTTTGCCCCACTCTGAGCGTCACCGTAGCTGCCGCTAGCTGCAACTACTTGCTAGTCGTGTGGGTGAGCCGCTACACGCAACACATAAGAAGGGAAAAACCGCTAATAATAGCAAAGAGAAAGAAAAATATAATAGATATTCAGAGTTGGTCTTACAAAAACTAGGCTGTGTCAGTAACACAGATCTTTGGTGGACTTGAAAGTTATGCTGGAGTAGAAATTTGATAATAGATCATCAGATAAAGCTGAGGATCTTGGGAAGTTGAAGAAAAAAACTACATCAGTGGTTCTAGAGGCTTGTAATCTCTATTTTAAAATACACTGGTAATGAGGTGAATGCTGGGAAATTGCTCTGGGAGTTCTTTTGAGTAACAAGTACAGAAAAAAATGAATGTATTAATCTGCTCTTAAAGTTTAAAGGTTATAGTGGAATGTTTAAAGTCTTCTCCATTGACCAGTTAAAGAGGAGACAACTTTGAGAAACTCCAAGAGTCACAGAATGAGATCAGAATTTATTTATCATGAACAAGTCATGAAATTCAGTGTTTAGTGGCAGCGTCATAGTACAGACATACATGTTATAACCATCTTACGATATTACTATATTTAAAAAAAAGTAAAAATGACTGCATGAAAAGTAAGGCAGTGTCTTTGGTTTATTGATTATTCAGGAATCTGATGGCAGGGGGGAAGAAGCTGTCCTTGTGCTGTAGAGTGCTCGTCTTTAGACTCCTGTATCTTTTCCCCGATGATAGCAGAGAGAAGAGGGCATGGCTTGGGTGGTGGAGATCTTTTAGGATAGAGGCTCCGATGTAGAGATGTCCTCGATGGAGTTGTCTGGTGCCTGTGATGTCGCAGACTGAATGAACAACCCTCTGGAGTTTATACTTGTCCTGAGAGTTGGCATCTCCATACCAGACAGTGATGCAACCAGCCAGAATGCACTCCACGGTACACCTGTAGAAGTTTGCAAGAATCTCCGGATACATATCCGATCTCCTCAGAAACCTCACAAAGTATAGCCACTGGTGAGCCTTCTTTGTGATTGCATCAACGTGGAGGCTCCAAGACAGATCATTGGAGATGTTGACACCCAGGAATTTGAGGCTCTTGACCCTCTCCACTACTTAGCCTCGGTGAGGACTGGGTTGTATTTCTCCAACTTCTTCTGAAGTCCATAATGATCTGATCAATCATCACGTGAGCTGCCTCAATGACTACTGCCCAGTAGCACTAACTTCAACTGTGATGAAATGCTTTGAGAGGCTGGTCATGGCCAGAATTAACACGTATTTAACCAAAGATCTGGATCCACTGCAATTCACCTTTGGTCAGGAGCCTAAAGACAATAATCAATAGCACAAGGACATCTTCTTCCCTGCTGCCATCAGATTCCTGAATAATCAATGAACCATAGCCATTACCTTAGTTTTTGTGCTCTACTATTTTAATTTTTTTATAGTCATCTTGTAAGATGGTTATAATATGAATGTTTGCACTAAGATGCTGCCACAAAACATCAAATTTCATGACTTGTTCATGACAATAAATTCTGATTCTGCTTAATCTTCTTGGTTTTGCTGACGTTGAGCGCGTTTGTGGTATTATTGCAAACTTGTAGATGACATTGGAATTGTGCCTGGCCACACAGTCATGGGTGAGTTAAGCATGCATCCTTGGGATGTGTCTGTGTTGATAATCAGTGTGGAGGAGATGTTGTTTCCAATTCATACTGACTCTGGTCTTCCATTGAGAAAGTCAAGGATTAGGTTGCAGAGTGGGGTACAGAGGCCTAGAATTTGTAGGTCCTTGACCAGAGCCAAGGGAATAATGTTATTGATGGCCAAGCTGTAATTGATGAAGAACAGCCGCATGTATGAATTGCTTTTTACAAGATGATCCAGAGTTGATTGGAGAGCCAACAATATTGCATCTGCTGTGGAGAGATTTTGGCGATAGGTGAATTGCAGTAGGTCCAGATTTTTGCTTAGGTACATGTTAATTTTGGCCATGACCAGCCTCTCAAAGAACTACTGGGCGGTAGTTGTTGAGGCAGCTCACACTACTCATCTTGGGTACTGGGATGATTGATGCCCTTTTGAAGCAGATGGGAACCTCTGATTGCTGCAATGAGAGGTTGAAAATGCCCTTGAACACACCAATTAGTTGTTAGATGCAGATTTCCATTACCCTGCCAGATATGCCGTGAGGGCCTGACACCTTGTGAGGGTTCACCCTCTTGAATGATGTCACCCTCAGAGATAGATATCATTTGGGTCCTAAGCCTTTTCTGCGATTCTAGTGGGCACTGTCTGGTTCATCTTCTCAAAGTGGGATTAGAAGGTGTTCAGCTCATCAGGTAGTGAAGCATTGCAGCCATCTATAGTGTTTGCCCTCACTTTGTTGGCTGTAATTGCCTGCACTCCCTGCCATAGCTGGCATGTCTCTGTCTCTAGCTTTCTCTGGAATTGCCACTTTGCTTTGGAGGTGTCCTTCTGCAGGTCGTACCTAGACTTCTTATAAAGATCCCAATCCCCAGCTTTAAATGCCCTTGTTCTCGCCCTCAGCAGGTTGTGTATTTTCTAATTTATCCAGGGCTTCTGGTTGGGGAACACTGTATTTGCGTGTGGGCACACACTGAAGCACACAGGTCTTGATGAAGTTGGTGACACCTGTTGCATATTCATTCAAGCCTATGGATGAGTTCTTGAGTATGTTCCAGTCCACTGATTCAAAGCTGTCTTACAGATGCTCCTCCACCTCTCTTGACCATATTTTCACATAATTCACCACTGCACTGTGGTCTTCAGCCTCTGCTTGTACCTGAGGAGTAGAATTACAGCTGGATGATCAGACTTGCCGAAGTGTGTCGTGGTTTGGCTCGGTGAGTGTTCCTCATGGTGGTGTAGCAGTGGTTGACTGTGTTGGTTCTGCTGGTCTCACATGTGTTGGCGGCAGTTTGTCAGAGACTTCTTCAGGTTGGCTCGATTGAAGCCTCCCACAATGATCAGGAAAGCATCAGGTTGTGCTGCCTCGTGGCTGTTTATGAGAATGCTCAGTTCCTCCAGTGCCAGCCTGATGTTAGCCTGGGACAGAATGTACACTGCGACCAGGATGATGGGTGACACTTGATCGCCAGATGTTCCAAGTCGGAGGAGCAGCACTGGGACATGACTGTCACGTCTGTGCACCATGATGAATTGACACAATGATCAGGTATATGGGTAGACGAGCAAAGGCAGTGAACAAGCCCTATTTTTAAATATGTGAACAAAAGCAAAGAAAATGCTTTAACTGAGGTTTAATTCAGCTGGAGTGTTTTTAGTACTGCAATAAGAAGTATGCCAAGACCTTGAAAGCATTGGAGAGATATCCAGAATGGTCTTGGGGACATTGGACTTCACAAATATGAAACACAAGGAGCTTCACAGAATAAAGGTTAATGGCAGACTTGGTGGTGATATTCAAAACCAATGAAAACTTGGAAAGAGTCAACCAATCTGTTTTCTGTGGCTGTCAAGTCAGGAACACATGGGCAAAATGTAATTTACAAGGTGGTATGATCTCTAAATCAGTACCTGATATATGATAGAAATGTCTCTTTTAAACGTCCAGTGCGAAGCAGATGAATATTTCATGGAGACAGTATGTGGGACAATGTGGTTAGACAGGTACGATAATGAGTAGTTAGCTTTTTGTTGTTTTTAATTTGAAATACTAAATTTTATGCTTCCTCTCTGCAAGCTGCATTTTAAAAAAAACAAGAATAAAGTGATGGTTTAAAAAAAGACCAATGCTGGAGAAACTCAGCTGATCAAACAGTGTTCTTTGGCTTGAGCCCTTCATCAAGGGTACCAGACCAGCATTGTATTTGTACTTCAACCATGGTGTCTGCATACTTCCGTGTTTTACTTCTTAAATTGATGGGTTTTTTTTTTGTTAACAAGATGGGCAAAATAGAATTATAATACTTGCATTTCTGGTGAAGATGCTGAGAAATTTTGTGAAATAATATCTAAAGAATTGTGATCTCTGGACTGTTTCTTGCACACAGATTAAGGGGGAAAGAGAGAGAATCTGATCTGTTTCGAAGCAAGAGGAAAACCGAGTAGGAGGAGATAAAATTAATTGCAGATGCTAGAATTTGGAGCAAAAAAATGTACTGCTGGGAGAACTTGTAGAACCTGTGGAGTCAAAGACTTTTTGCAGGGAAAAGTCCTTCATCAGAACTCAGAGTACCACATCCTTGCAGATTAGATGTACATAGGAGATTTAATTATATCAGGAAGAGAGGTAGAAAACATCTACATTTGGATTAAAGATGGATAGTAAGATTAATATTCATGTTGAAATAAAATGGGAGAGCATTAGAAAGATGCTTTGAGGTAATCAGTGATTTTTTAAAAAATGTATAGAGGAGAAATAGGGTCAAATAATAAAATGATGAACATTAGAGGAACATGTTCAATGTTCCAAAATCTAGAGATGAATGATTGTATAATTATTCAAGCCAAAACTAACGGATTGACAGCAACTACATAGTCACAATTAAAGTTTGGACATGATGGAGGATCAGAGTTTAACTGAATATGGAATGTTGGGGGAAAAACTAAGTGGATTGAGCAGCATTATCAGAAAAAATATTTTGTGAGAGCTCAAGAATAATGTCCAAAGAACTAATTTTAAACAAATTTATTTGTATAGAGTTGAGAATTGGGAAGAGACGTGGGTCAATTGCAAGCCAGCAAATGGGATAAGGATGGAGATCAAGGATGTGTCCATGTATGATTAAAATGTTTTATTGGAGATCATTTTCCTTTGATACGAGTATGATCATTTAATTTCCTTTCACACATATCTTCATGTCATTCCTGAATGAGATTGTACAGGCAATGAGAATTGACAATGAATCCTTGTCAGCTGGGAGCTTGTAGCCTCAAGGGTCAGAAGTCTTATGGAGGCCTTGTTGGGGCAGGATAGAGTGAGTTCAATCCTGCATTTAACCTGTCCTGCATTTGACCTGGGAGTGCTTGATGCTGACATTGGACACTAAAAGTAGAAGGGTGAAAAAAAAATCAATTTAAAAGAACCGCCATCCTTCATCTTGATTAATATAAAATAAGATTGAAACTATATTATGTTTTGTTTTCAAATTAAAGGGAATTGATATATAGGAAATGGAGTGTGCATTTGGCCTGGATCATTATGTGATAAAGGATTCTTATAAGGATTGCTAATGCACTTAACTATCAAGTGATGTTCTTTGAGTGACAAAACAAACTAAGCAGACTCGGCAATGCTTGGATGTTCCGAAGCATTACTATTCTAAATTGTGTCCCAATGCAGTATGAAAATACGTGGGTCGTACTGCATTGATGACTAATATAATAAATCCATGGACTATGCCATCATAAGACCAACTTCAGCAATTCATTCTTTTTTTTTTATTTGGCCAATAATTTATTACTCTGTTAATACATTGCCCTGGCTGAATTGATTGGCAAGGTAGCAGGTGTAAAGCACTTTATGGCACCATTAGCAGACAGGAAATAGATTTTAAAAATGAAAAATTCCCCCCATCAATCTGAAGCAAATGTACAGCTTGACTCTAATTTAAAATTTGGAAACAACATGTTTTCTGCACCTTGCAATAAACAATGCAATTTTTGATTGGAAAAAGCGCACATCCAGATTTACTTGGTGCAGGAAATGTCATTTCATCCAGGACCAAAGTCAAATTCAAGGAAATAAAATAATGCTGATGTATCAAAGAGACGAGTGTTTAGAGTAGAAACAAAGGAGGCTTGCACTTGCGTGAATAGCAAAGTCACAGTCGTCAATGTCAGATAGTAGCCTCTTCCAGGGAAGATGGGACTTTTACCAGCAGGACGGTTTGCATCTGAACTAGAGAGGGACTAATATCCTTGCAGGAAGCTTTGCTTGTCCTGCTCCAGGAGGTTTAACTTAGATTTGCAGAGTGCCAGAGCAGATAGTGGAGTGGGGGTGGAAAAAGATAATTTTGAGATTACAACTGCTCCTCAACTTATGATAAGGAAATGTTCCGACAAACTCATTGTAAGCCGAAAAAGAATACCTTGTCTAACACTGACAGTGCTTTATCAGTCCCCAAAATGATCCCACTGCCTTACTCTCTCCCCACAGCCCTTTATAATTTCCAACACTGATCCCCCTGATTTGCTCTCTCCCGATAGGGCTGTATCGGTCACTCCATTGATCCCACTGTCCCCCCAAAGCACTGTATCAGTCACCATACTTATCTCACTGCCCCACGCTCTCCCCACAGCCCTGTATCAATCGCATGTTGAGCACAATGCTCATCTCTTCCCCTGACAGCGCTGTATCAGTCCCCACACTGATCCCACTGCTCTGCTTTCCTCCCAACATCTGGATATCGGTCCCTGCAAGCATTCCGACTGAACTAAAAGAAGTGAGTGACCAAAGATGCTGCAAATTCACCTTAGAGGAATTATCAATGTTTATTGGAAATATCAACAATGCTTGCGATGATCTTTAACATATTACATGAAAACAAGTAACAATGGTCACACTATTGAACCATTGTAACTTTGAAAAATTTTAAGACAGACCATCGTAAGTAGCAGAGCATCTGTACATACAAAGAAAGGAACCAAATGGTTGTGCATGTTGGGAAAAATATTCTGGGGTGAGTCTATTTCAATGCAATATTGTAGGAAAGGCAGACAAGCTTAGAACATGGATTGACATGTGGAATTATAACATTGTGGCCATTAGTGGAACTAGGTTGCAGGAGGGGCAAGATTGGCAGCTAAGCATTCCAGTGTTCTGTTGTTTTAGACATGATAGAGAAGAAGGGATGAAAGGGGAGGAGTGAGATTGCTCTTTGGAAAATATTGCAGCTGTGCTTAGGCAGGACAGACCAGTGGGATTGGGAAATGCGTGACCACACTAATCTGGTTGTAATACAGTCACATAATAGTCAGCAAGAATTAGAGGAGCAAATCTATAGAGAGATAGCAGACAACTGCAGGAAACATAAGGTTGTGATAGAAGATTTTATTTTTCCACATATTGATTGGGTCTCTCATATGGTAAAAGGGCTGGATGGCTTGGAGTTTGTCAAATATGTTCAAGACATTTTTCTATATCAATATATAGAGGTACCAACAACAGAGAGTGTAACACTGGATATCCTATTAGGGAACGAGACAGGGCAGGAGACAGAAGTATATATAGGGGAACATTTTTGGTCCAGTGATCATAATGACATTAGTTTCAATTTAATTATGGAGAAGGATAGGTCTGGGCCACGGGTTGAGATTCTAAATTGGAGAAAGACCCATTTTGAGGAAATGCGAAATGATCTCGAAAGTGTGGATTGGAACAAGTTGTTTTCTGGCCAGGATAAGCTTGGTAAGTGGAAGGCCTTCAGAGGTGAAATTTTGATAGTACAAAGTTGTATGTTCTTGTCAGGATTAAAGGAAAAATTAACAGACAAAGGGAACTTTGGTATTTTGAGGGATATTGGGGATCTGGTTAAGAAGAGAGAGGTGTATAGCAGCAATAGGCAACAAATAGCAAATGAAGTACCCGAGGAGTATTAAAAATAAATAAATAAATAAATCGCGAGATCAATTGGGATGGTTAAAAAGACTTGCAGTTGCTTTAGTTGGCAAGGAGAAGGAAATGCCCAGGACCTTGAGGGAGGTTAGTATAGAAATTGCAGGGGCTCTGGCAGGGGCTCCATGGGTGAGGTGCAGGAGAATTGTAGCTCATGTTGTTGTTGTTTACAAAAGGCTCCAAAAATAACCCAGGAAATTGTAGGCCAGTGAGCCTGATGTCATTAGTGGGTAAGTTAATTGAAGGTGCTCTAAGAGATTGGATGTACAAGAATTTAGATAGGCATGGACTGATTAGGGATAGTCAATATGGCTTTGTGTGTGGTAGGTCTTGTTTAACTATAGTAATCTTTTAGTTTTTCAAGGAGGTTATCAGCTGATGAAGAAAAGGCCTTGGATTTTGTTTGCATGGATTTTAGTAACACCTTTGATAAGGTCGTACCTGGGGGGTTAGTCAGGAACTTCTGTCACTCAATGTTCATGTTGAAGTAGTAAATTGGATTCGACATTGGATTTTTGGGAGAAGCCAGAGACTGGTAGTAGATGATTGCCTCTCTGACTGAATGCCTATTTTTGGGAGAAGCCAGAGACTGGTAGTAGATGATTGCCTCTCTGACTGAATGCCTATGACTCGTGATGTGACTCAAGCTTTGGTGTGGGTTCATTGTTGTTTGTCAACTATAACAATAATCTGGATGGTAATTACATAAATTGTATCAGCAACTTTGTAGATGACACAAAGTTTGGAGGTGTAGTGGATGACGTGGATGGCTTGTACTACTTACAGAATATCTGAACCGTCTGGAAAAGTGGGCTGCAAAAAAAGGCAGATGGAATTTAACACAGACCAATGTGAAGGACTAACCAAGGTCGGACATGAACTGTCAACGATAGGCACTGAGAAGTGTGGTAGAACAGAGGGATCTGGGAATACAGATACATAATTTGTTGAAAGTGGCATCACAGGTAAGGCCATAAATACAGTTCTGTATGACAACAACACTATCTACAAATTTGCTGACAAAAGCCACAGTAGTGGATTGTATAAAAAGGGGTGATGAGTCAGCATAGAGGAGGGAGATTGAAAACTTGGCTGAACCAATTATCAACCTTGCACTCAATGTCGTCAAAACTGATTGTAGACTTCAGGAAGGGAAAACCAGGGGTGTACGATCCAGTAATCATTGGGGGATCAGAGGTAGAGAGGGTGGGAAAATTCAAGTTCTTTGGAGTCACCATCTCAGAGGATTTTCATGGACCCAGTACACTAATGGCATCGTTAAGAAAGCAAGTCAGCATCTTTACTTCCTTAGGAGTTTGCGGAGGTTTGGTATGACATCGAAACCCTGGCAAATTTCTACAGACGTGTAGTGGAAAGTGTGCGGACCTACTCCATCACAGTCTGGTATGGGGACACCATCCCCTGAATGTAAAGCCCTGCAAAAGATAGTGGACAAAGCCCAGAACATCACAGGCAAAACCCTTCCCACCATCAAGAAGATCTACAGGGAATGGTCCCATGGGAGAGCAGCAGAAATAATCAAGGATCCACACCATCCAGCACATGGTATATTCTTGCTATTACCATCAGGAAAGAGGTATGGGTGCCACAAGACTCTCACGACCAGGTTAAGGAGCACCTGCTACCCCTCCACAACAAACTCAATCAGGGACTCAATAAGGACTTACTCTTTCCACTTTGTTGATTTTTGGTTTTTTTCCCTGTATTGTAGTCAGTTCCTTTAGGTTTCTTTATTGGTTTATATAATGTACATTGAGTACAGTATTTTTTACACTACCAATAAATGGTAATACTTCCACGCAGGAGAAAATGAATCTCAGGGATGTATGTACTCTGACAATAAATCTGGAAGAGACCTCTTGGCACATTGGTGAGACCAAATTTGGAGTATTGGGTGTAGTTTTCATCGCCTAACTGCAGGAAAGATGTCAATAAGATTAAAAAAATGCAGAGGAGATTTACGAGGATGTTGTCAGGACTTGAAAACAATTGAGTTACAGAGAAACGTTAAACAGGTTAGGACTTTATTCCCTAGAGTGTTGAAGAATGAGTGGATATTTGATAGAGATGTACAAAATTATAATTGGTATATATTTAGATAATTGCAAACAGACTTTTCCATAATGTTAGGATAGATTAAAAAATAAGAGGACCTGGATTAAGGGTGAAAGGGGAAAATTTAAAGGGAACATTAAGGGGATTGTCACGCAGAGAGTGACTCAGCCAAATAGACTCACCCCAGAACAAATTGCCAACTGAATTGATAAATACAGGCTCAATTTTGACATTTAAGAAAAATTTGGATAGGTGCATAGATGGGAGGGGTATGGAGGGATATGGGCTACGTGCAGGTCAGTCGGACTTGGCAGACTGTGCAGAAACTGAACAAGCATTTGCAGGAGAAGGGAACTGATTGTATTGATCTTAGCTGAGGCCTGGAGTCAAGTATAATGCCAACATGAGGGGGAACTTCTTTACTCAGAGACTGGTTACTGTGTGGAATGGGCTTCCGGGAAAGATGGCGGAGGCAGGGTCAAATTGTCATTTAAGAAAGAGTTGGATAAGAATATGGATGGGAAGGGGATGGAGGGATATGGGCAGAGTGCTGGTAAGTGGGATTAGAGGAGGGTACTTGGATCAGTGTGGACTAGAAGGGCCAAATTGGCCTGTTTCCATGCTGTAATTGTTATATGATGCTATATGAATTGCTTGGGCTGTAATGGCTTCAATTCTGGTAATATTTCAGGCTTAGAATTCCAATCTTTGTGCTCAATTTCATTCCCACTTGCCTAGTTCACCTACTTCTATTGTCTGTGTCAAGCACTGAAGCCTCCCACGATCCTGACAGTCATCTAAATTTAGTGCCTTATACACTATCTACTTCCTACACTGCATCTCAGCGGTGCCTTCCGTCATTAGCAGCCCAATCTGGAGTTCCTCCCCTCATCTCTGGTTTTCTTCCTTTTAAGATGTTGCTTAAAACCAAACACTTTACTGTTCACCAATTCTATTCTTCCCTTCTTTGGATTTTTCTTTGCTCATTATATTTGTCATGCTGGGATGTTTCCACAAGCTATAATAGCTAATTGAAGGAAATTTTTGATTAAAATATTTGTATGTTCAAGGCATCTATCTGTTGCTATCTGATTTATTTAAATAGGTTGGTTTTAACCTACTTGGTTCGGCTGGAAGTCGGAGGAGGAGCTTGGAGAGAGTCGGGCTGTGAATCAGTGGAGGAGGAGCTTGGAGAGAGTCGGACTGTGAATCAGAGGAGGAGGAGCTTGCTGAAAGTGAGGAGAAGGTAAGCTATTAAAGTCGAGGGGCTTACCGGGGCTTGGGCCTACCTTGTTCGGCTGGGAGTCGGAGGAGGAGCTTGGAGAGAGTCGGGCTGTGAGTCAGAAGAGGAGGAGCTTACTGAAAGTGAGTCAGAGGAGGAGCTTGCTGAAAGTGAGGAGAAGGTAAGCTATTAAAGTCGGGGGCTTACCGGGGCTTTGGCCTACTTGGTACAGCTGGGAGTCAGAGGAGGAGCTTGGATAGAGTCAGGCTGTGAATCAGAGGAGGAGGAGCTTGCTGAAAGTGACAGGGTTAATTGGTCAAGGGGCCAATAAAAGGAGTGAAAGGGGAGGGAGCGGCCAGCGAGGAGTGGCTCAGGCAAGGAGAAAAGGTAAGCTGAGTTATTTGCCTTCGTATTCAGTCATGCCAATAGGGTTAGTGCTCTGTACTGGGTGTCAGATGTGGGAACAATAGGTGACCTCCACCCTCCCAAATGGCCACATCTGCACCAGGTGTACCGAGATGCTGTTACTAAGGGAGCGAATTAGGGATATGGAGTTGCAGATTGATGACCTGCGGTTTGTAAGGGAGAGTGAGGAGTTAATCGACTCAACTTTCAGGGCAATAAATACTCCAGAACCCGTGTCAGGTAAGTGGGAAACCATCAGGGGGGGAAAGAAAAAAGCGAGAAAAACGGAGAGTGTTGGATTCTGTTGAGGGAGATGACTGGACAGAAGATGGCCACAGGCACCAGGTCAATGGCAATGAGCCTGGCAGAGTGGTGCAAAAGAAAAGGAAAAGGAGAAAGGCATGATCTTTACAAGAGGGATGGGTTGCACCTAAATCCAAAAGGTGTCAACATTTTGGCAAGTATGTTTGGTACAGCAGTGGGGCAAGGTTTAAACTAATTTGGCAGGGGTATGGGAACCAGAGTGATAGGGAAAAGGGTAGGGAAGATAAAGTAATGGCCAGGAAAAGTAAAATAGGAAAAGTAATGTTGGGAGGAAAAAGTAAAAAATCAGATGGTGCAGTGAGTTTTCGGGTCAATGATAGTCTTAAGAAAATTACAAAGAAAAATAGTGGGCAGAAAAATCAAAAGAAAAGGTTACAGAAGTCACTAGATATTAAAAGGACAAAGAGCATAAGGGCACTTTATCTGAATGCCTGCAGTATTAGAAATAAGGTTAGTGAACTTGAGGCGCAAACCCATGCTATGATTTGGTAGCCATCACGGAAACATGGCGACAAAGTGACCCTATATGGGAATTAAACTTTCAAGGGTATCAGGTGGTGCAAAGAGATAGACAGGATGGTAAGGGAGGTGGAGTTGCACTCTTAATCAAAGATGAGCTCCAGGCAGTAGTGCGAAATTATATAAGATCTAAAGAGCATAATGTTGAGTCCATTTGGGTAGAGATAAAGAATAACAAAAGGAAAAAATTATTGGTGGGTGTTATCTATCGCCCACCATATAACAATAGTTTAGTGGCACAGGAAATAAATAGAGAGATAAGTGAGTCATGTAATAATGATACGGCAGTTGTCATGGGGGACTTTAACTTCCACATAGATTGGGAAAATCAAGTTGGTCATGGGAGTCTGGAAGAGGACTTCATAGAATGCATCCGCGATAGCTTTCTTGAGCAGCATGTTAAGGAACCACAGGAGAAAATGCTCTCCTGTAACTAGTGTTGTGCAATGAGATAGGTAGAGTAAATGATGTAATAGTCAGAGAGCATCTGGGAAATAGCGATCATAGTATGATTGAATTTCTCATTCAGATGGAAGGGGAAATAGTTAGATCTAAAACTAATATATTATGCTTAAACAGGGGTGACTACCATAGGATGAGGGAGGAATTGGGCAGAGTGGACTGGGAGCACAGGCTAATTGAAACATTTGAAGAACAGTGGAAGATTTTCAAAGAAATATTTTGTAATGCTCAACAAAAATATATTCAAATCAAATTAAATCAAATCAAATAGCTTTTTATTGTCATTGTACAAGTTATACAACGAGATTTATGACAGCAGTACAAGGTTACCAATGCAGCGACGCAACCACAGGCAGCACCACAGAAGTTAAATAAAAAATTTAATTTACAGTGCCGTATATGTCCTTTATGTGAATAGAGGGGGGGGGTGTCGGCTGTATGTATAATAGATGTGAAGGACAGAGAGGGGAATTTGTGGATATGTGTGTCAGTGTAGTGACAGCCTGGGGAAAAAAGCTGTTTCTGAATCTGTTTGTTCTTGTCTTGATTGACCTGTAGCGTCTGCCAGAGGGTAGTAGGTCAAACAGATGCAGGGCAGGGTGGGTGGGATCCTTTATTATTGCTTGTGCTCTACTGAGGCAATGAGAGGTGTTGAGATCCTTCAGGGAGGGTAGGGGACATCCAATGATCTTTTCTGCTGCCCTCACCAGCCGTTGAAGTCTTTGCCGCTCTTCTTCAGTGCAATGGGAGAACCATACTGTGCTGCAGTACAGCAGGATGCTCTGTCTGGTGGAACTGTAGAAGGTAATCAGCAGCTTCTGACCCACCTTGCTCTTTTTGAGCATTCTCAGGAAGTACAGGCGCCTCTGGGCCTTTTTGATGACTGCTGAAGTGTTTACAGTCCAGGAGAGGTCGTCTGAGATATTGATGCCCAGGAGGGTGAAGCTGTGGATCCTCGTCACACAGTCACCATCTATGTAGAGGGGGAGCGGGTTAGACCTGTGCTTCCTGAAGTCCAGAATGATTTCCTTTGTTTTTGTGGTGTTTAGGATCAGGTTATGAGCCCGGCACCACTCGGTCAGATTCAGGATTTCATTCCTGTAGGCAGACTCATCTCCCCCTGTGATCAACCCCACCACCGTGGTGTCATCTGCAAACTTCGCCACGGTGTTACTGGCGTGGACAGGTCTGCAGTCGGCGGTGTAAAGAGTGAAGAGCAAAGGGCTCAGCACACAGCCTTGTGGGGAGCCCATGCTCAATGTGCGGGTGGAGGACAGGTGGGTTCCAAGTTTGACTGTCTGTGGTCTATTTGTAAGGAAATCTTTGATCCATGAACAGGTGAGAGGATGAAGGCCCAGAGCAGACAGTTTGCTGACTAGGATATCGGGGATGATGGTGTTAAAGGTTGAGCTGAAGTCCACGAAAAGTACCCTTGCATAGGTGTTCCTTTGTTTCAGATGGCTCAGCACAGTGTGGAGGATGATGGATATGGTGTCTTCCGTCGATCTGTTCGCTTTATAAGCGAACTGGTGTGGGTCGAAGGAGGGAGGGAGACAGTCTTGGATGTGGCCTAGGACCAGTCGTTCCAGGCACTTGGTGATGACAGGTGTGAGTTCTACTAGACGGTAGTCATTTAGGCCGGTTATTTGTGGTTTCTTTGGTATGGGTATGATGGTGGAGGCCTTCAGACAAGCTGGTATAATGGCTTTTGACAAGGAAAGGTTGAAGATTGTGGTGAAGATCTGGGACAGCTGATTTGCACAGGCTCCAAGTACCTTCCCCGGTACACCGTCTGGACCAGCCGCTTTTCTTGGGTTTACCCTGGCGAGGGTTCGTTCCACCTCGAATGGCTGCACAGTCAGTGGCTCGTAGCTAGGGGCGGACTGGGTTAGAGGTGGTGCAGCTGTAGGCTGCCGGGTGGTGGACTCAAAGCATGCGAAGAAGGTATTTAACTCCTCCGCCAATGCAGTGCTTGAGTCCACAATTTTGCTGGGCTGACCCCTGAAGTTGGTCAGCTGTTGTAACCCTTGCCACACTTGCCTGGGATTATTGTCGGTGAGATGGCCTTCCAGTACTTCCGGTCAGGAAAAAGGGCAGCAAGGGAGGGAAAAATCAACCGTGGTTAACAAAGGAAGTAAAGGAGAGTATAAAATCGAAGGCGCAGGTGTACAAAGCTGCAAAGAGCAATGGGAAACTGGAAGATTGGGAAAACTTTAAGAGACAACAAGGGGTTACAAAGTGGGTAATAAGAAATGGGAAAAAGGATTATGAAAGTAAATTGGCACAAAATATAAAAACAGAAAGCAAAAAATTTTATAAATATATAAAACGGAAGAGGGTGGCCAGAGTTAACATAGGACCCTTGGAGGATGAGAAAGGAAAACTGGTAGCAAAAAATGAGGAAATGGCCGAGGCATTAAACAAATATTTTGTGTCAGTCTTCACAGTGGAAGACATGTCCAGCATGCCCAAGTGCGGAGTTAAGGATGCGAATGTTGGGGAGGGCCTTGATAAAATAGTTTTTACAAAGGAAGTAGTGATGGAGAAACTAATGGGACTAAAGCCAGACAAATCACCTGGTCCTGATGATATGCATCCAAGGGTTCTGAAGGAAGCGGCAGAAGTTATAGTTGATGCATTGGTGGTCATATACTAAAATTCCTTGGATTCTGGGCAGGTCCCAGCAGACTGGAAGACAGCAAATGTCACGCCACTTTTTAAGAAGGGATGTAGGCAGAGGAATGGAAATTATCGGCCAATTAGCTTGATGTCTGTGGTTGGAAAAATGCTTGAAGCTGCCATTAAAGATGAAATAGTGAAACTTTTGGAACATAAGGGTTCAATCAGGCAGTCGCAGCATGGTTTTAGAAAGGGAATATCTTGTTTAACAAACTTGTTAGGATTCTTTGAGGATACAATGGGTGCGGTGGATAGAGGGGAACAGGTTGATGTTGTATATTTGGATTTCCAGAAAGCGTTTGATAAGGTGCCGCACAAGAGACTTATCAGTAAGTTACAGGAAAGTGGAGACTAGGGAAGTATATCGGCCTGGATTGAAAATTGGTTGTCTGACAGGAGGCAGAGAGTCGGGATAAATGGGAGTTTTTCAGGTTGGCAGAGAGTGGTAGTGGGGTGCCACAGGGGTCAGTGTTAGGCCACAACTGTTCATCATTTACATTGATGACTTGGAGGAGGGGACAAAATGTGGTGTAGCCAAGTTTGCAGATGACACCAAATTGAGTGGAAGAGCAAATTGTAATGAGGATGTGGAGAGTCTGCAGAGGGATATAGTTAAGCTGGATGAGTGGGCAAAAGTCTGGCAGATGGAGTACAATGTTAGTAAGTGTTAGGTTATCCACTTAAATAAAAGAGCTGAATATTATTTAAAGGGTGAAAAACTACAGCATGCTGTTGTGCAGAGGGACTTGAGAGTGCTTGTGCATGAATCACAAAAAGTTAGGTTGCAGGTGCAGCAGGTTATTAAGAAGGCAAATGGAATGTTGGCCTTCATCGCTAGAGGAATTGAATTCAGGAGTAGGGAGGTAATGTTGCAACTGTATAAGGTACTGGTGAGACCGCACCTGGAGAACTGTGTCCAGTTCTGGTCTCCATATTTGAGGAAGGATATACTGACTTTGGAGACGGTCCAGAGGAGGTTTACTAGGTTGATCCCTGGGATGAAGGGGTTGTTTTATGATGAAGGATTAAATCATCTAGGATTGTATTCGCTCGAGTTCAGAAGAATGAGAGGAGATCTTATAGAAACATATAGGATTATGAAAGATATGGACAGGATAGATGTAGGAAGGTTTTTTGAAACTAAAATGAGAGGACACAGTCTCAAGATTCGGGGAGTAGATTTAGGACAGAGATGAAGAAAAATAGTTTTTCCCAGAGAGTAGTGAATGTTTGGAATTCTCTAACCAGGGAAGTGGTTGAGGCTGCCTCATTAAACATATTTAAAATTCGGTCAGATAAATTTTTACATGATAGAGGAATTAGGGGATATGGGGAGAAGGCAGGTAGGTGGAGTTAGGTCATAAATTAGATCAGCCATGATCGTATTGAATGGCGGAGCAGGCTCGATGGGCCATTTTTGGCCTACTCCTGTTCCTACTTCCTAGGTAAATGAAAAAAAAATTGATCTGGAAAAAATAAAGATGAGCAAATATGAAGCCTTATATTTTATAATTCTGAGAGGAATACAGCATTTGAATTGCTCAGTTTTCAGTGTTGTATTTCTGCCTTAATAACTGAAGTGAAATGTATTTCTCAAAAGAGGACTTTCAGTGGACTCTTTGTGAGAAGGACTTTAATAAATCATCCAATGAGCAACAAAACCATGAATGAGCAAGTATTTCAGTGTGGAATAACTTTAAATGTCACATTGACTGGATGTGACCTTACTTGGATCTTTGTCTCTTTCTGTTAGCCAGCAACAAGTAAATCTATTTTCTTAAAGGTTCAACAACAGTATAATTAAAATTCTAGATCTTGGTGGCTTATTTGCATCGTTCTCATTTCAATGCAACTACATTTTGTCAAGTGGAGTGGGTAACTGAGGTGAAATATGCCAAGTTACAAGTTGTTACATTTGTTAAAATTTTTTGCCAATAAAATAGCTTCGACTTTAAATGCAACAATAATTTAGATTCAAATTTCAATGAAGAGAATAATGTTTCATCAACTTTTTTGATTACTTTTTCCATCATCTGAAATAGAAATCATTTGGTTCTGTATATTGGTTTTCAGTCCCATTATTTTTTTTCCCCAGAAATATTTTGTTCTTTATGTTGAATCCATTTCCTTTCTTAGAATGCTTTTGTGGTTTATTTTCTTTTTATTTGCAGTCATATTTACCTGTCTTCAGCCAACCTGTTCCTCACAACCACTCTTTAATAGGTTGATATAAATTGTTGTCATTCTTTTCAGTTTGTGTCCTTCTGCTGATCTCTTTATTTTGCTGAATATAGCAGTGGGGTTTTTTTTTTGTGATATTTGTTTAAACAACCTTCAACTTTATACTCCATCACATCACACTAAACAATGTCCTGTGGCAGTTTGAGAATCACTTTAAAAAAAAAGAAATTAAGAATCCACTGACTTTGAAAAGTGTGTTGAAGATTCTAGCAATAGTAGCAACGATTTCTGTCAGGTAGACATGCGATTAGAGAGGCTGCTTACCTTCAATTAAAGCTAAGGGAAGATTTGTTCATGGTGTTAAAATCATTAAGTGACACATTCTCCTCATGTCTGCATGGGTTTTCTCCCACCCTTCAAAACATACTGGGATTGTAGGTCAATTGGGTGTAATTAGGCAGCATGAAAAAGGCATGTTACCATGCTATATGTCTTTAAAAAAACACTACTTTGAATGGTCAAGGCACATAGTACAAGAGTTGGAACATCATTTTACTGCTGTACAAGATCTTAGTGAGACAGCACATGGTGTCTTGTATAATACTCAAAAATGTATTGGAGAAAGCTGGTGAAGGGCCCAGGTCCGAAAGAACATTGGTTACCCTTTACTTAACTGACCTGCTGCATTCCTCCAAGATGTTTGAGTATTGCACTTCACCCCAGCAGATGCAGACATTTTTGTTTAACTTGGTGTGCAGTTCTGGTCACCTTTCTGAACGAAGATTGTGATTAAATTAGAGAGAGAGCAGATTAAATTCATGATGATGTTGGAACTGGAAGGCTTGAGTTACAAGGAGTCACTGCATGGCCTAGGGCTGAGTGGTGATCTTAATGAGGTTATATAAAATCGCGAAGGGTATAGATAAGGTGACAGGTTAGGCTAGAACATAGAGGGCATAAATTTAAGATGAGAGACGAAAGATTTCAGGGAGACCTTTGGAGCAAGTTTTTTTTACTAGCAGATGGTGAATATATCGAATGAGCTGTCAGAGGAAGTGGTAGATGCAGTTCCAATTACAATGTAAAAAATATGCTTGGATAGGTGCAAGGTTACAAAAGGTTGAGATAGAGGCCAAATATATGTAAATTACAACCAGCTGTGGTCGGCACTTGGTATGGACAAGGTGGGCTGAAGGGTCTGTTTCTGAGCTAAATTGTAGTCTCCAGCAACAGTTTTTCTTTTAAATGCAATTTCTGCAAGAAAACTATTTATTATTTTTAGAGTCATTATTTGGACAACCAGAATTTTCTTAAATGGAAATTAAGTAATTTGTACATTGCCAAGTTAAATGGAACAGCAAGAACCAATTGTGCATGTTAACTGGTAATTTAAAATCCAAATTGTTGTTATAATTTCCCATTTGAATTGAGTTTCATAGCAACATAAAATTAATCCAAAAATGCTCATTTCTGTTCTAATTAAATTCTGAAGACATTGAAAACCTTGTGTTGCTGTACAAATTGAGGGGATCTAGTATTCCAAAGATGCTCAGCTTGGTTTTATTGGGAACAAGTTGTTAATAAGAGGAAGATACCAATAGGATGTAACAATTTGTAACAATTTTGTAGTTTATTACCAAGATCACAGTGCCCAAGGTGTAAGGAACTGAGTGCAATGGTTGTTTAAAGACTCCTGTAAATAGGATTTAAAAAGTTGTGGGGAAACTGTAAGAAATAGAATGTCCAGTCAACTTGTTTAGCCAACAAATGCACTCCTCTATGAAATACTGATGTCATGTTTTCTGCAACAATTGCTTTATGAAAGGGTTTTAGTAGCATTTTGGTCAGATTTAGCATTCACAGGATGCAATCCAGTGCAATGTAATGTACTATTAATTTAAATGGAAAGTAATTCATGCAGTAAGATTTCAGAAAAATTATTATATCAGTGCTGATAGATATGAAACAGTTTTGTATACACATCCATTTCATTTGCAAAGTGGCATGGTTATCGCAACGCTGTTACAGTGCCAGCGACCTGGCTTCTAATCCAGCACTATCTGGAAGGAGTTTGTATGTTCTCCTTGTGGCTGCATGGTTTTCCTCCGGGTGTTCCAGTTTCCTCCCACCATTCAAAATGTACCAGAGTTGTGGGTCAATTGAGTGTAATTGGGCGGCATGGGCTCGTGAGCTGAAAGTTCCTGTTATCGGGCTATATGTCGAAATTTAAAATGTTCTCTTTCAATCTTTTTATTGAGTTTTATAGAACAAATACACATTGTATAGAGAAAAAAGGTTATCAAATATGAAGAATATAAGTACATATCCAAAAATAAAACAATAATGATATATCACTTCCCATACAATGACAAAAAAGAAAAGGGGGGAAAAAAAGAAACCATTGAAAAGAATTCTAATCCCCTACCAAAAAAGAATTTGGGATGTTTTGACATAAAATTAAAGGTTGGATAGTTCTGCTGAATCTATAAAACATCACAAAATGAAGGAAAAACCATGTACATAAATAAATCCATTCAATGATTAAGACAAACAGATGTAATGAGCACAAAAATGGTCCATAGAAGGACTCTAAAAATTAGTGTTAGGATACAACATGGAACACCTGATCTTTTCTAAATTAAGACATGACATAATTGCTGAATACTAGTGGGTGGCTAAATTTAAAATATAGCTATTTTTAACTGGTCAGGACGACATGTAACCTCAGACCTACCAATGTGGCTGACACTAAACTGTTCTCTGAAATAACCTATGAAGCCATTTGGTAGAGAGAATAATTAGAAGAGTGTATAAAATGGCCTTGCCAGTAATATTTACATTACTGAGGGAGAGTAGTGTAGAAATTGCAGGGACCTTGGCAGATATATTCAAAATGTCCTTCGCCATGGTGAGGTGCCAGAGGATTGAAAGTAGTTCACGTTGTCCCATTGTTTAAAAAAAGGCTCCAAAAATAAACCAGGTAATTATAGGCTGGTGAGCCTTATAACAGTAGTAGGTAAATTATTGGAAGGAGTTCTGAGATAGGATATATCGGTATTTGGATAGTCAGCATGGCTTTGTGCATGGTAGATCATGTTTAATGAATCTTGTCGAGTTTTTTGAGGAGGTTACCAAGAAAGTAGATGATGGAAAGGCTGTGGATGTTGTCTACATGGACTTTAGTAAAGCCTTTGCCAAGGTCCCACATGGGAGGTTAGTTCATGAAGAGGTTGTAAACTGGATTTGAAATTGGCTATGTGGGAGAAAACAGCGAGTGGTTGCTTCTCAGACTGGAGGCCTGTGACTAATGGTGTGCCTCAAGGATCTGTGTTGGGACCATTGTTGTTTGTTGTCTATATCAATGATCTGGATGATAATGTGGTAAATTGGGTCAGCAAGTTTGCTGATGACACAAAGATGGGTGGTGTTGTGGACAGCGAGTAAGATTTTCAAAGCTTGCAGAGGGATCTGGACCAACTGGGAGAATGGGCCAAAAAATGGTAGATGGAGTTTAATGCAGACAAATGTGAGAAATTTCAAGCTGAAATGGGTAAACTTTAGGGGGAACATTAGGGGAAAGTTCTTCACTCAGAGAGTGGTGGGAGTGTGGAATGGGCTGCCATTTGATATGGTGAATGCAGGCTCGATCTTGAGTTTTAAGAATAGATTGAATAGATACATGGATGGGAGAGGTTTGGAGGGTTATGGAATAGCAGCAGGTCAATGGGACTAGCAGAATAATGGTCAGCACAGACTAGAAGGGCCAAATGGCCAGTTTTCTGTACTGTAGTATTCTTTGGTTCTATCCCATGAATGGATGAATTGAAGTTTCAATGTAAGGAGAATGAAAGCCTGGTGTGCAAAGGTATATGAGCAGTTATAGGACTAGAACAGTATGCATGTGTCAGTTTTAATCTTTATCTAATGCTATATAGGTTGTAGGAAGCCATATTGTAGTTGTATGTCAGTGAGGCTCCATTAGGAGTACTGTGTTCAATTTTGGTCACAGCGCTATAGGAAAGATGTTGTCAAATGAGAGAAGGTGCAGCTAAGATTTACAAAGATGTTGCCAGGGGAATCGGACATTTTTGTGTCTGCAGTTTGGTGCCGGACATATTGGCAAAAAAAAGACTTTTTTTTAGCTCTTTGGATATTATGGCACTCTCATTTGGTGACAAACATGGCATTTAAGTTATTATAGTTTTAATTAAAAATAACAAATATAAAGTTATTAATTTATTATAATTTTGGTTCCGGTTAAATCTAACTCCTGTCTCCCCAAGGTAACATTCCCCTTTCCCCACAGTGAAATCCACCTGTTAGCGTCAAAATGTCCACCATCAAATTGTGGACAACAAACTGTGGAGGCCAAAATGTCCTAGACCTGTGGTCAGAACATTTGGGGGGATGTTTAGCAGACTGGAGTAGGATGAGGAAGGATTTTATGTACAAACACTTTCTTGGAATAGATCGGATGAACACAAAGACTTTTGTTCAGAGTAGGGGAAATCAGTAACCAGAGGATGTAGGTTAAAGATGGGGATGTAGGTTAAAGGTGTGGTGGAAGGAACAGCCTCCTGGAGGAGGTAGTTGAGGCAAGCACATTGCAATGTTTAAGGGAAAAAGAATTGGACAGAATTCTAGTTAGGATAGATGTAGAGGGATATGGGCCCAAATACAGGCAGGTTGGATATTTTAGTCAGTTTAGGCAAGTTGGGCCAAAGGACCTGTTTCCATGTTCCTGACTTTTCAAAGTCCCCTGTACCTCTTCCTGCGTTGAATAACAACAGTCCCTGATGAGAGTTGTACTAGTTTGTGAAAATGTAGACTGTGCAAATGTTGTTCAATGTTTTGACATGAAGGTGTGATCATTGCTCTGGTTGAAATGGTAATACTTCACTGGAGATGGAAGGGATGGGTGGTGAGGGGAGTGTATAAAGAGGAATATATAGCTCAACAACTGACCCACAGTGTTTGAGGTGCGAGACATAATTTCTGACAGTCTGACCTGAAATACCATTGCTGTTGGTTGACCTGCTTAGTATTTCCAACTACCTTCTGTTTTACTTCCCAAGTTATAAATCTTTTACATATACAAAGTCCTTTTGTCATAGAGAAAATATTCCACCTCTGATCTTCAAGGAGCTATGTAGAAGTATCTACCCTTTGTATTAAATTAAAAAACTGCTTGATGTTATTTTCAAATTGACATGTTTAAAACTTCTTGCTTTTAGTCTTTTTTTGATGTTTAGTGAATTGTCCTTCAGCAAAAAAACTGGAAGAAAGCAGCACACTGCAACCATGAACAATCTTTTAATTGTTGCTGCATGTAAAGTAACAATTAGCATAGAATATATTCAATACATTTTGACCAATGTTGTACATTTGGAGTCAGGTACTTAGCTACAGTGTTAGCCTTTAGTTGCTGCATGTTGTCGAAGCATTTGTGAGATGTGTTTGGCATCTGTTACCTGTTCAGGCAAGCAACCTTCTCCATCCTGGATTGAAGGATCAGCACCAGAATTCAGCAACAATTCCACGATATCAGCAAATTCACAGGCAGAGGCTGCAAACAGAGAGTAAGGGGTGAGAATCGGTTACGTTACATAGTCAGAAACTATTGTGTGATTGAGATGAAAGAATTTAAATTTTTCCAGTGGAAAATGTGTATCCTTTTTGGGATTATGGAACAATGTTTTTTTTAAGGGAAGGGAACTGATGATAGCCCCTTTCACATTTGCATCTCAGTAAATCGGCTGTTCAGTGTCCTGGGATAGGAATGGGGATTTGGCCTTTCAAACTAGCAAGGTTTTATCCCCAGCATTTGGTCTGTTCTTCCTTTAAAAGGAAGTGCCTGCAATGCAATTGTCCATTTCACACTTGCCTGATCTCAATGCCAGCGTCTGCTGACGCCGGGGATTGCACTAGGAGGCCAACAGTCCCCGGCATGAAATGACGCCATCTGACGCTGGCATTGAGCGGATTTAGCTTTCACACTTTAAAGGCCAATTGGCGTTCGGTCCCTGGCAAGTTTGAAAGGGGCTTATGTCAAAGAGTGTCGTTCAGTCATCGGTAGAGCAACAGGCATGGTAATGAAGGTGAGACTGAGGACAAAGCAAGCTTGTGCAGAAAAATGTGGACACATTTTTTAAGTATGTGCTTTAATAACTAGTAACAGTCATAGAGTTTTTACAGCATGAAAACAGGCCCTTCAGCTCAACATGTCCATCTAAGCTCATCCCAACAAGCCCATGTCTCTTGGCTGTTGGCCTGTGCTCCTCCATCTACCCTATCTTCCCTCCTCTCCCTATACATTTTTATTCAGGTTGCTTGCCTGATTTTTGCTCATACCTTGATGAAGGACTCAGGCCTGGAATGTTGGTTCTAAATGTTTGCTGTCTAATAAATGTCTTGTCAAGCTAGATGGAATTTGTTAGAGGAGGGTTGGGGAAAAGAACACTTTTAATTCACCTGAAGGAGCCTCATCTGGGCTATAAATATTGACAATGGCCAATTCTCAGTATCTCTATTGTAAATTAATTGAATCTCCTATGTGTAATGTTTTAATTGCTTGAGAAAAATGTGTTGTTTCCTTGTAAGCTCACTGCAATCAGGCAAATGTTCACTTTTGCTTTCCAAAACATACATTATAATTTGCCTCCATAACTAAACTATGTAATTCTGTGCAGCTATTGCTCATTAAAAGTAAGTTGTGAAGGATGGACTTCTAAAGCAACTTCATATAGAAACTAAACTGGTACTCAACTTGAGCCACACAAATGCCATTTAAGGGCCACCACTAAGATAACTTTGAACTAGATCAACCAAAATATCAATGATTTATGGAAGTGAGTAATTCATTTCCTAATTTTCCAAAGTCTCTACGAGGCATGAGCCAGATGTGTGAAGGAACACTTCCTATTTGCCTGGATGTGTGTAGCCCCAAAAATAACACCATTGGCTCAATCCCATCTCGAACAATACAATTATCTCTGATTGGCACCTATATTGAATATTCCTCTCCATATCCAAAATAATGGTTGTGCGAATATTCCCTTCAAAATAGACAACTGTTCCTGGTCTTATTTCAAGGCATCTTCCAAACCTCTGACCACTACCACCAAGAGAGATAGGACAACGAGTCCCTAGAAATGCAACCTGTTTTGTCCAAGAAAAATATCAGCTTGAATTAAAAAGTTATGACTGTTCTTTCACTATCCTCTCTAGACTGGCAAAGGAATTCACATTAAATGTTCCCACTACATGACATAATAAAAATACAGCTGTATTGAAAAAAAAATTCATCCTCAAGTAACTGATGCAACATCATCTAATGACTGCAAACAAGTCTGTGAAAATATGGATCATAATTCTGTGATTTTATGATTCACACTGATCTACACTATTAATTCAGTTGAATACCTTTGAAACTTAATGCAACATCCAAGTTGTTGGGAGTTCTTCGATGTTGTCTAAAACCATTAAATTCTACATCATTCCTATTGTCTTATTTAATTTATATTTGGAACCCTAAGGAAGATCAAAACCAATCAAAGTTTTTTTTTTGTCTTTGTTTTGCAAGGAATTTTGAATGATATCCAAGTACAATTGAGTCAGATGTCAATTTCACATCTAGATATGACCCTCATTCTCCTGAATATATTTATACGAACTGTCCCCATTAATGGAAATTAATTTTTATGACTACTTGTCATAATTTATTTAAGAAAAATGTGCAGATTACAAATGCTTTACGATAATGAATGAATGATAGACATCCTTAATAACCAACATAGGGCAAGTGAATTCAGATGAGAATACCAATGTCATGTTGGTGGGGTGGTGCCAAATACCTTTTTACCAGAAACATGAGACTTCATAGTGTGATTATAGGAGATGGCAAAGGTGCAAAAGATAAAATAAGTGGAGGGGAAACTTGGATCCTGGCTCTACAATGTAAGATTGTCTTTAAATTCAGTCCTTGATTACATACTGTTAGGCTCAGGTCCTAGTCCTTGTTTGTTTTTTTTTTCTGTTGCCTGTGTTTAAATATATATAGTATATTCATTTTTAGAGTAGTTTGACAAGAAAAGCAGCTAAATCTGTTCTGGGGTCAAAGATTAGTTTATCATTATTCAGTATGGAGGGCCAGCTGGATTTTATTTCATTCTAAAACACCATAGATTTTATTAGGAACCAACACAATGCATTGATTAGACTATAAAATAGAGAGGTACATATTCCTTCCAGCAAGTAATGGTGTAAAATGCTGTTTAACTTTTTTAAATAGCCATGAAATGTTCAGCTAAGCTTCCAAGACTGAAAACATGACCAGTTGCAAACAAAGCAGTTAACCAGTGTGAATTGATTCCTTGATGATCTGATCTCGCTTGTCTTTGCAACCCTCTTCTGATTTTATTTACTCCACTAAGCTGTACTTTGAGTCACCTTGGCCAAGGTCTGGAATTTACACCTTCAACTCTGCAGTCTCCCTTCATTTTTTAAAATCGGTCTCTGCAAGCCTATCTCTTTGACCAAGTTCATGGCCTGCTGTCACACGCCTCTCCATATAGTTCAATGTTGAATAATTCACATCAGAACATTTTACTATATTAAAGGTGCTACCTCATTGTCAATTATTTGAGTTGTCAGAGATTAACTGCAACTTTAAAAAAAATCTAGTGTAGTGAAATTGAATTTAAAAGGATAAAACAATAAAAATTGCTTCATTTTTTTTAGTAACACCATTTTTAGAGAGAGAAACGTGTTCAAATGACAGTTTCAACAATAGTGACAAGTGTTAACATGGCATTCGAACTCTATATTAAAGTAAATACTGAGATAGTTCCTCAGCATTTTGCACAATATTATTTAATGTGCAGATGCTGAGAAAGGCAAATTTATAATTATCACACTGCAAAAGATTGTTATGCCAGACTGCAGATGTCAGTACACTCCATCATCTTAGGTGTATAATAATTATAAATAAATCTGATATCACAGTACAAAGCTATGCAGTTATTTAATTGCATCAAATTACCTGCACATTTTAAATCCCCTATATTATCAGGAATAAAGTAAATAATCTGTTGACATGGAGATTAAAAAATACATAAATATTAATTAATTTCTGGTTTTGATGTATACGAAAATCTGCAAAGTTGTCCAAGAGCTGCAAAAATTAACAGTTTAAAGAATGTCTGAAATGAACTTTGCTTTATTAGTTTTTTTATTAATGTACATTGAATGGGGTTAATCCCAGATTTTTGAGGGTACAGGAGAACATCCACAATGAAATTAAGTATTGAGTGGCATAATGGTTAGTGCAACACCTTTATAGCATTAATGATTGGGGCTATTATAAAGTCAGTGTAATGTGAACTATTTTGTAACCGTGTAAGAATACACCCTTCACACTGTAGTATCTGTAGTGCACCACTGTGGGGTGTATGTATATGTGTGTATTAACAGTTTACAGTCTCCAGAATGGAGGACCATCGCCTTCCCAAGATCGTGTTATATGGCGAGCTCTCCACTGGCCACCGTGACAGAGGTGCACCAAAGAAAAGGTACAAGGACTGCCTAAAGAAATCTCTTGGTGCCTGCCACATTGACCACCGCCAGTGGGCTGATAACGCCTCAAACCGTGCATCTTGGCGCCTCACAGTTTGGCGGGCAGCAACCTCCTTTGAAGAAGACCGCAGAGCCCACCTCATTGACAAAAGGCAAAGGAGGAAAAACCCAACACCCAACCCCAACCAACCAATTTTCCCCTGCAACCGCTGCAACCGTGTCTGCCTGTCCCGCATCGGACTTGTCAGCCACAAACGAGCCTGCAGCTGACGTGGACTTTTACCCCCTCCATAAATCTTCGTCCGCGAAGCCAAGCCAAAGAACAGTTTACAGACATGGTGGAAGGCATCAGTAAGTAAAATCTCTTCTGTTATTTGAATCTTGCATTTCTAAATTATTTAAGAACCCTCCCAAGTAACACAAAGACATAACAGGGGCTGGGGTTCAAATCTATATGGAGTTTGTGGGTTTTCCCTGAGGGCTTCAGTTTCCTCCCACCATTTGAAATGTACTGGGGAGGGGGGGGAGCGGCATGGATGTGGTCCAAAATGGCCTGTTACTGTGCTGTATGTCTTTTTTTTAAAAAAGGTACAACAATGGAAATCACTACTTTCCTCCTCCTTTGATTAACACAGGCTCTGAAAGCAGTAAAAGACGGGTTTTGTGTGTAAGATTCCAGGAGCAAGTGTGATTGGTAGAGAGGGAAGGACTGTGATTGGTGAGGGGAAGTTAGACTTTATAGCACAGAACAAGGCCGCTGAGTAGTTGGTAAATGATATGGCTTTCTCAGCTTTATGTTGGGCTATGAAAAAATTGGTCCAAAAGGCTGGATTCAGGTTTCAAGGAGTGGGTTAGATTGGGTATAAAAAGTTTTACATTTGAGGTAATTTTGCTTCCATTGAACAACTAACAGGTAAATTCAACCATCTTAACAGGCATTTTACTCCGTCTAAATTTTCTAATTTTCCTCGGATTCCCCTAACCAATATCCTTAAATTACTTTTTGATTTAAAGTTTTCTCATGGTGGATTGATAGCAATTATTTATGATAATTTGGTGGATTTAAGAATATATTTAGGGAGGGGAATTAAGGATGAATGGGAATGAGATTTGAATATAACAATTCCAGACAAACACTGGGATACCATACTTGATGTGATTAATACTTATTCTGTGCACAACTTTGTTTAATACAATTTAAACTATCACATTTTTATTCTGATGTTTATCTACTATGTGCTAAATGTAAAATCTTTGAGGCCCCTCTGATTCATATATTTGGGAATGTCCAAAGCTAAAATAAATTTGGGAACAATTCTCCCAAACTTTAGGATTAAATTGGAACCGTGCCCTTTTATTGGTTTGTTTGATTATTCTTTAGATAAAAATATTTCCTTGAACTGAATTCAAAAAAGAATAGTAGCTTTTACTTCAATGATAGCTAGATGAGCAATTTTGATGAAAAAAAGATAACTTGGCACCAATTTAATGGTAACAAGACATTATGTCTTGCTTGAATTAAAGAGTTCAAGATTGAATTTGATAAGATATGGAGCTCATTCATGGATTATTATCACATTGAATACATAGTTGGGGATGTTCTGGGGGTTTCCTGCTCAATGTCTAGGAGCCAGGACTCGATTCTTTACATATTATTTCACCCATGTCAAACTCTGGCCCGCGATATAATTATATTTGGCCTGCAAGATAATTTCAAAAATGTATTAGAGGTGGCCCACTGGCCGCTGCGCCAGTATAGCGCATGCACAGTAATACAACAAAATCCAGAATGCATTGGCGTCAGCCTGCTAATCTCCCCCACCTCCTCTATTTACGTTGCAGGGTCTCACCATGGACTCTGGTTTTGGGGCCTGGCCGGTGTCAGGGGAAGCCAAGGCCGCTTCCCAGCGCCTGGAACCGGAGGCCTCGGGCCTGACCTCGCCAGGACCGTTGCCCACTCCCCCTCCCTGCCGCAGGCCGATCCGTGACTCACGGTGATGGGGCCGCTGATCCGCCGAGATGCCGCCCTGCAGCGAGAGCCGATGCCCCCGCACTGTTGTTGTCCAACCCGATCGCCCGCAAACCCCGCCCTCCCGCACACAGGCCTGAGTAAGGATTATGAACTTTAATCTCAGGATAAAACGATCTTCCAATAGTTTCATGTCACAGTGATAAATATATTCCTGGTTAAAAATGGTCCTGCACCTGGATACAAGCTCATTAGGCATAAAACTTGAAAAGTGTGTAAATCAAAGGATATCTGTACCAATGGAAAAAGGGCATGGCAAATAACCCTGCTAGAGTTCATGCCCACAATCAGTCACCCATTTGATTGTTTCAGGAATCATGTTATTCTCCCACATTCTCAATAGCCCTCAGATTTTACTATTTGACAGCACACTAGCAACATTTGACAAATCCTCTATAGATAAATATTATTTAATGAATATTTTATTTCTCATTTATTAATGCTTCTGGAAAGAGTTTATCCAAAACTATTATTAAACATTTATTTTAATAAGAAAAAGTTTAACATTACATATGTTGAAAGAAGAGAAAACATGCAGATGTTGTTGAAAATTTTCAATAAATATTTAGTTCGGCCCTCGACTTAGTCCAAGTTTTTAATTTTGGCCCTCCGTGAATTTGAGTTTGACACCCCTGTATTATTTGCTTGTGACTGTGTTTAGTGAGAGGGGTAAAAAAAAAAAAAAAATCATTAAAAAAAAGACGAGCTTTTGAGATGCAAAGATGGTTTGGTCGTTATGAGATGGAGGGAGATGGTGGAGCATTTTGTGATTGATAGCTTGTGACTGGTAGTATACCATGGTAATTGGTACTGGGATCCTTGTCAGTTGTAAAATACATTTAATGAATTGGATATCAATATCAGAGGAATGATTAGTAAATGAGCAGATGACAAACAAATGGAGGTGTTGTTAACAGTGAGGATAGTATAAGTTGGATAGGACTTTGGCAGGTGGAATTTAATCCTGATAAGTGTGACAAATAAGGGTAATACATATGGTATTAATGCTAGAGTCAAGGAAGCATTCATAAGATAGATAACCAAAAGTACGCCATTTGGCCCATCAAGTCCATTCCGTCATTCCATAATGAGCTGAACCACTCTCTCACTCAGCCCCACACCCCTTCCTTCTCCCCATAATCTTTGATTTCAGATTTATGGTCAGAGTACATACATGACATCACATTACAACCATGAAATTCTTTTTCCTGTGGACCAGGCAGAATTACCACTTATCAGTAATGCAAAAAAAAAACTGTACACATGTAAGCAAATGTGCAATACAGAGGGGGAAAAAAAAACCAAATAATAAAGTAAGAGTACTTAAATAAGTCCCTGATTGAGTTTGCTGTTGAGGAGTCTGACGGTAGCAGTGAGAATAGAGCATGTACTGGGTGGTGTGATCCTTAATGATTGCTACTCCTCTCCAATGGCAGTGTTCCCCATACATGTACTTGATGGTGGGAAGGGGGTTTGCCTGTGATGTCCTGGGCTATTCCACTACCTTTTGCAGGGCTATTAGTGACCCCATACCAGACTATATGCAACACTTCAGCACAATTCCCACCATACATCTGTAGAAATTTGCCAAGGTTTCTGGTGCCATACAAACCTCCCGCAAACATTTGAGGAAGTACAGGCGCTGATTTGCTTTCTTCATAATGCCATTAGTTGTTGGCTCCAGGAAAGATCCTCTGAGATAGAGATTCCCAAGAACTTAAAAATTTGTAGATGGCATCTTGTCATACTGAACCACACAGCGAGTAGAGCAGTGGGCCAAGAATGCAGGCCTGTTGTTCTCCGATATTGACGCAGATTGTGGAGGAGATGTTCTTACCAATTGTCATTGGTTGTGGGCTGGAGCTGAGGAAATCATGGATCCTATTACACATTCGGGTGTTGAGCTCCAGGTTTTGGAGAATGCTGATCAGTTTGAGGGATGATGGCATTAAATGCTGAACTATAGTCAATAAAGAGTATCCTGATGTTTGCATCCTTGCTGACCAGCAGTTCAAGGACATTTAGAGTCATTGAGATGACATCCACCATAGACCTGTTCCTATGATAGGCAAATTGGAACAGATCCATATGGTTGCTCAAAAAAGAGCTGATAAAGCTTCAACAGCAGCCTTTCAAAACACTTCATTACTGTGAGTGTTACTGGTCATTTAGGCAAATTTACCTACTCTTCTTGGCCACTGGTACAATTGACACCCATTTGAAATAGGTTGGCACCACATCCTGAATATGTTGATAAGTTAGTCAGCACTGATTACTTGGCTGGGTAATCCATCCAGACCACGTGCTTTCCTCGGATTCACTGCCCGCACGTTATCCTCCACTGCAGACAGGAGAGGATCGTCAGGGGACATATGGGTGTGCAGTGGTGTTTTTTTCTTGTTCTTGTGGTTGAATTGGGCGTAGAAGGCATTGAGTTAGTCAGGGAGTGAACCTTCGCTCTCTCTTACTGCACAGCGGGAGCAGCGGCAAAGGGAAGCTCAATTTGATCTTGTGTCTGAAATTTGATGTTAGTTCTTAGAATAAATTTTGGTGGTAATATATCATAAATTTCAGTGATCTCTTGGAGCTCTGCTGATTGGCATTAGGGAGTCTGTAGAAATTTCCCAAAGTTTTTCCTGAAATTTTTTCTTTGGTTTTTCACCTCCCCCAGGATTCACATTACAGAATATTTGAGGGGGGGGGGGTGGGTGAGAGAAAGAGATTTTAAAATTGGGAGGAATTAATGGGGTCAGCAGTTAGGGCAGTCGAGTGCTCCGATTGTTGGAAATCTGGGATAGCACAATTGACCCTGATGACTAACCTGCAAGTGGTGCATCAAGCTCCTGGGAGATCATTATGGATGAACTCAGGCCGAGGCAGTGATAAACAGGAGTTTCAAGGAGACAGGCAGCCCTCAAAGTCAGGAGACAGGTAACTGGGTGACCGGAGAGGAAAGGGGAAATAGGCAGATAGTGCAGAGCACCCCTGCGGCCATTCCCCTCAACTCTGGGGGACGGGGGAACGACACAATCTACTGGTGACCAGTCATGGTGGTCACGTCTCTGGTGCAGGGGATGGTCCCTTGGTTCAGAGGGAAGGGGGTTAAGAAGAGGAGAGGTAAGGTAACTGGGGACTCATTGGTTAGGAGAGCAGATAGGAGTCTCCTGGATGGTATGTTGCCTCCCAGGTGACAGGGTCAGGGATGTCTCTGATAGAGATCATAGCATTCTGGAGGGGGAGGGTGAGCAGTCAAATGTCATAGTCCAGTGGGGACCAATGACATAGATAGGAGTAGGGATGAGGTCCTGAAGAGGGAATATGGGGAAAGAAGTTAAAAAGCAGGACCACAAGGATGGCAATCTCAGGATTGCTGTCTGTGCCATGTGCTAGAGATTGTAGGAATAGGAAGTTATAGAAAATGAAAATGTTGCTGAAGAGTTAGTGCAGTGGGCTGGGGTTCATTGGGATCTTTTCTGGGGAAGGTCTGACCTGCACAAAAAGGATGGGCTGCATCTGAACTGGAGGGGGACCAATATTCTGTTGAGTAGGTTTGCTAGAGCTTTTGTGGAGGGTTTAAACTAGTTTGGCAGGGAGTGGAAATCAGAATGTGTGCATAGATTAGGATAAAAGCATGAAGCTATGTGTTTTAAATTGATGTGGAAGGGCAGGGAGGAGACAAAGCATAAATGTAGTCAGTTAGTTGGGTTGAAATGTGTCTATTTCAACTCTAGGAGTATTAGGAATAAATGGGATGAACTTACAGAGCATGGATCAGCTGTGGCTGTTACAGAAACCTGGCTGGAGGATGGGCAGGATTGGCTGATGCAGGTACTGTGGTTTAGGTGTATTAAAAGGGATGGGAGGTAGAAAAGGGGGAGGAGTAGCATTATTAGTCATGGATAGTATCATGGCTTTAGAAAGGGAGGATGCTGCAGAAGGAATGTCCACTGAGTCGGTGTGGGTGGAAATCAGAAATAGGAGGGGAGCTATCACTCTGCTGGGAGTAGTCTATAGACCCCCAAATAGCCCTCTGAACACCGATGAGCAGGTAAGCTGTCAGATCTTGAAGTGGTGCAGGAAATACAGGGTTGTAGTTATGGGTGATTTCAACTTCCCTAATATTGACTGGCATCTCCTGACCACAAGAGGGATAGATGGGGCTGAATTTGTCAGGTGTGTTCAAGAAGGATTCCTGACACAGTATGTGGACCAGAGGAGAGGCCATACTAGATCTAGTTCTGGGTAATGAACCTGGTCAAGTGGTGGACCTCTTAGTGAGGGAGCATTTTGGTAAGAGTGACCACAACTCCCTTAGCTTCAACATAACTATGGAAAAGGATAAAAACAGACCAAATAGGAAAGTGCTCAACTGGGGAAGGGCTAGTTACAAAGAGATGAGGCAGTTAGCAAGGGTAAATTAGAAACAGATGTTCAAGGGTGAAAGCACAGAAGTAATGTATTTAGGGACCACTTGTGCTGGGTTCAAGATAGGTTTGTCCCACTGGGACAAGGAAAAGTGAACCATGGCTGACAAAACAGGTGAGGCAACTAGTCAAGATGAAGAAGGAAGCATATGTCAGAAGCAGAAAACAGGAAGGGCTCATGATTTCCAGGAAGGACCTTAAGAAAGGACTTAGGGGAGCTCGAAGGGGGCCTGAGAAGGCGTTGGCATATAGGATTAAGGAGAACTCCAAGGCATTCTATGTGTATGTGAAGAATAGAAGGGTGACAAGAATGAGGGTGGGCAGACTAAGGAGGCAGAGGAGGTTGGGGAGGTCCTAAATGAATACTTTGCTTCAGTATTCACAAGAGAAAAGGACCTTGATCAGGGAAAGTTGAAATAGAACAGGCCTGTGTGCTAGACAATGTGGAGATTAAGGAAGAGGAAGTGTTGGATCTTCTTAAAAACATCAAGATTGCTAAGTCCCTGGGGTCATACACGAGATGCCTCAGGTTGTTGTGGGAAGTGAGAGAAGAGATAGTTGGGGCAGTAGCTATGATCTTTAAATCCTCTTTGGCTGCAGGGGATGTGCCAGAGGATTGGAGAATGGCAAATGTACTCCCCTTGTTTAAAAAAGGTAATAGGGAGAATCCTGTGAATTATAGACCAGCAAGTCTACCATCTGTTGTGTGCAAACTATTGGAGAAGATTCTTAAGGATAAGACCTATGAACATTTAGAGAAGTACAGTCTACACAAGGATAGTCAGCAGGCTTTAAATTTAAACATACAGCACGTTAACAGGCCATTTTGGCCCACGTGTCTGTGCCACCCAATTAATTGTGAAGGGAAAGTCGTGCCTCATGAGCTGAATTGAGTTTTTTGAGGAGGTAACAAAAGAAATTGATGAAGGTAGGGTGATAGATGTGGCTACATGGATTTTAGTAAGGCATAGATTCAGTGGAACCTTGGCTGTGTGAATAAAAAAATTGACTTTCAGGAAGAAAGCAGAGAGTAGAATTGGAAGGAAAGTATTCTGTTTGGAGGTCAGTGACTACTGGAATTCCACAGGGATCTGTTCTGGGACCCCTGCTCTTTGTGATTTTTAGAAATGACTTGGATGAAGAGAGGAAGGATGGATGGGTCAGTGTTTGAGGATGATAAAAGGTTGGAGGAGTTGTGGATAGAGCTGGTTTGTCGAAGGTTACAAGAGGATATAGACAGGATGCAAAGTTGGAGAGAAAAATGGCAGTTGGAGTTCAATCCGGATAAGTGTGAGGTGATGCATTTTAGAAGGACAAATCAGAAAGCTGAGTATAGGGTTGACGGTTGGTTACTTAGGAGTGTGGATAAACAGAGGGACCTTGGGGTTCAAATCCATACATCCCTGAAGGTCGCCACACAGGTTGATAGGATAGTTAGGAAGACCTATGGGATACTGTGCTTCATTAATAGTGGGATTGAGTTCAGGAATAGAAAGGTCATGATGCAACTCTACAATTCTCTGGTGAGACCACATTTGGAATATTCTGTTCAGTTCTGGTCACCTCCTTATAGGAAGGATGTGGAAGTCCTGGAGAGGGTGCAGAGGAGATTTACTCAGATGTTGCCTGGATTATAAAACAAGTTTTATGAGGCAAGGTTAGCAGAGCTGGGACTTTTCTCTTTGGAGCATGGAAGGATGAGAGGAGACTTAACAGAGGTCTACAAGATTATGAGAGGCATAGGTAGCGTGGAGAGCCAGCACCTGTTTCCCAGGGCAGGAATGGCAAACACTAAAGGACATATGCACAAAGTTAGGGGAAACATCAGGGGACATTTATTTTTACAATGCCTTGCCTGAGATGGTAGTGGAGGCTGAAACATGAGGGGTATTTTAAGAGTCTCTTGGACAGGCACATGGATGAAGGAAAAATAGAGGGTTATGGGGTAGGCTGGGTTTTTTTTTCTCAGATATGTGGGTTGGCACAACATTGAGGGCTGAAAGGCCTGTACTGTGCTGTAGTGTTCCATGTTTTTTTTCAATATTTTTATTAGTTTCATCAAATAAATGTTACACAGGTACATGACAATAAAATAAAGTATTAACAAATCTTATAATAAAAATGGCATTGAAACCTGTTATGTTAAAAAGAAATTAAAAACAACCACTGTACTAATTATCTAAATATCAATCCCCTCCATCTGGAGGCTACTTTGGCTTTAACACAAACAGCCCTCTACTTATAATAAAAAAAAATGAAGGTAAAGATTGGGATCAAACAGCAGAATTAAGAAAATGACCCCATAAAGAAACAAAGTTTAGATTCATTTCAGTAGCGGAACATACAATTTTTACAAACTCAAACGTGCCATCACAGCAGACAACCATTGAGTATGAGTGGAAGGAACAGCATCTTTCCTTCTCATTAATGTGGCCCTTCTTGTGATAAGGAAGCCAAAGGCAACTCTGTGGGAATCAAACCTTATTCCAAAGAGGGCAAGAAAAGGATATGGAGTCAAAGTAATATTAAGAATGAAAGACAAGGTATGAAATACCCCTTCCAAAAATTGGAAAGAGAAAAACATAACCAGAACAAATGATACACTGTACCTTCTTCAGTTATACATTTATCACATTTAGAAGAGAGATTAGAATAGATTTAGCCAATTGAACTTTGGAATAGTGAGCCTGGTATACTACCTTAATTTGTAATAATGAGTGTAGAGTACAAAGAGAGGAGGATTTTAAAAATTATTTCCAGGGAACTGTCCCAAGAATTTAGAAGTAATTCATAAAGGCCAGATACCACCCCTAGGTTGAAAATTATACATCATCCCTATCATCATATTCGGTTCCTGGTCTTCCGGGAACTTCAAAATTAAAGAATTCAAAAAGCTCCTAACCTGTAAATAATGAAAGAAATATGTTCTGATAGCATTAAGCATAAGTAATTTTGCCAAAGATTGTATTATGTCAACAGATTCTATCATAGCAAGTGCAAATAAAATGGAAAACAGAAACTGACATATTAGAAGTCACAATTCAAGGAATTTTCATAAAATGTTCATGTTTGACTTAGGAGGTTAAGCAGCTGTATTGATGATGCACTGGGACCCCCATTTGTCAAATGACAGAACTTTGGCCTTGTGCAGAGAAAAGGGAAAATGAATGCTTGTCTCTTAGTAAACTTCATCAACTTGTATTATGCCAGTTGTTCAGCTTTCTCTCTCCCTCTCTTCCCCCTTGATGTCAGGGTCTGTCCTGATGGGACTAAGGCAACACACAGTGGCAGATGGTGTCTCAGAAGCAAAGGGCTCAAAGGACAGAGAGCCCGCCTCATCTCTCTCGTGTGATTTTTTTTTACCCTCCTCCTCTGAGAACAGTTTGATTTCCTCAGGGACTGCTTCTGGGCAATAAACCAATCCCACGAGGCTCTCGTCCACACAACAGGATTTTGCTGATTGCTTTAACACTTACACAAAAACACTCTCACACAAACACACATAGATACCTGCTGGTTTGGGGTCATCATCCCTACAACTTAAATCTTATGTACAGATTACAGAACAGCCCATTAATATAGTTAAACAGAGTGAAACACGAAAGCCTGCAGACACGGATTGTAATAAAATGTAAAAAAATGCTGAAGGAATTCAGCAGGTCTTGCAGTGTCCAACATTTTGTTGTTTGTACATAATTACCTCCTATGGATGCTGCAAGACCTGCTAAGATCCTCCACCAAATTTTGTGTTTTTAATAATGTTTAACAGAATTATTTTGGTGAGTTCAGAGATTATGTAAGAAGCAAATTTATTTGCTCAGTTTTGTGCTGCAAGATTTGAGGATATCACTGCTGCAGTTATCCTGAGCCATAAACTTTATTGCTGAGGGACAGTTAAACCCATTTTGTTAGCACACTATGTTCAGTGCTGGATCAGAACTCAATTTTCTTGAATAACAAAAGTATTCTTAAAACCAGAGGCTGACATTGCCTGAAATTTACAGTTACTGCATGTACTCTTGAAAGAAAATTGTATGTTGACCCGTGTAGATAATTCATGTGATGCAGCAGACTGCTGGAGGTAGCTTGAGTAAAAAATTTGGATTGTATGAGCCAGAAAACTGTCAACTCAATTGAAACCTGTACTGTATCTCTAAGCATGACTTGCAAGGTTGATAACAAACAAAAAAACAAGCAAGAGTTAAATTACGAACAGTGATTGCATAGACCATATTTATATTGTCATGAAGTTGAAAGATGTTTGAGGCAATCTAATTGAGGCATTTTAGATGATCAAGTAAACTGTTTAGATTGACAGATAGGAAATGTTTTTTTTCTTGATGTTATTTATAATCCTTTTTCTGAATTCTTGACAGTAGAGGAAATATCCAACAAAGTTTTCCTTCAAAGTGTCATTGGAAGCTGGGAGATGATTTTAGCTTTCAAACCGGTTTGATAGTCATTAATCATAGAGTTGTACAGCACTGAGACAGGCCTTCATTCTACCTGATTTATTCATCAAGTACAGTACCAATGGGGTCTTTCATGGCTTGGTTCAGCATCATGCTGAAGAAGATTGAAAAGAGGGTTGGTGCGAGAACACAGCCTTGCTTCACGCCATTGTTAATGGAGAAGGGTTCAGAGAGCTCATTGCTGTATCTGACCCGACCTTGTTGGTTTTCGTGCAGTTGGATAATCATGTTGAGGAACTTTGGGGGACATCCGATGCGCTCTAGTATTTGCCAAAGCCCTTTCCTGCTCACGGTGTCGAAGGCTTTGGTGAGGTCAACAAAGGTGATGTAGAGTCCTTTGTTTTGTTCTCTACACTTTTCTTGGAGCTGTCTGAGGGCAAAGACCATGTCAGTGGTTCCTCTGTTAGCGCGAAAGCCGCACTGTGATTCTGGGAGAATATTCTCAGCGACACTAGGTATTATTCTATTTAGTAGAATCCTAGCGAAGATTTTGCCTGCAATGGAGAGCAACGTGATTCCCCTGAAGTTTGAGCAGTCTGATTTCTCGCCTTTGTTTTTGTACAGGGTGATGATGGTGGCATCACGAAGATCCTGAGGCAGTTTACCTTGGTCCCAACAAAGCTTGAAAAACTCATGCAGTTTGGCATGCAGAGTTTTGCCGCCAGCCTTCCAGACTTCTGGGGGGATTCCATCCATACCTGCTGCTTTGCCACTTTTCAGTTGTTCGATTGCCTTATATGTCTCATCCAGGGTGGGAACCTCATCCAGCTCTAGCCTTAGGGGCTGTTGAGGGAGCTGGAGCAGGGCGGAATCTTGGACTGAGCGGTTGGTACTGAAAAGAGATTGGAAGTGTTCTGACCATCGGTTGAGGATGGAGATCTTGTCGCTGAGGAGGACTTTGCCGTCTGAGCTGCGCAGCGGGCTTTGGACTTGGGGTGAGGGGCCGTACACAGCCTTTAGAGCCTCGTAGGAACCCCTGAAGTCGCCAATGTCCGCGCTGAGCTGTGTTCGTTTGGCGAGGCTAGTCCACCACTCATTTTGGATCTCCCGGAGTTGCGTCTCTTCAATCTGAGGCGCCTGCAAGCTCACACCAAGACACAAGAGAAACTTGTCCGTGAACTACTCTTTGCAGATGATGCCGCTTTAGTTGCCCATTCAGAGCCAGCTCTTCAGCGCTTGACGTCCTGCTTTGCGGAAACTGCCAAAATGTTTGGCCTGGAAGTCAGCCTGAAGAAAACTGAGGTCCTCCATCAGCCAGCTCCCCACCATGACTACCAGCCCCCCCACATCTCCATCGGGCACACAAAACTCAAAACGGTCAACCAGTTTACCTATCTCGGCTGCACCATTTCATCAGATGCAAGGATCGACAATGAGATAGACAACAGACTCGCCAAGGCAAATAGCGCCTTTGGAAGACTACACAAAAGAGTCTGGAAAAACAACCAACTGAAAAACCTCACAAAGATAAGCGTATACAGAGCCGTTGTCATACCCACACTCCTGTTCGGCTCCGAATCATGGGTCCTCTACCGGCACCACCTACGGCTCCTAGAACGCTTCCACCAGCGTTGTCTCCGCTCCATCCTCAACATCCATTGGAGCGCTCACACCCCTAACGTCGAGGTACTCGAGATGGCAGAGGTCGACAGCATCGAGTCCACGCTGCTGAAGATCCAGCTGCGCTGGATGGGTCACGTCTCCAGAATGGAGGACCATCGCCTTCCCAAGATCGTATTATATGGCGAGCTCTCCACTGGCCACCGTGACAGAGGTGCACCAAAGAAAAGGTACAAGGACTGCCTAAAGAAATCTCTTGGTGCCTGCCACATTGACCACCGCCAGTGGGCTGATAACGCCTCAAACCGTGCATCTTGGCGCCTCACAGTTTGGCGGGCAGCAGCCTCCTTTGAAGAAGACCGCAGAGCCCACCTCACTGACAAAAGGCAAAGGAGGAAAAACCCAACACCCAACCCCAACCAACCAATTTTCCCTTGCAACCGCTGCAATCGTGTCTGCCTGTCCCGCATCGGACTGGTCAGCCACAAACGAGCCTGCAGCTGACGTGGACTTTTTACCCCCTCCATAAATCTTCGTCTGCGAAGCCAAGCCAAAGAAGACAGTACCAATGGGCACTAATCCTTTTTGATTCTCTGCATATTATGTTAAAAATAAGAAAATTGCAGTGATTCTACCAAAGCATTACACTGTTGTAATGCAGGGAATACTTTTGTCAAGCAAGTATAAGGGGAAAATTAGAGTCAATTTAAAGAGCAGTAATGGTGTAACTACATAGCAGAAAAGGAACAGGGTTCTTAAATGTCTGTGGCAATGCAGAAATTTGAACCTTTAAAGCACCATCTGAAATTAGGTCTAATCACATCTTATAGACTATCGTGACAGTGGAAGCATAATCTGAAACTTGCAAGTCACTGATTACGCATGCTATAAGAGCAATTCAAGGCACCACATAAGCCAAGAATTGACCACCAAATAGCATGACATTCTCATCTGAAAAATCAGAGAGGCTCCAGAAATCTAAAGATAAAATGGTTGGCTGACTCAGAGAACAGAGGCACATGTTGATGTCTCTGCACTGGTGAATTTTTGTATTATCCCGCATTATGTTAGTTTGAGAAATGGAAATTTGCCCTTATTGAATTCATAAATCATTACTAAAAATTTGATACTGGATGAAAGTGCACTCTTATGGGATTTATATGAGAAAATAAAAAAAAATAAAAATACGAAAGAAACAACAAATTTTTACAATTTTTAATCAAAGGTTCACAATATGGAAAATTGTAATACATCTGTTTTCAAGGAATGCAACCACTTTGTAACTTGAGGGTATACTGCACTATATTTATCACAAATCTAAATGCTTCACCCTTGTACTAGGTAATTCAAGATGCTTTTTTTTAAATACAACCCAGTTTGTAATGTTCACTGTTTCAGCCGTTAAAAGGGCACAGATGATAATCATTGAATGTCAGTTGAATCAAAACATCATTCATAATTTAAAAAATAAATTTAACAATATAATTACAAGTATTATAAGTATGCGTTAAACAAAGTATGTTGTGAGCTGGAACAGATGGTAATTCTACCCTTTCCTGAGCTGAAGGGCATATCTGTAATTCTCTGGGATTACTGTAGGTGACGAAGGCACAATGAGAATTGTTCAAAGGAATTTTAATTTAGAAAGAGGCAGAAGCCACAGACAGTACATGATTAAAGCTGTTGTTCACCTTTACCCTATTCCATCTTGGCATTAGCAGCTGCACATCCACCCACCAATATTTTACACTTTATCATCACAGGTGACAGCAAAAGGTTGACTCTTATACTATGGCGTTTAATAAGTACTGGAGTTCAAAGGGTACAGTCACAATAGGAAAGTCTGACTGTGTGCCAGTATGTTCAGATATATTGTTCCACATGTCTTGGTAATTAGGAAAAAAAAATATTTTGGGTTCATGGTGAGAGTGAAAACTTCTTGCATTTTCCCAAAAGTTTCATTAGGAACTGAGGACTGGTCATTCCAAAGGACAGCTCTGATGGAAATGGGAATTTCAGATTAAAAAAAAAATTATGTTGATTCAAAAGAATTTAATTGTTATGCTCCAAAATTTTTGAGAACACGATTTGCATTCACTGCTTGTGAATATCTTTAATGATGGAAGTTCAAAATTTGCCTTTCTTCACGATTGCTCCACAGCAGATGCAATATCACTGGATCACCTCGAAAACAGCAACTCATACCTACGGCTGCTCTTCATCAACTACAGCTAAGCCTTTAATACTATTATTCCCCCAGTGCTGGTCGAGAAGCTACAAACTCTAGGCCTCTGTACGCCCACTTTGCAACTGGATCCTTGACTTTCTCATCGGAAGACCTGTCAGTACAAATTGGAAACAACTTCTCCTCCTCACTAATTATCAACACAGGTGCACTCCAAGCATGTGTGTTTAGCCCACTGCTCTACTCGTTATACACCCATGTCTGTGTGGCCAGGCACAATTCCAATACCATCGACAAGTTTGGTGATGACACCAATTGTGGGCAGAATCACAAACGGAAATGAGGAGTATAAAGGAGGGAGACAGATTGGCTCGTTGAATAGTGTAATGACAAAAACCTTGTGCTCAAAGTCAGTAAAACCAAAGAGATGATTGTGGACTTCAGAAGGAAATTAGGGGAACACAACCCAGTATCATTGAGACTCAGTCCTCAGTGCAGAACTTCAAATTCCTGGGTTTCAACATCTTCGAGGATCTGTCCTAGAGCATCCATGTTGATGCAATCACAAAGAAGGCTTACCAGCAGCTATATTTTGTGAGGTGTCTGAGGAGATTCGGTAAGTCACCAAAGACTCTTGTGAAATTTTACAGTTGTAACATGGAGAGTATTCTGGCTGTTTGCATCACTGCCTGGTATGGAGGCACCAACTCTCAGGACAAGTATAAACTCCAGAGGGTTGTTAACTTGGCCTGCAACATCACAGGTTCCAGATTTCACTCCATTGAGGACATTCACATGAAGCAATGTTTTAGAAAAGCAGCCTCTCTCCTCAAAGACCCCCACCACCTAGGCCACTTCACTCTGCTACTATCGGGGAAAAAGGTACAGGAGCCTAAAAATGAGCACCCAACAGCACAAGAACAGCTTCTTCCCCTCTGCCATTACATTCCTGAATAATCAATGAATCAAAGACACTGCACTTATTTTTTATATATATAGTAATGTTGTCAGATGGTTATAATATAAATGTTTGCTCTATGATGCTGCCACAAAGCACCGGATTTCATGGCTTGTTCATGATAGTTGATTCTGAAAGTCTAAGAATGGGACTTAATTGGCTGCAAAAGCACTTTTGGGGAGCAAGTTCTATATGCATGAATATAATCTGAAAGGCTAGTTTTTAAAATAAAATTTTCCTACATTCTTTTTCATTTGTTATCATCTAGCTGCAGCCAAGCACGATGGTGCATCTGGAGGAGTTGCCGCCTCAGTGCAAGCGACTGAGGTTCGATCCTGACCTCCTCCGCCATCTCTGTGGAGACTTTGTGTTCTCTCAGTGATTGCGTGGGTTTGCTCAGGGAGGTTCTTGTTTCTTCCCAAAAACGTGTAGGTGAGTGTTAGATGCTAGGAGGATGTTTCTGAGGCTTCAGCGAAGTCTTTAGTGCACAATGTTACATCCTGTGGGGAATAAGTTTAGAGGGATATTTGATGGGGGGGGGGGGGGGGTGCAGCAAACATAAGCAGAAACTGTTCTGCATGCTGTGTACACTGAGTGCCACAGATTTAGATCATGATGAGGAATGCACAATTGTTATTAACTGGAACAAAACAAAATCATTTTATTTTTCTCATATTTAATGGTAGCCGAAGTTGGCATTCTTAGAACTCATGGTTAAGAAACAACGAATATTTGATATTATCTGATGCATCTCTTATAGTAAATTAAAATGTTTCTGTGAACACATCTATTATTTCATTAGAAATTCCTTTGTGCACTGCATAAGTTAGTGAGAGGACATTATTACATTTCAATAAGTTCACTTATCCAGTTTCATTTATAAAGCTATAAAAAGAATACTAAGAGATAATAAATGCAGGTCCTTTGTTTGCTCTGACAACTGTCTAAATCAGAATGGCGGTGTCAAATTTGATTGAGTTGACCTTTCCATTTAATTTTTTGCTCCATCACCCAAACCTGTTATTTCCAATGGTACATACACTACATCCCTGTTTCAGAATCAGATTATGAAACCTTTAGCAATCCACTTTTACATCAAACATTGACTATTTTGATGCTTTATTTGAATTGTAGCCAGATGCCTACAGCAAAAGGATGATAGAAATTCCTATTGAAAGTGCTGTGGGGCCCCAGTATTGTATTTGAATCTTTAAAAAAAGATTGTAAGCTGGAAAGGAAATCCTGAAGTACTTATTATAAAGATAAATCTTTCATCTGGATGCAGTTACCTGAGAAAATTATCACTAATTGAATAACAAAATGACTATAGTGTTATCAGAGGCATCTCCAGATGTGACACTTGTGGAAGCACTGATGAACAAGTTTTAGACTGCTTATAAGCTCAAAAGGAAACTTTTCTCAATCAAATCCTCTTTACTGTTGTGTGTGGAGGAGACTTGGCCTCCCTATCTGAAACTCATTTGAAATTTACATTATCTGTCAGTATGTGGTGTACTTTTTGTTTCATTCAAAGTTATGATTTACAGGTGGAGTGACAGTTACGATTGGGCTCCGGCCAATGATTAATTCAAATCACCTAGTGTCCTTATTGGCTAGAACCCTGTATTTAGCACCAGCACAGAGCATATTTGCTCTCTCTGCCTCATGGTGATAGCCCTGGTCACCACTCCATGATGTGATGTCACTTGGAAGGGTTGCAGGTAAGGTGCCGTACTACATCGAAGCTGAGCCGTAGTATTGGTATGGACCAAATTGCTATAGACCAATACTTGCAGTAGAGCTGCTGTTCCCAATTATTAGGGGTCCGGGAGTGAGTGTATACCCCTGTGGGTACTGTGTGTACTAGAGCCACCTCCCAACAATCACGGGTCCAGGAAGGTGTGTAGAACTTTTGCTTATAGTGTGTGAACGTCTGCATTGCCTGTGTGTGAATTAATAATTGTGTACTTGTTTAATGTTCTTGCCTATTTGTTTCCCAATATGATGTTCCCACACTCCTTTATAAATTGTGTGTTTGTTCGATTAAATTGTGTGCATATTTTCTCACACTCCTTTATTAATTATGCTCGTTTCATTCCCACTACGATTTTTCCATGCTCTTCTATTATTTTAATTATGTTAATTAAATTCAGTTATGTTAATTGCTGTCCAGACTCTCTGTGAACCCACCAAACCCGACACTTTCTCGACACACCAGTTGTGCATATGATTGGACATCAAACTTTCTTATTTGGCAAACAGATGTCATTTTTGGGTGACAAAGTAAAAGTTGCTTGGAGAGAGAAAACCAACTGCATCTTGGCATAGGTGCTGTAAGAAGCACACTGCTTCTTGTAGGAAAAATAAAATGAGTGGCAAAGTGAGTTCTGTCTAAAGTTATCTTGTTTTGGAGAATAAGTGATGCTTAGGTTATAAAAAGAGATTGCACAGCAGTTGCAAACACAAGTTGACAACCTGCAAGGAGAGAGGGCAGCAGCTATATTTTAAGGGTTAAAGCATGAAAAGTACTATCAGGTTGCAATTATTTGCAAATCTTTAGTAATTTAATGTAAGATTAAGTGTCATGATGTCTATTTCCTAATTTGAATGAAATTTTATTCATCTATTGCTGCTGTACTTATTGATCATCTTTATTAGTTCCTCATCTTAACATTCATATCCTTGACTTCAATTTTCTTTTGTTGTTACCTCTGAAATGTCCACCTTTCTCCAATTTCAGGGTTTTGTGTATTTTTTTTTAGGAGTAACAAAGGAGTAACAAAGGAGAGAATGGCTTCACTTAAGGATTAGTATGATCCTGTCTGAACAGAACTTCAGGATTTGGTAAGGTCTTGAATGAATACTTTTCACCTGTATTTAGTGTTGAGAAAGACACTGATATTATGAAAGAGGAGGTATTGCAGTCTTGAGGCACATAAAGATGGATGAAATCCCCAGGCTGTGACCAAATGTAACCTGATATGTTGTCGAAGCAAGGGAAGAAGTTGATAGGTCCCCAGCAGGCATACCTAGGTAAGGGAACTATCGAGCCATTGAGCTTGATATTAATAGTGGGAAAGTTGAGATAGTCTGACAGATAATATCTATCTGCATTTGGATAAGAAAAAAACTGATTGAGGATAGTCAGCATGGGTTTGATTGTGGGAAAATATGCTTTGTATTTCTTTTCTGAAGAGGGCAAGATGTTAATATTGTTTAGATGAACTTTAGCAATGTTTTTGATAAAGTTCTGCATGTCAGGCTGTTTAGGAAGGTGAGATCACATATAATCCAGGGGCAGCTAGCTAACTGGTTTCAAAACTGGCTTGGTGGAAGGTTGTTTATCAACTTGGTGCTGGGTTTACTGTTTTGTCAGCTATATTATTGAGAAGGAAGAGGGCATGATTAGTCTGCAGATTCCACCAACATGTGTGGTGTGATGGGTAGTGAGGAAAGTTATTTAATGTTTCAACAGCATTAAGATCAACTTGGAAAGTGGCAGTGGTAATGGCACATGGAATTTAATTCAGACAAATGAAAAGAGATGTAATTTTGGCATATTAAACCAGGCCAAGACATACACAGTGAATGATGTCTTTGGATAGTGTTGTTCAACAGAGACACCTTGGGATACATCCCTGAAAGTGGTGAAACAAGTAAACAAGTTGGCAAATAAGGCATTTGACATATTTGCCTTCATTAAATGGGGTAGTGAGTATAAGAGTTGGAATGTCATTTTACACTTGTACAAGACATTGACACTGCACATGGAAAGATATATGCAATTCTGGTTGCCATATTATAGGAAGGGTATGATTAAGGGTACAGAAAAGATTCCCAAAGATACTGCCAGGACAGGAAGGCTTGAAGTTTAAGGAGACAGGCTGGGACAGTTTTTCCCTTGAGTGTAGGAAGCTGACGGGGGACCTTATAGAGTCTTATAAAATCATAAGGGCACAGATAAGGTAGATGGTCAGTCTTTTTCCCAGACTAGAGAAGTCTAATGTAATATTTAAGATGAGATGAGAGAGAAGGTGGTGGGTAAATGGAAAGAATTTCCCAGAGTAAATGATAAGGTGGTTACAGTTACAACATTTTAAATATATTTGCATAGGTTTGTGGATAAGTAGGGGCTATTAGCCCTATAGGTCTCACCTAGGAAGCAACCCTGTTCAACATGTATGAGAGCTTGCTTCACCTTGAGCTATTTCAGGTGCAAGCTCAGGAATTACTTCTCTGAAGGAGCGCTTCATCTTTAAATCTCCCTTTGGTCCATTTCCATTATCTTTTTAACTCATTGTCAAATTTTGTTTAGTGACACTCTAACTACTTTGAAAACCATACCATATCAAATGCCATTTATAACTTCAATTTGATGGCTTTAGAATGTCAGACATTTAAACACATTGAAAGTCTTGGCTTTGATGGAAGGAGAACTCAGCTTCCAACTTTACGTTCTGTCAGTGGTGATCATGGGAAAATTGGGGCAGAAATATCAATACTTCACTGTCTAATGATTGGTAGTGAATAAGAAGTCAGTGTTTGGTTCTTAGCATCCTGACAAGGTGAGCCAAGGTATGTGAAGACTCTGGGTAGCAAGATCTAGCCCAGTGTGCTGATATCCTCAAAGGGATTGTCTATTTTCTGCATGTATAACTACCTCCAATTTTGCAATCCTCAAGTCCCTGAGTGCTCCTAAATCATGTCTGTATGCTTAGATTTCCATTGGCTAACTCAGTGGTTCCCAATCTTTTACTTTCCACTCACTTACCACTTTAAGTATTCCCTATGCCATAAGTGTTCTGTGATTAGTAAGGGATTGCTTAAGGTGGTATGTGAGTAGGAAGGGAAGGTTGAGAATCACTGCTCTAGACCCAATTATTACTGAAATATTTTGCTTGAGAAAAATTGTCATTGCCCATTTCCTTTGGAGTTATGAAACCATGCACGTAACAAATCAATTAGGTACAATTAAAACAGTGGTTTCAAACTTTTTCTTTCCACCTATATACCACCTTAAGCAATCCCTGACTATTCACAGATCACTTATGGCATTCGGAATGTTTTTTTTAAATGTTTTATTTTTCACACCATAAACCACATTGACCAAGATACATACATTTTCCTTTTCAAATATACACAGTGTCATTTTCTTTCCCCCCCCCCTCCCTACCTCCCCCCCATTCATTTAAAGTACAAAATCTAAGATACATTAAACCAGTCAAACAATGTTGTCACTCAATAAAAATAAACAAGAAATTCCAGTGAGTCAATTCTTTTCATTTCCTTTTCCTTTCGTTATTTTAGGTGGTAGATGTCCCCGGTAGGTTTTCTCTATTGTGTTTCATGTATGGCTCCCATATTTGTTCAAATATTTCAATATTATTTCTTAAATTATGTTATTTTTTCTAATGGAATACATTTATTCATTTCTATATACCATTGTTGTATTCTCAAATTATCTTCTAATTTCCAGATTGACATAATACATTTTTTTGCTACGGCTAGAGCTATCTTAACAAATCCTTTTTGTGCACCATCCAAATCAAGTCCAAATTCTTTGTTTTTTATGTTACTTAGGAGGAAGATCTCTGGGTTTTTTGGTATATTGTTTTCTGTAATTTTATTTAATATCTGGTTTAGATCTTCCCAAAATTTTTCTACTTTCTCACATGTCCAGATTGCATGAATTGTTGTTCCCATTTCTTTTTTACAACGAAAACATCTGTCAGATACTGTTGGGTCCCATTTATTTAACTTTTGAGGTGTAATGTATAGCCTGTGTATCCAGTTATATTGTATCATACGTAACCTCGTGTTTATTGTATTTCTCATCGTTCCAGAGCATAACTTCTCCCATGTTTCCTTCTTTATCTTTATATTTAAATCTTGTTCCCATTTTTGTTTAGTTTTACCATTTGTTTCCTCATTCTCCTTTTCTTGCAGTTTAATATACATATTTGTTATAAATTTTTTGATTATCATTGTATCTGTAATCACATATTCAAAATTACTTCCCTCTGGTAACCTCAGACTGCTTCCTAATTTGTCCTTCAAGTAGGATCTCAGTTGATAATATGCCAACACTATCTTCAGTTATATTATATTTATCCTTCATTTGTTCAAAGGATAATAATCTATTTCCTGAAAAACAATTTTCTATTCTTTTGATCCCTTTTTTCTCGGCATTGGGAATGTTAAAGTGGTATGTGAGTGGAAAGTAAAAGGTTGGGAACCACTGGGCTAACTGGAATATCGTTTTGATAAAGGGTCCAACCCAAAATGTTGACTGACCATTTCTACCCATGGATACAGTCTGATCTGCTGAGTTCCTCCAGCAATTTTATTGTGTGCTCAGGATTTCAGCATCTGCAGCCTTTTCTGTTTCTCTATTTTCAGTTAGCAAGTTTAGACTCATGGCTGAATTTACAAATCATTATTTTTTTTGGAATTGGGTAGAAGGAAATACTCTTAAGGAGACAGGAGGAATGAGTCCAAACATGCAGGCCCATTTCTGATTTTGGTTTGACCAGTTTATACTCTCTACCATTTGTACCTTCCCCATTCTCTGACCACACAACTGAATTTTCCCCTTTTGTATGATTGTCTTCTGTTAATTATTTGGTGACAGTAATGCATACTTTGGAACTTCTCTATTTACTTCACCATTGCCATGAGCCAAAACACATTCTATACACCAACGTCTTCTTTGGCTTGGCTTTGCGGACGAAGATTTATGGAGGGGTAAAAGTCCACGTCAGCTGTAGGCTCGTTTGTGGCTAACAAGTCCGATGCGCGACAGGCAGACACAGTTACAGCGGTTGCAGCGGAAAATTGGTTGGTTGGGGTTGGGGGTTGGGTTTTTCCTCCTTTGTCTTTTGTCAGTGAGGTGGGCTCTGCGGTCTTCTTCAAAGGAGGTTGCTGCCCGCCGAACTGTGAGGCGCCAAGATGCACAGTTTGAGGTGATATCAGCCCACTGGCGGTGGTCAATGTGGCAGGCACCAAGAGATTTCTTTAGGCAGTCCTTGTACCTCTTCTTTGGTGCACCTCAGACACGATGGCCAGTGGAGAGCTCGCCAGATAACACGATCTTGGGAAGGCAATGGTCCTCCATTCTGGAGACGTGACCTACCCAGCGCAGTTGGATCTTCAACAGCGTGGATTCGATGCTGTCGGCCTCTGCCATCTCGAGTACTTCGATGTTAGGGCTGAATTCGCTCCAATGAATGTTGAGGATGGAGCGGAGACAACGCTGGTGGAAGCGTTCTAGGAGCCGTAGGTGATGCCGGTAGAGGACCCATGATTCGGAGCTGAACAGGAGTGTGGGTATGACAACGGCTCTGTATACACTTATCTTTGTGAGGCTTTTCAGTTGGTTGTTTTTCCAGATTCTTTTGTGTAGTCTTCCAAAGGCGCCATTTGCCTTGGCGAGTCTTTTGTCTATCTCGTTGCCGATCCTTGCATCCGATGAAATGGTGCAGCCGAGATGGGTAAACTGGTTGACCGTTTTGAGTTTTATGTGCCCGATGGAGATGTGGGGGTGCTGGTAGTCATGGTGGGGAGCTGGCTGATGGAGGACCTCTGTTTTCTTCAGGCTGACTTCCAGGCCAAACATTTTGGCAGTTTCTGCAAAACAGGATGTCAAGCACTGAAGAGCTGGCTCTGAATGGGCAACTAAAGCGGCATCGTCTGCAAAGAGTAGTTCACGGACAAGTTGCTCTTGTGTCTTGGCGTGAACTTGCAGGCGCCTCAGATTGAAGAGACTGCCATCCGTACGGTACCGGATGTAAACAGTGACTTCATTGTTGAGGTCTTTCATGGCTTGGTTCAGCATCATGCTGAAGAAGATTGAAAAGAGGGTTGGTGCGAGAACGCAGCCTTGCTTCACGCCATTGTTAATGGAGAAGGGTTCAGAAAGCTCATTGCTGTATCTGACCCGACCTTGTTGGTTTTCGTGCAGTTGGATAATCATGTTGAGGAACTTTGGGGGGCATCCGAGGCGCTCTAGTATTTGCCAAAGCCCTTTCCTGCTCATGGTGTCGAAGGCTTTGGTGAGGTCAACAAAGGTGATGTAGAGTCCTTTGTTTTGTTCTCTGCACTTTTCTTGGAGCTCTCTGAGGGCAAAGACCATGTCAGTAGTTCCTCTGTTTGCGCGAAAGCCGCACTGTGATTCTGGGAGAACATTTTCGGCGACACTAGGCATTATTTTATTTAGGAAAATCCTAGTGAAGATTTTGCCTGCAATGGAGAGCAGCGTGATTCCCCTGTAGTTTGAGCAGTCTGATTTCTCACCTTTGTTTTTGTACAGGGTGATGATGATGGCATCGAAGGTCCTGAGGTAGTTTTCCTTGGTCCCAGCAAAGCTTGAAAATCTCATGCAGTTTGGCATGCAGAGTTTTGCCGCCAGCCTTCCAGACTTCTGGGGGGGGGGGGGGATTCCATCCATACCTGCTGCTTTGCCACTTTTCAGTTGTTCAATTGCCTTATATGTTTCTTCCCGGGTGAGGACCTCATCCAGCTCTAGCCTTAGGGGCTGTTGAGGGAGCTGGAGCAGGGCGGAATCTTGGACTGAGCGGTTGGCACTGAAAAGAGATTGGAAGTGTTCTGACCATCGGTTGAGGATGGAGATCTTGTCGCTGAGGAGGACTTTGCCATCTGAGCTGCGCAGCGGGCTTTGGACTTGGGGTGAGGGGCTGTACACAGCCTTTAGAGCCTCATAAAAACCCCTGAAGTCGCCAATGTCCGCGCTGAGCTGGGTTCGTTTGGCAAGGCTAGTCCACCACTCATATTGGATCTCCCGGAGTTTGCACTGAAGATGGCTGCATGCGCGACGGAAGGCTTGTTTCTTCTCTGGCCACGACGGCTTTGTAAGGTGAGCCTGGTGAGCAGCTCGCTTCTTTGCCAGCAGCTCCTGGATTTCCTGGCTGTTTTCGTCGAACCAGTCCTTGTTTTTCCTGGAGGAGAAGCCCAGTACCTCTTCAGTGGATTGCAGCATGGTAGTCTTCAGCTGATCCCAAAGGGTTTCAGGGGACAAGTCCGTGAGGTGGATTGCATCCTCGAGCTTTGCTTTGAGGTTTGCCTGGAAGTTTCCTCTCACTTCGTCTGACTGCAGGTTTCCAACATTGAACCTCTTTCTGAGGGATTTACTGTTCCTGGGCTTTGGCTTGAAGTGAAGGTTGAGCTTGCAGCGAACCAGCCGGTGGTCAGTGTGGCATTCCGCGCTGGGCATGACCCTGGTGTGGAGCACATCTCGTTTGTCTCTTTCTCGCACCAGGACGTAGTCCAGGAGGTGCCAGTGTTTGGATCGGGGATGCATCCAGGTAGTCTTCAGGCTGTCCCTCTGCTGAAAAAGGGTGTTTGTAATGACAAGCCACTGTTCTGCGCAGAGCTCCAACAGGAGGCGCCCATTGTCGTTGCACTTGCCGACACCATGCTTGCCCAGGATTCCTGGCCAGGTTTCTGAGTCTTTGCCGACGCGAGCGTTGAAGTCGCCAAGGATGACAACCTTGGTGCGTTGAATGAGGTTGCGCAGATCAGTGTAGAACTTGTCCTTTTCTGCTTGTTCCGCCTGGAGGGTTGGAACATTGACACTGATGAGGGTGATGTGACGCTTGTTTTGAAGGGGGAGTCGCATGGACATGATCCGGTCCGAGTGGCCTGTCGGGAGGTTTTCGAGATTGGTGGCAATGGAGTTCTTGACCATGAAGCCTACACCAGATAGGCGTCGTTCATCCATAGGCTTGCCAGACCAGTAGAGTGTGTAGCCCGCGCCGCGTTCTTGGAGGATGCCTACATCTGCAAGGCGGACTTCACTGAGAGCGGCTATATCGATGTCAAGTCTGAGGAGGTCAAGTGCGATGAGGGCAGACCGACGTTCAGGTCGGTGTCTGTCGGCCTTGTCTAGCATGGTTCTGATGTTCCAACATGCTAGCTTGAGTTTGTGAGCATCTTTTGAGGGGGAGGACGTGGACATGTCCTTGGGCCTGCGCAAAGGAGCTTTTAGGTGGAGTGCAGTGTGAGCAGTACTGGCCCCACCCTTTACACCCATGGTTCGTGTGCCGTGGCCAAGCAAGCTGGGACGTGGCAGCGAGGCCCTTGGGTCGTAGGTTTTATATCGGAGTGGCCTTCTCCTATGCAGGTTTCTTACCCGAGCTGGAGGGACCTGCCTCCCCTCCTAGGTCGGACCATACTGCCCGGACCGGGGCCAAGGCCGCCGCCGCTTTCCCTGTGCCCGGACCGGGGCCGCCGCCTCCTACTTTCTGCCCGGACTGGGGCCTCCGCCTGCCTCACTCGACCGAGGCTGCCGCCTCCCCTTCGCTCTTGCCCGGATTGGGGCCTCTGCCTGCCTCACTCGACCGAGGCCGCCACCTCCCCCTCGCTTCTGCCCGGACTGGGGCCTCCGCCTGCCTCACTCGACCGAGGCCAGGGCCGCCACCTCCCCCTCGCTTCTGCCCGGACCCGGGGCCTCCGAACTCAGCAGGTCTTGCGACATCCATAAGAGTCAAAGATGTATAACCAAAGTTTTGGCCCTGAGTTCTTCATCAAGGTCTGAACAAAAAGCAGGCAGGCACCTGAATAAAAAATCCTGGGTAAGAGGATGATTTAATTTAGCTTTAGGAAGTACCAAGGAAAATAGATTGGTTTAATAGAAAAATAAATCGCATTGGAACCAGACATAAATATCAAGAGATTTTGCCAGGAAAAGGGTGATAGAAATTTGCATCTCATTACTGCAAATGGCAATTAATGTTATTATTTTAGATATGAGATTAATATTTTTGTGTTTACTCAAAATACCAAAAGAAAAAAAATGCATGGATTTGTAGTTACATGTAGATAAGATAGCCAAGTAGCCTAGTTCTGTTCCTAGAGATACCATGCACAAAGAAATTTTAAAATTGCAATTCCCAAGTATTAATTCTGTTGCACTTGCTGCCTTGAGAAAGAGATGTACTCTGTAGTAGGTCTCAATTTCAGGGTAATTTCTTGTATTATGCACAATTCAACTATAATAATGCCTTACACTAGCAACATAGAAAGAGATAACCTGGACGTAACTTGGTCTGTAAGTAACTCATCTACATTACCAGTCAGTCTGAGCAGCATGCAATAACTTTGTGGTTTAGTTGAAAGTTAACAGTGAGACACTAGCAAAACTGCAGTGAAGGGTCAGAAATACTTAACCTGGAGTGAGTATAGCACCAGCTTTCTGCTTCATTGATATTGTACTGTTTTCCTGGGTTTGGCTTATTCCTCTAAACCTTTCCAATCCATGTCTAATCTGTCCTAATGTCTTGCCTACCTTTAACATTTTTTCTGAAGAACCATTCCATGTTCCCTCTGTGAAAAGTTTCACCACCTCCCTTTAAATGTATGCCTTCTCATTTTAGATTTCCCACCCTGGGAAAAAGACTGTGACCATTCACCTTCTCTGAGCCCCTCATGATTTTATGTACCTCCATATGGTCAACCCTCAGCCTTTAAACCAGGAAAAAAAAGCTTCATTCTCTCACTGTAACTTATGATCTGCAATCACAGTGACATCCTTTTCAGTACCCTTTCCAGCTTAATAACCTTTTTTCTTCCTATGGCTAGGTGACTAGAACTTCACACAACGCTCTAATACATTGTGGTCTCACCAATGTCTACAACAGTTGTAACATGACCTCCTAACTCCTGTACTCGACTGATGGAAAAACATGCATGCCAAATAGCTTTACCACCCTGTGCACTGGTCTCACCATTTTCAGGGAACTATGCACTTGTAATCCTGAAAACTCCTTGTTCACAGTTACTATGCAAGTCCCACCGTGATTTAACTTTTCAAAGTGCAACACCTTGTCTGAGTTAAATTCCATCTGCCAGATTTGAATCTGGCTCATCGGTGCTGTAATAGCATTGTGTTAACCACTATACTAACCGTCCTAACCTCATCCATTTCCTGTGTCTGCACACTTAAGAGGATCATGTTTTTTTTAAATTTTTTAAATTTTTCACACTATGAACCATACTGACCAAAAGACACAAACATTTCCCTCTTGAATATATACACAGTGTCATTTTCTCCCCTTTTCCCCCCTCTCTCCTTCACCCCCCCTCCCCACCCACTCAACGTTCAACATATATGATACATTAAACCTATTAAACAATATCATCACACAATGAAAATGAACAAGAAATTTGTGTCTTCTACTTTTACATACTGGGTCAGTTCATTTCGTTGTCTTCTCCTTCTGTCCTTTTAGGTGGTGGAGGTCCGCGGTAGAACTTCTCTGTTGTGTTCCATGTACGGTTCCCAAATTTATTCGAATACTGTGATGTTATTTCTTAAATTATATGTTTTTTCCAATGGAATACATTTATTCATTTCTATGTACCATTGCTGTATTCTCAGGCTATCTTCTAATTTCCAGGTTGACATAATACCTTTTTTTGCTACAGCTAAGGCTATCATAATAAATCTTTTTTGTGCTCCATCCAAATCGAGACCAAGTTCTTTACTTCTTGTATTGCTTAGAAGAAAGATCTCTGGATTTTTTGGTATGTTGCTTTTTGTGATTTTATTTAATACCTGATTTAGATCTTCCCAAAACTTTTCCACTTTCTCACATGCCCAAATTGCATGTACTGTTGTTCCCGCTTCCTTCTTACAGGGAAAACATCTGTCTGATACTGTTGGGTCCCATTTATTTAACTTTTGGGGGGTGGTGTATAGCCTGAGTATCCAATTATATTGTATCATGTGTAACCTCGTGTTTATTGCATTTCTCATAGTTCCGGAGCATAGCTTTTCCCATGTTTCATTCTTTATCTTTATGTTTAGATCTTGTTCATGTTGATACCTATTCTCTCCCTAGTTACACTTTTCTCTTGTCTACTTGTAGAATCTCTGAAGATTCTCCTGTATTTTGCACGCTAAAGGTCAAAACCTTGTTCATCACAGCTGGTGATTTCAACTTGGCCAACTTCATGAGTGTGCCACAAAAATACTCCCAACATGTCTCCTGCAGCACCAGAGGCCAAAACACCCTCAACCACTGCTAAACCATATAACCATAACAACCATAGTTCGGAAACAGGCCATGTCACCCCTTCTAATCCACACCGATTTAAGTGAAACTCCACTAGTTCCACCTACCTGCTCCCTGTCCATAACCCTCCAACCCCCTCATCCAACCTCCTCTTAAATGACAAAATTGACCCTGCTGCAACCACCTCTTCTGAAAGGTCATTCTACTCAGCCACCACTCTCTGAATGAAGAAGCTTCTTCTTCTGTTACTTCTAATCTCTCCTATCCTCAAGGGGAATTGCCTATTCACATCTACTCTATTTATTCCCCTCATAATTTTATATACCTCTGTCAAATCCCCCCTCAACAACTATCAAAATTCTATATTTTGAAATATCAGATCGTTAGGCTGTTCTCCACCTCTGCATATGAGGAGAAACCGAAGCATTGTTGTTCTGAGAAAATAAATTGCTTTGAATTGGACTGTTCCACATTTCAAGAAAGTAGCAGCCAACTAAATGAGTATGCCAAAGCCGTAATGGACTTCATCAGGAAGTGTGTAGAGGACTCCGTGCTAAAGACAATTTGAGCATTCCCCAATTGGAAACCAATTGGGAAATCCACTCTCTATTCCCAAGACCAAATCTGTGGTGATCATGTCAGCCGACCCAGTTCCACACAAGAAATGCAGGCACAACCTTCACAAGGTAATCAAGGACACCAAGAGGCAATAAATACTAGACCAAGCTGGAGTTCACAGATACCCATTGATTGTGGCAAGGTAAGCACATGATCACCAGCTACAAAGCAAAGTTGGACAGAATCACAAACAACACTACATCCCCCCACAAAGAGCTCACTTTGAATAGAACTTCAGCAAGTCAACATCAAAGACTTTAGGTTAGCCTGACAGTGAAACAGTGGAAAGTAATGGGTCTGAATAGAATCCCTGCCAATGCCCTAAAAATCTACGCAAACCTGCTGGCTGGAATATTTAGACGTTGTTAACCGGCACTAGTACAATCTTAAATTCCCACCTGCTTAAAGAAGACTACAATTATTCATGTACCAAAGGAAAACTATGACTATTACCTGATGGCTCTGACATTCATTATCATAAATTGGTTAAAGACGCTGATAATGGCTCACATTAACTGTAGCCTCACTGACGATCTCTATCTCTCTATCTACTATAGTTTGACTACCATTACCACAGGTCCATCTCTCTCGCCTTGCGCTCTGCCCTGGAACATCTGGATTACAAGGACATATTCTCAGATAAAAGAACATCATAGCACAGAACAGGCCCTTTGGTCCATGATGTGTGGTAACCTACAAATATAAACCTATTTCACAAAAATCTAAATATTCCCAATCATACATCCATGAGTCTTTTAAATGTCCCTTTTGTATCAATCTCCACCACCTCCCCAGGCAATGTATCTACCACTCTCTGTGTACACTCTGGTGTCTCCGCTAAACTATTGTCCACTCACGTGAAACAAATATCCTCTGGTATTTGTTGTTGTTGCCCTGAGAAAAAGGTGCTGGTGGCGCACTATACCTCTCAATCTTGAACACCTCTATCAAGTCACCTTTAATCCTTTGTCGCACAAAAGAGAAACGCCCTAGCTCGATCATGTACGCCAATTTAGGCAACATCTGTAAAGCCTCCACATCCTTCCTGTGATGAGGTGACTATAACTGCAAGCAATACTCCATATAGTCTAACCAGAGTTTTATAGAGCTGCCACATTATGTCACGGGTCCTTAACTCAGTCCATCTACTAATGAAGGCTTGCACATCATACACATTTTTAATCCAAGATCGCTTTGTTGAGGATTCTGCCATCAAACATGTACTCTCCTATTGACTCCTACCTTTGTTCAGAGCTATGCCAAAGGTCAGGGTGTTGTGGTTACTGTTTCCCAAATGCTCATCCACTTGACCAGGTTCATTACCCAGTACTATTCCAATATGGCCTGACCTCGAGTTGGCTAAACATAGAACACTACAGTCAGAAGAGGCTCTTTGGCCTATCTGGTCCTTGCCGAACTATTATTCTGCCTTGTACTAACCTGTATCCAGAACATAGCCCTCCAAATATCTCCTTTCCATGTACTTACCTTCCCCTTAATATATCCTGTAAATTTTCCCCCATTCATTCTTAACCGTATCCTTTCATTTTTATCTCTCTAATCTCCAAAAGCATATTTGTGCATCTTCTCTGCACTCGTTCAATCTTAGTGATATTTTTCTTGGAGTTAAATGATGAAAACTGCACACAATACTCCAAATGTGGCCTCACCAATGTCTTGTACAGTACAACTTCACCATAATATCCCAAATTCTATACTTCAATTTATGAAAACCAGTATGCCAAAAACTCTTTATAACCCTATCTACCTGGAGACGCCACTTTCAAGAAATTATGTAACTGTATATCCCAGATCCCTGTGTTTTACTGCACTCTTCAGTGCCTTACCATTCTGAGTGCATGTCCGCAGATTCAGATTTATTGTCAGAGTACATACATGACATCACCTACAACCCTGAGATTGCTTTTTCCTGCGGCCACCTATCTTGGTTTGTCCTTCCAAAGTGCAACACCTCACACCTATCCACATTAAATTCCATCTGCCATTTTGCAATGCATTTTTTCAGCTGGTTCAGATCCCACTGCAATCTTTGAAAGTCTTCTTCACTATCCATAACACCCCAATTGTTTGTGCCATCTGCAAACTTGATCCAATTTACCACATTATCATCTGTATCGTTGATATAGATGACAAACAATGGACCCAGCCCTGATCCTTGAGGCACACGACTAGTCACAGTCCTCCAGTTCAAGAAGCAATTGTCCACTACGACTCTCCAGCACTCCCGAAAAGCCAATGTTTAACCCAATTAACTATCTCATCATGAATACCAAGTGACTGAATCCTTTTGACCAAGTTCTCATGTTGGATCTTAAAGGCCTTACTAAAATACAGAAAGACAACATCTAAAGAATTTCCTTCATCACTTTCCTGATAGCCTAAATATCCTCTATAAGATTGCTTAAACATTGCCTGCCACACATGAAGCAATATGGACTATTCTTAATCAGACCTGTTTATCCAAATACTTGTATATCCAATCTCTTAGAATACTTTCCCATAACTTACTGATGTCAGGCTCACTGGTCTATAATTCTCAAATTATTGTTTCAGCCTTTTGGGGAAATTGTAATGGGTTGTAAAGAGATGGCAGAGGAGCTTAATCAATATTTTGCATCTGTCTTCACCATGGAAGACATTAGTAATATCCCAGACAGACAGAGGCTTCAGGGAGTAGAGTTAGATTCAGTTAGGGTTACTAACCCTATTGTGCTAGGCAAACTAAACAGATTAACCATATAACCATTTACGGAGTGGAAACAGGCCATGTCAGCGTTTCGAGTCCACACCGGTTCAATAGAACAACTCCACTACCTCAAACCTCCCGCTCACTGCCAATAACCCTCCAACCCCCTCATCTCCATGTACACATTCAACCTTCTCTTAAATGACAGAAGGAACCCTAACGCAACAATCTCATTCGGAAGTTCATTCCATTCTGCCACCACTCGTTGAGTGAAAAAGCTACTTCTAATATTTCTCCTGAAGTGTTGCCCCCCTTACCCTTAACTCATGGCCTCTTGTTCCAACCTCCCCTGCGCTCAAGGGAAAGAGTCTGTTTATGTCTAGTGTATCTATTTCTTTCATAATTTTAAATACCTCTATTAAGTCCCCTCTCAGTCATCTACATTCCAATGAATAAAGTCCCAGTCTCCTTAATCTCTCCCTGTAATCCAGGTGCTGTAAGCCAGGCAATATCCTTGTAAACCTTCTCTGCACCCTCTCCACCTTATCTATATCCTTTCTATAATTTGGAGACCAGAACTGAGCACAGTACTCCAAACCTGGCTTCACCAATCCCTTAAACAGCTGCAGCATCACCTCCCAGCTCCTATACTCTATACTATGATTTATGAAGGCCAGCATACCACTCTGTCTACATGGGAATCCACCTTGAGTGAACTCTGTACCATAACCCCCAGGTCCCTTTGCTCCTCTGTGTGCCTCAATGCCCTCCCCTTAACTGTATATGTCCTATTCTGGTTATTTTTACCGAAATGCAAAACCTCACACTTGTCTACATTGAATTCCATCTGCCATCTTTCAGCCCACTCTTCCAAACAAACCAAATCCTTCTGTAATCCAAGAAAATCTACCTCACTATCCTCCATTCCCCCCATTTTCATATCATCTGCATATTTGCTTACCCAGTTAACCACATCCTCCTCTAAATCATTAATATAAATGATAAACAACAAGGGACCCAGCACCGATCCCTGAGGCACCCCGCTTGACACAGGCTTCCAACCTGACATACGGTTGTCCACCTTGACTCTCTGCTGTCTATCTCCCAGCCACCTCTGAACCCATGTCACAATCTCTCTACTAATTCCTGAACCTTCCTTATTAACCTTCCATGCTGAACCTTATCAAAAGCCTTTCTAAAATCCAAATAGATCACATCAACCGCTCTACCTTCATCCACCTTTTTTGTCACTTCCTCAAAAAACTCAACAAGGTTCGTTAAACATGACTTTCCTTTTACAAACCTATGCTGAGTGCCCCTAATCAATCCCTGCCTATCCAGATATGCATATATACTATCTCAAAGAATACCCTCCATAACATTCCCCACCACTGAAGTCAAACTTACTGGCCGATAATTACTTGGCCTACACCTACTGCCTTTTTTGAACAATGGAACAACATTTGCACAACTCCAATCCTGTGGTTCCACCCCCTCCTCCAGTGATCACTATCAGTGCCCCCACTATTTGTTCCCTCACCTCCCTTAAAGTCCTGGGAAAAATACCATCAGGACCAGGAGACCTATCCACCTTAATTAACCCTAGAAGCTCCAAAACTCTCGCTTTACTAATTCCTATCCTTTCCATAACTAAGCCCTTTGTCTCTCTTATCTCGCATAGCCCAATGTCCCTTTCCCTCGTGAATACGGACGAGAAAAAATTGTTCAATATTTCTCCCATCTCATACGGTTCCTGACATAGTTCACTGGTCCCATCATCCAGTGGACCTATTCTATCCTTAACCCTCCTTTTACTGTTCACATATCTGTAAAAACCCTAAGGATTCTCCTTCACCTTATTAGCTATAGACTACTCATACCTTCTTTTTGCCGTTCTTATTTCCCTCTTAAGGTTCTTCCTGCAATCTAAGTAACGACCATACATCTCCTCAATCCCTTGTTTTTTTTATATTTGGTATAGGCCTCCCTCTTGTCCCAAACCAACTTCTTAATTTCACTAGAAAACCACAGTTCCCTCAAACCTTTATTCTTCCCCTTCGGCCTGATTGGAACATAAAGATCCTGTACTCTCAAAATCTTACCCCTAAATGCCTCCCAAATTTCCTCTACATCCTTTCTGGCAAAAAGATCAGCCCACACAACTCTCTGCAAATCCCTTCTCATTTCTCCAAATCTGGCCTCCCACTCGAAGTCCTTCAACCTCAGACCTGACCTCTCCCTTCCCATCATTAAGCTGAAGCTAATGGACCCATGATCACTGGATCTGAAGTTCTCTGCAATGCTTACCTCCGTCACCTGCCCTATTGCATTCCCAAACAACAGGTCTAACACCGCTCCCCCTCTAGTGGGCATCTCATATTGCTGCAAAAAGCAATCCTGAACATAATGCATAAATACCAAGCCATCCTGCTCTTTTACTGTCTGCATTTCCCAATCTATGTTTGGAAAATTGAAATCCCCAACCGACGCCATCCTATTTCTCTAAAGTGCCAGTTGATGAAGATGATGTGGTCAAACAATAATCATGGCTTTTATTAGCTGAAACTAATGGTACAATAATGAAAGACAATAGGTGCATACACAGTTATACCCAAGGGGAGTGTCCATAACAGTAGAGATAATGCACAGCCAATGTTAGTACAGCAAGGCTCGCCAGAGGGGAGATAGGCACCTTGGCAGACATTCACCACATTTTCCCCCGGTAGAAGAAGGGTTAAAATCAATGGACAGCTGCTAGGAAAGACTGAAGCAAACGATACATGGATACCATGTTTGGCATTGAGAATACTCTAAAAGCCAAAATACACCAGTATCTAGCAAGCAATCGAAATATAATGAGATGTTTTATGAATATGTCAGCCTATCAGGTTGTTTACGAATTCTGGTGCTTCTTCTCAAAACAGGTGGCTCCTATGCAATCTTGGAAACTGGTACAGTTCCTGGGTCTGTAGTGTGGGAAGGACTGACTTCTGGACCCGCTCCAGAATCGCCAGCGTGAGGCAATGGAGCCTCAGCATGGCCATCTGAAAGCTTACTAGGGGGTCACAGGCTGGGGGGGTGAGCCCAATCTCTCAGGCTCACTCTGAGTAGGGGTGTGAGGAAGGGGCAAGCCAGGCAAGGCTAGATCTCTTAGGGGTACAGTATCAGTACTCCCGTCTGGGAATTTAACATGAGCGTATTTGGGGTTGGTATGCAGTAGGGGGGGGGTCTGTTTTACGCGCCCGAGCGTGACTCTTCAGCAGCATGGTTCCAGGCTTAGATAAACAGGCTGGCCAGTCCATCACAGTTCCTTATTTCCCAGGAAAAGCAAACATACGTTTCATTTGTTGCAGTGCACAATAATGGCCGAATAGAATGTAGCGCCTCAGGCAGCACCTCGTGCCACCGGGCAACAGGGTAACCATGTGATTTTAAAGCAAGATTAACAGTCTTCCAGACTGTAGCCTTAGCCCTTTCGACCTGCCCATTGCCCTGCGGGTTGTAACTCGTGGTACGGCTGGTGGCAATTCAGCGCTCATGAATGCTGAGCCCCTATCGGTATGAATGTAATTGGGAAAACCAAAAATGCTGAAAAATTCTGTCAAGTGACTTAATGACAGACGCTGACGAGATGTCAGGGCAGGGTATCGCAAAAGGGAAACCTGGAATATTCCTCAATTACAGTAAAGAAATATACATTTTTGTTGTTGGAAGGTAATGGTCCTTTAAAATCTAAGCTAATCCTCTCAAAAGGTTTGGTTGCCTTGATGAGAGTGACCTGCAGAGCTTTGAAGTATTGCGGTTTGCATTCTGCACAAATGGGACAGCTTTTAATCAGTTTCCTGACTTCTTCCAGAGATTAAGGAAGGTTGTTAGCCCTTATGTAGTGGAAGAACCTCGTGACTCCTGGGTGGCACGGTCTGCTATGGATTTCTTTTATCCCCTCCAGCTGAGCACCAGCAGCAGTTCATGACAATGTGTCAGAGGGATCATTTAACCTGCCTGGTCTGTACTGGATCTCATAATTGTAAGTTGAGAGTTCTATTCGCCATCTTATCGTTCTTGATTTTACTTTTGTGTTTAGTACTGAACATGCAGGCTACAGATTTCTGATCAGTGACAAGAGTAAATTTTCTGCCGGCTAGAAAGTGTCTCTAGTAGCGAACAGCTTCAATAATAGCCTGGGCTTCTTTTTCAATGGCAGGATGTTTAAATTTAGGTCCACGTAACGTGCAGGAGAAGAATGCCACAGGTCTGCCCTTTTGATTAAGGGTTCCTGCCAAAGCTCAATCTGGGGCATCAGTTTCCACTTGGAATGGGACATCCTCGTCAATGGACGAGAGTGCAGCTTTGGCAATATCAGCTTTAATTCTCTCAAAAGCCTTCAAGGCCATTGGAAAGAGGAAAAGATTTAGTGTCAAACAGAGGGCGTGCCTTTGTGGCTTAGTCCCAAACCCATTTGCAGTATTAGGAAAATAATCCTATACAACTTTTAGGGCTTTATCTGAGTCTAGGGCTGGTAACTTCTTAAGGGGGGCCATTCTTTCTGGGTCGGGGCAGATTTCGCCCTTGTGGACAATGTAACCCAGAATAGGTAGCTCTGTTGCATTGAACATGCTAAATTGCATTTGCCCTCGTTAAATGTAAGGTTGAGTTCTTTAGCTGTTGCTAAAAATTTCTTTAAGATGTTGTCATGCTCAGCCTGTGTTTTCCCACAGATAGTGACATTATCCAGATAGAGAAACGTACCCTGTTACCTCCCAGCAACAAAAATGTAGATTTCCTTACTGTAATTGACGAATATTCCAGGTTTCCCTTTTCACAGTTGCCTTTCATTCCTGCAGCTCCAGGACGCATTTTCTTGGTGATTCTCTTCTTCTTATCAGTGGGAGTACTTTTTGCTTAACACGCTTTAGCGAAGTGGCTGAGTTTCCCACAATAGCTCCAGGAAGCAAATCGAGCCAGGCACTTCTGTCTGGGGTGCCAGCTCTTATCACAGAAGTAGCATTTTTCAGGAGTTCACCTTTTTCTTCTTTCGGGGTTCCAGCACTCCTGGATGTCTACCCCCTGCCATGCATCATTGAAATGATTAATCAGATAGCGCAATACAAAGTGTACTCCACTATCGACCTCAAAGCAGCTTATCACCAAATCCCCATAAAGAAAAGGGAACGGCCCTATATGGCTTTTGAAGCTGATGGGGGGGGTTATACCAGTTTAAAAAGGTATCTTTTGGGGTCACTAATGGTGTGTCTGTGTTTCAGAGGGAAATGGATAAGATTGTTAGGACTTCTGGAGCAGGTCCAGAAGTCAATCCTTCCCACACTACAGACCCAGGACCTGTACCAGTTCCCAAGGTTGCAAAGGAGCCACCTGTTTTGAGAAGAAGCACCAGAATTCGTAAACAACCTGATAGGCTGACATTCATAAAACATCTCATTATATTTCGATTGCTTGCTAGATACTGGTGTATTTTGGCTGTTAAGAGTATTCTCAATGCCAAACGTGGTACCCATATACTGTTTGCTTCCATCTTTCCTAACAGCTGTCCTTTTAATTTTAACCCTTCTTCTGCCAGGGGGAGACTGTGGCGAATGTCTTACAATGGCTGCTCCACAGTGGCTGCACCACTTCATTTTATCGGCTGCTTGGTCAGCCTGCCTTTAAATCTTCTGCTACACACCAAGCCCTGGCTCCTGCGCTCTGTTCAACTTAAACCAACTGAAACCAATGCTCCCGACATGCACCCGCCTTTAAATTTCCTGCCACTCACTGATTCTTATTGAGTAACTCTGCCTTTAACACTATAGTCACAAACAAACACCCCGTATCTAGAACCTTTGGTTCAGCACCTTGCTTTGTAACTGGATTCTTGAGTTCCTAACCTGAAAATTGCAATTAGTGAAGACTGGGGATAATACTGTGAAAACACCACTGCCTCACCACATACACTTTCTCTTATTATATTCCTTTTACACCAATGACCATGTGACCCAACACTGCTCTAACTCCATCTTCAAGTTTGCAGATGAGAACACTGAAGTAAACTGATCTCAGTCAACGGGCAGCAGGAATGAAAGAAGGAATCAGAGAATCTAGTGGCATGGTGTAAGGATAGCCTCTCTCTCATGGATGAACTGGTCATCAACTTCAGGAATTGGCATGGAGCACACACCCAGTTCTGTTCAGAAGTAAAACACTAAAGTTTACAGATATTGTGATTGAGGTAAAAACAGAATGCTGGAGAAATCAACAAGTGAAACAGTGTACTTTGAAGTAAAAACACAAACAATGTATTTGATATAGCAAAGATAGAGATACATAACCAAAGTTTCTTGGAAGCCTAAAGAAAATTTGGCATGTTCTCAATCTCCCTTAGCAATATTTATACATTCACCATAGAAGGTATTTAGTACAGGAATAGCTCTCCCAAAACTACAAGAAATTGCAGAGTTGTGAATGTGGTTCAGGTCATCACACAGACAAACCTCCAGCTACACTTTATGCTGCCAATATGTCAAAAGACATGTCCTGCTCTGTTCACTCTCTTCTCCCTCCTCCTGTTGGCCAGAATATACACTAGTATGAAAAGAAGCACCATCAGATTCAAGGGCAGTTATTAGACTATTAAAACAGACTTTTTTTTGTGAAATGATGATCCCATTGCAGTGTTTTAAATGGAGATTTTCCCTGTCATGTTAAACTTTGCCCATGTTTTATTATGCACTATATTGTAGTCGTGTATGCATTGACTTTTTCCCCTGTATGCATATCAATAACTAAATTTCAACTTCAAAGCTATCCTTTTTGGCCTTTTAAGTGTACTCTTACATCCTTACTCCTCCAGGGATTCAATTGATCTCAGCTGCCTACACTTGATATGTGCTTCCTTTTTTCTGACCAGAGCCCAAGGTTCTATAATTTTGCCAGCCTTGCCCTTCCAACAAACAGGAGGATGCTTGCTCTGAGCTTATCTAGCTTCTGAAAGCCTATCACTTGCCAGCTGTTCCTTTATCTGCATACTGCCTCATCCAATCAACCTTTGCAAGTTTCTGCTGAATACAAGCAAAATTAGGTATAGAGATTATTATTTACTCACTATTATTATTATTCACTGTTATTTACTGTAATTATTTTAAAGCTGATGCAGTCACCATTGGTCCCAAAGTGCTTCTCCCACGGCATTTTAGTCGCTTGCCCTTTCTCATTTAGCTATCAGAGGTCCAGTGTTAACATCTCTCTTGCAGACCCATTAATAGCTTATTTGAGAAATATTTATTGGACACACTTAACAAATTCCACCTTATCCAAGTCAATATTATGGACTAAAATTATCTACTATTACAACCCTATTGTCCTTACAGCCACTTCCAATCCTCCAAGATTTCATCTCCTGGATCTACTCTCCTAAGATGGCTCTGCAGCATTAATTGATGATGGGACAGAATAGGGAATCACAACAAAAATCCAGCAACCTCTTTGAAGACTACATTTGAAAACAATGACTGTGGTGGCCTGAGATTATAACTTTTGCTGCAGCTAATCAACTTCTACTTGTGCTGTGTGTAAACCGACCTTCCAGCCACCCCATATTTCATTATGTCTGGACCCATGTGATTATTGTGTTGGTTTACCATGCTGATGTTGAACAGCATAGACACCAAGCTCGAAACAAAGTTTGGTGCTTATGCTTGTCCCTTCAATGCCATAACACTGCCACGTAATGTTTCTGTGTCTTCTCCATGCTCTTTAACAAAGCCTGTAAGTTTTCTAGCAAGCATGTTACGGCTTTCGTGCCAAGCTATTTGCAAATGTCAAACTTTTTTCTCCACAGTGAAACCTTGTCCTCTGACACAAAGGGACTTTCATCATCATCAGGCAGGTTCTTGTTGCCACAGGTGGGTGATCCATTTCACACCTTTAAATTATACTCTCTTGGGCATTTTACTCTGATGGCTGGGCAAGCAGCTACTAACAGAAATGAGCCTCCTGCTGAGGTAACAAATGCATGCTGAAATTAATACTGCGAGCTCTGTCAAGTTCCACGAGCAGGTCTCCTGCCTAACCAGAGGTTCCAGCACCCACAACCACTGCTGCCTAACCAGAAAGAATGCCTACCACCCCATCCCACGCCCCAGCTTTGGCAAGTCAGATCATCAGGTTGTGCTGATGCACTCAACCAGAAGCTGAGGAAGGCGATGAAAGTCCTTGAATGATGGCCCAAGGATGAGATGACATTCTAGGTGACTTTCGTGTCAGTAGGATTTGGCAAACCACTTCAATGAATACACAGCTGCTGCCAGAGACTTCAACAGGAGGTAGTGTAGAAGGCTGCATGACCAAAGGTCCTCAATCGGACACCATGTATGAATTGGGAAGTGAACTCACTACTGAAAGCCAGGTTAGAGGCATTCAAGTCAGGCGACTGGCATTCCACAAGAAATCCAAGTATGATTTCTGCAACACATTAGAGAAGCCAATTTATAATAATGCACTGTGTGAATCCCAGAGAACATCATCGACACTGCAGGGAATGCACTTCAAGTTCTTAACAATAAGCATCACCTGATCTGTGACAAGCATATTAATACGGCAGTTAAGAAAGTACACCAATGTCTCTATTTTCTCAGAAGACTAAGAAGTTTGGCATGCCCTCCTTATCCCTCAACAACTTCTACTAGATGAATCGCAGCATGGGATGGAGATCAGAAGAAGCTACATAAGGAAGTGACTACGGCTCAGACCATCACACAACTTTCCTCCCCACAATGAACTTCATCAACATCTCCCACTGCCCTGGGAAGACAGCTGACATACAGAAGGAATACTCAAAAGTGTAAAAATGTGCACCAACAGGCAAAAAGGCAGTTTCTTCACAATCATCACACACCTAAATAAACTCCACCACTGTACTGCCCTGCTTGGTACTTACTCATTTTTTTTTTCCATTCTAATTGTATACTCTTTTAATTGTGCTTTTAACACAACTGTTTGAATGTTAGAAACAAAGCTTGGTGAAGAATCCTTCTCACTGCACTTGGTTTCATGTGACAAATAAACTTTTGAATAACCAGTGCTGATTTGATGTGTGGCCTGTGCAGGATCAACTGGGCCTGGGTTAAATCCAGCAAAATTTATTGGGGGGGTTATTCCATTTAGTCCCTTATCTTTCAACTATCAATGTTCAACCTTTGGTTCTCTGACAATGGTAATATTAGGAATAAGATAAGTACACAATCCATTCTTCACACTACTACCAATCAATGTGAGACGAAGTAAGGAATTTACATTCCAACCAACAAAAAAATCGAAAGTTTATCTTAATAATGGGAATATAACATTTCTAATACAAACTCAAAAGGTACCAGTCTCTTGGCTAAAAAGTATTAACAGACTATTGTGGCGGCTCACCACAAGGCAAGCGAACCGGCCCCGCTTGTAAGCCATGCAGCGGGGCAGCCGGCCAAAATGGCGTCGTCGGGGGTTTCCCTTCCTTCCAGCTCGGAGCTCAGAAACCCACACTTGGGGACCACGTGACGCCCGGATGACGTCAGCGCCCTCCAGCGTGGTTCTCAGCCAGGTCCGGGCTGGGAGTACAAGTCCACCCCAGCAGCCTGCAATAAACAAATCTGCTCACTGAGCTCAACCCGTCTGGTTGCATGTATCATTGCAGGAGCAGTGTTGCCGCCGCTACACTATCATCATTTTAAAGATCATATGCACCAAACCAAGTTTGTGTGCAGAAAATAATAGGATATTCTAAATGCAAGGTAATAGTTCTCTGTCCACAAAACTCATGCTAATAAATGATGTTTATGAAGTGTGGGCAGTACAATTCAATTTGGATATAACCAGATATAACTCAAGTTCTCAACACAAGCATTGCTGCAACTGAAGTTGGTCTCAAAATATACTTGCGTGATTTACCAACATATCATGATCAAAAAATTAGGTATTTTCATTCACAGTCATTAGTAGAGAAACACATGATTTTAAGTGATTAAAATACAAAGGGAAACTATTATTTTAAATAATTTCACTAGTTGGAAACAATGTCATAGGCAGATTATGCCTGGCTGTTCTCCAGGCATATAGCAGATAAGAAACTTCGAAAAACAGCAGTTGTAACATCCAGTGTCAAAGAGATATCAAGCTTGTGGTTTCATCTATCATTATGACCAAAAATGTCCAGAAATGAAATTGATAAATTAAACTGCTGCAGTTGGAGTGTGTTAATCTTGTCTTCATTTTAAAATAGGGCAAATAATTTTTGAAGTACAGTATAATTAACAAAAACAATGAAATTAACAGGCTTACCATAATGTAATGCCGTTTGTCCTTCATAATCCTAGAATAAGAAGAGGAAATTATTACTGTATGGCATTTATATGATCAGCAAAAATATTAAAATGTCAAAACAGTTTTCTTTGATATCCAATAAATGCAGTGGCTTTATTGAATTTATAATCACTGACCCCTAATTTCTTCAAATTAAGAATGAAGATCTCCATATTGACTGCAAACAGAATGTGTAAAATGTCTTAATTCAAGTCCCAGGCTCAAAGTGCAAAAACTGAAGAAGCAAACCATAAAGGTAAACAACTCAGCAATGTTTAAACATCTTATATGGAAGTTTTACAGTCCAAAATGCAAGTTTGCATTAGAAAATCTTGGAATTGGTGAATGTACCACTTTGAAGAAGAAGGCGTACCATGCAGCCACTCAACACAATCATAGCTAATTGCACTGTATCCTCAAATCTGCATTCCTGACCATCTGCTATAATTTTTCCTCCATCCTTATCAAGAATCTATGCATCTCTATCAATCTTAAAAATATTGACAGTCTCTAGTTCCACCATCCTTTGAGGAAGAGCCTTCTGAAGGCTCATTATTGTTGATGAGAACAAAAAATTGCTATATCTCTTTCTTATGTGGAACTCCTATTTTAAAATAATTACTCCTAGTTTTAAGTTCTCCATCAAGGGCAAACTTCGCCACACCCACCAGATCCCTCAGGATTCTGCACATTTCAATCAAGTTGTCTCACTCTTCTAAATTCTGGTGCATACTGTCTAGCTCAGTGGTTTTCAAACTTTTTCTTTTCACTCACATACCACCTTCAGTAATCCCTATGACCTAGGTGCTCTGTGATTAGTGAGGGATTGCTGAAGGTGGCAATGTGAGTGGAAAGAAAAAGGTTGAAAACCAGTGTTTTAATCGTACCTAAGTGACTTGTTATGTGGACGGTTTCATAACTCCATAGGAAATGAGCCAATGACAAATTTTCTCAAGCTAAATATTTCAGTAACAGGTGGGTCGAGAGCAGTGGTTCTCACCTTTTTTTTCCCCCACTCACATACTCACATTAGTAACCCCTTACTAATCACAGAGCACCTATGGCTTAGGAATTACTTAAGGCGGTATGTGAGTGGAAAGAAAAAGTTTGAAAACCACTGGTCAAGCCTATTCAAGTTTTCCTTGTAGGAAAACACATTCATTCCAGGTACTTCCAAATCATTAAAACCCTACCTTAAATAAGGAATAAAAATGTACCCTCCCCAATGCTCTATGTAATTGCATGACCCCCAACTTCAGTGTTCAAACACCCTGGCAGTAAATATTAGCATTGTGAACTGTCCTCATTATTAGCAAGGACTTGCCTTTTGTGAATCATAATCCACTGACCCTTAATTTCTTTTGTGCAAGTTCAGAAATCAGATACTATTTATTGTCATGTAATAAAACAAATGTAATATTACACAAAAATTGCCTTCAGTCTGACATAAAAAGAGACACCATTAGCATTGCCCGGCACCCCTTACAGTCAGAGAACGAGAAGCAAAAGGGTGTCTCCCTGATGTCACTGAGTGTTCATGGATTTGCCTCCAGCTCTCTCTCAGCCTCTGTAGCCACGACTCCAGTTCAGTTCAAACCCAAGCCCATATCCAAACCTCTGACACAATGAGAAGCCTTCAGCACCTAGGGAGCCTTTCTTGACCTCAGCATCCTCTGGAGTTCCTATACCTGGTTCTCACGAGCCAGTCTCCTGCAGCCTGAAGTGAGATCTGAAGTTGCCAGCAGTCCTCAGCCTGTGTGGGTTCCTTGTCCACATGTCACCAAAAGCTCGCCACCTGTGGGTGTTCTTCAGCTGCAGAGCCTTCAATGGTCTGCCACACTGGTCACTGTCCTTAGGGTTATCTCCTCTTCTTCTCCTTCTCAATGGGAGGGATGTTCTCCTCGGTACAGGTGCCCTGCACCAGTTTGTTGCTCCCTTTGGAGTTTTCAACCCCTTTAGGCCATTGCTGAACACAGGCTCTGATATCTTAGGCCCAGACTCCATAGTTACAGGATTTGAAAGAAAACATTGTCAGCTCCTTCAACAGTCCATTTAAAATATGTACAGAGCCGTCAGCAGTAGGAATGGGTGGTAGGACCCTGTAGGGGAGTGCTATGTCTCCGCTCCCCACTCTTCCAGGGTCTGCATCAGTGGAGGCACTGCCTTTACAGCATTGCCATTTTTTGGTTTGTACAGAACATACAACCTTTTGTAAGTGGACAGCAGGGGCATAAAATTAAAATGATAAGACATCCATCAGAAACTGGGCTTGAATATGTATTTTGGCTAGAATGGAGGGAGCTTTACTGTATTTCAAATTGTGATTGAAATTGGTTTTGAAATACATGATGCCATTCCCTTACAACTAATAAAACTGAAATGAAGAGAATAAACTACTCTGGGTGGTCAAAATCACCCACAACAATAAGTTTTATTTATATAGCGTCTATAAAAAGGAGCTTCACAAAAATGAACAATGTGCCAATGAACATTAATGACAAAACTATATGACTGAAAGTTTAGTCAATTTTGCAGGTTTTAAACTGAATCTACGAGTGGGAAGTAGAGAGAGACAGGGATTTCGGAAAGTAATTTCAGAAGTGTTGGTCATTACTATTGACGAGAACAAAAAATTGCTATATCTCTTTCTTAAGAGGAACTCCTATTTTTAAATAATTACTCCTAGTTTTAAGATATTGACTGTCAATACTGGAGCAAAAAAAAAACTGGAAGATGTACAAGAGACTGCTGTTGGAAGAATTGTAGAGCTGTGGAGATATAATCCTTTTGCTCTGTAATTGAGTTTTCAGCCACTTCATGAAGTACCCCAATACTTGTTGTGTTTGCTTCAGGATGAACTTCTATCAAACACTGGTTGGGCCATTAGAGTACCGTGTCTAATTTTATTCAGCATTCATTCTGAAGTATACAGAGTACTGAAGTACGTAAGACAGATTGATGAGATTCCATGGAAGAAGGAGTTCAATTACAGAATTAAGCTGAAGATGTTGAAGTGACTGATTTGCAGAAAACTGGCAGAAATTTGATGGGCTGAATGTCTGCCTCCTTCTTAAAATGATTCTAAATCTTTGCACTAGGTTTTGGCGTACCAACTACAGAACTATCTGGATGGGAACACAAATAATACGGTACATGCAGGAGAAATACAGGGGAGTGTGTGTTGTCCTTGGGAATCCTGAAAACATCCACCCTCTCCCCTTTACACAAATGGTGTATTTGGTCCTGCAGGGTGAGGTTACATTCATTTGTGAACTGTCTATTGGATTAGTCTCCAAGATTAGATTGGGCTGCTCTTGGAGAGAAGAAAAAAGGATAAGTTTGTTGAGAAAAGTTGCAGAGTGTGTGATTCTTTTATGATGACGCTTTAAGTATCTTATTGCAGCAGGTCCCTAAAGATGCTCTGTGGTTAAGTGTCATAATGAAGGTGAATTGAAATGTAATGTAATGTGTTTCTGCTCTCTCATCCAAGACTTTCCAGATGCAACATTGATTAAAGTCAGCACTGCCAAAACAAAACCGCCACATTACAGAAACAAAATGCGAGTCACGCTCCATTTAAAAATTTTTTTAATTGAATTTAGACATACAGCATGGTAACAGGCCCTTGCAGCCCACAAGTCTGCTGTTCAAATGTACAAATTAACCTACAGATGCTGTATACTTTTGAAGTGTGAAAAGAAACTGCAACACCTGGATGAAATCCACACAGACATGGGCAGAACGTACAAATAACGTGCATACAACACCGGATTTGAACCCAGGTTCACTGGCACTGTAATCGCAATGCACTAACCACTACACTAACCATGCCGCCCTTTGACACCACTATGATTTCAAGAAAGATCTTCTGTCAATTACAGGGGTAGAACATATGCTATATATTTTATTCTTCACCACTGCAGTCGCTGGCATGTCCTGAAGGACTTGACTTATTTTTGAGTGTACATTCTGAAATGGGTCATCAGACTTCAGAGTGATCATTTCCCAACAGTAGGGTCAGTCAGTAAGAAATCAGTCTATGCAGTTGTTAAGTGTATGAGACTGGGTGAGTGAAGAGGGATCAGTGGTGTTAATGTGGAGAATAGGGTGGCCATTTCCAAATTTTCAAAAAGGAGGACATGCAGGGTTGGTGTCAGAACAAGTCTAACAGGGGAGCATTAAGGTAACCATGGAGGGAAGTGGGAAGGTGTGGCAAGGAATGACAATTAAAAACTTTTTCAGCAGTGGGGGGGGGGGGGGGTGGGGGTTCTTATATCACGAGCTGACGCTAGTGCTGCAGGCGGGGGGGAACAATTAGTTATTTTGGAGGTTGCATGCTCCCCTCCTTGGCACCGGCCTTGAGGACATGGTCATACATTGCTATATATACATACACTGTTTAAAAAAAAAATTATTTTAATAAAATTTAAACCGTTTTGCAAAAACAAATGCAAATGGATGATCGCCATAGTTATTATATTAAATAAAAATTGTAACATGAAACTTTCTGCCTATATAAATCCAGCAAAAATCTAGCTATATGAACATAAATAAGTCTTTTTTTCTGCTGAAGCCCTTTTTCCTATTCAGATTTATAATTCTGCATATTACATACATTCATACAGTATAAATAAAGAACTGAAAGAAATGAATATGGAGCCTCATTCACCCTCCTTCAAAGCTGCCACTACTTCACTCAACGTCTAAGCACTGCCGATCGCGCAAGAACTACGTTCTGCCCCAGTAAACTAACCCCTTGCGCATGCAGCAGCCGGCCCCAGTAGTCCAATCCATCAGGTATGGGCTAGCCAGCACTTACGCAAGCAAGCAAGAAAAAACGTGGCTACGCATGGCTTATGAACTTTGGAACGTTGCATTTAACAAGGTAAGTGCCCCCTCCCTTGCTCTTTCTGCCTCAACACCCCCAAATGGAGGACTAATTAACATCCAACTCGAGGTGGTGCCTGACAGGGGGCTCACAAACAGGACGTCTGGCCACCCTAGTGGAGATTATCGTAAGAGATAAGGGAGGGATTTTTTAAAAATCTTCCTGCCCGAAGGTTATACACTGCAATGAACATCCCAACTTGTGACAAGATAGCTGGATGCTTTTAGTCATTGAATCTACAACCGTCTGATTAGAAACTCAGCAGATCCCACAGAGTCCATAGGTGGCAAAGATATATAACCAATGTTTTGGGCCTGACCCCTTTATCAAAGTCTTTGCCTCCTTTGGATACTGTGGGACCTGCTGAGTTTCTCCAGCACTTGTGTATGACAACAATCAGAGTGCCTGCAGACTTTCACTTCATCTAATTAGTATGGCTTTGTACATAACCAACTCCCATCAGGATCCTTAGCTTTGGAGTGTTTATTCAAAACGTTGGTTACCCTTTACTTCCGATGGATGGTGCGTGATTTGCTGAGTTTCTCCAGCACGTTTATGAATTGCACTAACCCCAGCATCTGCAGATTTTTTTTCACTATTCAAGATTTATGACTCTATTTGCAGCAAAAACTTCAATGAATATATGCTGATATAAGTGGAACATTAACTTTACGGTCATCACACATTTCCTACTTATTTTGCAATTACTCTGAAATATAACCCCGATAGTAAATAAAAAAAAACACAGAAATGCTGGAGGAACTTAGCAGGTCTCAGTGTCCATAGGAGACAAATATACATAGCCAACACTTCGGGCCTGTGCTTGGGTGAGTTTGGAGTGTGAGGTCAAAATGACCAAGCATGGGCTGCAACAAGCTTTCAGTTTAGAAATTCTCTCTAATTATAATGTAAATGGTTATTTACATGTAAAGTAAAGCTCTGTCTAATGCCCCAATAATGGGATTTAATTGCAATTTACTTTTGTGGCTGATTTCCCCATGACTCAACTTCTTGTGGCTTCTCTGATGAAGATTACTAATTGTGACAGAGAAGTATTTATTCAATTTGCTGCCTTAGATATCAGTTGGATTTTGTTTTGTATTTCAATTTACTCAATCTCTGTTATTTTAAATACTCAGAACATTAAATATAATCCACACATTGTCAAATTTCAGCTGGCTTTATCAGGACACTTTAGAGGTCTAATCACTTTGTGTAAATAGGATTTTCTTTCAATTCAATAAAACAGATGAAAAAAAGAGGATTGGTTCGAAAAGTAGGTTAAAGAACCATCCTTCAGGATCCCCTGTGACTAAGTGGGCAAATGCACCACCTGAAATAATGCTCAACCATATGGCAAAGAAATCACAAGGTTTCATCTTCAGTGCTGATTTTGTCGATTTAATCTAGTTGCCTTACGTATTTTCCTCTTGTGCAAGAGCACTGAGACCAATTAACTCCCTCTCTTGCAAAAAGCTGAGAAAAGGAGTTTCAGTGGAAAAAAACGATTTCACCTTTGATATTTTGGTCTCAAAATGAAGACTGATGTTGATTTATCAATTAGAAACGGGACCAAAATCATGGCTTGCTCTTCACAGGCTTAATATTTTCTTTGTATATTTAATTTGTACTACAGGTGTTTTGTAGTTTCTCATTTTATTTTTTATTCACACACAAGATGATAATATTGCTGGTCTTTACTGTCCATTCCAAATTAACTGGAGGGAGCAGTTCTGGGTCAATCAGAGGTAAGCATTTCCTCTTCTGCAGGTTAGCAGTTTATTAGTTTCTTTTTTTTTAAACAATATTGCTGTGATAATTTTTTTCTTCAAATTTCCAAGATATTTTCTTGCTTTAATTGAATTTCTTGTGCTATGACGTATTTCTGGCTCAATGGTCTGGTATCATGCCATGTTACCCCTTCAGTATACACAAACCCGATCTTATTACCATGGCACTTTCAGTGAAGATGTTCTAATATAATATAGGAAAGCATTAAGTGATTTTAACAGAGGGCTTATGAGAGTTCGTCAGGGACCAAATTTCTTTCAGGACTGTGACTCGGCAGGATGGGGAGTTCTGGAGCCATGATATTCTTAACAATGCTGGTTGGGATGTAAAACTTGGTGGGAGCATCAAGACAAAAATAGTCTTACATTTATATAATGCATTGAACAGTGCTGGAGAAACTTAGCAGGACACGCATCATCAATAGGAAGTAAAGCCTGAGACTTTTGTCAATGTATGAGTAAAAAACACCCAGGCGCCTGAATAAAAAAGTGGGTGAAGAGAGGAGGTGGAAGAGGTAGGGGGAGGAATACAGGTAAGTGTATTCCTTACCTGTGTCATAAGTGGGTTCAATTAGGAGGGTAGAAGAGAAAAAAACTGAGGTGATGGGGAAGGGGATCTCTGAATGGAGAGGGAAGGGGGTGGGGAGGTGGAATAAAGTAGACAGAGGGATAGGGAAAGAGAGAGACTCAGAGAAGGGGTCTATCAAAAACTGGAAAAGTCAATGTTAATGCCATCTGGTTGGAGAGTCCCCAGACTGAATATTAGGTCTTTGTAATGTCTTTTGTATCCCCTTCAGAATACCTCGAAGTAATTCACAACTAATAAGGTACTTTTATAGTACAGAATGAAACATGAAAGTCTTTAGACGCTGTGATGATAGTAAAAACAAAGAAATGCTGGAGGAACTCAGCAGGTCTTGCAGCATCCATATGAGGTAAAGATATCGCAACCCCTCTCCACCTTCTGCAGGGACTGCTCCCCTCCATGACTCCCTCATCCACTCCTTCTTTCCCACCAATTGTCCCCTTTGCACCTACCCCTGTCACCACAGGAAGTGCTACACTTGTGCCCACACCTCCTCCATCACTACCACTTGGGGCCCCAAACAGTCCTTCCAAGTGAAGCAACATTATACTTGTGAATCTGCAGGGGTCATCTACTGCATTCAGTGCTCCCGTTATGGCCTCCTTGGAGAGAATAGATGCAGACTGGGAGATCGCTTCGCTGAGTATCTTGGCTCTGTCTACTGCAATTGTGTGGATGTCCCAGTGGCTACCCATTTAAATTCCTGCCCCATTCCCATACTGACATGTCTGTTCATGATCTCCTGCACTGCCAGGCTGAGACCACCTACAAATTGGAGGAACAACACCTCGTATTCCATTTGGGCCCCCTCCAACAGGATGGCATTAACATTGACTTTTCCAGTTTCCATTTGGTTCTGACCCCTTATATCCATTTCTCCTTTATTCTCTCTCTATATAGATATATGTCTTCTTTCCTCCAGTATTGCATTCATCCCCTACTACAATATATTCTTACCTTTCTTCTCCTAGGCATCTCCAGTTATCACCTTTTGACTGTTGGTCTGTCCTCTTCCCCCTGCCCTTTCTTTCTTCTCCCCAGTCTTTCGATTCAGGCATCTCCCTGCTTTTCACTCATACCTTGCAAATGGGCTCAGGCTGGAAATGTAAGTTATATATTTTTACCTCAACACCTGCTGATTTCCTTCTGCATTTTTATATTCTTATAGCTTTTGTAGTACAGCCAGTGCAGTGATCAGTTTGTAAATAGTAAACTTACATAATCAGCATTGTGAAAGTAACCAGATAACCCATGTCTGTAATATTGATTGAGGAATATTAGCTGGCCAGGGCATAAAGGCTAACATGTCTGCTGCACTTTGATGAAACCTCTAACTCTTGTGGAGAGTACAGAGGAATCTTGGTTGAATGGCTTATCCATAATATGCCTGTGAAATAGAGGACCCAACAAAAATCAGTCAATTGGTTCTTCTAATGTCTGGGTGGGAGACAGGCAGTTATGAAGAATACCTTACATTATGATGAAGACACAAATAAAAAGTGTGACACCTTTAGGAAAAAAAACTAGCTGCTTAAAATTTTGTAACAAACTAACTCAGAATTAGTAGCCTGGCAGTGGTAAATCTGGATAATTTTCTGTTTTCCTCCTCTTGGTTTCAATATGAACATCTATTTGTGTTACAAATAAGGGAAAATAGTATAGCTCACCAATCCCAAAGTTATACTTCCAAAGGATTGATTTTGCAATTCAGCAGAGCCCATCAGATTAGTTTTTTTTTCCAATATCTATTTAGTCTTTTACTCTTTTTTCAGAGCACTTTAACTGATTTACATAATTGCATCTGATCTGTAACTAGAATTGGTAACCAGGCCTCCCCCTTTGAACCGCTAAAGGGCGAGCGTAGGCTAATTTAATTATGTCTATTTAATTTACCTTTGCTTTTCTCAAATTTGCAACTCTCCAACATCTTGAATTGTGGACCTTGGCCATTAACCAGTTTTTTTCCTCCTGAATATTCTCAAGACGTGTTTTTCCTTTCTCTCTATTCCTTGTTGAAGAAATTGCAGATATCAGTGCTGACCTGTTGGAGTAAGGTACCATGGAACCAATTTCCAGGAATGAGTTGTTGCTTTAAAGTGTAGAGAGAAAAATGAATGAATTTGTGCATATAAAGGATGACCTACCTTGGACCCACAACACCTCCTCATTTGTCAGGAAGGTACAGCAGTGCCTACACTTCCAAAGAAGGTTGAGGAGGGCAAGTTGTGTGGCTCCCATCTTGACCACATTTTACAGCAATATAATTGAGAGTATGGCTGCATCATTGTGTTGCATGCAGTACACTAAAGTGATGGATAAACTCACCAGGTCACACAGTCTCATCACAAGCAAAGGTATAGGACCATCATTTTGGGCCTAATCCCTTCGTCAAGATATGATGAAGGGCTCAGGCCTGAAACTTTGGTTAATATCTTTATTTCATATGACTTTGCGTGACCTGGTGAGTTTCTCCAACACTTTTGTGTATTGCACTACAATCACAGCATATGCAGATTTTCCTGTTTATCTCTCATGGTGTGGTATAGTAGCTGCAAAGCATCATATTGGAAGTCAATACAGAGGATTATCAAAATGGCCCATAGTCTCTATTGGTGACATTTACTGGGAATGTTGTTTAAATAGGGCTTAAAGATTTATAGAAGACCCTTTTGCCAGCATTATTTTTGATACACTATCGTCAAGGAGGTGATGCAGAAGCATCATTATCAGGACCACCATATATCATTATTATAAATTATATTTTTATGTATATATGTAATTATTATGTGCTGTGTGTGTATATGTGCGCACTTTGGTCTGCAAAAACGCTGTTTTATCTAGTTGTCTATGTCGAGTCATATGATAATAAATTTGAACTTAACTCATTTTGAAGGGATGAAACTGATTACAAATTGGCCCTTTTTTTTCCAGCAGCTATGCTTTGAAAAATGTTCCATTTTCTTAATAAATATTAACCAACAGATGGTTCTTCTTGAAATTAATCTCACAATTTTAAGATGGCAATTGCCAAGAAGTGGTAAAACTGAAAAAACAATGAGCTGTATTTGCAAAAACTATTAAATCAAATTCTCTTTCTCACCCAGGGGTCTCCAAAGTGGCCTCTATCGATCCCTGGGGGTCGATGGGATGATCCAAGGGGTCAATAAATGCCTGGGGGTTGAAAGGGGGTTGACTGAACTTTTGGGTTGAAAGCAGGGGCATGTCTATGGAAAATTGCGTTTACGGTAGGGGTGGCCAACATCTTGTGAGAGCTGGCGTTGGTGTTCAATTTCTCGCAGGAGTTGGACTTGGTGGCCACCATGTTGTATTTGGCTTTGGCTGTCTAATAAGTTTAAAGTGAACAGGAGGACGAGGAATGGTGGATATCCCCCCCTCCCCGCCCGGACAGCGCCACCAGGCCACCCCCACCCTGCCCAGACATTGCTGCCAGGCCACCCCTCCCCCCCAGTACATACAAAAATACTTCAATGTGGGATCAAGGACTACATAAAGGGATCAATGGTCTTAAAAAAAGTTTCTTCCTTCTCGTTTGTTATAACTTCCCATGTTCATTTATATGTCATCAATGTGGTCTTAAAAGATCCCAAGGGATTTGAAAGGATTATCAAGTAAAGTTTTAAACAAGGCCACAACATAAACTGAGCCACAAGGGGATTATTAGATCAGGCCAAGCACTTGGCTCCTAAAATTCTCATCTGATCATCTCAAAAGACAAGAGGAAGAGCTGAAGCAAAATGATTTTGGGAAGAAAATTTCGAGCAAGAAATAGCCACTAATAGCAAAGAGATTAATATTGGAATACTGAAGTGGTTAGAATTGAGAGATTTCAGACATGACAGTTAGAAATAGAGCTGAAGGAGGACTCACAAACTGGGAGGATCAAGACCATGGAGAAATGAAAAATAATTACAGGTTTACCCCACTTTGCGAATACTCGAATTACAAAAGTTCGCTTTTTTGAAAGGTTTCGGTTTTATGAAAAAGTGGAGAGTGGAATATAAAATTTTTTTTAAAAATTTAGATATGTAGCATGGTAACAGTCCATTTCAGGCCAAGCTGTCATCCAAGCAGGTTACTAACTCATCCATGTTCTTCACTGTCCTGTTATCACACAAGGGGTAACTCTCATGGTATATCATGAACAAAATAGCAAGATTATGGCCAATGTAAAATCATTGCTTTTCACTTTAAATGAACACATTTGAGCAAGATGACATTGATATTTTTCATGCAATGCTGAGGAATGTGCTCATGTCACCAACATTTTCTCACCCTGCAATTTAAGACAAATGCACATCTAGAGTCCACGAGGAAAAGATTAACAGCAAAATTTTTGTTCAAGATTTCAAAACCATTTAAAATTGGTACAAGAAAATATAACTGGATTTTCAACGGAGTGAAGAACAACAGTCAATAGTCAGTACTGGCATGCAGGCAAAATAGGATCTTTCTCAGAAAATGCCCAAATAAATGAGGATGCAATTAGGAATTACACCTGTCACACAGTGCTGTGCTTTTAAACAATCTTGTGGCTGATCTAATCGTAGCACAGATGGGATGCAGGCCTGAAGCTGGTTTATCGATTGGGTGAAGTGCCTAATTTCCAACAGCTAAATGGAATATTAAGTCTCTGCTGGCTCAAACCACTGCAGGAAACTTGTTGCACTTAAGTGACATTGTTTTGTGTGTCTTTTAAAACAAATCCAAGAGAATAGGCTTACATACTTTCCAGATGCTACATATTAATTAAGATCCTTATTTATTTTACAGAAGCCACAACCTCAGCCTCCAGGGGAATTAGATTTTCACCTTCAAGGCCCTGAGGAAGGGATTAAAAAAAAGGAAAGTTCAACACAAAAATTGATTTTTTTTTGGACTTGTACATTCAATTCAGCAAATGCTGCCAGAAAAGTGATTTTTGAAGATTTTACCTGAGACCAGCATTGTTCACACTGAGACAAACATTATGCGTGGCTTTTACTTCTCACATCTGACTTCAAGTTCAGGTCAAATTCAAGCTTATGTATTGAGATTCAGTGAGAAAGATTATTTTGCAAGCAGTCCAGTTAGTCAGCCTATATATTGTACAAGTAAAACCCAGTGCAGAGTAACAGAGGAAGATCAGTTAGCACAGAGCAAATGCAACATTATTTTACCAACACTCCAGTATTTCTTCACCTCTTGAACACTCTCATATGGTTTTAGCAGGAGGCATGAAGAACATTGTCAGGAGCTACTTTTGCAAGAAGATAGAAGAATGTCATCATGTTTTTAAAATTTAGATATACAGTACAAGAACTCACATCAGGTCCATGAGCCCATGCTGCCCATATATGCCAATTCACCTACAGCTCCCATATGTTTTGAAATATGGGAGGAAACCAGTATGGCCAGAGGAAACCCACGCAGAACATTCATTCCATTGAATGGCTATCAGCGGTTTGCAAGATTAGTACAGCACTTGGGTAATTTCACTGTGCAACCAGTGAAGTTGAGAGGTGTTAATGATAAGGTGCTTTGTTAGTTTTACATAATCTGATTTACAGATCATAACAAATAATATAATGATGATCACATCAACCGGCAAATGTCACTTCAATGGATTATTAAGGCAGTGATATATCAGGGGGGGGGGGGGGGGGGGAGGATTTTTGAAATCCAACTCTGATTTAAAACTCTTCTTACTGTTGTGTCACGACAACAGGACAACCCAGTTAGTGCAGCTGTTAGCACAATGCTAATACATTGTCATACCCACACTCCTGTTCGGCTCCGAATCATGGGTCCTCTACCGGCATCACCTACGGCTCCTAGAACGCTTCCGCCAGCGTTGTCTCCGCTCCATCCTCAACATCCATTGGAGCGCTTTCATCCCTAACGTCGAAGTACTCGAGATGGCAGAGGTCGACAGCATCGAGCCCACGCTGCTGAAGATCCAGCTGCGCTGGGTGGGTCACGTCTCCAGAATGGAGGACCATCGCCTTCCCAAGATCGTGTTATAGGGCGAGCTCTCCACTGGCCACCGTGACAGAGGTGCACCAAAGAAAAGGTACAAGGACTGCCTAAAGAAATCTCTTGGTGCCTGCCACATTGACCACCGCCAGTGGGCTGGTATCGCCTCAAACCGTGCATCTTGGCGCCTCACAATTTGGCGGGCAGCAACCTCCTTTGAAGAAGACCGCAGAGCCCACCTCACTGACAAAAGGCAAAGGAGGAAAAACCCAACACCCAACCCCAACCCACCAATTTTCCCCTGCAGCCGCTGCAACCGTGTCTGCCTGTCCGGATCGGACTGGTCAGCCACAAACGAGCCTGCAGCTGACGTGGACTTTTACCCCCTCCATAAATCTTCGTCCGCGAAGCCAAGCCAAAGAAAGAATACAGCACTAGTGACATGGGTTCGAATCCGGCACTCTGTAAAGAGTTTGTACGTTATCCCTGTGCCTGCCTGGGTTTCCTCCAGGCGCTCCAATTTCCTCCCACCCTTCAAAATGAATGGGGGTTGTAGGTTCATTGAGATATTTGGACACCAGATAGGGGCATTTGAAGTTATGGGCATAGGGAGTTTTCTGAACAATAGTCTCATCATATGAAAACTGATAAAGTGGGTCATTAATATCATTTGTAGGAGTTTAACTCATTGTTACATTTGCTGACTCAACAACAGTGAGAATGATAAAAGAAATGTTGAGTGTCTTTAAAACATTCACTACCACGAAAGCAAGTTCTTCCTTTCAAATGACATTAGAGGGGAATTGATTGCCAGGGATACAGAATCAGAATCAGATTTATTGTCACAAAAATTGTTATTTTGTAGTAGCAGCAGCAAGGTGCAAAATTACAAATCTGTAAACACAAGATTTAAAATAAAACCTAGAGCAAAGAGAGGAAAAAGTGAGGTAGTGTCCATAGGTTCATTATCTGTTCAGAATTCTAATAGCGGAGGGAAATAAGCTGTTTTAGTAACATTGAGTGTGTGTCTTCAGGCTTCTATACCTCCTTCCTGATGGTCGCAGTGGAAAAAGGGCATGGCCTGGATGGTGAAGGTCCTTGATCATAGAAACGGTTTTCTTGAGCACCTCCTCTTAAATATGTCTTTAATGGAGTGAAGGCTAATGTACATGATGGAGCTGACCAAGTTTAAACCCTCTGTAACTTGTTCCCGTCATGTTCATTGGCACTTCCCTACCAGGCAGTGATGCACCAGTCAGAATGTTGTCCATCATTCTGACCTGAAGAAATTTCAAGAGTCTTTGGTGACATATCAAATCTCTTCAAGCTGATCAAAATATCGCTGCTGGTGTGCCTTCTTCATGATTGCATCGACGTGATGGCCCCAGGGTACGTCTGCAGAGATGTTAACACCAGGAATTTGAAGTTTACCTCGATGAAGACTGGTTTATGTTGAGGAAGTCAAGAATTCAGTCACAGAGGCTCAGGTTTTTAAGCTTGCTGACCAGTACATGTAGGATAATGGTGTTGAAAGCTGAGTTATAAATGATGAAAAGCAGCCAGATCACTAGGGTTGGTGTCAACAACCCCCCCCCCCCACCCCCCACAAAATTAGCAATATATGAAAAAATATAGTTGTAAAAATGTGAAAAATAGATAGCTTTTTATTGTTTTTTTTTCTCCTTTTCCCCTTCATTACTACTTAATTCTTAAAAATGTTATTGATACAGATTTACAAATACTAATTACCACAATATTGTTGCTAAAACACCAGAAAATTTGACAAAAGCAGCAATTATAAAAACACCAGCTGCATTGATACCAACTGCACGTGCTTGTAGCACATGCAGATGAAACCACGTGAATCAAAGCATCATTGTAGTTGGGTAATAATGACAGCTCTGACCGGAGCACATTAAAAGGTTGAAAAAGTAAATTAGCAGAGTTTTAGCCTTGTAGGGAAATTGATACAAGTAAGCCAGGCTTTCGAAAAATGTTTTTGTTTTTATAACTAACTACAGGTATATTTTTATTTAAAAAAATAATAAATTTCTCCTGAAGCACTGCACAAAAATTTTATATACAGTCATTTTGGTGTCGCCCTCTTTGCTGGTGTCACCCGATGTGGTTCGCACCCCTGAGTGATGCCAGTGGCCAGTTGTAGGTATTGCTGTGGTCCAGGTGATCCAGGGCTGAGTGCAGAGTCAGTGACGTTGCATATGCTGTGGAACGACTGTGGTGACAGGCAAATTGCAGTGGGTCCAGGTCTTTGCTTAGATGAGAGTTAATTCTGGCCACGACCAACCTCTCAAAGCATTTTATTACAGTAGATGTATGTGCTACCCTGCTCTTCTTGGGCACCAATATGATTGACCTTTTGAAGCAGGTGGGAACCTCCGACTGCAGCAGCGAGAGATTGAACACGCCAGTTAGTTGTTTGGCACGCCATCAGGATCTGACGCCTTGCAAGGGTTCATCCTCCTGAAAGATGTTGTGATGTTGGCCTCTGAAAGAGATATCACAGGGTAGCCCATCTGCAGGGCTTCTCACTGATACAGTTGAGATCTCCTTTTCAAAGTGAATATAAATGGTACGGCACTGAGGAGTGTGGAGGAACAAAGGGAACTGGGAGTACAGATACATAATTCCCTGAAAGTGGTGTCACAGGTGGACTGGGTTGTAAAGAAAGCTTTTGGCATCTTGGCCTTCATTAATCAAAGTATTGAGTATAGGAATTGGGATGTCGGTCAGGCCAAATTTGGAGTATTTGTGTGTAGTTCTAGTCGTCTAACTACAGGAAGATTAAAAGAGTGCAGAGAAGATTTACTAGGATGTTGCTGCGTCTTCAGGAGTTGAGTTTACAGGGAAAGATTAAACAGGTTAGAAAGAGGTTTACAAAATTGTGAGGGGTACAGAGTAAATGCGAGTAGGCTCTTTCCACTTAGATTGGGAAAGATAAATATGAGAGGACATGACTTTAGGGTGAATATTAGGGGGAACTTCTTCACTCAGGGAGTGGTGGGAGTGTGGAATGAGCTGCTATTTGACATGGTAAATGTGGGTTCACTCTTAAGTTTTAAGAATAAATTGGATAGTTACATGGATGGAAGAAGTCTGGAGGGTTATGGACTGAGTGCAGATTAATGAGAGCAGCAGAATAATATTTTAGCACAGAGTAGAAGGGTCAAATGGCCTGTTGCTGCGCTGTAGTGTTCTATAGTATGATTCTATGGTGTCCAGCTCATCGCGGAGCGAAGAATCACAGCCATTTATGATGTCAGGTTTTGCCTACTGAGCTATAGATGTGACTTATGAAGCTCTTGAGTCTCAGATTTGATATTTATGTCATCTGAATGTCATAATTGTCCTATATTCCTTCCTGGTCATTTCCTGCATACAAGATTATTTGATCTTCTTTGATCAGATATGCATTATTCTCAGATCTGCATTATTTTACGTACTAACCATTTAAAATCTCTTAGTCCAATAACATCCTATGAATCTCCAAGTTTTGCCCTCTGGCCTCCATTATTTAATACACTATCTATGTGAACAATCACTATCCTTTCCTCTTTTTGTGATTTTACAAGACTATTTCAGCCCATCAGTACATTAATGCATACTGATTATTAAAAGTGGTGCTTTAGGTAATCAGTTTAATTTAGAAACCATAATCACAAAATCAATATTGTTTCATAAGCTCACAATCTCCTTTAGCCACTTATTTTTATATATTTTTTATACAATTTGCCAAACAGCTTCCTACAAAATAGAATCCCTTGACTACAAATTGGAGTAATATTAGAATAGGAGATTTGTTGGTACTGAATGAATGAAACTTATTACCAAATATGGGAAGGCGTGGTCAGATTGTGCAGTACAGGTTCCTAACCTTTTAACTGGGATTGTCAGGACTCAATACCTGCTGTTGTTTGGAATTGTCCTGATTTCAGAATCATTTTGATTTTGTTCCTTTGAAGCAAATGCCTTGCACCTAGGTCCTGGAGTCTATTTCCCCTCTACCCCCGCTAGCTGTCTGTCCAGAGCGGTTCCAGCTGTGTGGGGATTATGGGTAAGGAAAAAAACATTGGTCCTGCATTAAGCCAGCCGTCATCAGTTTCTCTCCCACCAGGTGCTTGAGGCTGAGAGTCACCTTTCCATCGAAGGTAAGAGAGGGCACCCACAGGGGCAGGGAAGGGGATGACGGGGGTCTCCTTCTGAAAATGGAGAACTTATTATGGGAAATTAACATTACTTATGTGTAAAAGGTTGTGGTCAGATTGTTCAGAGCGAGCAGATCACCCTCTTCAACCCAGATTATTCTCTTTTAAACAATAAATATGAGAGAAATAGAAGTAATGTGACCCTTCCTCTGGTTGTTCACCCACTACCACAATTTCAGAAACCAAGCAGAACAAACACTGACATAAAGTACTGAGTATATCAAGATTTGCTCTTGTGTCTTGGTGTGAGCTTGCAGGCGCCTTTAGTTGCCCATTCAGAGGCAGCTCTCCAGTGCATGACGTCCTGTTTTGCGGAAACTGCCAAAATGTTTGGCCTGGAAGTCAGCCTGAAGAAGACTGAGGTCCTCCATCAGCCAGCTCCCCACCATGACCACCAGCCACCCCCCCCACATCTCCATCAGGCACACAAAACTCAAAACGGTCAACCAGTTGACCTCCCTCGGCTGCACCATTTCATCGGATACAAGGAACGACGACGAGATAGACAACAGACTCGCTAAATAGCGCCTTTGGAAGACTACACAAAAGAGTCTGGAAAAACAACCAACTGAAAAACCTCACAAAGATTAGCGTATACAGAGCCGTTGTCATACCCGCACTCCTGTTCGGCTCCGAATCATGGGTCCTCTACCGGCATTACCTACGGCTCCTAGAACGCTTCCATCAGCGCTGTCTCCGCTCCATCCTCAACATTCATTGGAGTGACTTCATCACCAACATCAAAGTACTCGAGCTGGCAGAGTCCGCAAGCATCGAGTCCACGCTGCTGAAGACCCAACTGCGCTGGGTGGGTCACGTCTCCAGAATGGAGGACCATCACCTTCCCAAGATCGTGTTCTATGGCAAGCTCTCCACTGGCCACCGAGACAGGGGTGGACCAAAGAAGAGGTACAAGGACTGCTTAAAGAAATCTCTTGGTGCCTGCCACATTGACCACCGCCAGTGGGCTGATATCGCCTCCAACCGTGCATCTTGGCGCCTCACAGTTTGGCGGGCAGCAATCTCCTTTGAAGAAGACCGCAGAGCCCACCTCACTGACAAAAGACAAAAGAGGAAAAACCCAACACCCAACCCAACCAACCAATTTTCCCTTGCAACCGCTGCAACCGTGCCTGCCTGTCCCGCATCAGACTTGTCAGTCACCAACGAGCTTACAGCAGACATGGACATACCCCTCCATAAATCTTCGTCTGCGAAGCCAAGCCAAAGAAAAAATATCAAGATTGTGGCTTGTATCTGTCCATGGTTCTGAGACTGATGTCATGGTTGGTTAAACTTATTGTATGCCTTATTGTACACTTCGTCTGGTAGGTTTTGTATTTGAACACTTGTTGACCTTTCTATAAAAGGAATTGAGTCACTGAGACAGAGACAAATCCAATCTCACTATTTCCTTGAAATTTTTGTAACCATTTGTTTATTTTTGGGTAGACAGACATCACTGAAAGGGCTAGCATTTACTGTCCATCCATAATTGCCCTTGAGAAGGTGATAATGACATGTTATTTTGAACAGTCTTTGTACCTCTGATAGATGTGCTCCCATAGTTCTGTTGGGGAGGATGCATCAGAATTTTGACCTAGTGACACCAAAGAAACAGACTTTCCAAGTCTGAATGTGAGACTTAGAGGGGAATTTTCATTCAATGATGTCCAAATGCACCCACTGCACTGGTCTTTTTTTTAGAGTTAGCCGTCACAGGTTTAGATGCAAAATCTGGGTCATGGTTTACGATAATTTCTTAAATGGGGTGACATTTACAACATGCTTACCGGAAAACTAACGATTCCAAAATGTTTCAGCTTTTGGGATATCACCTTCATAAATACATTAGCTGAGAAATGAATACAAGCTTTTGTGCCCATGTTTTGCCCCCTTGTAACTTTCAATTAGTGGAATAAATGAAATGCATTCAATTTTCAGTTCTTAGCAGAAATGCTGAAACCTCTTTCCCAATCAGATACCCAATGTCTAGTATATTTTTAACTGGGAAGAAAAAGGAGATCAGTGGAGTGGAGAAGTGAGGGGACAAGAGAGACAATGAAAAAGGAAAAGAGGGAATGGGATGGAAGAAAGTGGGTGTGGAAGAAGGAGAAGCAAAGAGAAAAAGAGGAAAGAAACAAAAGAACTAGGACAGTGTAGCAGAACAGAGGAATGGGAGAAAGAGCAAGAAAAAATGGGAAAGGAGAGTGCTTTCTCTTTAATTTGTAAGACAAGTGGCAATACTTTTCAAGGTTTGAAACACAACAGAAAATGGAGCCCAATGCTCCCTTATTTTCACTGTATTATCGCATATGGTTCATAGGTGACAATTCTCAAGACATTGTATATTGTCATATACTTGTCTACTAGCTCCCCTCAATGGTTATAACTGGTGTTTGTAGAAACAGAGCAGTTGGTTTGTTACACAACAAACTTTCTTCGATATAATACAAGTTATATTGGTGTACATATTATGTAAACTTATCTTCTGAAATTCAACATTTAATGAGAACTAGCAATCTGAGAGCTAAGAATACAGGTGCTCCCCTACTTATGATAGTCCGACTTGTGATTTTTTCAAGTTACGATGGTTCAAATCGATACTTTCAATTTAGAATTCTGATCTGTTCCCACACTTGCGATGCTGGGCAATGCTGGGTGATGGCAGCATTGCGCGAGAGTATCGAACAGCATCCTCTCTCACGAGGCTGACTCAACCACACTCGCAGTCTCTGAAGTGATCACATGAACGAGTGCAATGAAAACAGCCCATCATGTCTACTAATCACCCTTGTGTGTCTCTTGCTTCTGATGAGAAGAAAAAGATGAAAGCAATTACTCTGGAGTCGAAGCGCAAGGTACTTGGTCATTTTAGCACCCTCACCATCCAGCAATTAATTTTAGTTCAATGGTTTAAACATTCTTTATGCCCAGTGTGCTTTCAGCTGTGTACGTTAATGGTTTTTTCATTGTGGAATAATATTCAAAATGTAATTATAAAACATGATAGGTGTGGTATTCTTTTTCAACTTACGATGGGTTTGCTGGAACATAACCCCATCGTAAGTTGAGGAGCACCTGCAACTTATTCAATACCAACATCAATGATTCATATTTTTCTGTCAATTTAAAAAAAAAATAAGTATCCTTATTGTGTAGCATTATCTCCCCAGAAACTTGAGAAGTATATCACTCCTGAAAGAAATTTAGTAAAGTGAAAATCAACACACAATTCACAGAACCTGAAGATCCACCACCTACATTTTTTTTTAAACGTACACCTAGTTCTTGGAATTTCACTGAAAAGGTTACCAGTAATTATGAGTGCAAATCTATGATGCAGGAAAATTAAAATACACTTGAAGGATGCATCACTTACAGACACTGTTGGGAGCTTGCTTTTCCCAATTTAGGTCGATATGGGCACAAATCTCAAGGGACAGGGGTCCATAATCCACATCAATGCTTGTGTAAAAAGTATGGATATTGATTTCAAAATAATTTGCCCTGCCTCTTATCCAGCAATATCAATTACTTTTAGGCCTAGGTCAGTCATAGACCATACTTAAAAACTGACAAATATGAATAATACTGAACGACAGATCAATTGAGCATAAAGGTTCTGTAAATATGACCCAGTCTCTTCTGGAAACCTCAAGCAATCGACTGCCATAGAGAGATAGCATTTAAAGCTTGAGCTGATGAAAGAGTTAAGTTTCAGCCACTATCTAATCGCATATGGTGCTAAAATAAATTTCAATCTGAGATCACACATTTTCCCTTCAGGTGCAGAATTATTTTTTTTAACCTTGTCGATGAATAACTCAACTGGGATTTGACCTTTTCAAGCATTTAAACATTAAAACAAAGAACTAAAATGATACAAGAAAGGAATTAAACATTTCAAAGCTGAAAGTTACTTCTAATAATAAATACAGGTCGATTTGAAAGTATCACAAGCAGACACTCATTTTTTGTCTCAAGTTTAAAGATCTTCAATTTCTGTCTCCAGTGTTGGACAGAATAGCCAAGACACTTAAAAGTGATTGATCTGCCCTGGAAAATGAGACAGCTAGTTCCACCAGAAATGCCAAAAAGTTTGAATGACTTGATGTGAAAATGATGTAAAGTTTTAAAATCCCTCTAGCTCTATACATTGCACATTATAGTGAAAAGCCATACAATTTGGGAAGGCCCCTTGCTTGCTTAGTTTGTCCATCCAATTTAGTGCAGCAGTGGAGTAATGTAATTGGTTTCAGTGCCTGGATTGGTAAAAGAAAAAAAAAATCAAAAATGAATCCAATCCTGATTATTATCCAATACCTCTCATGAAAATGCATGTGTGTTGGCTGAACCACCTGTCATCCATCAGTGCAGAGAAGATGATAACTTGGGAGTAATACCTCACAATGCTGCTGAAACAATGTTCTGAGATGAGACAGTACTTTCAGAAGATTTGGACAAATTCATATTTTCGTACAACAGTGAAGGAGGGGGCCACTCAGCCCACTAAGCTTATGCTAGCCCTCAACAACACCTCTTTAAGACCTTGAGAGGAGCAGAAATAGACTACTTAGCCCATTGAGTCTGCCCTGCCATTTAATTATGAGCTGATCCATTTCCCCCACTGCTCATCCTTTTTAAAATGTTAAAAAAAAAATTAGATATACAGCACAGTTTTTGGCTCATGAGTCCATGCTGCCCGAGTGAGGCAGGTGGAGGCCCCGATACGGGCAGAGAGTTGGAGGTGGTGGCCCCAGTCCGGGCACAGGGAGAGCAGCAGCGGCCCCGGACCCGGTCCGGGCGAAGGGTAGACGGCGGCGGCCCCGATACGGGCAGGAGCAAGGGGGAGACGGCGGCCCCGGCCTCGGTCGAGTGAGGCAGGCGGAGGCCCCGGTCCGGGCAGGGAGTGGGAGGCGGCGGCCCCAGTCCGGGCACAGGGTGAGCAGCAGCGGCCCCGGCCCCGGTCCGGGCGGAGGGTAGGCGGCGGCGGCGGCCCCGATCCGGGCAGGAGCAAGGGGGAGACGGTGGCCCCGGCCTCGGTCGAGTGAGGCAGGCGGAGGCCCCGATCCGGGCAGAGAGTTGGAGGCAGCGGCCCCAGTCCGGGCACAGGGAGAGCTGCGGCGGCCTCGGCCCCGGTCCGGGCAGTATGGACCTACCTAGGAGGGGAGGCAGGCCCCTCCAGCCCGGGTAAGAAACCTGCATAGGAGAAGGCCACTCCGATATAAAACCTACGACCCAAGGACCTCGCTGCCACGTCCCAGCTTGCTTGGCCACGGCACACGAACCATGGGTGTAAAGGGTGGGGCCAGTACTGCGCACACTGCACTCCACCTAAAAGCTCCTTTGCGCAGGCCCGAGGACAGGTCCACGTCCTCCCCCTCCACGTCCTCCCCCTCCACGTCCTCCCCCTCAAAACCCAACCAACCAATTTTCCCCTGCAGCCGCTGCAACCATGTCTGGCTGTCCCGCATCGGACTTGTCAGCCACAAACGAGCCTGCAGCTGACGTGGACTTTAACCCCCTCCGTAAATCTTCGTCCGCGAAGCCAAGCCAAAGAAGAAGAACCTACACCCCCAGTACATTTCGAACGGTGGGAGGAAACCAGAGCCCCCAGGGAAAACCCACAAACTCCTTAAAGCATGAGATTGAATGCTCGGTCCCGAATGCTGGCACCATAAAGGCTTTACGCTAACCTCTATGCCAACCATGTTGCCCCTCTCCCCATAACCTTTAAGGTTCTGGCTAACCATGAACCTATCAACTCTCCCTTAAATATGCTCAATTACTTGGCCTCCACAACTGCATATGGCAACAAATTCCACATTACAGAAATTCTCCTATATCTCTGTTCTAAGTTGATACTCTTCAATCCTTAAGTTGTGCTCCCTTGTTCCAGAATCTCCCACCAGAGGAAACAATCTTTCTACATCTACTCTGCCCATGCCCTTCCCCTCAACATTTGAAATGTTTCAATGAAATCCCCTCTCACTCTTCCTAAATTCCAACGAGTACAGGCCAAATGCTCCTTGTGATAACCCTTTCATTCCCTGAATCAAGCTTGTGAACCACTGGCTCTCCACTCAGCTCTGCATCATCTTGAAAACAGCAACTCATACATATGGTGCTCTTCATTGACTGCAGCTCAACCTTTAACACCATTATTTCCTCGGCGCTGGTCACAAGCTCCAAACCCCAAACCTCTGCACCTACCCCTCTGCAACTGGACCCTCATCGGAAGACAACAGTCTGTACAAATTGGAAACAATGTTTCCTCCTCACTGACTATCAACATAGGTGCACCTCAAGCATGCATGCTTAGCCCACTGCTCTACTCACTATACACCCATGAATGTGTGCCAGGCGCTATTCCAATGCTATCTACAAGTTTGCCGATGACAGCACGGTTGTCAGCAGAATCACAAACAGCAATGAAGAAGCATTCAGGAGGGAGATCGATCAGCTAATTGAATGGTATCACACAAACAACCTTGTACTCAACATTAGCAAAACCAGGGAGATGATTGTGGACTTCAGGAGAACACAAACCAGCCCTCATCAAGGGAGAGGGTTAAGAACTTCAAATTCTTGGGTGTCCAAGGATTGTCCTGGAGCTTCCACGTCGTGCAATCATGAAGAAAGCTCAACAGTGGCTATACTTTGTATGAGGAGATTCGGTATGTTACTGAAGATTCTCGAAAACCTCCACAGGTGTACTATGGAGACCATTCTGGTATGGTGGTGCAAACGCTCAGGACAAGAAAAAAAGCTCCAGAGGGTTGTTAACTTGCCTGCAACATCACGGGCACTAGAGTTCACTCCATCAAGGACATCTACAAGAGGTGGTGTTTAAGAAAGCAGCCTCTATCCTCAAGGATCCCCACCATCAAGGCCATGCCTACTTCACTCTGCTGCCATTGGGTAAAAGGTAGAAGAGTTAAAGATGAGCACTCAGCGGTACATCAACAGCTTCTTCCCCACTGCCATCAGGTTCTTGAATGACCAATGAACTAAAGACACTACCTTACTTTGACTTTTCATTCACTATTTTTATTTATTTTTGTATGGTGGTTTATATGAATGTTTACACTGTGATGCAACTGCAAACAATGAATTTCATGACTTGCTCATGACAATAAATTTTGATTTGGATACTGATTTTATTCAGAATCCACTCCAATGTTATCACACCCAAAACTTTCACAATACTCAAAAGTGAGATCTCACCTTATAAAACCTCAACATCACATCCCTGTTCAGAAATTCTATTCCTCTTGAAATGAATGTCAGCATTGCATTTGCTTCTTCACCACTGACTCAACCTGCAAGTTTACCTTTCGGCTATCCTGTACGATGACTCCCAGGACTCTTTGCATCTGGGTATTTTCAATTTTCTCCCCAGTTTAAAAAAAATAGTCTGCTCATTCATATTTTCTACTAAAGTGCATGACTGTACACTTTCCGGCACTGTATTTCATTTGCCACTTCTCTGCCTATTCTCTCCAAGTCCTACTGCAGCCTCCCACTTTCTTCAACACAACCTGCTCCTCCACCTTCCTTTGTATCATCTTCAAACAAGGTCACAAAGCCATTTATTCCATTATCAAAGACATTAATATAAAACTGTAGCCGACCGCTACAAAGAAATACACACACACACACACACACACACACACACACACACACACACACACACACACACACACACACACACACACACACACACACACACAGTGTGGCAGGTTAACCTCACTCCTTTATTAGGGCTGGAAAGGTTGCTTGCTTTTATACTGTTCAAGTTCCCGCCATTTTTGTTGATTGACTGAGTCAACCATATGAATAACAATAGGGGGCGGGAACATCCATGCATATGAATGCCCTTCTTCCCAGGCCTGTTTCTGCTTAGTTAGCTGGGCAGCTTGACCAATGCCATTTTAGGGTTTTTGGTCTGATGCTGCCCCAGCTTCTACCCCCCCCCCCCGCTGGTTTGTTGTCCTAGGGGTTGTTTTAGTGATCTCTGTCTGCGTCTGCTGCCGCATGATGTGCCGTCCTAATCTCCGCAATTGCGGGCCGCCACATGACCCCCCCCCTCCACCCCAGAACTGGTGTTACAGTCTATAGTGTCTATAGGTATAGACCCCAAAGACTTTTGTGGTCTGCCTCTGCATCGAGATGTTGGTGTCTCCATGGGTTCTGCTGGGTCTATGTCGGCAGGATTGAGCCTATCCGTAGTGAAGACCTTTGGTTTACCACCAATGTCCAGCTCGAAGGTGGTTCCGTTGTTCCGGATGACTTGAAAGGAACCGTCGTATGGCTTCTGCAGTGGTGAACAGTGGGGTCCTCTGCATACAAACACTTAGTCACAGTCCTTGAGTTCTTTGGGGATGTTGGACTTGACTTGTCCGTGACTGGAGGGTGAGATCAGAGCCAGGTTACTGACCTCTTCGCGCAGCCTGTCCTGTCTCCTCCTGCTGTTCTCTGGCCTGTGGAACGAAATCCCTGGGAACCGTGAGTGGGGCTCCGTAGACAAGTTCAGCGGAAGATGCGCAGAGGTCTTCTTTTGGCGCTGTTCGGATGCCCAGTAGTGCCCATGGTAGCTCGTTCACCCAGTTAGGGCCCTTGAGTCTGGTCATGAGAGCAGTTTTGAGGTGCCTGTGGAAACGCTCCACCATGTCATTGGCTTGAGGGTGGTATGCTGTCTTATGGTGTAGCTGAGCATCCCACAGATCGGCAATGTCGGTCCACAAACTGGAGGTGAACTGTGCGCCTCGGTCAGAAGTGATGTGCTGGAGCAGTCCTAATCTTGCAATCCAGGATGAGAGGAGTGCTTTGGCACAGGACCTGGTGGATGTGTCGGCCAGGGGGAAGCGGTCGACCTCTGTAACAGAAACCCTGAGAGACTGGCAAGAGTAACATTCTGTCCACGTGAATGTGGTCAAACCTGCGTTCTGTTGGCTCGAAAGGCCTTGGTGTGTCACTGCACTTTGGCTGTTAGCCACTGCGTACACGCCTTGGCCCACCCCCGGACTTGTTTCTGCAATCCATGCCACACGTACTTGCTGGCCACCTGCTGGACTGTAGTCCTGATGGATGGGTGTGCCAGCCCGTGGATGGAGTCAAAAACTCGCCGCCTCCATACCGTTGGGACAATAGTTTGAACCTGCCTGGAGGCCACGTCGCACAGGAGGGTTGTAGTACCTGTGCCGATTGGAACGTCCTAAAGCCGAAGGCCTGTGACAGCGGTCCTGGATTGCGGGATCTCGTCATCCTGCTGCTGAACTCTGCCAGTGCTGGAAAGTCCAGACCATTGACCAGGGAGTGGATGCTGTATCTTGACAAGGTGTCTGTGACCACTTTGTCTTTGCCCGAGATGTGCTTGACGTCGATGGTGTACTCCGAGATGCAAGACAAGTATCTCTGTTGGCGGGCTGAGCAGGTATCGGACATTTTAGCCAGGGAGAAAGTCAGTGGTTTGTGGTCCGTGAAAGCCTTTCCCTCAAGAAAGTACCGGAAGTGGCGGATGGCTAAGTACAGCACCAGCAGCTCTCTATCGAAAGCACTGTACTTTAGTTCAGGGGGCTGCAGATGTTTGCTGAAGAAAGCTAATGGGTACCAACTTCCTTCTATCTGGTGCTCCAGGACTCCACCAAGATGTTCCTGAGGCATCGACTGTGAGGGCCGTGGGTGCATCTGGTCTGGGGTGGGTCAGGAGTGCAGTTTTGGCCAGGGCTTCTTTGGTTTCCACAAACGCACGTGCGGATTTGTTGTCCCAGGTCAGGTTCTTCTCCTTGTCGGACATCAGGATGAACAGAGGGCGCATCACTCATGCAGCTGCTGGGATAAACCTGTGATAAAAAGTTTATCATCCCCACGAACTCCTGCAGACCTTTGGTTGGACTGGGCTTCGGGAAGCTGCGGAAGGCCTCTACCTTTTCAGACAGTGGTGTGGCCTCGTCCTTTGTAATCCTGTGGCCCAGGAAGTCGCTGGCGTTCAGTCCAAACTGGCATTTGGCCAGGTTGATGGTGAGGCTGAACTCCTGCAGACGATTACAGAGATTTCGGAGGTGCTGAAGGTGTTCCTGTTGGGTTCTACTTGCCACGAGGACATCGTCGAGGTAGACGACAGTGCCATCCAGGTGTCGGCCCACTGCGCTCATTAGTCGCTGGAATGTCTGTCCCGTATTTTTGAGCCCGAATGGCATCCTCAGGAACTCGAATAGCCCAAATGGAGTGATGATGGCCGTCTTAGGGATTTCATCAGGATGCACTGCAATCTGGTGATATCCTCGCACGAGGTCCACTTTTGAGAATACTGTTGCCCCATGCAGGTTTGCCGCAAAATCCTGGATGTGTGGCATGGGGTAACGGTCCGGGGTGGTGGCTTCGGTGAGCTGGCGATAGTTGCCACATAGTCTCCAGCCCCCAGTTGCTTTAGTCACCATGTGCAGGGGCAAGGCCCATGGGCTGTCTGACAACACCCAACTCCTCGAACTTGCGGAACTCCTCCTTGGCCAGTTGGACCTTCTCTGGAAGAAGTGATCTCGCCCTTGCGTGGAGAGGTGGGCCTTTGGTCAGGATGTGATGTCTGACGCCATGTTGAGGCATCTCCACTGCAAACTGAGGGGGAAAGGATTGGCGGGAACTCATCCTCCGAGCTGTAGACGGAGTTCAGGTGGGCATTCCCAGAAACTTAGCGCCCCTCAGTGCGATGGTCTGGTAGGTCTCTGTGTGGACGAGTCGCTTACCCTTAAGGTCCACTAGGAGGCTGTGGGCTTGTAGGAAATCCGTTCCGAGGAATGGTTGTTCCAATGCAGGCAGCGTGAACTCCCACCATAAGTGCCTGCCCCCGAATTGCAGCTCTGTCCTACGAGTGCCATAGGTCCGTATACTGCTGTTGGCAGCCCTCAACATGGGTCCCGTTAGCCTGCACCTAGTTTCCAACCCTGTTGGGGGTATCACACTGACCTCTGCTCCTGTATCCACCAGGAAGCGTCTGCCGGACAGGCGGTCCCAGACGTGCAGGAGGCTCACTTGGTGGCCAGCCGTCGTAGCCATCAGCGATGGCTGGCCTTGTAATTTCCTTGAAACTCGCAGGGAGATTGGCATTGCCGGGCCTCGGTGGCCCATCTCTGGTAGTAGAAACATCATCTGCTGCTGGATTCGCTCCTGCCTCTCATGTGCTGTTCCTTGTTTGGGACTGCTCTGGTCTGATTGCAGGACTTCTTTATGAGCCCCACCGTAGCCGAGACTTCTGTTTCTGTTTCCACAGAATGTCTGGCCGTGCTACAACTTTCCGGGGGTTAGTGAAATCCACATCCGCCAGAAGCAGTTGGATGTCTTCAAGCATTTGTTCCAGGAACGCATGCTCAAAAATGATGCCGGGCTGCTCATCTCCCAGGAGGGCCAGCATCTCGTTGATGAGTGCTGACAGGGATCTGTCTCCAAGCCCATTCCAGTGGAGCTAACGTGCTCCTAGCTCTCGCAGCGAGAGACCGAACGTCCCAGTTAATAGCTCTTGGAAGGCAGTGTAAGTGCCTTCCCATGGTGGCCTGTGGATAAAGTTCGCCACTCTGTCTGCGGATCCAGATGGGTGACCACACGGTAATACCGGGTGGTCTCTGCTATGGTGCCCTGAACCTGGAACTGAGCCTTCGCCTGGTCGAACCACATGCCTGGTCGAATTGTCCAGAAGGCTGGGAGCTTCAGGCCAACTGCATTGACTGCTACTTCGTTCTCCATTGCTAGGTTTAGATTCCTTCTAAACCGTCGGGGTCACCAATTGTAGCCGACCGCCACAGAGAAACACAATCACACACACTCACACACACACACAATGTGGCAGGTTTGAGCAACTGATTTGTTGGTGTTGAGAATGTAATGAGAGACATGATTGAAATTAAAGAAATCGTTGAAGATTTAATGGAAAGAATGACCCAAGCAGAAGTAGACTTGGCTAAAAGCTTTGGAGAAAGATGTGAAGGAGTGGGAGTTGGACAGACAAGGTCTGCTGGACAAGATCGATCACATAGAAAATTTTAGTAGACAAAATAACATCCAGATTATTGAACTGAAAGAAGGAATCAAGGGAAGAGATCCAGTAAACTTCTCTGAATTATGGATCCCGTGTGTGTTGGGAGAAGACAAATTCAGAGAAAAACTGCATACTGAAAGGGCTCACCAGACCCTTGGATCCAAGGGAGCCAGCGATCAGTAACCACGACTGGTCCTAGTAAGACTTTTGAGCTACTGGGAATGGGAGACAATTCTGGGAATAGCATGCGAATACCATAATCAAAATAATGGACTGCACAAGACTGACCATGAAAAAGTGATATTTTTTTCAAGGTTTTAATCCTACTTTGATTAAGCAAAGGAAGGAGTTTAACAATGTAAAATGACAATTGCATTCCAAATATTCGATGATATACCCCATGACTGCGAGGGTAGAAATAGCAGAAGGTAATCGATGATTTTTCAAGACTAAGGTGGAAGACTTCCTGCGAGGTTTATGAAAAGGCTGACTGCCAAAGAGGAAGACTGTAAAGAACATTTAGAATGGGACTAAGTAAAAGTTGTATTTAAAAAAAAACACATCTTGTATTTATTATTGAAAAGCAAACTTTATTGTTGCAATATTGGAAAGATGTTGGTCTGATTGGTGTTTGGATAATATGACATCAATTATAAATGCAAGATACTGATTAGTGCAATATAATTTTCTACATCATTTATATATCACACCACAGAAATTGCATAGATCAAACTCTGAAATATCGGAGATGTGTTTTACGTGTGGGACAGAAATAGGAACGTTCTTGCTTGCTTTGTGGTCGTGTGTGAAGGTGAGACCTTTCTGGCAGGATATTATTGAAATATTAACAATGTAACAGGAGTGAACTTCACGGGTAATCCAGAGTTTTAACTTTTGGGCAATTTTATTGAACTAAGTAAACTGACAAAATTCCAAATTTCATTTGTTAAAATAGCCTAGGCAGAGGATTAAAAAAAAATGTATTGCAATTACTTGGAGCTCCAGCTCCCCTCTACATATAGCATGATGGACTGCTGAGATGAATAGTTGAATAACTATAGAAAAAAATTACATATAATGTAAAGAACAAATATGACATACAGGTAATAATTAAGATATGCCAGACATATTTGAATCATATAAGGGCTCAATTGTATTTATAAATAAAATAATAAAAAGAATAATAATGAATACTTCTAAGGTATGAATGCAGGTGACTTCCCCATATAGAATTCTTGATGATTAAGGTATTTTATGTGGAACGAGATATTAATATCCCTTAATAGGCCTTATTTTACTCTTGAGACTTGCTGCCTCAACTCCGCGGGGTAGCCAATTGAGTGGTGGCATTTTCTGGGTTAACATGTAAGCCCTGATGGTGTGTGGATTTATACTGTGAAGTTGGGGGTGGGAGTTGTTTTGTTTTATTGTAAAAAATAATCAGTGTGCCATCGTCATCCCCTACCATACTTCTTATACAGCTATAAATATGGCCAAACATTGCTCCAATTCCGTTGCTTAATTTGGAGATGATACCTCCTTCAAAGAGCAGGCCTCAAACAAAGACAAGTTGGAATATAGTGGGGAGATAGAAGAACTATGGCTTGATGTCAGGACACCTTCTCCCTCAATGTCAGCAACACTAAGGAGCAGGTCTTGGGTTTCTGGAGGAGTGCTGCAGCTCACACCCCTATCTGCATCAATGCTGCTAAGGTGGACTGAGTAGACTGCTTTAAGTTCCTTGGAGTACCCACCTCCAAAGACCTGTCTTGGTCTAACCACTTTGACACAATGGCCAAGAAAGAGAGGACATTTGGCATGTCACTCTGCACATGCACCATAAAAAGTACCTTGTCAGGATGCATAGTTCGGCAAATGCATCACCCAGAACTGCAAGTGATAAATGCATCTCGTATCATCAGATAACCTTCCCTTCCCTCCCCTCCATCGACTCTATCTACACTTCCCACTGCCTCAGAAAAACACCCAACATATTAAAAGACTCTTCTCATTTGCCACATTCTCTTCACCCTCTTCCAAGTAAGATAAAAATTAACAAATGCGGGACGCTTCCAACCAGATTCGAGAACAGTTTCTTTCCTGCAATTATCAGACTCCTGAACAAATTTCACAATACTAAAATAATGTTGCTTTTGCTCTGTTCCAACTGATCTATTTCTACAATTCTGCAGTCTGTTTTCTGGTTTTAACTATATATGGGTTGATGAGCTAGGCAGCTCACAAAACAAATGTTCTTACTGTACCTGTGACAATAAAGTTGAACATGAAGCTTGAATCAAAAATTGTGCACATCCTTGAAGCCTTTCTGAGATCCTGGTACAACACTCAGTTCAATTTGATGTCCAATCATGTTTCCTTCAAAGTGGTATCTAGTCTTCACTGACAACTATTATCCTGTTTAAGACAGTTGAAAATGTTGTACTTAGTCTGACTCTAATACATTTTTTTCCTGTTTTTTCTAAGCACAAGTTTCATGGAATTGTTTCTAAATCACAGCCCCAACTATGTTCCCATATATCACCTACAGTCATGTCTAATAGTACTGTAATGCCATTTACCCAGCAGCGTGCTCCTTTATTCATTTTCCATGTAGAAAACCATCTTGTGTGTCTAATCTCATGAGCAGATAGACTGCTCCAGCTCAGCCAGTGCTGATCTTGTTAGGTTCTAATAAAAATGTACAATAGCATACACTGCTTTTAACTCCCTAACAGAGTTGGCTTCCTATGACACAAGGAGTGACACAATATGAATGGCTGTTTTACAGTGCCCAGTAAATAGCTTTGTCTTGATTTTTTTTGATCACCACATCAGCCAGGGGTCAGGGTCTTTCTTTGGATCATGAGCTAATGTGGCAGGCAAGCTTGATGGAATCAGGGAAATTGGATTGTGTCCACATTTAGTGGGTCATATTAGAACTGTCACAAAAAAAACATTTCAAATTTTAGAGAATCTTTTGGAGCAGCAAGAAATAAAAAATGCTAAAATATTCCACAAAGCGATGTATTAAAGCAAAAAAAGTGTCAAAAAGTACAAAGCTAATGCTGCAATTTGAAACACAATACCAAAAACCCTGAACTCCAGCCTCTTGAATTCCTTTGCACTGCATCAGTTTTCATGAGGAAGATACATAATGCACACTTCATACAAATGGAGATGACTATAAACTCCCTATCAGCTCCTGTTTGAGTGGCAACATGAATCCATTCCATTTACTTACCATAGCAACAGGTCTACAGCAGATGCCATCTCACTGGCTCCAACAAAGTCCTGAAACGCCTGGACAGCAAAGTGGCATACATCAGGATGCTCTTTGTCGAATACATTTGTCATTCAACCCCATCATCCCCTCAAAACTGGTCAGAAAACTCCAAGACCTGGGCCTCAATACTCCATTGTGTAATCGGATCCTGGATTTCCTCACCTCCAGTGAGGACTGGTAGAACATCTCCACAATGTCTGTCAGCCCTGGAGCACCACAGGGCTGCATATTTTGCCCCCTACTTTGGATCTAAGACTGTGTGGCTCGGTATGATAATAACACCATGTACAAATTCGCTGATGATACATAAAAAGGGGCGAAGAGTCAGCATACAGGAGGGAGATTGAAAACGTGGCTGAATGGTGCATCAACGACAACCTCGCACTCAATGTCACCGAAACCAAGGAAGGAGCTGAGTGTAAAATTTAAGAACGGAAAACCAGAGGTGTACGATCCAGTAATCATTGGTGAATCAGAGGTGGAGAGGGTGAGCAAATTTAAGTTTCAGCGAGTTAACATGTCGGAGGAGCTTGCTTGGACGCACCACACCAATGTCATAGTGAAGAAAGTATGTCAGCACCTCTAATTCCTCATGAGTTTGCAGAGGTTTGGTATGACATCAAAAACTTTGGCAGACTTATACAGATGATTAGTGGGACATGTTAAACTCAATCAGAGACTCATTTAAGGACTCTTACTTTGTATATTAATTATTATTGAATACTTATTTCCATATTGCACAGCTTGTTCACATTTCATTCTTTGCTTACTTTTCTTCAGTACAGTTTTTTGCAAGACTGATAAGTAGAAATTCTGCCTGGCTTGGAGGATAAAGAATCTCAGGGTTGTATGTGATGTACCCAACAATAAATTTGAACTTTGAACTTTTATCCCTAAATTCTTGCAAAAGTAGCACACATGGAAAACCAAATATGGTTTTCGAATTGAATCTCAATGAGCAAGTGCATAATCCACCTTTCATCGCTCGGATCTTGACTCTGCACAGACCTCATTTTGTTCTTTAAAAGTTGAGCCGCTGTATGCTGCATTCTGCATTCCTAAAACTGAGTCATTGTGCACCATACTGCTTCCCTCCAATTCAGAGTCTTGCATTTCCCAAGATCATGGAACATTGGTCAGTCACAAAACCTGCCTTTGACCATGAGCCAGTACTTAACCCATGTTAATTTGCACTTGTACACAACCCACACATCCTCCCACCAATGTGAGATCATGCATACCCTCACTAATTCCTTCTACCATGAGCCAATGAACACCCAAAACTTTTTCCTACACACTGACCCAAGTTAACACTCCTTCTCTCAGACTAAATGCCCACACTGCCACATACAAACTAGGAACTTCTTTGAGATTGTGAGGCAAGTGCACACATCAGACCAATTTACAAACACTGTGAGCCAATATAAATCCTGCATTACTCCCTAGATACTAAACCTCCCTTGTCTCAGTAGTTATTCACTGTAAAACATAGTAGAGTAGGATCATATAAGCTTCCATTCCTTCATAAACATTTAATGGTACTTAAATGGAGGGATAAAAGGACACTAAGAGCAGCTCAATAAAAATACTGCAGACACCAGAAGACACTTTCATGCGAACAGTAGGCAAGATTTAAAAGAATAAATAATTCTTAGGATGTATGAATCATAAATCACAAAATACTTTTGATATAACTATGGAAACTGATCCACCAAATAAACGTATGATCCTGGAAGCCTATGAATATATTACAAGGCAGTTAAACTAATAAGGGGAAGTCAAAGTTCCAGTGAAATTGTGCATTAGCTACACATCAAGATTGTCACAATTACTTGAATTTCCTCATTGTAAAAACACTGTAAAACCTAACGTTAATTTGAATCAGTTGCATGTTCCTCTATTGCTTTGGGTGACATGGTTGGCACAGCAGTCAGAGCAACAATGTTACAGCACCAGTGAACAGGGTTCGAATTCCGTGCTGTCTGTAAAGAGTATTTGTATGTTCTCTCCACATGTGTGTGTGTGTTTCCTCTGGTTTCCTTGCACCCTTCAAATTGTATGAAAGTTGTAGATTAATTGGCGTATTTGGCGGGCATGGGCTCAAGGGCCGGAAGACTCTTACCGTTCTTTAATTTTATTAAACCAATCTGATGCAGAATATTTGGTGATGAAAAAATATGTATAATTGGTTTTGGTAGAAAGTAGGATGGCAATAAGATTCTGGTTTCAACTTCCTCAATGTGTAATCATCGGTATGGAATCAGCACTGTGTGCTAGATCTGTGACTGTTTTCATTGAGTTACAGGGAGAGGTGTGGCCCCTTGTGCACACAACCTTGCATAAATTGCATGCTCAACTCCAAGTCACACAAGGTGAAAACTTCCCATAATAATAGCTCTTCAGTAAGAGCTAAAAACCATTCCTTGACTTGAAACAACTATTCATTTCCTCCTTTCAGATGCTTTTTGACCTGCTGAGTTCCTCTATCAGTTTCGTTTTTGCTCCAGGTTCCAGCAATGTATGGTCTCTTGTGCCTTCTTGAACTGGTATTGCTGTTTTGCAGTGAATTTTCCAAAGTGGAACCAAATGGGCACCAAGTGTATCCAGTGGACAAATAAATATTGTGACAGAGATCATGATAGCCACAACTCCTTCCCAATTAGTACAAAAGTCTGCAGACACCATGACTGGAGAAACTCAGCATGTTAAACAGTGTACTTTATATAGCAAAGATAAAGATACCTAACTAACATTTCAAGCTTGTGTGGTGGATAGTATGCAGACTGTATGCATTGCGGCCTAATATGGGGGCACCAATACCTCTGAACAGAAAGCTCTGCAAAAGGTACTGGACACCACCCAATACATTACAGGCCAAATTCTCCCAACCATCAAGAAAGTCTACATGGAACTCGCAGCAATCATCAAGGATTCACACCACCCAGAACATGCTCGCTTCTCACTCCTGCCATCAGGAAAGAAGTATAGGTGTCACAAGACTGAAACCACGATCAGATTCCTAAACAACATTCAATCAGAGACTCATTTCAAAATTCTTACTCTTCACATTATTTCATACTGAATATTTTTTCCTTCGATATTACACAGGTTGTTTACATTTCTCTCTTTTGTGTGAGTTTCTTTCTTTCTTGAGTAGAGTTTACAGTTACCAATAGATAGAAATTCTGCCTGGCCCAAATGAAAAAAAATCTCAGGGTTGTATGTGATGTCACATTTGTAATCTGACAATATATTTGAACTTTGAACAGTCATTCTGATGAAGTAATATTAGAAGATAATACATTCTACATACTTCATTGATTGAAAGTATTCAATAACTTGGTTTTTACCAGTTGGACTTTGGGATCACATTTCCAGACAACTTCAAAAACAAGAGCCAAGAGTTTACAAATATTTTCTTTAAGCATTATTTATATATTACGTTACTTACCACTTTCACTTTTCCTACAAATATAGTTGCTTTCTTGTTTCTTCTCCTATTACTGATTTTTAAAGTAATTGAAATTATGACTTTACCCTGCACCCTATTCATAGGCATCCCGTTTCTTCTCTAACCCTCTCTTTCTGCGACTCAACATGATTATCTTATCACTATTCAGTTCTGATGAAGGTCCTTGCCCTGAATCATTGAGTTTGTTTTGTCTTCTCCACTGACGCTGCCCGACTTGATGCGTCACATTTTAATTTGTTATTTTTGATCACATGCATCTCCTCACGTGCAAATGCTTTCCTCATGTATACCTCAGAAACAGCTTGGTTAAGTCACTGATTGCTCAATCCTGAGAGTGAAAAATTTAGGTGTGCACGAGACACACAGATTACACTTGGAAAATACCAAAATAAGAAAGGGAGAAAGGAATGACATTAAGAGGGTAAAAGAGCTAAAAGGGTGTAATTTCAGAGGGGTAATTTGCATTGAATTTACTGAAAAATTCTTCGTATCACCAACGTAATTTCAATAAAGAGATGAAGCTTTTGTTATTCCATTGTTTTCAGTTGTCTTATTTCCTCCAGTGAATCTATTGACCTTTGCTTGTATTCTGATCCAGAAGGATCCTCAATTCACCCAGGTGTCTGTGCAAACCCATAGAGTGACAGCTCACAAAACAAAGCTCAGATTAACCCTGTCCTTGGCCAAACTACACAGCAGTCATTTGGTAAAAGCTGGAGAAGAGTCAGAAATCGATGCCGTAGCTGATTTTTTCATTACATAGAAACAAACAAAATAGGTGTAGGAGTAGGCCGTTTGGCCTTTCAAGCCTACACCACCATTCATTATGATCATGGCTGATCAGTACCCGGTTCCTGCCTTCTCCCCATACCCCCTAATCCCCTTGGTCACAAGGGCCAAATCTAAGCTACACTTAAATATTGACAGGAAACTGGCCTCAACTATTTCCTGTAGCAAAGAATTCCATACATTTACCACTCTCTGAGAGAAGAAATTTTTTCTCATCTCAGTCCTAAAGAACGTCCCCCTTTTCCTTAAACTATGGCCCCTATACAGTGGTGTGAGAACATGGATACTAAACCAGCTGAGAATAAGTAATTCAGTGCAAATGGGAGGGTGCAGCAGGAACTTTCCTCCACAGATTTCTGGGCAGTGCTTTTTATGTGTTAATGAGTTAGTGTGGTAAAAACCTACTAGAACCTGCAGAACATTAAGCTAAACCATGAATGGAAGTAGATTTACCAAGTTAAATCTTGATCTTCTTTCATGTCACACTTTTTTAATCTGTTAAAGATAAAGTAATTCATTTTATTTTTGAGAGTTGGAAAATTTTCCATTTCTAGGATCTGTGTAATCATTAATATTCATGTATGGTCCAGTGCTGAGCCAATTCACTCAGTTCTGCTTCATAACTCCAACCAGAAAAAAAATACTTACTGTCCCAACATAACTTTTCGTGGACCTTTACCTCATATCCTCTCCAAAATTTATAATTTATGGTATTTTGGGCAGATTCATTTGATGGATCTGTGTCTTGTTTGATTGTTTGAAGCTATCAAATCTCATTTCATGCATGGAGACATACGAGAGATGCTAGAATCTGAAGCAACACACAATCAGCTGGAGCACTCTCAGTTGGAGAAAAAAAGAATGGTTAACGTCTCTTGCTTGAACATCAAGGTTTGAATTCCTTCAGCAGAATGTATTTTGCTGATTTCATTCAAGAGTGAGAGATTGCTGTTAGTCTACCATTCAGCCAAGTTTTCAATCTCCCTCCAGTTTGCTGACTCATTGCCCCATTTTATTTAGCAAATTTGTACATGGTGTTATTGTCATACCGAGCCTCAGAGTCATAGATACAAAGCAAGTAGAGTAGAGGGCTATCTACACAGCCCTGTGGTGCTCTGGTGCTGATGGAGATTGTGGAGGAATTCTTGCCAATCCAGGATCCAATTGCACCGTGGGGTATTGAGGGCAAGGTCTTGGAGAATCCTGATTAGTTTTCAGGGGATGATGGTGTTGAATGCCAAACTGAAATCAATAAAGAGCATCCTGATGTTTGCACTTTTGCTGTCCAGGTGTTCCAGGGATTTGTCAAGAGCCAATGGATGGCATTTGCCCTAGGCATGTTGCTGCAGTAGGCGTATTGGACAGATCCATGTCGCTGTGCAGATAAGAGCTGATATGCTTTAACACCAACCTCTTAAAAAAACACTTCATCACTGTGGATGTGAGTGCCACTGATCGGTCGGTAGTCATTTTGGCAGGTTACCACTCTTCTTGGGCAATCAAATATTGAAGCATGTAGGTATCACGCCCTGACACAGTGAGATGTTGAAGACATCCATAAATATATTGGTCAATTGGTCTGCACAGGTTTTCAGCACTCGGCCAGGTTCTCTGTCCATACCAGGTGGATTCACTCTCAGAAGGCAGCCTGCATGTCATCTTCAGATACTGACAATAGGGGATCATCAAGGGACATGGGGGTGTGCAGCAGACTATGAGGTCTTTCTTTTTACTGTGACACCAGGTATCAAACTCTGTTATACAAGGTACATTTGTGCTGTGAAAATCTTAGTTTCAATGCATCACGTCCACTGCCTCACGTTCAATTTAAAGATCAAATTTATTGTCAGTGTACGTACATAACATCACATATTACTCTGAGATTCTTTCTCCTGTCTTCCAGGCAGAATTTCTAAATTACTGATTATTGTAAACTGTACTCAAGAAGAAAGTATATAAAAGAAAGAAATGTGAACAAAATGTAATGTTAACAGTTTATGGCAACATACTGCACATTTCAATGCAATATACATTTTTAAGGGACTGTGTTAATGCATTTTGGATTATTTGTTCAAAAAATATATATAATCCTTCTTCAGTTTGAAGACCACATGCTGCTTAGCAGTTTTAGCATTGCAAACAGGAATGATGCATTAGCAGTTAAAAGCATGGCCAAAGCTCACCCATAACTGAACAAAAATAGCAATAAGAACAAAAGGAGTAATACAAATTTCAACAAGTTTATCATCTCTTCCAGAATGTCATCGTGTTTGATGCTCAGTGCCTTTTGTTTTCTGCTTTGTGCTTTTCCCTTCAGTAAACTGTCTTGAGCTTCTGTTTAGGAAAAATTCTCTAACAAATTTCCACAATTTGATTGTTCAAAGAAATGTCTGATGGATGTTGGAATTGCACCAGTTAAAGGACATTCTATTAAGATTTCCAATGTTTTAAAAAGGAAGGACAGATGGCAGATTAATAAATTAGATGATAAATGGGTCAGAAGATAAAGTGATGAATGGTTGACAGATAGCTCAGGCAATGCTGTCTGTCTGCTTAATTAAAATAAAAATGTATATCTATATACAAAAACTATATATATATTTTTTTGCACACCAGACAAATAAGTAGTTTGTGATACTATTCTGCACTGTACAGGAAATAACATAAATAGGAAAAAAAAACCAAATTTAATATCAAGAGACTGTTGCTGTAATGGCTTAGTCAGCAAAACATACTGTATTCTTCAGAGCAGGAGCTGCTCAGGTTAATTTTTTTTAACTCACAAAGAATCTGGCAGCACAGAAACAGACGTTTTACTAATTTATCTCTGCCAATCTTTGTGCTCCATGTAAGACCCATCCACTTCCTTCCTTCAACCCCATCAACGTAATTTTACATTCCTTTCTCCTTCTTATGATGAACAAGCTTCTCACTGTTTATCCTATTCACCTCAAAGACTCCCCATGGTGTCAATGTCTACATGGTAATAAACTATTTTTTTTTGTCTCTTGTTTATGAATCCTGGATTCATCCATGATATAAGTATACTCTCTATCCTGTTTCATTCTTCATTTCATTTTAACAACATGGTAGAAGGCCCTTCTGACCCATGGAACCTGTGCCACCCAATTAACCTCCCGACCCCATACGTTTTTGGAGAGTGGGAGGAAATCAGAGCACCCGGAGAAAACCCAAGCAAATCATGGGGAGAAATACAGATTCATTTAAGACAGTGGTGGATTTGAACCCAAGTTGCTGATGCTTTAATAGCATTGTAGTTACCGCTATGCTAACTGTGCTGCCCTACGCTGGGTTAGTAAACTGAACAATAACAATCGTTTTTGCTAGCTCCAGAGATACCCTCAGTAATGAGGTAGGGAAGCAAAGAGATTGAATCTGCCTAGTGCTCATGATTTGCCAAATTTTATTACCAAACAGAAGATGATTTAATGCTACATCCATATTTATATGCAGTCTGTACTTCACTCTCATGTTAACCCTTTCCTCCCCACTGCTTAAATACTTTCCATTCTCTTTGCTTCAAAGGTAAATAGAGGTAAGGCAAGGCCATGATTCATTAAAGTAGACAGACTCTGTCATATCCTGACTTGATGAATCCAATCTTCCATGTCGGAGCTTACTGCATGTGCGGCTTCTCTCGCAGGGACTATTTTTGACAGGGACAACTCACATTTGAAAATGAAATGCAAGTCTCCGATACCTATTCTGCATCACCACCTCAGGTGATTCATATTTCTTTCCTCAGTCGTTCCATCCTTAATGTTTATGCTTTACAGGGAATAGCAGTCAAGACACTAAATGCCACAAAGCCCCGACTGCTATTCTGCTTTACAATGACAGACAAAGATCTAAATATATTTCCTGATCTATTGGCATCAATGTTATGCAACAGGGTGAGTGTGTGCAAATCCTTGGTGCCTCTTATTTGGCTCTTTGAAAGGGGACAAAGTAGACTGTAAAAATGTCATAAAATAAGAAGATACATGCATTTAATAAATGGTAAAACAGAAATGCTTGCCAGCTGATCTCTTAATCTCTTTGAATGAATACTGCATGAGCCTCCATTAATACATTTTTCAAGTAATACATCATCATGATATCAACATTTTCTTGGAAGAATTGCTTACAGGATTAAGGCAGTTAGTGTAACGCTATTACAGTGTCCGTGGCATGGGTTCGAATCCAACGCTGTTTGTAAGGAGGTTTGTACCTTCTCCCCATATCTGCGTGGGTTTCCATCAGGTTCTCTGGTTTCCTCCCACCCTTCAAAAATGTATGGGGATTGTAGGTTAATTGGTATATTTGTTGGAGGGGGGGGGGTCGCATCGGCCTGTGGACCCGAATGGACTGTTACCATGCTGTATGTCAAAATTTACATTTAAAATAGTGCAATATTATAAAATACTGTGTTTGACATCTATGTGACTTCTAACTTAGTCTCATTTTTGATACAGTACCACATTTTCAAACATGTATGTACACTGGAAGAAAATTAACAATGTCAGTACTAAAATATTGAACCAATTGATGTCATTTTAAACTATGACAGTTCATCCTATTTCAAATCAAAAAACAAATGTCTACATTTTTAATTAAAAGTTAAGGATCTGAAGATCATGTAAATCTGAAATAAAAGTACATATCATGGAAAAAGGCACTTCGCCCTAACTTGCCAACACTGACCAAAATGTCCCACTCAATCCACCTGCCTACATTTGGCCCATATCCCTCTAAATTTATTCCATCCATGTGTCCATCCAATGTTTTCTTGAAAGTTGTAATGGTACCTGCCTCAACCACCTCCTCCAGCAGACTGTTCCATACATTCACCACCCTCTGTGTAAAAAAAAAACTTACCCCTCAGGTTCCTGTTAAATCTCTCCCCCCTCAATTAAACCTATGTTCCCTACTCTGGGAAAAGACTCTGCATCCATCCGATCTATTCCTCTCATGATTTTGTATAACTCTATGAGATTACCCTTCATCCTCACATGCTTGAAGGAATTAAGCTCAACCTCTCCCCTATAGTTCAGGCCTCTGAGTCCTAGCAACATCCTCATCAAACTGAAGAGGGTAGATTTACAACATCTTCCCCGCAACATAGTGACCAAAAATGGGGTCTCAACATTGTCTTATACTGCAACATGACCTCACAACAACACTACTCTGACTGATGAAGGGCTGCTTGACCATCTGATCTACCTGTGATTCCACTTACAAGGAATCCACTTACCATCTTCTGTTCTACAAGATGTCCCAAACCCCTGAATTCACTGCATAGGTCCTACCCAGAAATGGAACACCATACATTCCTCTGTATTAAATTCCATCAACCATTCCACTGCCCACCTGCCCAACCAAACATGACCTACTGCAATCGGTAGCAACCGTTTTCACTATTTACAATACCAACACTTTTTGCATCATCTGCAAACTTGCTAAATAGATATAGGATTAATGTTTCAAATCATTAACTCTTCAGCAGAAATGAAACTGGCTAGTTTGAGATCTAAAATGTTTTAGAACTGAAACATCAATACTGTTTTTCTGTCTTCACAGACACTGCCTGATTGCCAAGTATTTCTAACAGTTTCAAAACTCTAGCAACTACAAGTTGTTTGCTACTCAATTCTATTTGTTCTCTCCATTCTGCTCCCTCCCTGCAACTTAAAATATACTTCTTCCCTCAATTGTCCAGTTCTCTTCTTCTTTTTTTTTCTTTGGCTTGGCTTCGCGGACGAAGATTTATGGAGGGGGTAAAAAGTCCACGTCAGCTGCAGGCTCGTTTGTGGCTGACAAGTCCGATGCGTGACAGGCAGACACGGTTGCAGCGGCTGCAGGGGAAAATTGGTTGGTTGGGGTTGGGTGTTGGGTTTTTCCTCCTTTGTCTTTTGTCAGTGAGGTGGGCTCTGCGGTCTTCTTCAAAGGAGGTTGCTGCCCGCCAAACTGTGAGGCGCCAAGATGCACGGTTTGAGGCGATATCAGCCCACTGGCGGTGGTCAATGTGGCAGGCACCAAGAGATTTCTTTAGGCAGTCCTTGAACCTTTTCTTTGGTGCACCTCTGTCACGGTGGCCAGTGGAGAGCTCGCCATATAACACGATCTTGGGAAGGCAATGGTCCTCCATTCTGGAGACGTGACCCACCCAGCGCAGCTGGATCTTCAGCAGCGTGGACTCGATGCTGTCGACCTCTGCCATCTCGAATACTTCAACGTTAGGGATGAAAGCGCTCCAATGGATGTTGAGGATGGAGCGGAGACAACGCTGGTGGAAGCGTTCTAGGAGCCGTAGGTGATGCCGGTAGAGGACCCATGATTCGGAGCCGAACAGGAGTGTGGGTATGACAACGGCTCTATATACGCTTATCTTTGTGAGGTTTTTCAGTTGGTTGTTTTTCCAGACTCTTTTGTGTAGTCTTCCAAAGGCGCTATTTGCCTTGGCGAGTCTGTTGTCTATCTCATTGTCGATCCTTGCATCTGATGAAATGGTGCAGCCGAGATAGGTAAACTGGTTGACCGTTTTGAGTTTTGTGTGCTCGATGGAGATGTGGGGGGCATGGTAGTCATGGTGGAGAGCTGGGGGGATTCCATCCATACCTGCTGCTTTGCCACTTTTCAGTTGTTCGATTGCCTTATATGTCTCATCCTGGGTGAGGACCTCATCCAGCTCTAGCCTTAGGGGCTGTTGAGGGAGCTGGAGCAGGGCAGAATCTTGGACTGAGCGGTTGGCACTGAAAAGAGATTGGAAGTGTTCGGACCATCGGTTGAGGATGGAGATCTTGTCGCTGAGGAGGACTTTGCCGTCTGAGCTGCGCAGCGGGCTTTGGACTTGGGGTGATGATGAAGGGTCATATACCTGATAGAGTAATTCGGTTTCTTTCTCCAACTGACCCACTGAGCAATGCCAATACTTTATTTTTTTATTTCTGTATTTTAACTTTTTGCAATCAATGCTTAATTTAAGCCACAAACTTTTTTATTACCTCCACTCCTATAACCCTCATAAAATTCTCAATTTCTGACACCCTTCGTGCCTGTTTTTGTAGTCTCTGGCACATCTTCTCTGAAGTCTTCACTTCTTTAGAATGTACCTTAAATAATAACTTCTCATTCATTTCTAGTCACCCAGCTCAATATTTCTTTGCAACTGAGGTAAGATTTAATCTTTTTTTTTCCTGTGAATCACTTCAAGATGCTTTGGTTAGCTAAAAAGGTCTGGTCATTCTGCACTAACACAAGGAAACATGGCCTCCTTGACAGGTTCTGCCCTGAAACATTAACATTTCTTTATTCTCCAACTGATGCTGCTCAACAGACTGATATTCCAAACTTCAGCATCTGCAGTCTCATGAGTGTCTATTGCAACTAATATGAGTGACAGCAGACCTCTTCCTTAAAAATATACAAACTTGCCAAGTGATATTTTTATTAGGGAACATGCAATCATTAATTGATTTAGGTTTAGAGGATTATCAGATTTCATTTATCTATTTAGCTTTAGTTGTGGCTAAGAAATGTATAGCACTTACTTGGAAAGATAGAAATATACTAACTTTAGATAAGTGGTATTTGGAAATGAAATTTTGTTTGACTATGGAAAGGATATCTTTTTCAATTCAGGATAAGATGTCTTTTTATAAGTTAAAGTGGACTCCGTTTGCTAATTATATGCATTTAAGTTTGATTTAAATATATGTTTAAGCGTGATATTTTAGTATTGACAATTTTTTTGTTGTTAGAATTTTTTTAGGTTAAGTTTTATCTCTTTTTTTGTAAGTGGGTATTTTTTTTCATATATAATATTGTTAATTTTATTAACTCTTCACTCTTTATTTTGGGGGGAGGGTTGGACTAATTTTAAGTTAGACTATTAATATTGTGTTACAATTAACGGGGGGGGGGTTTGTGTAGTTTTCTGATGTAATATTGTAATCATACTATTTTAATTTTTTTAAATTTTTCTTTAAATGTAATTCTTTATTGTATTCATGTTATCAAATTTTAAATAAAGTCTTCAAAAGAAAACTTGCCAAGCAGAAAAGCTTCAACAGAATTAAATACAGAAAAGTTATAAAGGATTGAGTGATAACATAACAAACTTAATTGAGCAGCTTTGCTACTGTAAGTAACAAAAGAAAGGCAGAAGCACTCAATTCAATATTTGCTTTAAATTCATTGCCCAGACACTTTACATAGTTTAGAATTTACTTTAAAAAGTTACACTTATATTTGAATTATAACAAGACAGTATAATGTAGCTGAAGGGGTAGTAAAAATGAAAATGGTGGTGGTTTGGCATGGAATATCATCACATCATATTACAGTATTTTGTGGTTGTATTCAGCAGTGAGCTACTAGAAGAATCCACCATAAACTGTATCAGCTAAATGATTCAACCTTGCACAAACATGCTGCAAAATTCTTACGAGAAGTGCTGTTTTACTGCTGAGCGCTGCAAGCAGTGGATCAAAGCTACAGAAAAATCATTGGATGGATAGATAAAGCATGAATGGCTGCTGCATTCATGAACTATGTAACCAAAATGGTCCCTTGGTAGTGATTTACTTGTGGCAATGGACTTTGTGATTAAAATAAATCACCAAAGAAATTGTCTGATTTTTAAAAAAGGCAGATGTACATCATACCTATTTTCGGATAGTTGCTGAAAGGGTTAATCTGTTGTTTACCCTCACAAGGTCACAGTTACGTTTGCACACATAGCTTCCACTGAAAGCAGATTTCTTAATTTCATAGTATTCCTTGATCTATGGTCAAATTTCACCTACAATTCAATTGTGTGCAAACTCCCATTCTTGACGCTGACATTCTCTGCATGATGCTTCAAATTTAGTGTGACAATTGCTTGACTGTCCCTGAGCCACAGGCTGTGTTAAGAGGATCAGGGAGGAGAGCATGCTAATCAAATCAGAGGAAATAATTGAAGAAACTCCAGCCTGTTTTGTACTTCTTAACATTAACCTTGCCAATCAAAAAGCAAGTAGGAGCGTGCCTGTGCACATTAACTCCTACCCTGTCCTTGAACCATTACAGAAACCAAGCCAATAAGGCATTTGTTGCCTGTGCCAAGAGAGCCCTGGAGATACCTCCAATTCCATTAAGAGGACTCTTGAGAAAAAGCACACATTTTTTTGAAGTGCAAGGTGCTGAATGCCACATACATTTATTCCCGCCACCACAGAAGAACAAATTTAGCAGAACACCCATATTAATTGGCCACTATCACCCTTTCCAGCCTACAATATTAGTGTGTCATATTGTTTCATTCCCCAACTTAAGTATCTCAGCATCTAGAGGCTGCAAGGTTACTTAGTTAATCAAATATCCAAATAACCAGTTAACCATATAAATCAGTTAGCCATTTCTATTCAGTGAAATCTACCTATCATCATATGCTATTAGCCATAATATGCATTCTGAGACTGTGTGTGTTATGACACCAAGTGGGATTCAGCAAGAACCTGTTAACAGCCTTAAGAGGGTAAGTAACTTTAAATATAATCTAAAATGCTAGAATGATAAAGTGCATTTTCCACTCAGCTGTATTAGCAAAGTTAAAAGTAGCCCAGAGTAAGTGAGCTCCTCAAGGGACCAGCAAGGGAAATAAAAAAAAAACGACTGCCACATATTTAACCCGATATGAACTTCAAAACGTCTGTTACAAACATAAAAACAAATGTTTAGATTGGTATGGTGCCACATTGTATGGAAATCTGACATGGCATATTGTTTTCTCTTACAGATGCGTGTTAATTTTTTTGCTTCTTCTTCTTGCAGTGCATTTGGAAAAGGGGTTTTTATCGTGTGATTTGTATTGACTTTAATTTTATCTCACGGAATGAATGCTTTATAAATGAACAAATGATATTCTAGTGGCCACATTTTAAAATTACTTAAATTTCAGACATTCATGATAAATTCTCCTCCCTTCTGATTCTACATCATTTACCTGAACCATTCCCTCACCATAAAACATAAGTGAGAGAGACAAATTTAACACTCCTACCAAAGGAGCTCTGAAAAAGTTACAGGTTGAAGGTGCCTAAGTAGAAACACATCAACCAAGTTCTCTCCTAGCCTATCAGAACCACAGAACACAACAGCACAGACAGACCAATCTAATCAGTGCCAAACTATTTATTTCATCTCATCCCATCAACCTCACCCGGATCACAGCTCCCCAATACCCCTCCCATCCATGTACCTGTCCAATCTTCTCTTAAATGTCAAAATCAAACTTGCATCCACCACTTTTGCTGGCAGCTCATTCCACATTCTCACCACCCTCTAAGTAAAGTAGATCCCCCCTTAAGTTCCCTTCAAACATTACACCTCTCACCCTGACCCACTTAACCTCAGTGGAAAAAAGTCTGTGTGCATTTACCCCATCTATACCCTCAAAATTTTATATACCTCTATCAATTTTTCCCTCCTTCTCCAATGCTCCAGGAAATAAAGTCCTCACCTGTTCAACCTTTCTCGATAACTCAGTTCCTCAAATCTTGGCAACATCCTTGCAAATATTTTCAGTACTCTTTCAATCTTATTTATATCTTTCCTGTAGATAGGTGACCAAAATACTCTAAATTTGGCCTCACCAACGTCTTATACAACTTCAACATAACATCCCAACTCCTGTACTCAATTCTTTGATTGATGAAGACTTATGTTCCAGAAATTTTCTTTCTGATCCTATCTACCTGTGAAGCCACTTTCATGAAATGATGCATCTGTACTCCCAGATCCCTCTGTCTGCCTCAATCCTTAGTTCCCCACCATTTACCATGCAAGTCCAACCCTGGTTCATCCTCCCAAAGTGCAACGCCTCACACTTGTCTGCATTAAATTCTATCTACAATTTTGTAGCCCATTTTTCCATCTAGTCCAAATCCCATTGCAAGCTTTCCTCACTGTCCACGACACCCCCAATCTCATCTGCATATTTGCTGATCCAATTTACTACTTATCATCCAGATCGTTGATAAAGATGACAAACAACAATGGACCAAGCACCAATTCATGAGGCACAAGCCTTCAGTCAGAAATCTAGAAATGTTAGAAATCTTCTCTCCTGCTTGATGAGTCAACAATTAATTTGATTATGGTAATAGTTGATACTCATCAAGAATTGAAACCCTAATTTGAGGAGAAACATTCAATTTTAACATCCCCTAAAAACAATCTGATACAAATGACTAGTGACCACTCGAGGGGAGTGCATTTCTAAAAAATAATCATGTTGGAGAAAAATAGTTCTATTGCATATTTATGGCTCTGTGTCTTATTTAGTTAAAGCAGACATAGGTCTTGATAACCTTGCCATTTTTTTCTCATTCTGCTTTTTTTGTTTCTCCCTCTTTTTGACCTCTGCATATCCAATTACATTCAGCTGAAAAAAAAAACAGAAAACTTCTTGAATTAGAAATGGCTCTGAGAAGTTATCCTGAACTTCTCAGCCAGCACTCAAGTCCTATCCTGTGAAATTCACTCAGGTTCTGTTTCCAGAAGAAGGAGGTCAGCCTTAATTCACAATTTATGGGCAAGCCTTTATGAGAACCTAAGTCATTGATGTTGTAGCTCCATGCAAGCTTAAACATTTCTCTGTAAACACAAATGCATTGGTTTTCAACTGTGCTCTGTGGCAAAGGCTCCTCAACGCACTCTGAGCCAGGATAGGAAGCCTCCACTTTTGCTGCATTATTGACCACCTTCACGTGTGGCTGCATCAGACTATGCATGGAACCAAAGTGCGAGGGCATCAAATGTCGTGAGGTGCTGAGGTTCTACCTGTCCCGGGTGTTGCAAAGGATGGGCCTGGTCCTGTTGTCAAGCAATGTCCCAGTCAACTAGACTCTGCCATGTTACCTATCCTTCATGGAAAAGTTTTTTTCCAGATAAATCCCTTTGACCACATGTCCATCAGGCAGTGATCAGTATGGAACGTCCTGTAGACACTGAGAGACAAAGACTCGATGAACACAGTAGGATGGTTCTGGAGCAGACTGGCAAGGTGATCTGGTGGAATACCTCATTGCCAGTGCTCACAAACAAGCACCAGGTCTTGGCCTGCATGGCAATGAGAGGAGGAACTCTCCCAGTCAGATATTTCCTGTGCAACCAGAACATCATGTGCATGTTGACCCCGAGAGGACTGTGGTGATACGGAAACAGTTGCCCACCTCTTTGCAGAATGCAGATTCATGAAGAGTGTGTGGAGAAGGATGCAAGGATCCTTGTCAAGGTACATTCCTTGCAGCAGCATGACAAGAGGACTTTCTAATGCAAGGGCTGTTCCTCGGGATGAACACAGAGTCAGACATCCAGGACTGCTGGAAGATAATCAACTTGGTGAAAGATGCCCTGTGGTCTGCCTGAAACTTGATGTTTTAGTACACAGAGATGTCGGTGGTGGAATGCTAGAGACTTGCACATTCTAGACTGCAGGAGTATGTGCTGAGAGACACACTTAGGCTTGGCAAAGCCAACGTGTAGGTAAGTCTTTCTATTACCAGGCATTGAGAGGCCGAGAACGAGGGCAAGCCCCTCAAACAACAGAGGGGGAGTAATGACAAAGAGCCACATTGGTGGCAATGGTGTAAATATCAATGAATGTCGTAAAACACTGAAGTCTGAAAACACGGTGATTAATAAATGAATGTAAAAATGTACAGTGATGGAAATGTATGGATATGAAAGAAGGGTAGTAAGAGACTTTGAACAGTTTTCCTTTTGTGAATAACTTATTGTGAATAATGTATATTTTTGGTTAAAAAATATTGACATTCTTGAGGTTTCTTCCCTCCTTCTTCCACCCCACACCTTTTTATTCAAATGCCTGCCTGCTTTCTCCTTGCACCTTGACGATGGGCTCAGGCATGAAAGATTGGTGATATACCTTTGCTTCCTATGAATGTTGTGGGACCTGCTGAGTTTCTCCAGCACTTTTGTGCATTGCACCACATCAGGTTTTCTACTGCTGACAAAGTGTTGAGAGCAGCTCAACAGAGATAAGAATAGATTTGGTCGTGATCAGTCATTGGTGCCTGTCAAGACACAAGTGAAAGAGATATCTTTAGGTCTTCTGCCCAGGCAACTATTTAATCTAATGATGCTTTGAATGGGGTGGTGCCCAAGAAGTCATGCACTTCTCTATCTAATGGTAAAGGGTGTTCGCTGTGACAACACTATCCTCCAAACATTTTGTCAGGAGGAGAACAGTAATGGAGATAATATCCCTTTGGGTTAAGCCAATCATACATTTGCAGAGGATTGTGCTCTCTTGCATGGCTGTGAAGTCACCCAAGAGGATTGTTTTATCTTACTACAACATGGTTTTATTTGGAATTGAAGCTGAAGCCCTCCTTTTCCCAGGGTTGGGGCACAATATGTATATGAAAGATCAGGAGAGAACTTAGATTTTAAGTTCATTTGTCATGTTACACCTTGTACATTGAGAAAGGATTTTCTCCAAGCAGCCTAACATATGATCTCTAACATTCATATGACTATATAAAGAGCACAATTTACAGAGTGCAGAATTACCATCGAAAGAAAGATCAATTAATACCAAGCAAGTGCAGTATGAGAACTTTGCAGTGGGGTTTATTTAGAAGCCTAATGTGTGTGGGAAAGATACTGTCTTCAATCCTGTTGGTGTGTGCTTTCATTCTCTTGAGCCACATCACCAAAGGGAGGAGGGAGTCCCTTAGACTTGGTTTATTCTTGACAGTAAACACACCCCATAAAGACAGTTTTCCTCAAGAAATTTAATGCTGAAGATTTACAAAGATGTTGCCATGACTTGAACAGCTGAGTAGCAGGTAAAGGTTAAACAGGTTAGGACTTTATTCCCTGGAGTATAGAAGAATGAGGGGTCATTTGATAGAGGTACACAATAAATGCATGTAGACTTTTTCCACTGAGGTTAGGAGAGATAAAAACAAGAGGACTTGGGTTAAAGATGAAAAGGGAAAAGTTTAAAGGGAATATGATGGGGAACTTCACACAGAGTGGTGAAAGTGTGAAGCAAGCTGCCAGCTGAACTGGTAAATGCAGGCTCAATTTTGACATTTTAAAAAAAATTAGTACAGATACACGGATAGGAGAAAATATTGAGGGATGTGGTCCAGGTGAGGGTCAGTGTAACTTGGCAGAATAATAGTTTGACAGTTTAGAAGGGCTGAAGGGCCAGTTTCTGCACTGGTGTGTTTTATGATTCAACGATCTAAAGGACCCTGGAAGACAACTCCTCCCAGACTGTGCGATGAAGTCAACCGACAAACCCCGATGTATGGAATGCTTTGAAGTCCACTGGAATTTGCAACTTTCAAGATGCTCTTGGCTTCTCTAGACAAGGATAAGTTTTATAAGAGTGACTGGAAGATCCAGAAGTGATGTTTCCAGAAACATAAAATGACTGATTTGGGAACCAGCTCCCTCTCTTTGCAATGACCACATTGTCAATACATATCTCCCTCCCACTCTCCCAAACCAAACTGTCATACTCAGCCTTCTCCACTGCTACGAGTGGCCAAACGCAAATTGGAAGAACAGCATATCATATTTCATTTGGATAGCTTACAATCCAATGGTATGAAAGTTGAATTTTCCAATCTCAGGTAATCCACACCATAGGAGCATTCCTCCCACATACATTCACTTGTCCACCTTGTCCTTTGGTTCAATTTTGTTATTCCCTTTCACCCACCCACTCATTCCCCCACGTCATCACCAGAATCTGGTTCCATCTGCCCATCATCCTCTTCCTCCCCTGATCCCACTTATAACTTGCCACCAATTATACCATTGCCACCATGAATCTCTATCCTGGTACTGTTAGATCAAGTTCAAATTTATTGTCATATCTACTGAGGCACAGGGGGAAGTCCTGCTAAAAATGCTTGACACTGTTTTCCTGCTGTACTTTCACATTTGCTTCTTGCAAAGCATTAATCATGACAAATAATGTCTCTGAAACATATAAATAATTATTCAACCCTGGACAAAAGACATATAAAGGACAAAGGTAAAAACACAATGTTGGAGAAACTCAGCAGGTCTGCTCTAGCATTTTATAGAGCAAAGATAAAGATAAATATCCAAGATCTCCACCTTTGAGCCCTTCATCGAGAAAAATATAGGCAAGCGCCCGAATCAAAGGCATAAAAGAGACTTTGAATGCAAAATGGGGAAAAAAAGTTATTCTGAAAGAATTAAAGATCTTTGCAAAACTTCCTGGAAAATGCTCTTTTTTTGAATCATAAATAGGTGGCTAAGAAATTCAGGTGCACCATTAAGGGTCTGCTCGAATGGCTTAATTCTTTTAGGGCCAATGACTGTTACCAACCACTTCAAAATTCAATTGCAACCTAACTAGATATTACACATTTCCACAATTAAATTGTGGCACTGGTATTCCTGATCTGAAGCCAGTCGAGGGAAGTAGGTCACAGGGGCAGAATGATAGAACAGGGCATCCTTTTAGCAGAAGGGCTCTGGTGCTGTTGTGTTTTGAGGTGCGGATGGGAGGGGCAGGGAGGAAATCAGGAAAATTTGGGTGAAACACAAAAGTCTGCAGATGCTGCAATTGCAGTAAAATGCTGGAGGAACTCAGCTGGTCTTTTAACATCCATAGGAGACAAAGATATTTTGCCGACGTTGCAGGCCTCAGCCCTGCTTCAAGGAATAAGCCGAATGAGCAAAAAAAAAACAGGAAATCTCCGACCAGAGACAATGTTGGCTGGGGAGGAAACTAGCCCAACAAAAGATATTAATTGGATATGGTAAGGAGAGAGGTGCAAGAGGAAACTTAGAAAAAGGAGAGAGACAGATCTCGGGGAAGTCGACGGGGGAAGAAGTGGGGTGGGGAGGTTTAAGCCAGAGAAATCGATATTAATGCCATCCGGTTGGAGGGTGTCCAGTTGGAAAATGAGGTGTTGTTCCTCCAATCCGTGGGTGGTCTCAGTCTAGCAGTACAGGAGACCATGGACAGATAGGTTATTAGGGGAATGGGAATTGAAATGGGTGGCCAGTGGGAAATCCACACTATTGTGTCAGACAGAGCTGAGGTCCTCAACAAAGCAATCACCCAATCTCTTAGATGTAGAGGAGATGTCAACAGGATGACACCTGCTGATTCACAAGTGGTAGGTGAGAGCAAGAGGAATCCTGCCCTTGTTGCACGTAGGGGGGGGTGGGGCGTGAAGGCAGCCAGGGCAGATGTATCGATAACTTTGGAGTACGTAATGGAGGCAGTTGTTAGGGCAGTCTAGTACTTTGGTTGTAGGATGTGGGAAGTCAGGGACAGCACGTTAGTGCAAAAGGTGCATCCGGCTCCTGACAAACCGAGTTAGGGGACTGGAGCTGAATGAACCGGATCTTAAGGGAGGCAGAGGTAGTGATAGACAGGAGTTTCAGGGAGACAATCACCTATAAAAGTCAGGAGAGGGAAAGAGAAGAGGCAGAAAGAGCAGAGCACTCCTATGGCCATTCCCCTCAACAAGTATCCTGCTTTAAATACTGTTGTCGGGGTGGGGGGGGGGGGGTTATCTACCAGGGACAAGTTGAGGTGGTTACATCCTTGGCTCAGAAGGGAAGTGGGGAAAAGAGGACAACTATGGTAATTGGGGACTCGTTGGTTAGGAGAGCAGATAGGAGGTTCTGTGAACAAGATCAAGGCTCCCAGATAGTTTGTTGGCTTTTAGGTTTCAGGGTCAGGGATGTCTCTGATCGAGTTCATAGCATTCTGGAGGGGGAGGGGGAGCAGCCAGATGTTGAGGACAATGTGGGGACCAATGACATAGATAGAAGTGGGGATGAGGTCCTGAAGAGAGAATATAGGGAGTTAGGAAAGTTAAAAAGCAGGACCTCAAGCGTGGCAATCTCTGGATTGCTGCCTGTGCCATGCGCCAGAGAGAGGAAGTTTTGGCAGATGAATGTGTGACTGAAGAGTTGGTGTGAGGAGCAGGGGTTCAGATTTCTGGATCATTGGATTTCTTCTGGGAACAGACTTACCTTTAGAAAAAGGACAGGCTGCACCTTAACTGGAGGGGCCTAGTACCTTGGCAGGCAGATTTGCTAGAGCTGTTGGGGACGGTTTAAATGAGTTTGGCAGAGGGGTGGGAAATCAGAATGTGAGTGCAGAGATTAGGGTAGAAGGACAAAAGCATGATGCTATGTGCTCTTAGTTGATGAGGAAGGACAGGCAGGGGACAAAACATAAAAGTAGCTAGTTGGAGGGTTTGAAATGTGTCTATTTCAACGCTTAGAGTATTAGGAATAAAGGGGATGAATAGAGCATGGATCAGTACATGAAACTACGATGTTGTGTCCGTTACTGAAACTTGGCTAGAGGAAGGGCAAGATTGGCTGATGCGGGTACCTGGGTTTTAATAAGAATAGGATAGGAGGTTAAAAAAAAAGGATGGGGGGGAGCAGCATTGCTGGTCAGGGATAGTATCACAGCTATACAAAGTGAGGACACTGGAGAGGGAGTGTCCAATGAGTCAGTGTGGGTGAAAATCAAAAATAGGAAGGGAGCTATCACTGTGTTGGGAGTAATATATAAGCCCCCAAATAGCCCACAAAGGAGCAGATAAGAGGGCAGATTTTGGAATGATGCAGGAAATTCAGAGTTGTAGTTAAGGGTGATTTCAACTTCCCTAATATTGACCGGCAACTACTGACTGCAAGAGGGATAGATGGGGCTGAATTTGGATAAGTACAATCTAGTCAAGGACAGTCAGCAAGGTTTTGTGAAAGGAAGGTTGTGCCTCATGGGTCTAATAGAGTTTTTTGAGGGCGTAACAAATTTAATTGATGAGGGCAAGGCAATAGATATGGTCTACATGGATTTTAGTATGGCATTTAACAAGACTCCCTTGGGGTTCAAATCCATACATCCCTCAAGGCCATTGCACAGTTAAGAAGGTCTTTGGGATGCTGGAATTCATTAATAAAGGGATTGAATTCAGGAGTAGAGAGGTCATGTAGCAACTCTACAAATCTTTGGTAAGACCACACTTGGAATATTGTGTTCAGTTCTGGTCACCTCATTATAGGATGGTTGTGGAATTCCGGGAGACGGTGTAGAGGAGATTTACCAGGATGTTCCTTAGATTGGGAAACAAGTCTAATGAGGCAAGGTTAGCAGAGTTGGGACTTTTCTCTTTGGACCATAGAAGGATGAGAGGAGACTTGATAGAGGTCTACAAGATTATGAGAGGCATAGATAGAGTGGACAGCCTGCATTTGTACCCCAGGGCAGGATCCGCAAACATTAGAGGACACATGTACAAAGTTAAGGGAGGGAAGTTTTGGGGAGAAATCAAGGGTAAGTTTTTTTACACAGAGGGTTGTAGGTGCTGGGAAAGCTTGGCAGGGATGGTGGTGGAGGCTGAAACATTGGGGGCATTTAAGAGAGTCTTAGACAGGCACATGGATGAAAGAAAAATAGAGAGTTATATGGGGTAGGGAGGGTTTAGTACTTTTTTTTAAGGAAGGAATATATTGGTTTTAGATATCACACCTTTTGGAGGGAATTTTGAATATAGTATATCCTCTAAAACAGTCGTAGTCTCCCGATTGGGAAAAGAGGGTAAAGTCGAAACTAAGAAACTCCTAATCTGCAAATATCGAAAGAAATGAGATCGAGGTAAATCATATTTCATGGATAATTGTTCAAATGACATGAAAGAGTTATCCAAGAATAAATCCGAAAAGCATGTTATACCTTTAACTTTCCAGAGTAAATAAGCTTGATCAATTAGGGAGGGATGAAAAAGGAAATTTAGTACAATAGGAGTTTCCAATATAAAATGACTTAGGCCAAAAAATCTCCGGAATTGAAACCATATACGTAGTGTATGTTTAGCCATTGGATTATCAATTTGTTTATATAATTTAGTAAGAGTAAAAGGGAGAGCAGCTCCCAAAATAGAGCTAATTGAAAAATTTTGTATCGGTTTAATTTCTAAATTTACCCAATGGGGATTTAGAGATAATATCTTAAGTAACTAATATTAATTGCCCAGTAATAAATTCTAAAGTTGGGTAATGCCAACCCTCCCTCTAGTTTAGATTTCTGTAAATATTTACATAATTACTAAAATAAATTCTGGGACTTTTGAAAAGTTTAAAAATGATTGGGAAAGAGAACTCAACCTTCATATTTCCAATGAAAATTGGAATAAAATTTTGCGACTGGTAAACTCTTCTTCTTTATGTGCAAAACATTCACTAATACAGTTTAAAGTTGTTCATAGAGCTCATATGTCTAAAGATAAACTCCATCGCTTTTATTCTCATATCGATCCTATATGTGATAAATGTCAATTGGAAATAGCTTCCCTTACACATATGTTTTGGTCCTGTCCCTCTTTACAGAATTATTGGAAGGAAATTTTTTCCATTATATCTACTGTTTTGAATATTGATTTACAACCACATCCCATTACTGCAATTTTTGGATTCTTTGGCTTGGCTTCGCGGACGAAGATTTATGGAGGGGGTAAAAAGTCCACGTCAGCTGCAGGCTCGTTTGTGGCTGACCAGTCCGATGCGGGACAGGCAGACACGATTGCAGCGGTTGCAAGGGAAAATTGGTTGGTTGGGGTTGGGTGTTGGGTTTTTCCTCCTTTGCCTTTTGTCAGTGAGGTGGGCTCTGCGGTCTTCTTCAAAGGAGGCTGCTGCCCGCCTAACTGTGAGGCGCCAAGATGCACGGTTTGAGGCGTTATCAGCCCACTGGCGGTGGTCAATGTGGCAGGAACCAAGAGATTTCTTTAGGCAGTCCTTGTACCTTTTCTTTGGTGCACCTCTGTCACGGTGGCCAGTGGAGAGCTCGCCATATAATACGATCTTGGGAAGGCGATGGTCCACCATTCTGGAGACGTGACCCATCCAGCGCAGCTGGATCTTCAGCAGCATGGACTCGATGCTGTCGACCTCTGCCATCTCGAGTACCTCGACGTTAGGGGTGTGAGCGCTCCAATGGATGTTGAGGATGGAGCGGAGACAACGCTGGTGGAAGCGTTCTAGGAGCCGTAGGTGGTGCCGGTAGAGGACCCATGATTCGGAGCCGAACAGGAGTGTGGGTATGACAACGGCTCTGTATACGCTTATCTTTGTGAGGTTTTTCAGTTGGTTGTTTTTCCAGACTCTTTTGTGTAGTCTTCCAAAGGCGCTATTTGCCTTGGCGAGTCTGTTGTCTATCTCATTGTCGATCCTTGCATCTGATGAAATGGTGCAGCCGAGATAGGTAAACTGGTTGACCGTTTTGAGTTTTGTGTGCCCGATGGAGATGTGGGGGGGCTGGTAGTCATGGTGGGGAGCTGGCTGATGGAGGACCTCAGTTTTCTTCAGGCTGACTTCCAGGCCAAACATTTTGGCAGTTTCCGCAAAGCAGGACGTCAAGCGCTGAAGAGCTGGCTCTGAATGGGCAACTAAAGCGGCATCATCTGCAAAGAGTAGTTCACGGACAAGTTTCTCTTGTGTCTTGGTGTGAGCTTGCAGGCGCCTCAGATTGAAGAGACTGCCATCCGTGCGGTACCGGACGTAAACAGCGTCTTCATTGTTGGGGTCTTTTTTGCAATTTTTGGATTACCTATGATAGATTTGACTTATTTATCTCTTCTTGCGGATCGTATGATTGCTTTTCTTACACTAATGGCTAGAAGATCTATACTATTGAATTGGAAAGAGGTTAATCCTCCCACTGTTTTCCAATGGTTTACCCAAACTATACTATGTTTAAATTTAGAGAGAATTAGAAACTCTGTCTATGAATCCCCTTCTAAGTTTGAGTTAACCTGGCGACCATTTATTCAATATTTTCATTTGTGGTGAGTTGATCTGGCTCTGATTTCTTTCTATGATTATGTATGATAATTGGGCTGTAAGATGAGATCGGAGTGATCGGCATGGTTTAGCTATATCTGTAGGTTTTTTTTTGTTTTTTTTAATTCAGATTTGTTTTTTCTTCTTTTTTGGGGTTTTTTTTTCTCTTTTTTCATATATTGTTATTAATTATATCTTTTTTTTAGAGATAGTTCACACCCTAAACTGATCTAAAAAAAATTTTTATGATATATTTTTATTCTGTAATATTATTGTTTAATATCTCTGTATTAATTCATTACTTACTATGTATTTTTTATATCTCTTTGAACTGTATGTGTTTATAAATTATAATAATAATAAAAAGATTGAAAAAGAAAAAAAGGAATATATTGGTTGGCACAAGATCGATGGCCGAAGAGCCTGAATTGTGTTGTATTGTTCCATGTACATGAGGATGAGGGCTGAGTTGATGGTGGGAGTGGGAAAGCTACAATGATGAAGCAATACCATACAATAAAATTACAGGCAAGATATTTTGAACTAAATCCTGGCAAGCCAAGAAAATGAAATTCAAAGTATGTGACTTCCAGTAGGAACAGAACCTAAAAGACAGATCATGGCAGATGCACCAAATAGTTACAGAAACATTATGATTTTCCAACTGTTAACATCCCAAATATCTGTGCTAAAGCACAAAGTTCCTCAATGTGATTAGAGCAATAAAATACATCTCCTGGTATCATGGAAGGAAGAACATTTCAGGAATTCTGGAAAAACATACCCCAGCAACACTGTCTACAATGTTTTACAAATAAAAATATGTGCTTTCAAATTAAGTTGCCAGCTATTTTCAAGTAAAATTCTTAGTAGTAGTGGTAAACTTCCACAAAGTTCTTCCTTTCACAATAGAAAAGTACTAAAAACAGCTCTGGATACAACTTTGAGTTCATACTGCATTCTTACAGCAGCATAAAAATATTCAACTACATTGCACTGACTGGTCATTTTACCATGAAACACAGGTTGTCAGCTTTTGGCTTTCCACTTAGATACAACCAAACAAAAAAATCAAAATCAACCTGATGATTACATGAAGTGAAACATGAAAGTCTGCAGATGCTGTGAGTGTAGTTAAAAAAAATACAGAAATGCTGGAGGTCTCGCAGCATCCATAGGAGATAGAGATACAGAACCCTCCATAATGTACGTTTTTCCTTTATTTGCCCCTGAGCTCCACAGTTTTAAATTACTCAAACAATTCACATGTGATTAAAGTGCACATTCAAGGTTATTTGTATATGTTTTGGTTTGACCCTGTAGAAATTACAGCACTTTTTGTACATAGTTCCCTCATTTCATGGAAACATAATGTTTGGGACATTTGGCTTCACAGGTGTTTGTAATTACTCAGGTATGTTTATTTGCTTCATTGATGCAGGTATAAGAGAACTAGACTGGCTTCTTAGCTTGTCATCACCTTTGGAGTCTATAGTTTCCATTTTTCAACATGAGAACCTTAGTTGTGCCAATGAAAGTCAAAGAAGCCGTTATGCAGCTAAAAAAACAAGAATAAAACGGTAAGAGGATTGTCTGAACATAAGGATTACCAAAATCAACTGTTTGGAACATCATTAAGAAGCAGCGTACTGGTGAGCTCAGTAATTGCAAAAGTAGGCTAAGGAAGACCTCCACAGCTCATGACAGAAGAGTTCTCAGCATAATAAAGGAAAAAAAATTCAAACGCCTTTCTGACAGACCAGAAACATTCTTTAAGAGGTAGGTGCGGCTGTGTCAATGGCTACTGTCTGCAGAATACTTCATGAACTGAAATATAGAGGCTACATTGCAAGATGCAAACCACTAGCTGGCCACAGAAACAGGATGGCCAGATTATCGTTTGCAAGAAGTATTTGAAAGTATCTGCAGAATTCTGGGAAAAGGTCTGTGCACAGATTAACCTGCATCAGAGTGATGGCAAGAGCAAATTATGGAGGCATAAAGGAATTGCCCAAGATCCAAAGCATACCACCTCATCTCTGAAACATGGAAGTGGGGGTGTTATGGCCTGGGCACGTATAGCTGCCACAGTACTGGTGCACTTGTCTTCATTGATGATGTAAATACTGATGACAATAGCAAAATGAATTCTGAGGCATATAGAAACATCTTATTTGCTCAAGTTTTAAAAATCCCTCAAAACTCATAGAATAGCGCTTCATCCTACAGCAAAACAATGATCCCAAACCTACTGCTAAAGCATCAAAGGAGCTTTTTCAAAGCCAATTCAATCACTCGATCTAAATCCAATTGAGCATAGCTACCATATGCTGAAGAGAAAACTTAAGGGGACAAATCCCCAAAACTAGCAGGAGCTGATGATGGCTGCAGTAGAGGCCTGGCAGAGTATCACCAGAGAAGATGCTCAGCAACAAAATACTAAACATGACTACCTTAATAACATTGCTATGCCCTAAATGTGCTGAAATGAGGGGCTATATGTAAAAAGTGTTGTAATTTCTATGTGGTCAAACCTTGAATAAAATCTGGAATGTGCACTTTAATCGCATGTGAATTGTTTGATTACAAACATAAAATTATGCAGCACATGGGAAAATAAAGCAAAAAAGTGTCTTTGTCCCAAACATTATGGAGGGCATGGTATATTGCCGATGAGAAAAAGCTGTTAGAAATCAATGAAGGAGTAATCTATACAGAGATTTTTTTTCAGAACATGTTAAGGCGGCAGAAGGATAGGGAAGCAAAAACTTGCAATATTCAAGGCCTCAAGTGATTTTTATGAACAATTAAAAATATTTGAGGTTATTTGGTAAAACAATTGATAAATTAGGAATGCAAATTGTGGACAGAAAGGTCACACAAATTACAAACAAATAAATAATTCCTGTGGCATCGATTAAGCGATCTTCAAATAGTGGCACAGTTTAACATTTCACCTCGAGCAGTTTTGCACAGAAAAAGGTTATATGCTTAACTCCAGGGCAATGTAAAGTATTGTTTATCATAGACCTGTAAGCAGAGGCAGCCAAACTAGTTAAAAACCCATGGGGTTAACTTTTTAAATGTACATTTAGAGATTGCATGTGCATAGGATTGAATCTTCCAAAAACTAATCTTGAACAGATTTGCTCCTCATGTTCACATGTGCTGTAGTTTTATTCACACATATACTCATGGTTGCCAAATCTCCAATAGTGAGATGGCAAGGAAAAATATCTATTTGATGATATTTAATGTGCAAAGGTCATAACTTTAGAGCAGTGGCACTGATCTTCCACTGGTAAGCCAAAGATCTTGTGAGATGTATGGTAGTTCAATGAGACAACACAGTTTCTCACATTCTGGCTAGAAAATCTACCCTTTGAGGTTGAGGTGGATTAGAGAAGTATTTAATACTTCTAAGAGAAGTATTTAAGAAGTGTAGAAGATAATAGAAAGGATTGCCAGTCAAACCATTTTTCCCCAAGGTAAAGGTATCAAAAACAAGAGGGAAGGGTTTTAAAGGGTTCCTGAGACGTATTTTTTTTACACACAAAGAGTGGTTGATATCTGGAACACTATGTTTAAAAAGCATTTAGACAGGAACTTCAAATCGCTAGGTATGGAAGGAAGGACTGAGAGCTAATATGGGAAAAATGGCTGGCATTTCACATGGTGGGCCAAAGTACTTGTTTCTGTGGTGAACAGCTCTGTGACTCAATGATTCTAACCACAGATGGCCTGTACAAAGTAAAGAGAGTGCCAGGTAATGTTTCATAGTAATCTGAAGTTACTCTGTTGTGACCTCATGGTACTGGAATGCTGTTTGTTATCGGTGCAAAACTATTGGATTTAGGGTAATAGAATTCTACATCATGGAAATGGTCCTTTTGCCAAGTTTTTAATAAATGCATACACTTGTACCCATGTAAAGCGTTAAGTTGGTTGTCAGTGGTTCAAATGGAGCACAGAGTCAGAAATGATTCCTGATCATCCTCCTCCATTTAACAAATGTGAGGAAGGAAAGGGAAAAGTGAGGAGGGAAAGAGAAAAGAGAACCTTTTCAATGAAGATCTGGATGTGGCAAATGTACACTGCAGGTCCAATTTAGATGACAAATAAGTGCAGGTAGAGAACAAACCCATACATAAACTGAAATAAATCTTCAAGTGGGCGAAGGATCTAAACACTCTATTTTACCCAATATTGAGAAAAAGATGCTTATTGTTAACTTTGAGTGACACCAGATAATAAAGTGAACACCTGAGTGAACAATAAAGAGATTTAGATCACCATTTAAACATTTAACTCCACACTGTGATGATGCTACAACTTACAGTAAAGAAGTATGATTGAAGACTCTTAGATAAATAAAATAATGTCAACAACAGGAAAAATCTCAAATGAAGGCACGTCTTTCATAATTTTTTTCTTCTCTAAATTAGTAAAATTATCAATTTTGATGAGCATTTATCTTTGACATGATCCCCAAATCAAATCTATTTGCCCACCACAGGCTCTGAAAGGTTTCCAAATTTCTACCTCTTTGTATTCTCCAGAGACACCTCCAAATCCATTAAGTAATTTTGTAGGGGCAAAAGTTGCAGAAAATTAACATCAGCACGCTAAGAGGTTTCAGGCTCATGTATTTCAAGAGAGAGAAAAAAAATCAATCAAACTGCCTGAATTGTCACTATACGGTATAACCCTGTCATAATTTAGAAATTAATAATGAGCACCCAAAGAGCCTTCCAGAAGATTTAGTCACAGAGTACCCTGAATGATTACACAATTATGCAGTAAACAAATTGATAAATGCATTTGGGAAAGTTATATCTAAAAAATACACAATAGAAACATAGCAGCATTATGACTGATTGTCTCAGGCTGTATAAAATGATTGATCCATTAAAGACCTACAGGGTAAAAGGTATAACTTGCACTTTTATTCCTAATCTCAGAAATGCTCAAATATTCCTTTTATAGAATTATAATTAATTATTTGATGAAAAGCCTTAACCCCTCCACTTGCACTGGAAGAAAACTATGTCAACTCAATTTCAGAAAATGATTTACAACCCTTCATTTGGTAAAGTACAATTTGCATGAAAATATACTTGAACAAGTACTGGCTCCTTTTATACGTCAAGTGTTGCTTCAGTCATATTACAGTTCCGTGGCTAATATAGTGTTTTCAGTGGATATGCAGTTTTCTTTCATGCCATACAATTGCTATTACATCAATACCAAAGATGGCACAACAGCATTCGACAGTATAATTAATCTAAAATGCACATCAACATTTGCTGGCAATTACAGCACTATTTATTAGTCAAATTTACTAGGGTAGAATAAAACACATTGTGCTCATAAAGAACAATATTGCTTTGAATATTTATAACAATAATATTTTCAATATAATTTAGTTGATGTACTCAGTTGAGTAAAAAAAAGTGGTGATAAATAATCCTGAAGCACAATCCTTTGCTTCCACTGGGGAATGAATTGGCAAATCCTGGTGTGGGAACAATGGGCCATTTTTACACACTATCTAGCAGCTGCTAATTGCTTCCTTAAAGTGCTTGAAACAAATGTAAAACCTGAAGGATGTTGTTAAATATTAAATATTAATCATGAAATGGTGTTTTCCCCTCTCACAAAAATATCACTTGTTTCTTTAATTGTCATCTGTCACTAATGCATGATCTATGAATGCAACAAAATTCTTGATCCCTCTCCACGTGACTGAAGATGGGATAACTAACCACAACAGTGTCAGCTCCAGCCCTGAAGTGACACGTCACTGATCCTGTAAGATTCAGACACAAATTAAGCTTTATTCCTCTACACCACTGATGTTTTAACCTGCATAATGAAATCAAGACCCCCTAGTTAAAGGAAGTGTGAACATTTGACTTTAAACTAACTTATTTTAGGAAATAGTTGCTTCTTCACCAATTCATATAATCTTCTCGATATGTTTCATATTGAGATTTGATGAATTTGCTGTGCTTGCATTTATCGATTATATGGTCAGTCCATTAATCTATCAGTGATTGCTGTGATTAATTATCTAGTCAAATCTTAAAGAATATGATTAAAAGGAGATTAATGTTGTTTCACTGAATAGTGGTTATGTGTTTCTAGTAGATGAGTTCACATTCTAATCTACAACAACTCTTAAAGCCACTAAAACATATTGAAATAAATTTAACGTATTCATGTGATGACGTTAAGTGATGACAGTGCGAGAAAATTCTTCACATTGCAATCAGTAACTGATAGATTCATTAAAGTTCATTTGCTGGGAATGAATGTAGACTTTATTGATGAGCTGAATCTTGTTGGAATGCTCAAAATATTTGACAAGGTATTTAAAACCACAGGGTTTCCTCGCTTCCTTTCTGGACACTGCAGAAGGTCCATAGTTGCCCAAAACTGTCCAATAATTCTCCATGTGGTCATTATTATTGAATGTGCTGGAACAATAATGTGAAACTATTTGGCTAAAGATGACATCATAAAAAAAAAAACGTGCACACAAATTTTCAGTAAGAACAACACAAACATGAGAAGACGTTCTCTCTTACATTGGCTCTAAAATGAGGAAAACATTTCTGGCTTATTGATAAAGTTAGCTCACCTAACAAAGTTTGATTCTGTTGTCATTTTGACCTCTTTGGCTTCATCCTCCCGCTATGTTCCATTGAAGCTCAACATGTGTTCAAAGTGAAACAGCTCATATTTCCACAAGAAACACGCACCCTCTCAACAACACAGAGTTCCATCATTCTATATCTCCCACTTAAGCCTCTACAGGGTTGATCTTTTGTTCCTTAATGCTTCTTCTTACCAAGCTTCTTTGTATTGCAGTACCATCCCTTAATCTTAATCTCTTTCTCTTCCCTTCCCACTCCACATGAGACCCTTTATTAGCTCCTTTTCTTTTGCTCCCCTTTTTCCAATGATCCAGGCTACCTTCCTCTTTCCAGTTTTGAGGACTGAGCATGTTAATACTGTCCATTTCTTTCTCCAGAAATGCTGTTCAATTCCAGCATTTCCTGTTATTGTTTAGCAAGGATTGTCTTTTGGATGTGGAATTCTCTTAATCACAGTTCAACTGGGTTAATAGGTACTTTATCAATTGAACCATCAGCATGACCAGCCAGTTCACAGACCTGGTTCCGTCACCTCTGCTGAACAGGTATTAATTTCCAACAGTGCCACAACTTCCGGGGTATCAATTGGCTTATGGGAAAATGCAAGAGCATGATTTTAAACTGAGGCTATATCAGTAGACCCACAGTATCGCAACAATGGACCCGAGTTTCAAGAATCTCAAGAGTGCATGTGCAAAACTTAAATTATGAGTAAGATCTGAGAGCTGTTGTCACACAACTTTTTTCAAAAATCTTCTAGTTAGATGAAGAAGCAGGACATATCCAAGTAATTAAGCAGAAATAAAATGATCTTGGGCCAATTTCCTGCATGCTTCCTCATTTGTTCTTTCAATCTAAAATAACCTGACAAGTATTACATTTTTAAAAAAATTGATGCAAGCATATTGATCCATAGAACATTACAGCACAGTACAAGCCTATCAGCCCTCAATGTTGTGCCAAACTTTATATTCCTAACAAGAAAAAAAAATCCAAACCCTTCCTACCTTATAACCTTCTATTTTTCTTTCATCCATGAGCTTGTCTAAGAGTCTCTTAAATCCTCCTAATGTTTCAGAGTTCACCACTATCCCTGGCAAGGAATTCCAGGCACCCACTACTTTGTGTGGAAAAAAAACTTACCCCTGATGTCTACCCTAAATTTTCCTCCCTTCACTTTGTACAGATGTCCCCTGGTGTATGTCTACCTCATCTCTGCCTCTCAGAATCTTGTAGACCACTATTAAGTCTCCTCTCATCCTTCTTTGCTCCAAAAATAAAAGTCTGCTAATCTTGCCTCGTAAGTCTTATTTTCCAATCCAGGCAGCATCCTGATAAATTTCCTCTGCACCCTCTCCATAGCTTCCAAATCATTCCCATAACGAGATGACCAGAACTGAACACAATATTTTAAGCAATCCTACTTAACAGTTGCTGGTGTGTACAATGGGATTCTTGCAATTAAACCCAAACACCAGAGAAGGTATTGGCAGAATATAATGGAAATGATTGTCCTGTTAACAGACAAGATTGACAAGGATTAGAAAATTTCACTAATAATTAAGGGAGACTTTTGCAACATAAATGAAGATGACTGTAATTTGGATGAACATGAATTCTAAGAAACTGGGAAGCCAAACACAAAGATCACTTCTGTGCACATCCACTTTGTAACTGATGATCATATGAACCTTGGAAGGAAATGTGTCCTTTGTGGTCTCTCTTCTGATTGGTTAGATTTGTGTCTGGCCTTATCTACATCCAGAAGACAGAATACATGCTTTACCAAACTCACATAAGACAAAAATTTGAGCTTGTGTGAATATAAAAAGACAAATTAAAAACACTGTCAAGTGTTTCCATATTGTGGGTATTGTAGTGTGATTGCATATTATCAAAGAACATGATGTTGTGCTGACCTACATAAACTTTCTCTACATCAATCTAACCCTTCCCTCCCTCACAGCTCATAATTCTCACTATTTCTTACATCCATGTGCCTATCTAAGAGTCTTTTACATGACTCTATTGTACCAGCCTCCACCACCACCACCAGCAGTGCATTTCAGGCAGCCACTACTCTGTAAAAAATCTACCTCTGACATCTCCCCTCTACAGAGTCGGCGCAAAGAGGGGGGGATTTGCGGGCATTTCCCCCCCAAAGTAAGGTGCTGTGGTCTCCATACGCTCACAGCCATCACTTGCCATCATACCCGTTCCCACCCGTGTCACTAACAGGTGTCAAGCATCACCAGCATCTAGCTTAATGCATACTAGTGGCTCTTCATGCAATAAAAATAGCGCTTTCGGTGGCTACATTGGAGGGACTGAAGGTTAACGTTCGTTCGGTAAGTAGGTACCAGAACTCCCACCCCCCGCCCGTTAAGCAAGTTTACGAGTGTTGGATTGTGTCCCCTGTTACCCTAATGCCTCCCTCTAACACTTGTTCTGGTGCCGACCCTGCCTCTATACTTACCTCCTCTCATTTTAAACAGATGTCCTTTGGTATTGGCCATTGCCACTCTGGAAAAACATGTTGGCTGTAAGACTATATGCCTCCTATAATTTTATACACTTTTAATAAGTCTCCACTCATCCTCCAGAGAGAAAAGCCAAGCTTACTCAATCTTTCTTCATAAGATCTGTTCTCCAATCCAGGCATTATCCTAGTAAATCTCCTCTGCATCCTCTCCAAAGCTTCCACATCCTTCCTGTAATGAGGTGACCAGAAATGAACACAATCTTCCAAGCATGATCTGCAACATTATCTTGTGGCTCTTGAACTCAATGCCCTGACTTATACGCCAACTTAACCACACTGTCTATTTGTGTGGCAACCTTGAGGGATCCATCTACTGAGAGTCCAAGATCCCTCTGTTCACCCACCATGCTAAGAATCCTGAAATTAACCATGTGTTCTGCCTTTAAATTCGATCTTTCAAAGTGTATCACTTCACACTTTCGTGGAATGAACTTCGTCTGCTACTTGTCTGCCCAACTCTGCATTCTGTCTATATTCCTCTGTAACCTACAACAACCTTCTAGACTATCCACAACACCTCCAACCTTCATGTTCTCCTGTGTTGGAATGCTTTGAGGTTTTCCATAATCCAACTTGCCAAGTTTCTGTAATGGTCACAACGTCCCAATTCCATATACTGATCAATGCTCTAAGTTTATACCCCTTGTTCTTAATACTTCTCTCATGAAAGTAAACTAATTTCAACCTATCCAACTGACTGCATCCACTGGCTGATTCTCCTCATAGTCATGAATTCTCCTGCAAACAGCGGTCATTAACATTTCCACACCTTCCTCAAGAAAAGTATTTCTGATCTGTTAAACAAAGGTTTAGGGATTTTTCTTCATTATGATGAGGATTCATCCGTAGCGAAAAAATGCATTACAAGTACGTGGAAAGATACAAATATGATTGATATTAATAGATGGCATAATGGAAAAAATATGTACGTTTTGCATGATAATTATAATTTTTTTATTAATAAGTGGCTGTTATACGGAATATTTACATTTCAATTTATATTGATTAGACTTTAATATGTATATTTAACTTTTTTTTAATATTCTTTCTTTTTTTATAGCTCTCCTTAGGAGAGTTGGCTGAAGGGGGGGGTTCCTTTCTTTTTTTTCTATATATGTATCAAAAAATGTTCATGTTTAATTGCTGTATATGTCATATATTATTTGTTTTTTGAATGAATAAATACAGTTTTTTTTTAAATTCTGATGATGATTCTTCTGTCATCAACAGTGAAGGTCTCCCTTGGAATACCAGTCCCTTTGTGATGACTGAGTTCACTAGTATATGCTTTCTTCTTCATGATGTTCTATCTCACACATGTCAAACTCAAGCCTGCGGGCCAAATTTGGCCCGTGATATAATTATATTTGGCCCGCAAGATCATATCAAATATGTATTAGAGCTGCCCCACTGGCCGCCGCGCCAGTATAGCGCATGCACAGCTAATACTACAAATCCCAGAATGCTTTGCAAATGCGTTGGCACCGGCCCGTCAGCCTGCTAATCGCCCCCACCTCCTCTCTTTACTTTCATTAGCATCTGCGACCTGTCGCCCAACTCACATGTAATAAACCCCTTACGAAAAATGGCCAAACCAAAGACAGAAAACAGGACCTTTCAAGGCAGGTGGGAGGCAGACTATATGTTCATCATTTTAAAAGACAAACCTGTTTGTCATTGAAGCAAGTTGTTATTTTTTTGACTTGTTGGCTTGTGAAAAAAAATACATTTAAAAGGAGCTTAAAGGATATAGAGAAATATTATTTATTGAATATTTTATTTTTCATTTGTTAATGCTTCTTCTGGAAAGAGTTTAACCAAAACTATTATTAAACATTTATTTTAACAAGAAAAAGTTTAACATTACATATGTTGAAAGAAGAGAAAACATGCAGATGTTGTTGAAAATTTTCAATAAATATTTAGTTTGGCCAATGACTTAGTCCAAGTTTTTAATTTTGGCCCTCTGTGAATTTGAGTTTGACACCCCTGTTCTATCTAGACTGTTGATTTTGGTAATCCTAAGGTTTGGATAATGTCTCTTACTGTTTTATTCTTGTTTTGCAGCTTCATATTGGCTTCTTACATTGGCACAACACTTATCCGCATATTGAAAAATGGCATCAACAGACTCCAAAGGTGATGAAGAGCTTAGAAGCAAGCTTAGCTTTCATATATTTGCACAAATAAAGCAATTATATACCTGAATAATCACAAACATCTGTGAAGTCAAATGTCCCAAACATTATGTTGCCCTTAAATGACCCAACTGCGCTGGGTGGGTCACGTCTCTAGAATGGAGGACCATCGCCTTCCCAAGATCGTGTTCTATGGCGAGCTCTCCACTGGCCACCGAAACAGAGGTGCACCAAAGAAGAGGTACAAGGACTGCTTAAAGAAATCTCTTGGTGCCTGCCACATTGACTACCGCCAGTGGGCTGATATCGCCTCCAACCGTGCATCTTGGCGCCTCACAGTTCGGCGGGCAGCAACCTGCTTTGAAGAAGACCGCAGAGCCCACCTTACTGACAAAAGACAAAGGAGGAAAAACCCAACACCTAACCCCAACCAACCAATTTTCCCTTGCAACCACTGCAACCGTGCCTGCCTGTCCCGCATTGGACTTGTCAGTCACCAACGAGCCTGCAGCTGACATGGACATACCCCTCCATAAATCTTCGTCCGCGAAGCCAAGCCAAAGATAAGAAAGAAAAAGATGTATAAAAGTGCTGTAATTTCTACATGGTCAAAACATATACAAATGTATACAAATAACATTGAATAAAATCTGGAATGTGCACTTTAATTACATGTGAATTGGTTGATTATAAATTTAATACCATGGTGCACAGGGGCAAATAAAGGACACAAGTGCCTTTGTCCCAAACATTATGGAGGGCCCTGTAACTCCTGTGGATGCACAAGTGAAGTGCTGCTTCATTTAAAAGGACAGTTTGGAGCCCAGAATTGTGGTGTGGGTGCAGGTATGGTATTTTCTACAGTTGCAGGGGAAGGTGCCAAGGAGGTGATTGGTGGAAAGGGATGAGAGACGAGAGACCCACAGAGGGAGTGGTCCCTCTGGAACGCAGAGAGGTGAAGTCTGGTGGTGGGGAAATTATGGTGGATCATGTGTTTGATGTGGAGGCTAGTAGGGTGGTAGGTGAGGACAAGTGGAATCTTCTGTTTATTATGCCTTGGGGCAGAGGGAGCCAGGCAGATGAGCATGATGAGGAAATGCAGGTAAGGGCTGAGTTAATGGCGCTAGGGGGGAAGCAATATCTGTGGAAGAAGAAGGACATTTCAGATGACCGAGACTGGAACACCTCCGTTTGGGAACAGATATGGCAGAAAAAGAGAAATTGGAAGAAAGGAATGAAATCCTTGCAAGGGGCTGGATGTGAAGAAGTGTAGTTGAGGTATTTGTATGAGTTAGTGGGTTTGTAAAATATATCAGTGGAAAGCTTGTCTCCCGAGATAGAGAAAGAGAGATCAAAAAAGGGGAGAGAGTGTATTACCGGAGATAGACCAGGTGAATTTGAGACTGGGATTGAAGTTTGCACCAAGGTAAATGAAGCTGATGAGTTCATCATGGGTGCATGAGGTAGCCCCAGTGAAGTCATCAATGTAGTGGAGGAAGAATTGAGGGGCCTTGCCAGTGTAGGCTTGCAGCATGGATTGTTCCACAAAGCCAACAAACAGGCAGACATAGCTGGGACCTAATATACACCCTTCTGGACCTCATCACTTTTCCTATCTGTGATTATCAATGTGAACCCCAACTCTGTCTGCTCTCACTCCCTCTCAAGAATGTCGTAGATTCAATTTGGGATGTCTCTGGCCTTGGCACCTTGGGGCAACATATCATGCAGAAGTCTTGATCTCCTCCATAGAATTCCTATCTGTTCCCCTATTACTCTCCTCATCTCCGTTCTGAGCCACAAAATGGTGGCTAAATATGGTTGCTGTATCTTTTGCTTGATAGGGTGTTCTATCACCCTATAGGGTCAAAGGGTACCCTGCACAGTCAACCAGCTACCTGCCTCCTGCATACTAGGAGTGACTGCCTCCCTGTGTATCCTCTCTATCAACTGGTCAGCTTCTGGATTCATTTGAGTTATTCCGATCCAGCTCCCTACTGCAGTCTATAAGGAGATGCTGCTGGATGCACTTCTCAGAGTTGCAGTTATCAGGGTCACTGGTATTCTCCTGGATTTCCCACTTTCTGTATGTGAAACACCATCACTGTTATGGTTACCATTCCCAGTTAAAAAGTAGAGTGGTAAAAACAGAATTTATTCGGCAAAACTTTTATCAGATCATTTGCCATTAACTTTAATTATTGTGATAACGGAAAAACAAGAAAGTGTGTACAGATGGTGTCTCATGCCACACCATTGAGAAGGAAAGACTTCTGTGAGATAATTAAGAGACAGAACTATTTTGTGAAACTAATCTTTCTTCTACCGAAAATATCTTTTTAATTCGCTTAAGGGTTACTTAAGAGGATAAATTATACAAAAACTCAAAAGAATACACAACAGATTTGGATGGTTTGGAGAAAGATATAACACAACTAGAAAAAGAATATGAAAGAATGGGGTTACAATAAATATAGACTATTAGAGAATAAAAAACTGAGATATAACACATTACAAACATACAGAATGGAAAAAAAAAACAAAATTAACAACTAAACAAAAATATTATGAATTAGGAGATTGGGTACACCAAGTTCTATCTGGGCACGTAAAGGCAGAGGAGTCATCTAGGATGATAAATGCATTAAAAACAGAGGCTGATATTATAAAATATAATCAAAAAGAAATAAATAATATTTTAGACAATATTATACAAAATTACATAAAACAGAATTATTAGGAGATGAAAATGAGATGGACGAATTTTTAGCAAATATTGAACTTCCAAAATTAGAACATAGAGAATGGGTTGATTTAGATGCCCCTTTCACAAGAGAAGAAATTGTGAAAGCTTTGGGCACTTTACAAGCTAATAATTCTCCAGAGAAGGATGGGTTTCCTCTTGAGTTCTGTAGACAATTTAATGACTTGCTAGTAGGCCGACAGCATCGAATCCACGCTGCTGAAGATCCAACTGCGCTGGGTAGGTCAAGTCTCAAGAATGGAGGTCCATCGCCTTCCCAAGATCGTGTTATATGGCGAGGTCTCCACTGGCCACCGTGACAGAGGTGCACCAAAGAAGAGATACAAGGACTGCCTAAAGAAATCTCTTGGTGCCTGCCATATTGACCACTGCCAGTGGGCTGATATCGCCTCCAACCGTGCATCTTGGCGCCTCACAGTTAGGCGGGCAGCAACCTGCTTTGAAGAAGACCGCAGAGCCCACCTCACTGACAAAAGACAAAGGAGGAAAAACCCAACACCCAACCCCAACCCACCAATTTTCCCTTGCAACCGCTGCAACCGTGTCTGCCTGACCCGCATCGGACTTGTCAGCCACAAACGAGCCTGCAGCTGACGTGGACATTACCCCTCCATAAATCTTCGTCCACGAAGACAAGCCAAAGAGTACTTGTTAGTAGCATACAGTGCTACTAAAGAAAAGTAGAGACTTGTTAAAACTTCATCATCTAGACTTAAATCACTTCTAAATCCTGATTATAAGATATTGGCAAAGGCGCTAGCTAATAGATTTGGGCAATATCTATCAAAATTTATCTATATATATATATATGTGTATATATATATATATATATATATATATATATATACATACATACATATATAGACAGACCATATGGGATTTGTTAAAGGAAGACACTCTTCAATAGTCTGGATAGACTATTTAACATAATACATATGACGAAATCAAAGTTGAATCTGAGTATAACAGTCTCCCTAGACACAGAAAAAGCATTTGACCGTTTAGAATGGATTTTTCTATTTAAGACACTGCAAAAAAATTTGGTGTAGGCAGAAAATTTATAAATTGGATAAAAACTATCATAAACCACAAGCCAAAAGTATTACTAATATTCAGATGTCAGTATTTTTTTCCTTGAGTAGATTGAGTAGATAGGGTGTTCCCTGTCCCCAGCACTTTTTATCCTAGCGATTGGACCATTGGCGGAGATTATAAGGAGAGATCCGGATATTAAGGGATTCAAAGTCGGACAGGAAGAACATAAAATTAGATTATTTGCTGATGATGTGCGATTATATACGTCTGACCTGCCTGAGTCCTCGATAAAATTACAAACATTATGAAAATATGGAAGAGTTTCAGGTTATAAAATAAACATGGTTAAAAGTGAGTTAAAGCTATTGACAAATTTTGATTATGAAAGATATCAAAAAAGGTAGACAGATGGAATCAAATATTTAGGAATAATGATAATTTAATAATTATAATTTACAGAACATATAAATTTAATTATACTCTTTTAGAAAAAAATAATAGAGAAAGATTTACAGAAATGGAAAGATGTGCTGATTACTTTACTGGAAAGAGAAAATGGTATTAAAATAAAAGTGATGCCGACTACAGTATGTTTTTCAATCACTGCCTATTCCACTACCTAAAAATAAACTCTTTTAAATTATTAAATAATGATATAAGGAAATTCCCATGGAATAAAAAAGTGCTGATAATTTCATTCGAAAGGCTAACATAAACTGGGAGCATTTAAGTTTCCAGATTTTAAAAAGTATTATTTATCAGCACAATTTAGATTTTTATCTGGCTTCTTTGAAGAAGACAGCCCCCCCTTCCTGGATCCGAATGTGACTATTTAATAAAACAGGAGACAGCAAAAGATTATATTTATCAGTGGAATAACAAAAAAAGATGGATAACCCTATATTAATACATATGATTTTAATATGGCAAGAAACAAATGGGTGTATTGGGGAAAAAAGGAGGGATATCACTAAGACACCATTATGTAAAAATGTGTTGCTGCTCATGAATCAGGGCAACAAGAAATTGAATTCCTGGGATGATAAAGAAATGACATATTCATGATTGTTATGAGGAGGGATCTCTTCTGTCTTTCTAACAATTAAGAAATAAACATGGAGCAGCTAATGGGAATTTCTTTTGTATTCTTCAGCTAAAATTATTCCTCAGAGAAAGATGGGGGCCAAATTTGGCCCCACCTGAAATTAGTGAACTGGAATGAACGATTTGGCTGGGGAATACACCTAACTTTATAACTAAGATGAATGAAAGTGCAAAACTAGGTTTACAGAGATCGAGAGAGAGATGGGAGATGGATCTAAGTGTTGCAATAATGGAAAGATGTTCTTCTGATTGGTGTTTGGATAGCATGACATCAATTATAAATGCAAGATACAGTTTCCTCCACCAATTATATTTCACATCACAGATGTTGCATAGATCCAAATCTGAAATATCAGAGATGTGTTTTAGATATGGGACAAAACTAGGAATGTTTTTACATGCTATGTTGTCAAGTGTGAAGGTGAAACTTTTTTGGCAGGATATTACCGAAATATTAACAAGGGTAACGGGGATGGGGGGGAGGGGGGGGGCGTGCCACATGATGACGTGGGGTTAGACTGGTAATCCCTGCTCTCCTCGGAAAAGTTGAGAAAAAAATGACAAAAAAGGCTATAAAAGTTACAGAAAGGACAATAAAGACAAACAGAAGAGATTATCATGCCACTGAAGAAAGATAAAGGCCTTACTGCAATAAAAGAAATGGAACAAGAAAATGAACAAGAAAAAGAGGCCTACATTGATAAGGGATTCTAGAGCTATCCGCAAGGTAATATCCAAGGGAAAGAGGCTAGAAGCCAGGGAGACCTTGGACACTGTTGCTCAAGGTCTCCTTTGATAATGACTATTGACATCAAGTGAAGAAGTGGCTCTGCGCATGCAGAGGAAATTTTATAAAAGCTATAGGGCACTCACAGCTCCAGTGATCCAGAGGAAGACCTGCAAAAACAAATAAAAGACCAAGAACGATCTACAATCAAGAAAAAAGCAGAGAAAGGTGCTGGGGAAATGAAACAATTTTTAGACTTTTCATCATTCTATAGAAGTATTAACTGATGAAGGAAGAAAGAATGGTGACAAGATTGAAAGATTAATACAACAAGTTGATACAAGATTTGAAATAGTGGATGGGAAAATTAAAATAAATGAATTTGAGATTCAGAATATTAAGGATCAAATGAAGAAGATACAAGCAGAAACTGCTGCTACGAGCAATCAGTTAATGCAAAAAATAGACATTTTGGAAAATTTTAGTAGGTGAATAACATCAAGATTGTTGGACTTGAAGAAGGTGATAAAGGTCAAGATATGAAAAAAATTGCAACGATGGATACTGGAATCTTTGGGTTAGGCTGAATTTCAAGGATATTTGGAGATTAGACGAGCCCACAGGGCACTGAGACCTAAACATCAGCCTGACCAAAGGACCCATCCAATACTTGTCAGATTCTTTGGATATTGGAGTTGGCAGCAAAGCAAGCAAAAGAAAGACAATCACCTTTGATTTATAATGGAAATAAGATTTTCTTTTATCCAGATATAAGTTTTAATATGTTAAAAAAGAGAAAAGAGATTAATCCAGTTGAAGATATGCTATGGAAAAAAGGCTATGCCTTTGTTTTGAGATACCCTGCTGTACTAAAAGTATTTGTCCTGGGTGGATCAAAGGTAGGTGCCGATTCATTGCCTGACAAAGAACAATAGGTGGTTGCTGATAACTGAATGAATTATATAAGTGAAAGATTGTTACTGTAACTGAAATTACATTGTGTTTCGAGAGAGTTTAAATGGGGAGGAAGGTTTAACCTAAAATGCACGTGATTATTATATTTTGACAAGATCAATGGATTATTAGATGTGTTGGAAAAACTATAGTAAGGGATGGTATGGTATATTGAGTGAGTTAGTGGGGCTTATGAAGCTGACTACTGCGGAATCATGGGCACAAATGTGATATTTTTCACACCCCAAATATATCACAGGATTAGTCGTGTTCTACCATCATGTGCCTCCGGGGTCTTCTTCACTTCTTTTTCTTATCTTTCTCTTTTTTGTTCAAAGCCTGGAGTGTCTATGAATGTAGTATGTTACACAAGTAGCATAACAAGTGATCGGGGGGGGGGGGGGGGCGAGGGGATGCTGGAAGGATGCATGGTCTTATATTGGTGTATAATGCCAGGAATTTTATTAGTATTAATATTAATGGAATTCAAAATCTGATAAACCAAAAAAGATTATCAAGTTATATGGAAAAAAATTATAGTGGATGTAGCTTTTTTTTACAAGAAACTTATTTAACTGACATAGAACATGCAAAGTTAAAGAGGGAATGGGTAGGAATGGTATTGGCTTCTTCATTTAATTCTAAAGCCAGAGGGGTAGCAATACCAATAAATAAAAGTTTACCAATTAAAATATTGGATACAACTATTGATAAAGTGGGAAGATACATGATGATAAATTGTCAAATTTACTCAGAATGTTGGACATTAATGAATATTAATTCATAATTTTATGCAATTTACCAATAATGATGTTTTTAGCAACTTTTAAAAGAAACTATTTCAATCAGAATCTCTGAAAGATAGAGATAAAATAGATCAATATTTATCACAAATTATATTGCCGGAATTAAACACTGAGGAGAAGATTGAATTATTGAATTCTTTTACAGATACAGAACTATATATTGATATCTTTGCCAAATAATAAGGCTACAGGAGAGGATAGTTTCTCTCCAGAGTTTTTTAAAGAAATTAAAGAGTTATTGGTTCCCTTATTTATGGGATTGCTAGATCAAATGGATGATTCCTGTGATTCTCCAGAGTTGTTTAAAACAACATTAATAACGGTTATTCCAAAAAAAGGGAAGGATCCTTTGCTTCCATCTTCATATAGACCAGATTATAACATTTTGTCTAAGTTACTAGCTAATAGGTTAGGTAAATGTTTACGTAAATTGATCAATTTGGACCAAACAGGTTTCGTCAAGAATAGAAGATCAGTGGATAATATTGTCAAGTTTTCAAGCTTATTAAATATAGCTCAAAAAAGAAAAATACCACCAGTAGCCTTGGCTTTAGATGCAGAAAAAGCATTTGATAGATTAGTATGGGACTATTTATTTAATGTTTTGAAGGTATTTGGAATTCCAATAAATTTTATAAATTGGATAAAAGTACTATATGATAATTGCTCGAAGGCTAAAGTAGTTACAAATAGACAAAACCTTTCTCATTGGAAAGATCATCTTGACAAGGTTGTCCATTATCACCTTTTAAAAAAAAATTTGCGTTGGCTATAGAACCTTTAGCAGAGGTGATAAGAAGATATCATGAGATTAAGGGCTTCAAGATAGAAGATAAAGAACATGAAATTAGTCTTTTTGCAGATGATCTTCCTATTATATCTTACAAACCCTGAAATTTAATTAAAAAAAAAATGTACGATTGGCGGAGTATGGGTTAGTATCAGGTTATAAAGTAAATATTGACAAAAGTGAATGATTGAGAATGATTATACCCAAATTAAGAAAGTGACAAATTTTAAATGGCAGAAAGAGGTGGCTAAATATCTAGGAATGAATAATGATAATAATTTGAATAATTTATTTAAATTGAATTATATACCTTTATTGAAGAAAATTAAAGACTTAACAAGATGGAAAGATTTACCAATTTCTTTAATAGGGAGGATAAATTGTGTGAAAATGAATATTTTTCCTAGAATGTAATACCTATTTCAATCATTATCAATTTCTGTACTAACAACATTTTTTCAAGACCTTAATAAAAATGTAAGAAAATTTATTTGGAGACAAAATGCCCAGGATGGCGTTGGAAAAATTAACATGGAAATATGATCGGGGGTCTGCAAATGTCTAATTTTTAAAATTATTACACAGTAGCTCAATTTAGATTTTTGTCCTCCTATTATCAGATTGGTGAAGACAGCATGGGTACAGACTGAAATTAGTAAAATAGAAGAAAATAATTCCTAACATTTTATATAAATGGCATGAATGACTGTTAAAAGGAAGAACAGATACACCAATTTTGAAACAAATATTATGGAATCCATGTATAAAGAGCAATGGAGAATTATCAAATAGATAAAATGTTACTAAAACAAAATCCTCATTCCTTTTACAGTTATTAGTTCATTTTTTGACATTTAGTATAATTGTGGAATAAAAAGGTTAAAGGATTGTTCTTTGGGTTCTGTTTTTTTTTTGTCTTTCAACCAATTGAAAGATAAGTACAATATATCAAATAATACATTTTTTTCTTATTATCAACTTAAATCATATTTAAAAAGAAAGTTAGGTTTGAATTTTAGATTACCGGAAAAAAAGTCAATTTTAATATTTAATAACTGATACATTTATTAAAAGATTTATTACTAATATGTATATAAAATTGCAAGAGACTATGCAGAAAAAAGATTTATTTATATTGAAATTAAGATGGGAAAGAAACCTGAATATACTAATTCAAGAAGAACTATGGTCAAAATTATGCCATGAGAGTGTAACAAATACAATTAATGTCAGATATCAAATGGTACAATTTAATTTTTTACATCAATTATATTATACTCCACATAAATTACGTGGACTTAATTCAAATGGCTCTGATCAATGTTTTAGATGTAATAAAGAGGTAGGAACTTTTCTACATGCAGTATGGCAATATGAAAAAGTAGAAAAATTCTGGGAGGATATAAGTACATTATTGGGACAAATTATGAAGAAACAAGTTCCGAAAGATCCAAGACTATTTTTGCTAGGAGATATTTATAATATGAAGTTAGATATTTATCAGAGGAAGTTTCTAAATTTAGCAATAGCAGTAGCGAAGAAATGTATGATGGTAACATGGAAATTAGACAATAATAGAATGGAATAGTTGAATAGAATGGAAAATGGATTACAAAATTGTACACCATTAGAGAAAATAATGTACAACTTATGGAATCAACCAGAAAACTTCTTCAAGATCTGGAAACCATATATGGCAAAAGTTAATCTACAGCGCCCACCACTCCTGGTCCAACTCGCCCTAGTTAACTTAGATGTTTAAGATTATATTTGTAAATTTGAAATTTAATTAATTCATGAATAATATATGACAAATTCAGGCAGGCTTTTTTTATTTTTTCCCCCTACTTTTTTGGGGAGGGAGGGGGAGAAAAAATAAAATTATGTATTCATATTGCATCATTTATTATTGTGTATGATTATGGAGAAATATATTTCTTATGGATGAAAATGAAAAATAAAGTTTAAAAAAAAACCAAGAATAACAGGGATGGCCTTCACAGACGAACCAGAGCTTTATCTTTTGGATAACTTTATTGAAATAAGCAATAAACTAACTAAATTCCAAATTTAGTTTGTTAAAATAGCCTTAGCAGGAGTAAAGAAATGTATTGCAATTACTTGAAAATCTGAGTCCCCTCTGCATCTAGCATGATGGACTGCTGAGATGAATAGTTCCACACCTATGGAAAAAAATTACATATTACTTAAAGAATAAATGTGACATATTTATTAAAATATGGCACCAAATTTGGATCATATAGAGGCCCAATTATAACTATAACTACAATAATAAAAAAGACAATAAGAGATGCTTCTATAGTATAAATACTAGTGACTCTCCTATATAGAATTTTTTATGGTTAATATAAATGTGAGCCCTGATGGTGTGTGGAGGGGGGGTGGAGGTTGTTTTGTTTTGTAAGAAAATAGCGAGAGAAAATATTTATATTATTTATATTATATTTATATTTATATTATATGTATATTTATGGAGAAAAAACCCCCCAAAAATTAAATATTTCAATAAAACACACCCTGATGTCTTCCCTAAACATTGCTGCCTTCACTTTGTCCAGATGTCCTCTGCTGTTTGCTACTCTCGCCTTGGCAGAGAGGATCCGGCTACCTTATCTAGGCCTCTCAATTGAAGAACAAAATATAGTCTGCTACTAAATTTGGGCATATTACCCATCCAGAGTGTCCGCTCCATTTCGCCAACTCCCAGAGGAGTCGATGCCTGTCCCCATCTTTCTCTCAAAAAAGTTCTCAGTTGGAGAAAGCATAGAAAAGTTCCATTAGGTACACAATAGGTCTATCTCATTTGTTCAAATTAAATCAAAACACCATCTTTGTAGCAATCTTCTACACAATGTATACCCTTTTGTAACCATATGTTTAAAATTCTGTTCCCCATATTCATAGGTAACAATACATTAATGCATAACAGAGCAATTAGCAAAATACCCACTTTTCTCCTAATACATTCATTAATCTTCTGCCATTTTATTTTTACCATATGTATCAAAATAGGGTTATTTGTCTTCCTTTTTATTGATTTAAGGCTCCACTTATCAATAAAGTCTTTAGCTATTTCTTCATTCATTGAATGTAGCCCCATATCAACCCAGTTTGGTGGGTTCCCCTCAAACAAAACGCTGAAAATCTTGCTTGTGCAGCCAGATAATATATTTTTTTTTAATCTAGAAGTCTCAGCCCCACTCATTTATAATCCCAGGTAGTTTTTTCCAATGCATTTCTGGGAACTTTGTTATTCCATAGGAATTCCCTTACTTGATTAAGGAACAATTTTTTTTTTAAATCTTGATGACAGCAAGAGGCAATGATTGGAACAAATGTTGAAATCTTGGCATCACTTTCATCTTTACACAACTAGCTCTTCCCCTTAATGGAAAATCCTTTCATTTTTGCAAGTCCTGTTCTAGTTTACTAAGCAGAAGAAAGTAATTAAGCTTTATATAGATTTTGTAACTTATTGTCTGTTATTACTCCCAAATATTTAATTCCATCTGTTTTCCATTTAAACCTACTACCTCTTTTATATCAGCCATAATTGTGGTTTGTTAAAGGCATTTTTTTAAACTTTTATCCATATTAATTTTATAACCAGTCACTCTACCATATTTTCTCCTGTATTTTTTCCAGGCATTCTTCTTGATCTGACAAATACAATAATACATAATCTGCAATTAAACTAACTATATACTCATACTGTCTGACCATGAAGCCTCTAATCCATAGATTATCAAGGTGAGGCATACCAAATTTCTCCAATGTTTTAAATAAAAACATACATTTTAATCGGTCGAATGCATTTTCTGCATCTAGAGAAACTATTATACTTGGGATACGCCCCGCTTTTGCCATATGCATTATATTAAACAATCTGGCTAACTTGTTCGCTGAATATCTACCCTTAACAAATCCTACCTGATCTGGATGTATTAATTTTGGAAGATATTGCCTGAGATTATTTGCTAGTGCCTTTGCTACAATTTTATAGTCTGCATTAAGGAAATAATGTATGATGATGTTTTTAATAGGTCTCTATTGTGGCTTTCGCGCAAACAGAGGAACTACTGACATGGTCTTTGCCCTCAGACAGCTCCAAGAAAAGTGCAGAGAACAAAACAAAGGACTCTACATCACCTTTGTTGACCTCACCATATCCTTCGACACCGTGAGCAGGAAAGGGCTTTGGCAAATACTAGAGAAACCTCGGATGCCCCCCCCCCCCAAGTTCCTCAACATGGTTATCCAACTGCACGAAAACCAATAAGGTCGGGTTAGATACAGCAATGAGCTCTCCGAACCCTTCTCCATTGACAACGGCGTGAAGCAAGGCTGCGTCCTCGCACCAACCCTCTTTACTATCTTCTTCAGCATGATGCTGAAACAAGCCATGAAAGCCCTCAACAATGAAGACGCTGTTTACATCCGGTACCCCACGGATGGCAGTCTCTTCAATCTGAGGTGCCTGCAAGCTCACACCAAGACACAAGAGTAACTTGTCCGTGAACTACTCTTTGCAGACGATGCCGCTTTAGTTGCCCATTCAGAGCCAGCTCTCCAGCGCATGACGTCTTGTTTTGCAGAAACTGCCAAAATGTTTGCCCTGGAAGTCAGCCTGAAGAAAACTGAGGTCTTCCATCAGCCAGCTCCCCACCATGACTACCAGACCCCCCCCAGATCACCATCGGGCACACAGAACTCAAAACAGTCAACCAGTTTACCTACCTCGGCTGCACCATTTCATCTGATGCAAGATCGACAAAGAGATAGACAAAAGACTTGCCAAGGCAAATAGCGCCTTTGGAAGACTACACAAAAGAGTCTGGAAAAACAACCACCTGAAGAAACACACAAAGATCAGCGTGTACAGAGCCTTTGTCATACCCATGCTCCTTTTCGGCTCCGAATCATGGGTCCTCTACCGTCATCACCTACGGTTCCTAGAATGCTTCTATCAGCGCTGTCTCCGCTCCATCCTCAACATTCATTGGAATGATTTCATCACCAACATCGAAGTACTCGAGCTGGCAGAGTCCGCAAGCATCGAATCCATGCTGCCGAAGACCCAACTGCACTGGGTGAGTCACGTCTCCAGAATGGAGGACCATCGCCTTCCCAAGATCGTGTTATATGGCGAGCTCTCCACTGGCCACCGAAACAGAGGTGCACCAAAGAAGAGGTACAAGGTCTGCTTAAAGAAATCTCTGGTGCCTGCCACATTGACTACCGCCAGTGGGCTGATATCGCCTCCGACCGTGCATCTTGGTGCCTCACAGTTTGGCGGGCAGCAACCTCCTTTGAAGAAGACCGCAGAGCCCACCTCACTGACAAAAGACAAAGGAAGAAAAACCCAACACCCAACCCCAACCAACCAATTTTCCCTTGCAACTGCTGCAACTGTGCCTGCCTGTCCCACATCGGACTTGTCAGTCACCAACGAGCCTGCAGCAGACGTGGACATACCCCTCCATAAATCTTCGTCCATGAAGCCAAGCCAAGGAGAAGAAGATTTTTTATAGTTAATACCATAATTATTGCTGTTGAGAAAGATTCTGCGCGTGTATCCACCACTCGATCTAATACATCCATCAGTAATGGCATTAACATATCTTTAAATTCTTTATAGAACTCGGGTGAAAACCCATTCTCTTCTGGAGACCTGTTAACCTGTAATATACTCAGTGCTTTCTCAATTTCTTCACTTGTAAAAGTAGCAATCAAATAACTTCCATCATTTTGATCCAATTTAGGTAATTTAATCCCTTCTAAAAACTCATATTTCGTTTTCATCCTCCAGTATAGCCGATTTATAAAGCTCAATGTAATAAAGTCAAAAGACATTGTTAATTTCTTTCTCACTATATGTAACTACATTGGCTTCCTTCTGTATTGCCTTTGTCGCCCTTGCAGAATCTTCTGCCTTTAATTGCCATGCAAGCACCTTGTGAGCCATTCCCCCCGTTCATAATATTTCTGCCTATTCTTAAGTATTGTTTTATCCTGTTCACCTATTCTCTGATATTCTTGGTCTAGTTCTAATATCTCTCTTTCCAACTTATTTAATACTGCATATAATAATAATTGATCAAACCTTCTTTATATGATAAATCAAAGGTTATTTGCAAAGTTGTTTATTTCTGAAGAGAGGTGGAGAGGATGAGCAAATGTAGGTTCTTGGGAGTCACTATCTCGGAAGATCTTTCCTGGAACCAACACACCAATGGCATCATGAAGAAAGCCTCTACTTCCTCAGGAGTTTGCGGAGGAGCTAGTGGAGTTATTCAAGTGAACCGGTACGGACTTGAAGGGCCGACATGGCCTGTTTCCGTGCTGTAAACAGTTATATGGTTATTATATTCTCTCCACATTTTTCGTAAATGACATAATCTGGCCTCTCTTTGGACTATCAGTCGATGTCTCAGGTGAACTCAGAGCTTCCGACATTTGTTTCGATTTTTTTCCCATAATCTTAATTATCAGTACAAGTAAATTTTTGTGGAAGAAAAAACTCAAAAAATAATCTTTGAGTCGGCTTTTTGAAACTCTTCACGAAGAGCCCAGGCAAAGCATATCTGTTCACTTTCATCACATGGCTAGCCCTCGTGACCTCTCGACTCTTGAACTCAATCCCTCTATTAATGAAGTCCAACAACCCATAGGCCTTCTTAACTATCCTATCAACTTGTGCAGCAATCTTGAGAGATGTATGGATTTGGACCCTAAGGTCCCTCTGTTGACCATTAACCCTGTACTCAGCCTTCTGGTTTGTCCTTCCAAATGCATCACCTCACACTTATCAAGATTGAACGCCATCTGTCACTTTTCTGCCCAACTCTGCATCCTGTCTATATTCTTTTGTAACCTACGACAAACTTACTGACCCATCCTTCCACCTCTTCATCTAGGTCATTTATAAAAATCACAAAGAGCAGGGGGACCCAGAACAGTGGAATTCCACTGGTCATTGACATCAAGGCAGAATACTTCCCTTCCACTACTACTCTCTGCTTTCTACAAGCAAACCAAATTTTTATCCACAAAGCTAAAGTTCCATGGATCCCATGCCTCATAACTTACTGAACAAGTCTCTCATGGGACGTTTTCAAATGCCTTACTAAAATCTATAGACCATATCTACACCCCTACCCTCATCAATTTCATTTGTTACTCCTCAAAAAATTCAATTCGGTTTGTGAGGCACGATCTTCCCCTCACAAAGAAGACTGGACTTCCAAATGCTCATAGATCCTGTACTTAAGAATCCCCTGAATTCCCAGGATGCTCCCTATTACATTTTTTAAACAAGGGGATCGCATTTACCATTCCACAATCCCCGGCATCTCCCTTGTGGCCAAGGACGATGCAAAGATCATAGTTAATGCCCCAGCTATCTCTTCCCTCCTTCCCACAGCCACATGGGGTATATCGCATCTGGTTTTGGGGATATCAATCTCAATGTATGTTAGAAGATCCAGGACTTCCTTTTTCCTCATCTCAACATCGTCCAGCACACAAGCCTTTTCTATTCTGACATCACCTTGACCAAGGTCCTTTTCCCTGGTGAATACTGAAGCAAAGTATTCATTTAAGACCTCCCCAACTTCTTCCAACTCCAGGCACATGTTGCCTCCTGTAACATTAAGCAGTCCTACCTTCACTTTCGACATCCTCTGTTCTTCATGTCCGCATAGAATGCCTTGGGCTTCTCCTTAATCCTTCTTACCATGGCTTTCTGATGCCCATTCAAACTCTCCTAACCTCCTTTCTTAAGTTGCTTCCTGGCTACAATATAATTCTCATGAACACTTTTTGTTTTTTTTTTAACCAGCTGCCTCACCTGTCTTGTCAACCATGGTTCCTCCGACCATCTTTTCCCTGTCTCAGTGGAACAAACCTATCCAGAACCCCATGCAAGTGGTCCCCAAACATTATCCACATGACTTCAGTGCATTCTCCATGAAACATCTGTTCCCAATGACCTAGTTCCTCCCTCATCCTCTTGTAATGAGCCCTTCTCCAATTAAACACTTCCTCATTTTGTCTGCTTTTATCCTTGTCATAGCTGCACTAAAGCTGAGGGAGTTGTGGTCACTATCACTGAAATGCTCCCCCACCAAGAGGTCTGTCACCTGACCAGTCCCATTACTGGTACAGGGGTTTAGGTGGTTTAAAAGAAATAGGATGGGAAGTAAGTGAGAGGGTGAGGAGTAGCAGGAATGCTGGCCCTCCGACGACACGGGCCCCTGACGTCCATGCCTGGGGCCTATATAACGCGACGGCCAGTGCAATAAACCTGTCTCGACTTCAAGGCTTTGGTGTGTGATTCGATCTTCTTCATGCCTGCGTGGAGTGAACACCACACAGGTATTCTCAGTAAACTCGCTTTCTATCCCATCAGCCTCTGTTTGAATAGATCATCCATGTCAATTTCTACAACCTTTAATGATATTCCAAACACATTTTCCCCTCCTTTTTCCTCATCATTCCAAAGAGACTCTTATACTTGCAAGTTCTAGTTTTGCTCTTCCATCCTCACCCACTTTTTTATGGAACTTTCCCATGCAGTGGCAGGAGATGCATCACCTATCCATTCATTTCCTACTTTTTCTCCATCCAAGCACCAAGTATTTTCTCCAGGTTTCATTTTCTTTCACTTCATCCTTGGGTATTGCATTCGGTGTTCCTGACACTGGAATAACAAAGTGCAGCTTAAGTGGAGCAGCTGCATTTAGTCCACATATGTAGTCCTGTGCTTCCAACTACCTGCCACATTAATTCCTCATTCCACTCCCACCTGTGGCTTGCTATAATGTCAAAATGAAGTATGATGCATGCTTGAGGAACAACATCTTATCATTTGTCGGGGCACACCATAGCTATGGTCTTGTATTTAAAGTCTATGGCTTCATGTGACCCACTTTCTATGTTTGTAGAACTGGCCATTTCTGCTGCAGATCATTCTTCTGAAATATTACTCAGATTTTTCCTCACCAATGGCCCAACTTGATGTGCTTGGCAGTTCTTGCAGCTCTAAATTTTGTAGCTTTTATTTTCCTTTGTTTGTAAATCCTAAGCTTCCTTTGAAAGACCACTTTAATTCTCAATTTCACTCGTATTGCAAATTCTCTTTCTGCAACTTGCTCTACTGCATTGTGAAGGCATATGCTAACTAGAGCAACATCTTAGCTGGGCAATTTTCACCGTTCTGGAATGAACACTGAATTTTCCAACTTCAGGTAAACTGGGGTCTCATTTTTTTCCTATTGTCATGTTTGTCGACCTTTCTCATTTGTTTCCATAAAATATCTCTCAAACAGTCAGTACTCATGCCCCTTAACACCTGATCTATCTCACTATAGATATGATCATTCTCCACATACACCATTCATCACCCTGTTCTTGGGAACTGTAAGCCTTCCCCTCAACATCCAGTTTGGACAAAGAATCCCAGACCAAAAACATTAACTAATTTCTCTTTACACAGATGCTGCTTGATTGGCTGTGTTTCTCCAGCATCTTGTTCTTAATTTCTTTGTGCTTTCTCATTGTTACTGATCTTATCTCACAGCCTTCAAGTTACTTTATCCAAATTCTCTCTAACTTCCCCATTAGCTAATCGATCGGTTTGCTTCAACAACATTTTCTTCAACCTCTCACAGAAATTCTTCTTGTCCCACCTATCCCTCCCTTTCCGCGCAATTTAAAATTAACTTATTTCCTATTCTTCCCAGTGTTGATGAAGCATCATTGAAAAGAAACAGAGACTTTTAACACAGCCACTTAGTTCTGAGATATTTGCAGCTTTTTTACACTATGCCTGCTGTATAAAAAGCATCGACATGGAATGGGGGCATTGTTCCAATCCCGGCTTTTTTTCCGGCAGCGGAGGTAGTAAACAGCACCGGAATGCCATCTGTGTAAAAGGGTAATCTGGCACCAACACAGGTAAAGATGTGTGTGCATCTGTGTGTGTGTGTGTGTGTGTGTGTGTGTATACCACATTTTTTAGTGTATTTGTGGGTAAGCACTTAAAACTTCAACAAAACATGTAAGTAGGCCAACAGGAAAAATCTTTTTAATAATACCACTATCCCACTCTCTCCCGGTGGCCTCCAATTATACAGCAAAGGTAAAAGGCAGAATCGATCTGGCTGACAGCGAGTAGTTCACTAGAGAATACCTGACTGGCAGTCACTTGGGGTTTAGCGCATCTTGGATGTCCATGCATGCTCCCATATATGCAGAAGTCTGAAATGAGCTGGAGATGAAATGGCTGGAGCTGGAGATGAAATGAGCTGGTGGTGAAATAGTGATGCATCCTCTACTAGACTCACTGTTTTGTTAGATGGGTGAAGCACTGATGCGTTGCTGGGAGGAGAATAAGAGGTGATTTAATTCATAAGTACATAATTCATGGTTTTGACAGGACAGAAGTGGGGTGGTTGCTGGCCTTTCAAAATAGGGCTTGATCATTCAAGAATAACATAAAAAGAGTACTGAATCTGGAACTCTACTGAAGGAAGGTGTGAATGCTCAGTTATTGAATGTATTCAAGTCAGTCACTGATAGACCTTCAGATATTAAGGGAGAGGAGATTAATGTTCGGAAGTGACAAAAAGACCAGCCCCCACACTGATCCCACTGCCCTGCTCTCAGTTGTCTCTAGTCACTTTGTGCTGTGAACAACCTGGTCTGTGGATTTGTCCTCAGTCTGAACAGTCTGAAGCCCACTACCCCGCTCCCCTGACAGCCCGCCACCAGTCCCCAACGATAGGTAATAGTGATTAGTAAGAGATTACTTAGGGTTGTATGTGAATAGAAAGAAAATGTTTGAAAACCACTGTTTTAATTGTAATTAATTGAATCATTGTGTGCACAGTTTCATAACTCCAAAGGAAATGGACCAATGACATTTTTTCTCAAGCAAAATATTTCAGTGACAATTGGGACTAGAGCAGTGGTTCTCACCCTTTTTTCCCATTCACATACCACTTAAGTAATCCCTTACTAATCACAGAGCACCTATAGCATAGGGATTTCATAAAGAAAAAGTTTGAAAACCACTGCTTTAGATCAATACTTGCAGTAGATTTTCTCACACTCCTTTATACATTGTGCACACATGTTTTATTCAATTGTGGGCAGTTTTTCCCACACTCTTTTATAAATTGTGCACATGTATGTTTTATTCCTGCTATGTTTTTCCCATGCTCTTCTATTAATTGTGTGTTAATAAAAATAATGTTTGATTGCAAACCCTTGTGTCCAGACTCATCTTTCTCAAACTGATAGTTTCTCCACACAACAATGACCAGTCTGGGGACTGACGGTATCTGCAAGGAGAGCTTCCCGACAGCCTACCACCAGTCCCCAATGATAGACAGTGACAATTATCACTGTAGGCATTACTCACCATTATCTCTCTAATTTCAACTGCATATAAGAGGGGGAGGGGGAGAAATATTTTTGAGCCTTTTTTGGGAAAAAAATGGATCTAATATGCTGTCAAATACAGTATGTTATACATGACACTAGATGCCGATGCTGTTGTGTTACACGTGTCACACCTTTTGCTCCTGGAATGCCGGCTTAATGTGTAAAAAGACACTATGAAATTATGCCATCCTTGTTCGGTTCTGTGTAAATAAAGAAAGTCGGCTTAATGCCGGGTCTTCTTATGGCATTATCGCAGGATTTTTGAGTAAAAATCTCTTCTGCTTCACTTCCCACTGATGTGGTCTGACCTGCTAAAGTGCTACAATATTTTCTGGATTTATAAGTATCAATCACTCCTGTTGACATTCTGGATAATATTACTTCAGGAACTGAATGAGACAATGCTACATCCATCTGTATGATGGTGCAATGTATGGATGGATGACTATAGTTCTCCACTGTGAAATGAATCTTTCTCTAATACTTTAATACTCGCGGACCGTGAGTGACCGTGTTAAGGAGCTTGAGATGCAGTTGGATGAACTGAGGATCATAAGGGAAGCAGAGGCAGTGATAGAGAGGAGTTACAGGGAGACAGTCACCCCTAGAAAGCAGGAGTCAGGGAATTGGGTGACTGTGAGGAAAGGAGGGAGAGTGCCAGTGCAGAGTACTCCTGTGGAAGTGCCACTCAGCAATATGTATTCTGCATTGTATACTGCTGGGGGGAACAGCCTATCAGGGACGAGTAGTGGGGGTCAGGTCTCTGGCATGGGGACTGCCCTGAGGTTCAGAAGGGGAGGAGGGACAAGAACAGGATACTTGTAGTTGGGGACTCGTTAGTCAGAGGGACAGATAGAAGGTTTGTGGGAAGAGATCGGGGATCCAGGTTGGTATTTTGCCTCCCTGGTGCCAGGGTCAGGGATATCTCTGATCGAGTACATAGCTTTCTGCAAGGGGAAGGAGAACAGCCAGAAGTCATGGTCCATGTGGGGACCAATGACTTAGCTAGAAGTGGGGATGAGGTCCTGAAACAGGATTATGTAGAATTAGGTAGGAAGTTAAAAAACAGGACCTCCAAGGTAGTAATCTCTGGATTGCTGCCGGTGCCACGCGCTAGTGAGGGTAGAAATAGAAGGATGTGGAGGATGAATGCGTGGCTAAAGAGATGGTGCAGGGGGCAAGGGATAAGATTTCTGGATCATTGGGATCTCTTCTGGGGAAGGTCGGACCTGTACAAAAAGGAAGGACTCCACTTGAACTGGAGGGGGACCAATGTGCTGGCAAGCAGATTTGCTAGAGCTGTGGGGGAAGGTTTAAACTAGTTTGGGTGGGGAACAGAGTGTGACAGCAGAGTCAAGGGAGCATGGCCACCTAGATAAGAATAAAAACGATAACAAAGGTAGGATGGAGATTAGGGTAGAAGGTAGAAAAGAGAATGTATGTGAGGGTCATTCTCTGAAATGCATATATTTTAATGCAAGAAGCATAGTGAACAAGGTAGACGAGCTTAGAGCATGGACAGATACTTGGGATCATGATACTGTGGCAATTAGTGAGACCTGGCTACAAGAGGGGCAGGACTGGCAACTTAACGTTTCAGGATACATTTGTTTTAGATGTGATAGATCAGGGGGTAAAAAAGGGGGAGGAGTTGCTCTGCTTGTTAAGGAGGACATTACTGCCGTGAGGTGGCAAGATGGTCTGGAGGGATTGTCCAGTGAGGCTGTTTGGGTGGAATTGAGGGGTGAAGGAGACATGAGGGTGCTAATAGGGGTGTATTACAGACCACCAAATGGGTCAAGAAAACGAGAGGAACAAATGTGTAGAGAGATAACGTATATGTGTGAGCATCATAAGGTAGTGATCATGGGAGATTTTAACTTCCCTCACATTGATTGGGATACCCATACAGTTAGAGGGCTGGATGGGCTAGAGTTCGTTAAATGTGTTCAAGATTGTTTCCTGAATCAATTAGTAGAAGAACTGACTCGGGACAGTGTAATACTGGATCTCCTGTTAGGGAACGAGCTAGGTCAGGTATCAGACATTAATGTTGGAGATCCAATTGGGTCTAGTGATCATAATTCTGTTAGTTTTAAGGTAGTTTTAGGGAGGAGCAAGGAGGGGTCTAAAGTTGAGGTTCTGGATTGGAGAAGAGCAAATTTCGAAGGAATAAGAAGGGATTTGGGGAGCATTGAGTGGGACAGGATATGTTCAGGTGAGGGTGTAAATGAGAAATGGAGGATATTCAAAAAATAAATTTTGAGGGTACAGAGTAGTTATGTCCTAGTGAGGATCAAAGGAAAGGCTGGAAGTCATAGGGAGGCTTGGTTTTCGAGGAATATTGGAAATTTGGTTAGGAGAAAAAGGGAGGTGTACAAGAGGTATAAAGAACAGAGAGCTGACAATTTGAAGGAGGACTACAAGGAGTGTAGAAGGAATCTTAAGAAAGAAATTAGAAAGGCCAAAAAAAGGCACGAAGAGGCTTTGGCGGACAGAGTAAAAATAAATCCAAAGGGTTTCTATAAGTACATTAAAAGTAAAAGATAAGTGAGGGATAAAATTGGACCCCTTGTAGATAGTGAGGGTAGGCTGAGTGAGAATTCAGAGGAAATGGGGGAAATTTTGAATTATTTCTTTGCATTCACTAGGGAAAAAAATATTGAACCAGTTGAGGTTAAGAAAAATAGTGGGGAGGTAATGAAGCATATAAGGATAACCGAGGAGGTAGTGATGGCTGTGTTGAAAAAGATAAAGGTGGATAAATCTCCGGGACTGGACAAAATATTCCCAAGGACACTCAGGGAGGCTAGTGGACAGATAGTGGGGCCATTTACAGAGATATTTAGGATGTTACTGGCCACAGGGGTAGTGCCAAAGGATTGGAGGGTGGCGCATGTGGTTCCGCTGTTTAAGAAAGGGTCTAAATGTAAACATGGGAATTATAGGCCCGTGTGTCTGACGTCTGTGGTGGGCAAGTTGATGGAAAGTGTTCTGATGGATGGTATTTACAATTATTTGGAGGTACAGGGATTGCTAGGGAGTACTCAGCATGGTTTTGTCAGGGGTAGATCATGCTTGACAAACCTGATTGAGTTTTTCAAGGGGGTTACAAAAAAGGTTGATGAAGGGAAAGCTGTGGATGTTGTCTATTTAGACTTTAGTAAAGCTTTTGACAAAGTTCCCCACAGGAGGTTAGGAAAAAAGGTGGAGGCATTAGGTATAAATGAGGAGGTAGTGAAATGGATTCAGCATGGTTGGATGGGAGGTGTCAGAGAGTAGTGGTAGAAAATTGTTTGTCCAATTGGAGGCCGGTGACTAGTGGAGTTCCTCAGGGATCGGTCCTCGGTCCACTATTGTTTGCTATATATATTAACGATCTGGAAGTCGGGGTGGAGAATTGGATAAGCAAGTTTGCGGATGATACAAAGATTGGTGTGGTGGACAGTGAGGAAGATTACCGTAGATTAAAAGGAGATTTAGGAAGGCTGGAGGTGTGGGCTGAGAAATGGCTGATGGAATTTAATACAGATAAGTGTGAGGTGTTACATTTTGGAAAGGCAAATCTAAATAGATCATATGCATTAAATGATAGGCTATTGAGATGTGCAGAGCAACAAAGGGATTTAGGAGTTGTGGTAAATAGTACCCTCAAGGCTGATACTCAGGTAGATGGTGTGGTGAAGAAGGCATTTGGAATGTTGGCCTTCATAAATCGGAGTATTGAATTCAAGAGTAGGGAGGTTATGATGAAATTGTACAAGGCATTGGTGAGGCCAAATTTGGAGTACTGTGTACAGTTTTGGTCACCAAATTATAAGAAAGATATAAACAAAATAGAGAGAGTGCAGAGAAGGTTCACGAGAATGTTGACAGGATTTCAGGGTCTGAGTTACAGGGAAAGGTTGTGCAAACTGGGGCTTTTTTCTCTGGAGCGTAGAAGATTTAGAGGGGACTTGATAGAGGTGTTTAAGATTTTAAAAGGGACAGACAGATTAAATGTGGATAGGCTTTTTCAATTAAGAGTGGGGGAGATTCAAACTAGAGGGCATGGTTTAAAATTGAAGGGGGAAAATTATAAGGGGAACATGAGGGGAAATTTCTTTACGCAAAGGGTGGTGGGGATGTGGAATGAGCTTCCGACAGACGTGGTCGAGGCGGGATCATTGGTTACATTTAAGGAAAGTCTGGATAGTTACATGGATAGGAGAGGACTGGAGGGGTATGGACCGGGTTCTGGTCACTGGGACTAGGAGGGTGGGGATTTGTTACGGCATGGACTAGTAGGGCCGAACTGGCCTGTTCTGTGCTGTAAGTGGTTATATGGTTATGGTTATATGGACAGCTATTGGTGAAGTAAGGCTGAGCCCAATCATTAATGCAGATGTTTACTTTACCATGAGTTAAGTACAGTGAAGTTGTAGCCAAATTCAAGTAATTCAAATAACTTCATAAGCATACAAGATACAGATATCAAATTTTTCATATCTTATTTTCCTTTAAAAATTCTCATAACATTCTTTGCAGAAAATTCTCTGCTGTCATTTTTATCCAGCATCAGAAATGGATTAACGAATAGTTCAACCAAACAGTCAAAGAATTTAGTGCAATATACCAGTGCTAGAGAAGCTTAGTAGGCCACACACCGTCCATAGGAAGGAAAGGAATTTGATCAACATTTTGGACCTGAGCCTTTCATCGAGTTATGAGCAGAAAGCAGGCAGGCGCCTCATAAAAGTCAGGGGATGGAGGGGGAAGGAGCAAGGGGAGGTGCACAATGGATCAAGGCAAGAGGTCATGGATTGATATGGGTGAGAGGGCAGAGGGAAAAACAGCTGGGGTTAGGGGGAGGGGTAGCTCTGGAGAGTGAAGGGGAGGGAAAGCAGTATGAAGGGAGAGAGATGGATCAGGAAAGAGAAATAGACAGGGGAGGGGGGTGACAGAAACTGGAGAAATTGATGTTAATGCCATCTGGCTCAATAGTGCCCAGACAGAATATTAGGTGTTGTTCCTCCAATTGTGGGTGGCCTCAATTTGGCAGTGCATGAGACCATGGATAGACATGTCAGCTTAGGAACAGAATGTGGAATTGAAATGGATAACCACTGGGAGGTCCATATTGTTGCAGGGATCAGAGCCAAGGTGCTCTACAAAATGATCTCCCACACTGTGTCCAGTCTTTCTGATGTACAGAAGGCCACGACAGGAGCACTGGATCTAATAGACAACCCCTGCAGATTTACAATTGAAGGGCTTCTTCACTTGAAAAGACTGTTTGGGGCTCTGAATGGTGTTGAGGGAGGAGATGTGGATGCAAGTGCAGCATTTCAGTGAAAAAATTGTTGTTTAGCCTTTGGATGCATTTTATTTGTCTGTATGTGTGTTACATTTGCTTGTGCTTGCATGTTTTTGCACTGAAGACCGGAGAAAGCTGTTTCGCCAGGTTCTACTTGTACAATCAAATGATAATAAACTTGAACTTGGAGAAGCTGGTTTTATTTGCCAAATTAACTCCCTTTTGATTAGCTTCTAAACTGGAGAATAACCTGGTTAAAAAATATCAAAATACTCCTTCCTCCTTTTTGCAATAACAAAACAAAATCCATGAGAAATACTGAGAATTTCAGGTTTTCAATAATGTTACTGACTGAAAGAGCAAGGCAACACTCCATGCAGTCCTGTTTTGCAAGCAGACATTGGCCACTGAAAGAATTCAAAGTAATCACACAAAATCTTACCTCCTTGTTAGATGAAAATATGTTTGCTCCATCAAGATTAACATTGATTGATCCTGTGAATGATCTTGTGTATGTTTAATTTACCATCTTATAAGAAATCAAGTATGTCTGCTCTCCTGTAAAAAATAGCCTTCAATCCCCTTGCTATTTAGATATAGATACATACATAATATATATAGAGAGAGAGAGACACACACACACACATTTATTTATTTTTTTGGTAAAAAATAATTTATCACTTTCATACACAGATCTCCTCTTGCCTTTTTAACGAATGAATAATGAAACATCTACTGCAGGGTCCTAAATCATTAGTGGAAATTGCTAAGTCATTAGCTCACTTCCCCCATGAATTATGTTTTCTGTGGCAATATGCTCTAATATGTGACTGAATGAGACCTCTGAAGGAGCATAAATTTTTTTTAAAGTCTTATTAGTGGTTGTATGGCCTGATGGGTGTTTATTGCCTCCGGTAAATAAAACAAACATTAATTGTAAGTATTTTTATCCCTTATGCTCTTCTAAAGCTTATCTGGGATTCATTTCATGGACATGTAATTTGACAGGATCTCGGCCAAGTGACCATGCTCTTGTTTAACCTTTAGAGGGGAGTGTTATTAGCTTTAGGTGAAGGAACCTGTGGTTCAAATCAGATGCACCCACCTTCCATCCACATGTGCTTACCACCATATTTACAGATTGTTTAAAATGTGAACACTGCAGTTTGAGATTATTAAACTCAGCAGGCCAGAAATTTCCCTGGATTGTACTTCCACTGCTCATGTCAGCCAGTTATTTACCCAATAAGCCACAAAGGAGCTGGAACTTCATTGTACAGCACACATTTCAGAATTGTTCCCCAAATAAAACAAAGAAAATCAAGATGTCAGGGGAATATCACGAATTTAGATTAATTTGATTACAAAAAAGGAATGAGTATCAGGCTACATTTTATGCACAAATTTTGTTGTTAAAATTTTGTTACTTGACATTTCCTCCAAATGTCCCAATGAAAAACATTTTCAAGTTGTATTTATTTGACTTACTGAATCATACATTTGTGTGCAATAGCAACTTTTTTGCCAGACTCAAAAGGATAGAACAGAGAATATTACAGCACAGTTTTGGCTCTTCAGCCCACAATGTTGGGAAAGTTGTGTACCAGAACTCCTCCACCACCACTCCCAGTAATGAATACCAAGCATCCACCTCTCAGTGAGTAAAAATCTTACCTCTAAAATCTCCCCTAAACTTTCCTGCACTCTCTTTAAAACGATGTCCTCTAGAATTTGCTATGGTCACCCCAGAAAAAAAGGAGCTTGTTGTCCACATAATCTTATACATTTCTGTTAAGTCACTTCCCATCTTTTGGCATTCCAAAGAGAAAAGCTCTGCCAACCTTGCTTCATAGGACATGTTCTCCATTCCAGGCAACATCTGGTAAATCTCCTCTGTACCTTCTCCAAAGCAATCCTTCAGGCAATGAGGTGACAAGAACAGAATGTAATACTCCAAGTTTGGTCTAATCAGAGTTTTATAAAGCTGCAACTTGATCTCTTGGCTCTTGAACTCAATCCTACAATTTACGAAGGTAAACAAAGTTCAAATTTCACATTTATTTTCAGAGTACCCACATGACATCACACAGAATCCTGAGATACTTTTTCCTGCGGGCCAGACAGAATTTCTAATTACCAGTAGCTATAACCTGTACTCAAGAAGAAATGTGTGCAAAAGAAAAAAAAAGTAAACAAAAGAAAGAAACAAAGGGTCTGTAGAAATACAGAAAATAAATATTCAGTCATCAATAATGACCAAAGTAAGAGTACTTAAACAAGTATCTGAATGTGTCTGTTGATGGTTGAGTGGTAGCAGTTCAAAGTTCAAATATATTGTCCGAGGACATCACATACCACCCTGAGATTTTTTTTCCTGTGGACCAGACAGAATTTCTCCTTATCAGTAACTGTACTTTAGAAAAAGATGTATACAAAAGAGAGAAACATAAACAAACTGACTGTACAATGCAGAAAAGAAATTTTAAAAAATAAATAATGTGCAAAGTAAGAATCCTTAAATTAGCCTCTGATTGACTCTGTTGTTTAGGAGTCTGATGGTGGAGGGGTAGCAACTGTTACTGAACTTGATAGTATGAGTCCTGTGACATCCGTACCCCTTTCCTGATGGCAGCAGTGAGAACAGAGCATGTCCTAGGTGGTGAAGATCCTTGATGATTGCTGCTGCTCTTTGACAGCAGTGTTCCATGTAAATGTACTCGATGGTGGGGTAAGTTTTGTCTATGATTTACAGTGTTGTGTCCACTACCTTTTCCAGGGTTTTACGCTCAGAGGTACTGGTGCGCCCATACCAGGCTGTGATGGAGCCAGTCACCACAATTTCCACGACACATCTTTGGAAGTTGGCCAAGGTACTAGATGTCATACCAAACCTCCGCAAAATTCTGGGAAGTAGGCATACTTTTATGATTTCTTCACTATGGAATTGGTGTAATGGACCCAGTCTTCATTGGGCAATCAGCAGTGGAAATGTTTAAGAACCAAATTCTTGGGTGTCAACATCTCTGAAAATCTATCCTGGGGTCTCAATGTCGATGCAATCTTGAAGAAGGCTCGCCAGCAGGTATACTTTGTGAGGAGTTTGAGGAGATTTGCAATGTCACCAAAAACTCTTGCAAACTTCTACAGGTGTACCACGGAGAGCATTCTGAGTGGTTGCATCACTGCCTGATATGAAGGTGCTAATGCACAAGACAGGAAAATACAATAAAGAGTTGTGAAGTCAGTCAGTGCCATCATGGGCACCAGTCTTCACTCCGCTGAGGACATCTACAAGATACAGGGTCTCACAAAAGCAACCTCTATCCTCAAGGATTCTCAACACCCAGGCCATGCCCTCTTCACACTGCTATCATCACAAAGGAGGTCCAGGAGCCTGAAGACAAACACCCAATGGTACAAAAACAGCTTCTTCCCCTCTGCCATCAGATTTCTGAATGAACAATGAACCACAGACACTACCTCACTTTCTCTTCTTCTTCCACTGATTTATTTATGGTAAAACCCATGGTATCCAGCACCTAAGGGGATTGATAGATGCTGGATAAGTGTATTTTCCAGTTGTTTGAGACTTACTTTCACTAATGCCAAATGAACCTGCAATAAGAATAAACAGTTTAAAGGACAAAAATACTATACTGTACTTCACTTGCATGAATTTATAAACTTTAAGGCATTTTACTTTATTTTCAGTCACATTCTTTGAAAACATTTAACCATCGCTGCATCTACAGGTTCCTCCCCCTCCAATGAGCTGCCCAAAAGACAGTAACATTATATATAATCAACACCCCCTCCCCCAAGTTTATAGATAAAGCCTCTGACGGGGGCAACTTACTAAGCAGGGATAAGGAGATCCTAAGAGAGTCACCTCAACAGCGAGCAGCATTAACTAACTCTTCATCCTAGATGATGCCATTGCTATTTCACACAACTTTATTCAAATAGCTGCTACGAGCAAAGCACGACCAACACACTCTGCTGGCTGAATATTTGTTCCCATCTTCGCCAAAGGTTATTGTGTTACTTTAGAGAATATTTACTTTCACAATTTTTACCTCTTAATTTATTCTTATATATTTTAATTTTTGAATTTATTTTCGTCAATTTTTTTTTGCCAGTTCTTTGAATTCCAGATACCAGAGGTTTTACTGTATTTTTTAAAAATGTAATTGAGAGCAATATATGTACTTGCAATGCTCTGTGAAACAACAAATTTCTGCAGCATCCCCAATTAGACCAGGAACTCTCGTCCAGTGAATCTGTGCCCAAGTAGACTCAGTGCAGCAGGATCATCATTCATTATGAAGGAGAGGAAAAGTTGTAAGTGATAGGTCATTCATATTTTTCTGATAACAAGCAAAATATCCACAGAATATTTTATAATCGTGTTTAAAATAAATTGGACTGAATTGGAACTAAGCAACTAACCTGGGCTTTAAATGTCGCTCGCTACTGCACTTTTTTTTCCCTAATTTTGCTGTTTTAAACCAAATTAACCCAATCATGTCACTGATTAGAATATTTTATTGTTCACATGTGATCAATAAATGTTGATACTCCTTTTGTGCTAGAAGCAGTTTTAAACAAAATACATAGCTGTCAATATAATATTTGTATGCAGTAGAATATGCTAATCAGTTACATGACCAGGATAACCTGGGGAAAATTTCACAATAGGAAAAATGCACAGCAATTAATAACATGGAATGCCCAGATTAGCAACTTAGTTGTAATTCAGTCCAAAGCAAAAGTTGTTGCATTTGCTCAAAACTTTTCTTAATAACTAAAAATACCTAATTTTGCAAAATAATAACTCAGATTTCCCATTGCAACAACTGAAGAAAACCAGCCTGTCCTATAGATTATCAGTGAAGCTAAACTTCATGAAGCTAATATCTCCTGTCACATTCACTAATTGTGTTTGATTTCCCAAGAGTGGTCATCAAATATTTTTCCACATTGTCCCCTTTCATCTTTTTTTTCCACTTTCACTCCCTTTCTTCCACATCCACTTATTGTGTTTCTACACTCATATGGTCCAAGCAGTCTCTATTCCAGATAACATGATCCACCATCTTCCTCTGTTAGATGCATGTAGCATGATTATATATCTAATAAATTGCACATCTGAACGTATCAGTTCCTAATGTTCCACTGCTCACCTGATGCAAGCACATCAGTTCGTGTATATCTCTCACATTATGTATATATGCACAGGCAGGTGGAATATGCTTCCCCAATTCTAATTGTTGCACAGAACAGCCTGGCAAACAAAATATGTTGAAATTATGTTTGATTGGTACATCCAGTGAAATCATCAATATGTTCAATATGAAAGAAAGGCATCAACATCTGCCAACACTGAATAACTGTAGCAATAAAAGAATGGGACTTTGAGCCTACTACTTGGGGCAAATGGGAAATGAGACCAGCAAATGAACATTCATTCTATTCTCAGTCAAGGAAATGGACCAGGTAAAGGCGTTTATTAATAAATGAATCACATGGAAACAGCTAGGTTAAGGAAAAAAAATTCATTTGGGCTCTGCTTGTAGGAGCTCAAGGTGCACTTGTCATGTCTTCAACAAGTATTCCCATGCTCTTGGTATAAAAGTAATCCTACCACTAGAAAATATTAAAATAAGACCTATTGTGCTTCATATTTTAAAAAAATTACTTCCAAAGTATGGTGTACATATTATTGGACAGAACTTAAGTAAATACATATATTTCAGGTCTGAACAACTGAGTTTCCAAAAGCTGCACTGTTAAATTTCATGTCTGGATCAAAAAAAATCCTGAGGAGCTCAATGTATTTTATATTTGCACTATGTGCAGTAAATTGTTTTTCCTTGGCTTAGTTAAGAGATAAATCTTCTCCTTTTGTTCTTGACATCTTACTTTTGGTGCAGACTGCAGTACTATAGCTGAAACTCTGCCATGGATACCATTAAGATCTCTCATGCAGAGAACAATCTGTACACTAAAGGCTTTTTATTTTAACAGAGTGCTGTATATTTAAATGATGGGCTAAAAAAGTACCTCTTAGTGGTAATTCTAAAGAGCAATATATCACCAATGAGTAAACAGAGTAATGTGCTCAGGGTTTTTAAAACACAAGATAGTGAGAGCAGCACTGGAAAGTGACAGACAATTTTATCATTTATCCCTGCAAATACAAATGAAAACCAATGAGGGGATTTTTATCTCTAAGTGGGGTACGGGTTAGGGCCCAGAAATAGAAAATATGATGCACTATTGAAAACTGTCATCTCATCTTGGTCTTTGTTCAAGTGGAAGAAATTTTCATGACTGAAGCAAAATGCAAACAAATCACAAAACATAAAATGCTGAAAACACTCAGCAGGTCAGGCAGCATCCACGGGGAGAAAAACAGTCAACACATCAGGTTACTGAGCCTTTGGAGAAGTGGGGAAGCAATGGAACAGATATATTTTAAGTTGCAGAAAGGGAAAAGGTGAATAGAGAATATCTGTGACGAGAGTTATTAAGATGCCAATTACATTAATTTCTAGCATAGACAAAAGCAAAGCAATCAACTGAAATATCCAGCAAACATCAGCGGCAGGAGAAAAAACAAAGCAGTCACTTACAATGAATTGAATATTGAGTCCAGAGAACTACAACACAGCCAAACTAAAAAGTAGACCTTTTCTGTGAGCTTATTTTTAAAATCTTTGGAAAAATGTAGAAGACCAAAGACAGAGTGTGGTGAAAAATTGAAAGTCTTATATTCATCCTTGCAGAGGTTACCTTGACAACTTTGATCTACATCATATCATTTTTGTTCTCTCCACCTTTCTCCCCTGCTACATTTGTCTTCTCACCTTTCCAGTCTTGATGAAGGGTCATTGACTTGAAAATTCAACTTTTAAAAAAATGTCTCTGGAGCTACCTGACCTGTGAAACTGATCCACCATTTTCTGTTTGTGTTTAGGATTACCACCACTTTTTGCTTTAATATGAACAATGGTGTTTCCCAATAATCAAAAATTATCATCCTTTTCTTTTGAAAGTAAACAAGTTGCGGTTTGCAGGGAGAATTCCAATTCAGTCATCCATAGTCAACAATTCAGACAACAATTGCAGATCATCAGCTTTCCAGAATTCAGTAATTATTTTTCCTTTTAACAAATGATTATTGTTATGTAGCCTCACCCAATTATACTCTCTCAATTCTGACCTGTAATTCACTAATCATTTTGATATCTGGCGCCACGGTTAGAGTAGCGGTTAGCACAATTCTATTACAGCACCAGTGACCGGGTTTGTATCTGATGCTGTCTTCAAGGAGTTTGTTCATTCTCCCTCTGTGCATGGAGTTCCTCTAGGTGCTCCAGTTTCTTCTTACCTTTCAAAAGATACTGGGGTTATTATGGTCCGGAAGGGCATGTTACCATGCTGTATGTCTAAATTACCACTTTACTTCAGCTTTAATCCATCATCTCTCTCGACTTCCACCCTTATACAGACTCTCCCCTAGATTCTCTCCTACTCTTTAACATTATGAAGAAAGGTCACTTAGAAGGGGAAGCCTGGAAGAGTATCCCACAGGGAAGACGGCAGCAGACCAGCAAGGGGCTCAAAGCTGAGGGACTAATACCATGCAGCTGGAGTCAAGCTTATGAGAATCAGATATTAGGACCAGAATTCATGAGGGTGCTGCTGGTGAACAGGGCTCCCAAAGGTCCTCAGTTGTGGAAAGCTTCTTGATCATATGAGGATTGGAACCATGAACTCAGGTTCACTGCTGGATCAAGCAGAGGGCTGTGTGGCTGCAGAGATTATGGGAGCATAGCAAATGAACCCATGGACACAGTATCTCTGAAAGGACTCTTGTTTTGCTTCTCTTTCTCTTATTGGTGGGAGTGTTGAACTCATAGTGACTTTACTGCAAGTTTGGTGTGCTCTCCAAGAAGCTTCTACCTTGACCCATGTTTGTTCTAAAATTTGTTTTCCTTTTTACAAAAGGTCCATCAGAATCAAAAATGACATCTGTCAGGCTTGCTGTGCCTTCCAACGATTGAGGAACTGTTCTCTGACAGCTAAGCATGCTGTTACTCAGAAGGATGGGAGGTTGCAGTCTTAAGATTTCTTTCTCCATCCTCTGCTAGTGTCATTCTGCCTCAGCAGTTTCCCAACAAGGAGAATAAGATGACATCATAAGCTCACAGAACTATCTTGACTACACCATTTCACACCCAGCTCTCTGTAAGAATTCTATTTTCCCAGTTTCCACATTCCATTGTGTCAAATCTGACAAAAAAAATGTCATCACCAGTGCTTCTGTGATGTCTTACGTTTTCTCCTCTATATAATGACAGGGCTCAACCCCATTTACTCCATTTCTTGATCTTACATTCTAACCACATCCATCCAGAGAAGGATGGCATTCCTCTCATCATCCTTCCACCCCAACAACTTCACGATTAGTGAACTTCCACCTCCTTCAAAAGTAATGCATCAACTGGATACTTCCTCCCTGCCTTCATCAGCATCCCATGGGTCAATTGCCTCCAGGCTCCCTGGGTCATTCTACATCTGCATCAACACCCACATCTCTTCTTAAGACACCTTCCCAAGCAACAGCAGGAGATGCAAGACCTGCTTTTTAACCCTTCCCTTCCAAGCATCAAGGGATCCAAATGTTTCTTTCCCAGTGACAGAGTGATTCACTTCTTCTAGTCTGCTCTACACAGGGCAAGACAAACATAGATTGGACAAAAACCTCCATTCTGTCTACAAAGGTGATCCTGAAATTCTAGTGCTTTTAACTTGTGATTTTCCAGCCCATTCCCACTTTGACCTCTGTCTTTTAACTTTTTCCAACAATATAGTGGTGTAGTGTTTGATGTTTTGGACTCAACATTCAGCCATTTCAAACAGGCATTCTTTCCAGTTTGTATCAGAACTGGCCACTTCTCAGAAGTGGTCATCAACCTTCGACATTGATTATGTTTTTTCTCTCATTACAGTTACTGTCTGATCTTTTGAAAAAGCACATAAGCTCAAAGAACTTTTCGTTGGAAAAAAAATTAGAACAGAGAAAATGTCCACATCACATCCAAAAAAATTACCAGAGTGACAGTTTGTTAACTGGAGGAGTTAGTGCTTCAATCAGCTTTCTCAAAGATACAGAAATACTGCCTTGCACGTGAACGGCTTTTGAATAGACAAATGAAAGCTCAATGTATCAATGCACTTGAAGGTTAAATTTTGCTCCTTTAAACCAGGGGCAACTTGGAGAAAGAAGCAAGAAACCTGCTCTAATTACCAAAACAGTCCAATGTGCTAATTCAGCACAGATCTACATAACTTATCAACATGAACAGCAAGATCAATGCTTATTTAAAGTTATTCTACATCAAACTACTGACCATGCAGAAACAAATAGCTCGATTCTAGAATCAGACTTCATCCTCATCCAGTTAAAATGACCTCGGTTACATACAGCAAGTGATTCCTGAAAAATCTATTGAATAACAGATGGGAAGAGATTAAATAAATAGAAATGGTATGAAAGGGATGTCAGCTCATGGTTTCCTCGTCCAGTTACGTCATCTCATATTCAACTGTATAAGATCATGACAGGAAGCATTATATGTCGCATTCAATACTCTTGATCCTTACTTGTTCTTGACATAAATACTTTTGTTCCCAACTAACTATTGGAATTTCTTCTCCAAACCTCCCCTCTTTTTCCCCTTTGTTCATAACACAAGCAAGCTTGATTAAATTTAAGATGTCTTAAATGCTCGATGTAAACTTTCATTTGATCATACCCCCACAAAGCATTATGCAACCTTTCACTATGATAAAGATGCTATTTAATTCAGTAAATGTTACTACTAAAAGATGACACCAAATCAACAAATTTTGCTGGAATCTATTCTTCCAATTCAACATGATAAAAGTACAAATAAGAATATCTTCTGATGTCCAATTTTCCATAAAAGTCAGTCACATTAAATCAGCATCTCTTTGTGATCAGAGTTTGTATCATACAATCAAATTCTGCAAAACATCCTAAAACTTTTAATGTTAAATCATATGTCCTACATTGTTTATCTCACCACAAATCATATTGTCTTTCCTCAAAATTATTTTCATGACTTAATATTTCAAATGTGTCTTTAATGTCATGCACAAGCTGAGAGTAATTTATTTCAAACTGTAAGTGAAAGGTTCTTGAGAGGCATCCTCATGTTTGATTTTTTAATCTTTCCTAATAACCTTGCATGATATGGATTCAAACAATTTTGCATTTGAACCAGTTTGCATTTGAACAAATCACAAAGATAAGCGTATACAGAGCCGTTGTCATACCCACACTCCTGTTCAGCTCTGAATCATGGGTCCTCTACCGGCATCACCTACGGCTCCTAGAACGCTTCCACCAGCGTTGTCTCCGCTCCATCCTCAACATCCATTGGAGCGCTTTCATCCCTAACGTCGAAGTACTCGAGATGGCAGAGGTTGACAGCATCGAGTCCACGCTGCTGAAGATCCAGCTGCGCTGGGTGGGTCACGTCTCCAGAATGGAGGACCATCGCCTTCCCAAGATTGTGTTATATGGCGAGCTCTCTACTGGCCACCGTGACAGAGATGCACCAAAGAAAAGGTACAAGGACTGCCTAAAGAAATCTCTTGGTGCCTGCCACATTGACCACCGCCAGTGGGCTGATATTGCCTCAAACCGTGCATCTTGGTACCTCACAGTTTGGCGGGCAGCAACCTCCTTTGAAGAAGACCGCAGAGCCCACCTCACTGACAAAAGGCAAAGGAGGAAAAACCCAACGCCCAACCCCAACCAACCAATTTTCCCCTGCAGCTGCTGCAACCGTCTCTGCCTGTCCCGCATCGGACTTGTCAGCCACAAACGAGCCTGCAGCTGACGTGGACTTTTTACCCCCTCCATAAATCTTTGTCCGCGAAGCCAAGCCAAAGAAGAAGAGGAGGGTAGCTCATGTTGTTCCATTGTTTAAAAAAGGCTTCAAAAGTAAACCAAGAAATTACAGACATGCAAGCCTGACATCCATAGTAGGTAAATTATTAGAGAGTGTTCTGAGAGATTGGATAGACAAGTATTTGGACAGCCAGGAGCTGATGAAGGATAGTCAGCATGGCTTTGAGCGTGGTGGGCTGAGTTTAACAAATCTTATAAGGTTTTTCGAGTAGGTTATCAAAAGAAAAGGATGAAGAAAAAGCTGCAGATGTTGTTTACATGGACTTTAGTAAATCCTTTGACAAGGTCCCATGTGGCAGGTTAATTCAGTAGGTTCAAACACTAGGTATCCATGGGGAGGTTGTAAACTGGATTCAAAAATGGCTGAATGGGAGAAGACAGAGAGTGATAGTGGATGATTGCTTCTCATATAGGAGGCCTGTGTTTAGTCGTGTACCTCAGCAATCAGTGCTCGGACCATTGTTGTTTGATGTCTACATCAATGATCTAGATGATAATGTGGGAAATTGAATCAGCAATTTTGCTGATGACACTAAGATTAGGTGCATTGTGGACGGTGAGGAAGGATTTCAAAGCTTGCCAAGGGATCGAGACCAACTGTAAAAATGGGACAGTAAAATGGTACAAGGAGTCTAATGCAGACAGGTGTGAGGTGTTGCATTTCAGAAAGACAAACCAAGGTAGGACATACACAGTTAATGGTAGGGCACTGAGGAGTGCGGGGGAACAAAGGGATTTGGGAATACAGATACATAATTCCCTAAAAGTGGTGTCGCAGGTGGATAGAGTTGTAAAGAAAGCATTTGGCATTTTGGCCTTCATAAATCAAAGTATTGAGAATAGGAGTTGGGAAGATATAGTGAGGTTGTATAAGACATTGGTGAGGCCAAATTTGGAGTATTGTGTGCAGTTCTGGTTGCCTAACTACAGGAAGGATATCAGCAAGATTGAAAGAGAGCAGAGAAGATTTACTAGGACATTGGCGGGTCTTCAGGAGTTGAGTTACAGGGAAAGATTTAACAGGTCACTTGGAGCGTAGAAGAATGAGGGGAGATTTGACAGACATTTACAAAATTAGGAGAGGTAATACACAGAGTAAATGTGATTAGAAGAGATAAATATGAGAGAACATGGCTTTATGGTGAAAGGGGAAGTTTTTGGGGGAACATTAAAGGGAACTTCTTCACTCAGAGAGTGGTGGGAGTGTGGAACAAGCTGCCTCCTGTTGTAGTAAATGCGGGTACACTCTTAAGTTTTAAGAATAAATCAGATAGATACATAGATAGGAGAGGTCTGTAAGGTTGTGGAATGGGTGCAGGTCAGTGGAACTAGCAGAATGATGTTTCAGCACAGACCAGAAGGGCCAAATAGCCTGTTTTGTGGTGTAATGTTCTATGATTCAACATGATTGCCGGCTTCAACAATAGCATGGTTGAATTTGATTGTATGCATAAAAAAAAACCAAGATTAGTTTGTATTGTGAAGGCTCCCTTGAGAATAATGCAACTGGAAAGCAAAATGGCAATGCCGGACATCTAGATGCAAGCAGAGAATGTTGAAAATGCTCAGCAAGATAGGGAGCATTGTGGGGAAGAAGAATTGAGCCAACACATCAGGTTGTTTAACAGGTCATCAACTTAAATATTGAATATGTTCATCTCTTAATGGATGCTGCCAGCCTGCTCAGCATTTCCTACAATGACTATGAGTTACTGAATTGGTGGAGTTATCTGGTGTTGATAAAGACAAAGAAATGTTGGAGGAATCCAGCAGATCTCACAGTGTCCATAGGATGTAAAGAAATATTACCAGGATTTTGGACTTGAGCCCTTCCTCAAGGTTGGAGCTAATAGAGTCACGTGATGGAGTAGTGGCCGGACGGTGAACTCCAGCCCTCTCCAAAAAAGTCGGAAAAAATAAAGGAAAACACAAAGGCACAAAAATAAAAATTAAAGTAAAGTGAGTATAAAGGTGGAAAGAAGATGGCGACGAAAAAAGAAAAATCGAAACCAACGGTAAGAAGAGAGGAAGAGAAGACAACGGAAGAAGAAGGAGAAGGCCTTACCTGTTCGAAGAGGCCCGCGGTGGAGAGAGAAACCCGCTCCCTCAGGTCGGTAGAAAGTGGACTACAAAAATGGCTCGCTAAGCCGAGTAAAAGTGCGCAACCGCGCATGCGCGAGGAGTCGCGCATGCGCGATGCGCATGCAAGAAAACACACCGACGGGAGAGGTGACCAGCTGGGGAGTCGATCTCCACAGCCGGCAATGACAGCTACAGAACAGCAGCAGCAAGAGGAGAACATAGAAGACAACGAAAACAAGAAAGAAGAGAAAGGACAACATAGAAACAACAGATGGCCAACCCAGAGGAAGAAGAAGAGGAAGAGGAAGAGTACAGTGAAATAGAAGAAGAAGGGAAAGGCAAGACAAAGGATATACTTTCTCTTATTAAAGAATACATGGAGTCATTTAAAGAATGGCAAGCGCAAGAATTTAATGATTTAAGAAGAAGAATAAACAATACAGAAGAGAAAATGAATAAAATAAATAAGACCTTATCAGAAATGGGAAAAAGAATGGACAAGGTGGAAGAACGCGAAGCAGCAGTAGAAATGGAGGTAGAGGACTTAAAAAAGAAATTAGAGGAATCTAATAAAAAAGTTAAAGAGACACAAGAGCTGTTAGCTCAGAAAATAGATATAATGGAAAATTATAACAGAAGAAATAACATAAAGATAGTGGGCCTTAAGGAAGATGAAGACGGCAAGAATATGAGAGAGTTTATAAAAGATTGGATCCCCAGGATCCTAGGATGTCCAGAACTACAGCAAGAAATGGAAATAGAAAGGGCACATAGAGCATTGGCCTTTAAACCACAACCACAACAAAAGCCAAGATCTATTTTAGTAAAATTCCTAAGATATACTACAAGAGAAAAGGTACTGGAGAAAACAATGAAAAAAGTAAGAGAGGACAACAAGCCACTGGAGTACAAAGGGCAAAAAATCTTCATTTATCCAGATATAAGTTTTGAACTCCTGAAGAAGAGAAAGGAGTTCAATACAGCAAAGGCGATTTTATGGAAGAAAGGGTATAAATTTATACTAAAGCATCCAGCGGTATTGAAAATATTTATTCCAGGACAGCAAAACAGACTATTCTCGGATCCAGTGGAAGCACGAAAATTTGCAGAACAATTACAAAATAGACTGAGAGATGAAGACGTGTAACGAGAGTACAAAAGACTGCGAACTAAAAAGACACATAAGTTTTGAACTCCTGAAGAAGAGGAAGGAGTTCAATACAGCGAAAACGATCTTATGGAAAAAAACTATTCTTGGATCCAGAGGAAGCAAGGAAATTTGCAGAACAACTACAAAACAAGCAGAGAGATAAAGACATGTAATAAGAGTAAAAATGACCACGATTTATATGTATGTGGGTAAAGAGGTATATGTGTGTATATGTATAGTGTGCATACATGAATGTATCCGTATTTAGAGGAAAATATAGAGAGTATAGACAAGAGTTAATAAGGGAAGGAAATGGAATAGAGGGAATAAGGAGGGAATTAAAAGAGTGACCTTTGTTACATATGAAAAGTGAAATCTTTTCTGGGGGGGGTTGGGTGGGGAGGAGTTACGGTCACTGCAAAATCAGCTGACGCTTGTGAGTGAATTCGCAAATCCAAATGGAGAGGGGAGATGTGGTTGTCCGACAAGGGATAAAGGACAACTCAGGAGGGGAAGGGGAGATTGGGGCTAAAGAAGTTTTAAATAGGAGAATAAGGAAAATGTTTGATGTTTTAGGAATGTTGTCTTATAAAGGGTTCAAAACAAGAAAACAGAAATAGATAAGAAGGAAAGGTAATGATGGAGAAACGGAAAGGGAAGATAAACAAAGTATAAAATGGCTACGTTGAACTATATGACTTTAAATATTAATGGAATACATAACCAAATTAAAAGGAAGAAACTGCTAAATTTACTGAAAAAAGAAAAAATTGATATAGCATTTGTGCAAGAAACACATTTAACTGAATTGGAGCACAAGAAATTAAAGAGAGATTGGGTAGGACATGTAACAGCAACATCGTATAATTCAAAAGCAAGAGGAGTAGCTATATTAATTAGTAAAAATGTGCCATTTAAAATAGAAGAGGAAAGAATAGATCCAGCAGGGAGATATGTAATGATAAAATGTCAGATATATTCGGAGTTTTGGAATCTACTCAATGTATATTCACCTAACGAAGAAGATCAAAAGTTTATGCAAGATATCTTTTTGAAGATAGCAGATACGCAAGGGAACATATTAATAGGAGGGGATTTCAACCTGAATTTGGATTCAAATATGGACAAAACTGGGAAAAAAATTAACAGAAAGAACAAAGTAACCAAATTTATAATTAAACTGATGGAAGAAATGCAACTTTTGGATATATGGAGGAAACAACACCCAAAGGAAAAGGAATATTCATATTACTCGGCTAGGCATAAAACATACTCAAGAATAGACCTATTTTTGTTATCAGCTCGTATGCAAGATAGAGTAAGAAAAACAGAATATAAAGCTAGAATACTATCGGACCATTCACCCTTAATATTGACAGTAAAGTTAGAGGACATCCCTCCAAGAATATATAGATGGAGATTAAACCCCATGTTACTTAAAAGGCAGGATTTTAGAGAATTTATTGAAAGACAAATTAAAATGTATTTTGAAATAAATACAAAATCAGTGAAAGATAAGTTTATACTATGGGATGCAATGAAAGCATTCATTAGAGGGCAAATAATAAGTTATGTAACCAAGATGAAAAAGGACTATAATCAGGAAACAGAGCAGTTGGAAAGGGAAATAGTAAATATAGAAAAAGAATTACCAATGAAGGAAGATACAACTAAAAGAAGAGAATTGGCGGATAAAAAAATAAAATATGAAACACTACAAACATATAAGGTGGAGAAGAATATAATGAAGACAAAAGAGAAATATTATGAACTAGGTGAAAAAAAGCACAAAATCCTAGCATGGCAGCTTAAGACAGAACAAGCTAAGAAAATGGTACTGGCATCAAGGAAAAAAGACAAACAAATTACATATAATCCAAAAGAAATTAAGGAAAACTTTAGAGAATTCTATGAACAATTATACCGAACTGAAAACGAAGGGAAAGAAGGGAAAATAGATCAATTTCTAACTAAAATTGAACTACCAAAACTACAAATAGAGGAACAAAATAAATTAACAGAGCCATTTGAAATAGTAGAAATACAAGAGATAATTAAAAAATTACCAAATAATAAGACACCAGGAGAGGATGGATTCCCAATAGAATTCTATAAAACATTTAAAGACTTATTAATTCTGCCCCTCCTGGAAGTAATCAACCAGATTGATAAAACACAAAGCTTACCAGATTCATGTAAAACAGCAATAATTACAGTAATACTAAAGCAAGGGAAAGATCCACTCACACCAGCGTCATATAGACCAATATCTTTACTTAACACAGATTATAAGATAATAGCTAAACTATTAGCAAACAGATTAGCAGAGTATTACCGAAAATGGTAAATCTAGACCAAACTGGATTTATCAAAAAAAGACGCACAACAGACAATATTTGTAAATTTATTAACTTAATTCATGCAGTAGAAGGGAATAAAGCGCCAACAGTAGCAGTTGCTTTAGACGCAGAGAAGGCCTTTGACAGAGTAGAATGGAATTATTTGTTCAAAGTTTTGCAAAAATTCAGTTTACCGGAGAAGTATATTAATTGGATTAAAGCATTATATAAGGGACCATTAGCGAAAGTGACAGTAAATGGACATGTATCAAAGCAATTTAACTTAAGCAGGTCAACACGGCAGGGATGCCCACTATCACCTTTATTGTTTGTGTTAGCTATAGAACCACTAGCAGAATTGATAAGAACAGAAAATAATATAAAAGGGATAAAAATAAAAGACAAGGAATATAAAATCAGTTTATTTGCGGATGATGTTATAGTATACTTAACAGAACCAGAACTATCAATAAAAGAATTATATAAGAAATTGAAGGAATATGGAGAAGTGTCGGGTTACAAGATCAACGTAAATAAAAGTGAAGCAATGCCTATGAATAATGCGGATTTCTCAAAATTTAAGAAGGAATCACCATTTAGATGGCAAATGCAAGCAATGAGATACCTAGGTGTACAAATAAATAAAAATCTCGGCCAACTATATAAACTCAATTATTATCCACTAATGAAAAAATTACAGGACGATTTAGAGCATTGGAAAGATTTACCACTAACACTAATAGGAAGGATAAACTGTATTAAAATGAACATTTTTCCAAGGATATTATACCTATTTTAGGCATTGCCAACACAACTGACAGAGAAATTCTTCAAGGAGTTAAAGAAAATAATAAGGAAATTTTTATGGAAAGGGGGGAAACCGAGGATAGCACTAGATAAATTAACAGAATGGTATAAACAAGGAGGCTTACAACTGCCAAACTTTAAAAATTATTATAGAGCCGCACAATTAAGATACCTATCAGATTTTTATCAAACAAGGGAAAAGCCAGATTGGACCAGATTAGAATTAGATAAAATAGGGGAAAAGATACCTGAACACATATTATATAAATGGGATGAAAAATTGGTACAACATAGAAGTTCTCCAGTATTACATCATCTACTCAATATTTGGAAGAAGATTCATGTAGAAAGAAATAAAACAAATTATCAATTACCAAAACTAATATTGTCGCAAAACAAGTTACTCCCTTTTACAATAGATAACCTTTCCTTTAGAGAATGGGAGAAAAAAGGGATTAAAAGAATAGAAAATTGTTTTTCAGGAAATAGATTATTATCCTTTGAACAAATGAAAGATAAATCAATATAACTCAAGATACAGCGCTGGCATATTACCAATTGAGATCCTACTTGAAGGAAGCAGTTTGAGTTTGCCAGAGGGAAGTAACTTTGAATATGTGATTACAGATACAATGATAATCAAAAGATTTATAACAAACATGTATATTAAACTGCAAGAAAAGGAGAATGAGGAAACAAATGGTAAAACTAAACAAAAATGGGAACAAGATTTAAATATAAAGATAAAAAAGGAAACATGGGAGAAGTTATGCTCTGGAACGATGAGAAATACAATAAATACGAGGTTACGTACGATACAATATAACTGGATACACAGGCTATACATTACACCTCAAAAGTTAAATAAATGGGACTCAACAGTATCTGATAGATGTTTTCGATGTAAAAAAGAAATGGGAACAACAATTCATCCAATCTGGACATGTGAGAAAGTAGAAAAATTTTGGGAAGATCTAAATCAGATATTAAATAAAATTACAGAAAACAATATACCAAAGAATCCAGAGATCTTCCTCCTAAGTAACATAAAAAACAAAGAATTTCGAATTGATTTGGAGGATGCACAAAAAAGATTTGTTAAGATAGCTCTAGCCGTAGCAAAAAAATGTATTATGTCAACCTGGAAATTGGAAGATAATTTGAAAATACAACAATGGTATATAGAAATGAATAAATGTATTCCATTAGAAAAAATAACATATAGTTTAAGAAATAATATTGAAATATTCGAACAAATATGGGAGCCTTATATGAAACACAATAGCGAAAACCTACCGGGGACAATCACTACCTAAGTTAACGGAAGGAAAAGGAAATGAAAAGAATGGACTCAGTGGAATTTCTGGTGCATTTTTATTGAATGACAACATTGTCTTACTGGTTTAATGTATCCTAGATTTTGTACCTTAAATGGACGGGAGGGGGGAGGTAGCGAGGGTGGGATGGGAGGAGGGAGGGAGAAAATGGCACTGTATGTGTGAAAAGGAAAAAGTGTGTATCATGGTTAATGTGATTTATGGTGTGAAAAATAAAAAATTGAAAAAAAAAAGGTTGGAGCTAAGAGAAGGAAGGGGCCTATATTAAAAGGCTGCTGAAAAGGGAAGAATGGGACGGTTGATATAGTGGTTAGCGCAACACCATTACATCACCAGCAATTGGGACTGGAGTTCAAATCTCATGCTGTCTGTAAGGAGTTGGTACATGTCTGTGTGGCTATCCTCCAGGGGCTCCAGTTTCCTCCCACCATTCGAAACAAACTGCGAGTGTAAGGAAATTTGGTGTGATTGGGTGGCAGGGGCTCATGGGGCAAAGTTGGCCCTGTTACTGTGCTGCATCTCTAAATTTAAAAAAACAAAATGAGAAGGGGAAGACGACAGACCATCAGACAAAAGGGGTAAATTGGATATGGAAAAATGACAGGAGAGAGGAAAGGTGAGAATTGATTGGGGGAGGGGGCAGATTTTGGCTCTGTGAAAGGAGACAGGGAAAGGGGTGGGGGAGAGAGCTAGAGAGAGAAAGAGAGAGAGAGAGAAAGCTAAAGGAAAGGAGACATAGGGGAAAATGGAGGGGGGTGGTGCTTAACTGAAGCCGGAGAAGTTGATGTTAATGCCATCCAGTTGGAGAATGCCCAAACGAAATAAGGTATTCTTTCTCCAATTGCAATTAGTCTCAGTCCGGCAGTGCTTAAAACCATGGACAGACACGCTGGGAAGGGAATGGGATGGGGAATTGAAATGAATTGCCACTGGGAGATTCACACTGTTGCAGCAGACATCGCCAAGATGCTCAGTGAAGCAATTTTCCAGTCTCTCCAATGTAGCACCAGATGCGGTAGATGACTCCTGCAGATTCATAAATCAAGTGTCACTTCACTTGGAAGGACTGTTTGGGGCCCCAAATGGTGGTGAGGGAGGAGATGTGGGTGCAGGTGGAACACCTCCTGTAATCTCAAGGGTAGGTGCCAAAGGGGCAATTGATGAGAAGGAAGAAGTGGACAAGGTCTATCTTGTAATTTATTTTTATACACTTATAACATAGTAACAGGCCATTTCAGTCCATGAGCCCGTGTCACCCAATAAAGCAACAACCCCTGATATGTTTCAAATAGAGGGAGAAAGCCAGAGCCAGCGGGGAAAACCCACACAGATATTGGCAGAATGTACCAACTCCTTACAGACAGCGTGAGATTTGAACCCAGGTCCCAATCACTGGCATGGCAACTGCTACACTAACCATGCTGCCCTGTGTGTTAGATCTTGGTATAATAACAATAAAATTAAACAAAACTTGGACTTTGAAGCAATTCTTTGATTGGTTTTGTGTATGAAAAGTATAGATAATAAACTGTTGCTAACGAAGATAAATAGATAAAAACAGATTGGTGTGCTCACGCATAAATATACATACACATACACATGTGTGAACACACACTCAGATTTATTGTCAGATACATACATGACATCACATATAACCCTGTGATTCTTTTTTCTTGTGGGTGTGACAGAATTACCACTAATTGGCAGTGCAAAAAAACTGTACACAGCTTAAACATGTAAACAAAGAACTATAATTAGATAATGAATGTAAACAAACTGACTGTGCAATTCAGAGAGAACAAAAAGAAAATCAATAAAATACACAAGTAAGAGTCCTCAAATGCGTCTCTGATTGAGTTTTTTGTTGAGGAGTCTGCTGGTGGAGGGGTGGCAGATGTTCCTGAACCTGGTGGTGAGAGTCTTGTGGCACCTACACCTCTTTCCTGATGACAGAAGTGAAAACAGAGCGTGTGCTGGGTGATGTGGGTCTGGTTGAATGCTGCTGGTCTCCCTGCCTAGGTAATAATGGGGAGGTGTGTGAATGCATGTCTGTGTTACACAACACAGTATAACTCCGATTATCTGAAATCGGATTCTCCAACATTCTCATTTATCCAAGAATTTTGGAGGAGCCTCTAAAAATTTTTTGGAGATAAATGAGAATTTTTAAAACAATTAAAAATCCTCATTTATCTGAATTTTTTGGTGATGCTGAACTCATTTCACAGTTTGAATTAAATTTAACCATGTATGTGCCTGAGTTGCCATTTTGATTCTGACGGAGCACTCAAGGGTTTTGCAATGGCAAAGAGGTCTGCAGATAGCACTGTGTTTGTGAGTAGAATTTCAAGTGTTTGGTGATTTATATACCCATATAACCATTTACGGAGCGGAAACAGGCCATGTTGGCCTTTCGAGTCCGCACCGGTTCACTGATTTTGTGCACCCTCTCTAGGCATTGGTCCCGGTAGATCTTCATTCAATAACGATGGGATCTTACAGTATTTTATCCAGGTTGTTTTTTTTTTGGTGTGAATTAAAATTATTTTACCCTTAAAAAGCCTTCCCTTGTCATTTGTTGTTGTTTAACACTGTTACGTTATTTGCTGTTACTACTGGGCTGTTTAAAAAAAAGACTAGTTATCCAAAAATAAATTATCCGACATAGGTGCGGTTCAGACCATTCTGGATAATCGGAATTATAATGTATGTATTATATTTATATTCACAAATAAATATATACAAGTATTTTGGGATTATTGACTTGGTTTCAAGATTCCTCAGCCTGTGGAAAGGATCTATTTCCCAGCCTGGCAGTCCTAATTTTGAAGCTACTGTACCTCCTTCTTGATGGTAATGCATCAATGATGCCATTTGCTGGATGGAAAGGGTCTTCTATAATTCTTTGAGCCTTTATTTATGCTCCCAACATATATTGGCAATAGAGGAGAGGGAGACCCCAGTGATCTTTTCAGCTGTTTTGATGATCCTTTGTGGATACCATACCACAGAATGATGCAGCCCGAGAGGACACTCTTAATGTAATAAGTTGGCAAGATGGGGGTGGGTAGCCTTTCCCTCCTCAACTTCCTGAGGAAGTGGTGGCACTGCTGCGCCTTCTTGATAATGAGGAGGTGTTGTGGGCCCAGGGTAGGTCCTCCTTTAAATGAAAACCAGGGAACACAACACAACATTCATTTGCATGAAGTCTATGTGTTTGCAATTACAATTCCAGGGAACTGTGAATTTTAAGATACATGTCACCTGTAAATTACATTTCAGGACCATTTCAGTGGTCCTTCATTTGCAAATGTTTTCATTTTCAAAATACTGACAAAATATTTTTAGTAGAATCATACTGATCAATAAATATATAAATCCCATTGCCTTCTGTCCTAACCAATCAATGTCCTTTCATCACATAGATTTTTTGTTATTTGCTGATGCCTTATACATTACTTAACATTTCTTAAACTTCAACGAAATAAATACAGTGGAACCCCATTATAACATGATAGTTGGGGGGAAGTCAAAAAAAATTGCATCACAAAAAAAGCAGGGTTGTGCTAAATCAGGGTTTCACTGTGCATAATATATGCATGCATTAATTACAGCACCAACCCCACCACTTCCCTCTGTTCATGGCAGCACTCACCACCCCACCCCCACCATTCTCAGCAACACACACCACCCCACCACCCCAGTTCTCAGCAACACGTCACCCCACCTTCATCAATACAATGAATTCCCCACCAAGATAAACATTACTATATGTTACTGTACTTAGATACGCCACTTCTAAACATCCGCTGCACCACAGGGTGGCCATCCCTGGTACTGTATCTTTTAAAATTGGCTCGCTTAATGTCCTATCTCAAAAGAATGGAACATGGACGTTAAGGGGTTCAATGACTCATCACGTTATATTCGAATTTGCGTTAAATCAGGGAGCGTTAAATAGGGGTTCCTCTGTATATGACGACTGAATGTCGTCCTCAGAGATGGTCCTAAAGTGATGGAGTGAACAACATTTTTGTAAAAGTAACAACTGTTATCGAGTCGCCAGATTCAGAGGCCAACTTGGATATGAGAATCCACAGTTGACATTTTTCTTGGGTGAAGTGAGGAATTAGACCTTTCTTCCTATGTTAAAGCAAGGGTAATTGGATCAAAGACAGTCAGATTTAAAGGCAATAACTGCAATGCCAGAAATATTAGTATGGAGAAAGCCAACAGGTTTCGAGGATTGTTGTTATTTCAGTAACATTTAATGATTGGCTAATGTAAGATCAGATTAGCACCAAATATTTATGGTTGATCCTTTTCTTCTGGACCTGATACAACTTTATCAGGATTTGACAGTGTGTCAAATAGAAGCAACTAAAAAGTCAGGCTCATCCTGGAAAAATTCACGAGGGTGATCTTGAGTTCTGGTTACCTATCACATTATTTTTTATTCCATTCCGACTCTAACTCTGTCTTTAACCTCTTACACATTCCATAAAAGCTTGATATACACTTGAGCAAGTGTACCTCACATCCTGTCTTGGCACTGTCTTCAGTATTCTGCATTGAAATTAAGAATTATAGATCATCCATTCAAGCCTCATATCTCACAATTGCAACATTCATATTTTTTCTCTCTCTCTTTATATATCAGGTTTCATTCATCTTTTTGTACTTCCAAGCTCTGGCAGCTGGCTAACGCAGTGTATTATAGCATTCAGAACTAAACAATAGTTTCAAGAGTTTTGAACAAACATTTATTCTAATCCTGTACTTCATACTCCAAGCATTGCTTTCTCCCTCTCTCCTAGTATTTGGAAATTTAATTTGCCTTCAATTTGTATTTCCTTCAGATGAATCTTCACCACCTTATTTCAGTCACCCTCATCTCCATTTTTGGCATTCACTCCTCACTGGTTGGCACAAACCTTCCTATTTGTTCCTTCTACCCCAACCCTGTCTCCTTTCCTCTCCCAACATTCTCTGCATCTTAAAACTTACCAAATTTCCAATTTTACCCAGTTCTGATAAAAGATCATTGACCCCTAATGTTAATACCATTTCTCTCTCCACAGAGGTTGCCTGATCAGCTAAATATTTCCATTTTGTTTTGTTTTTTAAGATTTCCAGTTTGGTGTAGTGCTTGCTTTCGAAGGCAAGGCATTTTTTTAAACAATGTACTGTGGCGGCCCGCAATTGTGGAGATCGGGCTGGCACATCACGCACCAGCAGACGCTAAAGCAACTCCCAGGACAATGAACCGGCGGGGAGTAGAAGCTGGGGCAGCATCAGACCAAGACCCCTAAAATGGTGTTGGTCAAGCTGCCCGGCTAACTCAGCAGAAACAGGCTGGGGAAGAAGGGCATTCATATGCATGGACATTCCCACCCGCTATTGTTATTCATATGGCTTAACCTGGTGCCACATTGTGTGTGTGTATTTCTTTGTAGCAGTTGGCTACAATTGGTGACCCTGAAGGTTTAGAAGGAATGTAAACCTAGTGATGGAGAACAAAGCAGCAGTCAGCCTGAAGCTCCCGACCTTCTGGACACTTTGACCCGGCGTGTGGTTTGACCAGGCGGAGGCTCAGTTCAGGGCATCACAACAGAGACCACCCGGTACTACCATGTGGTCAGTGCCCTGGATCCACAGACTGCAGGACAGAGTGCAAACTTTATCCACAGGCAACCAACGGAAGGCACTTACGCTGCCTTCGAAGAGCTATTAACCGAGACGTTCGGACTCTCTTTGCTCCACCTGGATGGGCTTGAAGATAGATCCCCGTCAGCACTCATCACAAGATGCTGGCCCTCCTGGGAGATGAGCAGCCTGGCTTCATGTTCGAGCAGGTGTTCCTGGAACAGATGCATGAAGACATCCAACTGCTCCTGGCGGATGTGGATTTCCCCGACCCCCGGAAAGTCGCAGCACGGGCAGACATTCTGTGGAAGCAGAAACAGAAGTGCTCGGCTAACATGGGACTCGTAAAGAAGTCCCGCAATCAGACCAGAGCAGTCCCAAGCAAGGAACAATGGACGAGAGGCAGGAGCAAGTCCAGCAATAGATGGTAATTCTACTACCGGAAATGGGCCACCGAGGCCCGCCGATGCCAGTCCCCCTACGAGTTCCAGGGAAATGAAAGGCCAGCCGTCGCTGATGGCCACAACGGCTGGCCACCAAGAGAGCCTCCTGTCCCACAGACGCTTCCTGGTGGATACAGGAGCAGAGGTCAGCGTGATACACCTGACAGGTTTGGACACTAGGCACAAGATAATGGGACCCACGTTGAGGGTTGCCAACAACAGCAGTATATGGACCTCGTAGGGCCGAGTTGCAGTTCGGGTCAGGCACTTCTCATGGGAATTCATGCTGGCCACAGTGGAGCGGATTTCCTACAAGCCCACAACCTCCTAGTGGACCTTAAGGGTAAGTGACTCATTCACACCAAGACCTACCAGACCATCACACTGAGGGGCGCTAGGTTTCCAGCAATGCACCTGGACTCCATCCACAGCTCGGAGGATGAGTTCTTCAAGGAGCTAACGGAATTCTCGGCAATCCTTTCCCCTCAGTTCATAGCAGAGATGCCTCGATATAGCGACAGACATCAAATCCTGACCATGAAAGTGTGAGACGACTTCCCCTGGAGGAGCTCCGACTGGCCAAGGAGGAGTTCCGCAAGCACGAGGAATTGGGTGTTGTTTGACAGTCAGACAGTCCATGGGCTTCGCCCCTGCACATGGTACTTAAAGCAACTGGGGGCTGGAGACCATATGATGACTATCGCCAGCTCAATTAGGCCACCACCCTGAACTCTTACCCCGTGCCACACATCCAGGATTTTGCGGCAAACCTGCATGGGGTAACAATATTCTCAAAAGTGGACCTTGTGCGAGGATATCACCAGATCGCGGTGCATCCTGATGACATTCCTAAGATGGCCATCATCACTCCATTTGGGCTGTTCGAGTTCCTGAGGATGCCATTTGGGCCCAAAAATGCGGCACAGACATTCCAGTGACTGATGGACGCAGTGGGCCGATACCTGGATGGTACTTTCGTCTACCTCGACAATATCCTCGTGGCAAGTAGAACCCGACAGGAACACCTTCAGCACCTCCGAAATCTCTGTAGTCATCTGCAGGAGTTCAGCCTCACCATCAACCTGGCCAATGTCAGTTTGGCCTGAATCCCATCGACTTCCTGAGACACAGGATTACAAAGGATTGGACCACACCACTGCCCAACAAGGTAGAGGCCATCCATAGTTTCCCGAACCCAGTACAACCAAAGGTCTGCAGGAGTTCATGGGGATAATAAAATTTTCTCGCAGATTTATCCCAGCAGCTGCTCGAGTGGTGCGCCCTCTGTTCATCCTGAGTGCCAAGGAGAAGGACCTGACCTGGGACGACGAATCCGCATGTGCGTTTGTGGAAACCTAAGAAACCCTAGCCAAAGCTGCGCTCCTGACCCACCCCAGACCAGATGCACCCACGGCACTCACAGTCGATGCCTCGGGAACAGCAAATAGAAGGAAGTTGGTACCCACTAGCATTCTTCAGCAAACATCTGCGGCCCCCTGGACTAAAGTACAGTGCTTTCGATAGGGAGCTGCTGGCGCTGTACTTAGCCATCCACCCCATCCGGTACTTTCTTGAGGGAAGGGCTTTCATGGACCACAAACCACTGACTTTCTCCCTGGCTAAAATCTCCAATCCCTGGTCAGCCCACCAACAGAGACACTTGTCTTACATCTTGGAGTACACCACCGACGTCAAGCACATCTCGGGCAAAGACAACGTGGTTGCGGACACCTTGTCAAGACACAGCATCCGGTCCCTGGTCAACGGTCTGGACTTCACAGCACTGGTAGAGGCACAGCAGCAGGTCGACGAGATCCCACAGTACAGGACCGCTGTCACAGGCCTTCGGCTTCAGGATGTTCCAGTCAGCACAGGTACTACCACCCTCCTGTGTGACGTGACCACCGGGCAGGTTCGACCTATTGTCCAAACAACATGGTGGCGACGAGTTTTGGACTCCATTGACGGGCTGGCACACCCATCCATCAGGACTATGGTTCGGCTGGTGGCCAGCAAGTACGTGTGGCATGGATTGCAGAAACAAGTCCAGGGGTGGGCCAAGGCGTGTATGTAGTGCCAAACAGCCAAAGTGCTGCGACACACTAAGGTTCCCCACAGCCTTTTGAGCCATCGGAACACAAGTTTGATCACATTCATGTGGACAGAGTGGGACCCTTGCTAGTCTCTCAGGGTTTCGGATACCTGTTCACAGAGGTCAACTGCTTCACCCGGTAGCCAGAAGCAATCCCCCTCGCCGACACATCCACCAGGTCCTGTGCCAAAGCACTCCTCTCATCCTGGATTGCAAGATTCGGACTGCCAGAACACAATACTTCTGACTGAGGCGCACAGTTCACCTCCAGTTTGTGGACTGACTTTGCCAACCTGTGGGGTGCTTACCACCCACAAGCCAACGGCATGGTGGAACGTTTCCACAGGCACCTCAAGACCGCCCTCATGACCAGATTCAAGGACCCCAACTGGGTGAGCAAGCTACCAGGGGCACAATTGGGCATCTGAACAGCGCCAAAAGAAGACCCCCACGCATCCTCCGCTGAACTCGTCTAAGGTGCCCCACACACAGATCCCAGGGATTTCATTCCACAGGCCAGAGGACAGCAGGAGGAGACAACCACCTTCCTGGACAGGCTGCGCGAAGATGTCGGTAACCTGACTCTGATCCTACCCTCCAGACTCGGACAAGCCAAGTCCAACATCCCCAAGGAACTCAAGGACTGTGACTACGTGTTTGTATGCAGAGGACCCCACTGTTCACCACTGCAGAAGCCATACCAAGGTTCCTTTCAAGTCATCCGGAACAACGGAGCCACCTTCGAGCTGGACATCGGTGGTAAATCAAAGGTCTTCACTATATATAGACTCAAACCTGCCCACACAGACCCAGCAGAACCCATGGAGACACCAACACTTTGACGCATAGGCAGACCACAAAAGACTTTGGGGACTATACCTACGGACACTATAGACTATAACGCCGGTTCTGGAGGGTGGTCATGTGGTGGCCTGCAATTGCGGAGATCGAGCCGGCACATCGCGTGGACAGAGATCGCTAAAGCGACTCCCAGGACAACAAACCGGCAGGGGTAGAAGTTGGGGCAGCATCAGACCAAGAGCCCTAAAATGGTGTTGGTCAAGCTGCCCAGCTAACTCAGCAGAAACAGACTGGAGAGGAAGGGCATTCATATGCATGGACGTTCCCACCCGCTATTGTTCTTTATATGGGTGACTCAGGTAATCAGCAAAAATGGCAGGAACTTGAATAGTATAAAAGCAGCCTTTCCAGCCCTAAGTTGTGAGCTTAACCTGCCTCACTGTGTGTGTGTGTGTGTGTGTGTGTGTGTGTGTGTGTGTGTGTGTATGTGTGTGTGTGTGTGTGTGTGTGTGTGTGTGTGTTTCATCATAGCAGTCAACACACCAAATAAAGCGGCCTTTCATGTAAGTGAACAGTTTTGCTGTACTGCATTGAAATCAGGACTTTAATTTAGATTCACCATTCAAAACTGAACTGAAATAGTATCTGTATTTTGTAGACAATTATATTTGTCCCTTGCTCTTAAAAGATTGAAGCAATCTGCATAGTTAACATATTTTTTTAAAAATTGCAGCACTGCTGCTGGTACCAATCCGCAGGTGCAGAGACACAGTGCTCCTCTGCAGGGTTCTACTGCCTAGTCCAAATACTGACGGCTCCGAACAGGCTTTAAATGGACTGTTAAAGGAGCTGAGGGTGGTTTATTTTAAAATCATATGATTATGGGGTCTGGGCCAAAGATGGTGGTGCCTATGTTTGGCAGCAGCCTCAAGGGGCTATAGACTCCGAGGACTGGTGCAGGGCATCAGAAAACTGAGAACACCCTCAGTTTGAGAAGGAGAAGCAGAGGAGAAGACTCTAAGGGAAGGTGGACACGACGGTGGACCAGTGAGGGGCTCTGCGGCAGAAGAACACACAGGCAGCTGGTTGTTGGTGACTTGAGTCGAGGAACCCATACAGGCTGTGGGCTGCTGGTATTGCTGTCATAGGATTCACACAAGGCTGCTGGAGACTGGCTGAAGGGGTACCAGGCATCAAGAGGATTCCAAGGGTGCTGCAGGCTTCTTTTTCATATAGGAGGTTTGGATCTGAAGCTCGGTTTGCCAATGTTATGGGCTGAAGGCTGTGCAGCTGCTGAGGGCTGCAAGAGGTGAATCCAGAGATACTTTCGGTGGCTCTGAAGGGACTCTTTTGCTTCTCTTTCTCTGACTGTAAGGGACACTGAACAAATTCTGCTCATTGCAAATCCCTGTCTACTTTTTTTTGTGTAATATTTACGTGTTTTATTACATGACAATAAAAGAATCTTGAATCTTTAATATCAATGTTAATAAAGTCATATACAAAATCTTCTTGTTGCTACTTATTAGTCAGTTGTATTAATATGCTCTGAAGTTATCTAAAATGGCAAAAAAAAACCCAGAATGATTTATGGCAATTTCTAACTACAGTTTACAAGATGTATATCATGGGAAAGAAGCATCTTCCATTTAAAAAGGTCACAATATAGTGACGCATGCTTTGACCATTCCCCAACAGGGAATTCAAGATATATGACAAATCTCGTTCTCTGACAATTGTAAAGCCTAGTTGTCATAAAATCACAGCACAAAACAAAGTTTCAAGATACAATGCAAGAATAATCTAAGTCCTATCTTCAACAAGATGCTTTCCATTAAATTGTATCTCTTGAAGAAGAATGCATTTTGGACTGTAGCACTCACAAATATTCAAATTTGTAACCAACTTCAGCTCATGTACAACACCCAGCAATTAAATTATTCTGTAAGTTTGGTGGTATTATGGATAGTGAGAAAGGATGTCCAAGGGCACAAGCAGGATATACAGGTGTTATCCCACTTTACGAATATTCGCTTGATGCAAATTTGTTTTTTTACGAGGAAACCCGTATTTGCTTTAATTAAAGGATTTTCACTTTTACACAAAAGTGAACGGTGAGGCTGCCACAGGACAGTTGGTGGGTCTGTAAAAACTCGCTGTCTTCCCGATTCTGGTAAGTGAAATTACACTGTACATATATAATTTCTTCTTTATATAGGCTATGTACTTATCATATCATTCTTGCTTTTACGATATTTAAGTGTTATTTTAGGTTTTGTGTGTAATTTGGTATGATTTGGTGGGGGGTTTTTTTGGGTATGAGAATGCTCAAAAATTTCTTGCATATAAATTAATAGTAATTGTTTCTTTGCTTTACACCATTTCATCTTACAAAAGGTTTCAAAGGAACACTCTACATTCGGATAGCTGTTATTCAGATTTTAAAAATTAGCTGCATCTTCAGCAGATGGAATTAAACTGACAAATGCAAACCAAATAGGGGTAGGAAACCTGCAGTAACTGCTAGGGCTTGAAGAAATGTTGATGAACAGAGGGAGCATGGGTGTTCAAGTCCATAGTTACTAAAGTAGTATAACTGGTAGGTAAAGTGATGAAGGTATATGACATGCTTGCCTTGATAGGTGAGTGCATTGAATATAAAAGTTGTAAGGATATGTTGCAAATTTACGAACACTCTTGGAGTATCATGTGTATTTCCGGTCATCATACTGTGGATATACTGAAGAGCATGCAGAAGAGATCACTGGGATGTCACCAGGAACGTAAGACAGATTGGGCAGACTGAGCTCCTAAACCCAAAAATGGAGAAGGCTGATAGAGGTACTGTATATAAAATTATGAATCATATACAAGAATGAGTCAGAATATTTTTCCTTTGGTTGAGGTACCCAAAACAAAAGAAAATACAGTAAAACCTCGTTAGAATGCATTAGTTGGGGTCCAAGATTTCAAACCACGTTACAGCCGAGTCCTGGAACAGATCCATATATGTCATGATTCAGGAAGCAGGAAAACAGAATACTGTGACTCAAACCCTATAATAAAACCTTTAAGACCTTTAAACTCCACATATTTACATACACATCTTGTAAATGAGTTATAAGAGCCCATTGTTGAGTTTGTAGCTGTTCGCCACTGTTAGCCTGGCTCCTAAAATCAATGTTTGGGGTCCACAGACACCCGTGCTACAAGCGATTCCGCGGATTAACGAATCGCATTCTAACAAGGTTTCACTGTAATTTTAAAGTGACAAGATGTTTTAAAGAGGATTTAAAGAGGATTTGAGGGAAAGTCTTTCATTTACCGATAGAGGTTGATATCAGGAATACACTGCCAGAGGAAGTGATGAAATCAGACATGCTCACCACATTTAAAAGACATTTGTATAAGGAAGGCACAGAAGAATATGGATCTAGTGCAGTCAAATGCAATTAATGTATATGAGTAAAATGACTGGAATAGTCAATGTGCTCTTTTCTTTTCAGAACTTTCTATGACCCCTTGTAAGTAATATTCAACAACATATGGCAAAGAGGATGAATGGAATGGAACTGGCCAAAATTTGATACTTAACACAACAATTGAATATTCAATAAAATTAATTTAAAACAAAGCCAAGGGAGGGATGGTGAGTGTAACGGTTAGTGCAACACTCTATTACAGTGCCAGCGACCCATGTTCCAATCTGGAGCTGACTCTAAGGAATTTGTACATTCTCCCATGGGCATCTTCTAAGTGCTCTCGTTTCCCCCCACCCTTCAAAAATGTAGGGGGGCTGCAAGTTAATTAATGTATTTGGGGATACAGGCTCGTGGGCAAGAAGGACCTGTTATCAGGCTGTACAGCTAAATTTAAAATTTTTAAATTTAATTGTTAGTTTCATTTATTCACTGGATTACAAGTCCAGGTTAGGGTTATATTCTGTAAAGCTGGCCACTGATGCATTTATACTGTGACACCATAAAAAATATAGATTATTTCTTACAGGATATGTCCACGTTATCACACTTGTAACATCTGACCCGAGTTTGGACGGCCAGAGGAAGTAGCATTGTACTGCTGCACCATTTCATTTCCACCAACTGCTATTCAATAATATTGAGATTAGATGACAGGAAGGAAGCAGAAACGTTTGCAGTTCTCCCAGATGAGATGGATTGAGCTAAAATTTGGAAGTGCATTTTTACCCAATACCAAAATTCAATTATGCCATTGTCATCTATCACTCCCCTACATCCACTCCTTGTCCATCTCGAGGGATGAAATGGTCCTGTATGGTATGAGTGTTTCTGAATGCCCTAGTGTAATGAGTACAAAGCTTACATTGGATCCCAATTTTCCTGTAAAATCAAAAGAAACCACAGAGCGAGGTGAGGAATCCCCATGACTCAGTAGCAGGAGTGACCTGTGATATCATCACCTAGTCTAATCAGAGTGACCCAGTGGAATGCTGTGGAGAGTGCAGCTGAAGAAGACATGAAGTAAGATTTCACGACCCAATCACTGTTTGCCTGATTGACAGAATCCACCAGATGCAGGAAACACCTTAAATTATGATTAGGCACCAAACTGGCTAGGATGGCTGTCGCTGGGTCTGATTGCATTTTCAAAGACTCTGGTCTTCATCTTGGCACTTATAAGCCAAACTCCACCTCTGTTGAGGAAACACCTTCTTGAAAAATCTTGTGAGCTATCCAAGTGGGCACCAATATTCAAAAACTGGATGAGACACGACTACAGTACTTTAATCTAATTTTAGCTCTTTAGTGCGTGCCATTATTGGTTAATATACATGTTGTTTGACATTGCTGTTCACTTAATTTATATTCTCGAGGTCAAACAGGTTATGTTGGTCCTTGCACAGACCTAGTTTTTTTTTTAAGCATCTGGCCTACCAGATATCAATCGGGTCACTCAACGGTAGTGCTGCTGAGCAACTCGAGATGTCAGTCATTGAACTCAGTTTTGTGTTCACACAGTACATAAACAGGCCCTTTAGTCTAACATGTCCACACTGACCCTTGAGTATCTTTGGCTTGGCTTCGTGGACAAAGATTTATGGAGGGGTAATGTCCACGTCAGCTGCAGGCTCATTTGTGGCTGACAAGTCCGATGCGGGACAGGCAGACACGGTTGCAGGGGAAAATTGGTTGGTTGGGGTTGGGTGTTGGGTTTTTCCTCCTTTGTCTTTTGTCAGTGAGGTGGGCTCTGCGGTCTTCTTCAAAGGAGGTTGCGGCCCGCCGAACTGTGAGGCGCAAAGATGCACGGTTTGAGGCAATATCAGCCCTCTGGCGGCGGTCAATGTGGCAGGCACCAAGAGATTTCTTTAGGCAGTCCTTGTACCTCTTCTTTGGTGCACCTCTATCATGGTGGCCAGTGGAGAGCTCCCCATATAACACGATCTTGGGAAGGCGATGGATCTCCATTCTGGAGACGTGACCTACCCAGCGCAGTTGGATCTTCAGCAGCGTGGACTCGATGCTGTCGGCCTCTGCCATCTCGAGTACCTCGATGTTAGGGATGAAGTCGCTCCAATGAATGTTGAGGATGGAGCGAAGACAACACTGGTGGAAGCGTTCTAGGAGCCGTAGGTGATGCCGGTAGAGGACCCATGATTCAGAGCCGAAAAGGAGTATACATCAACATTAATCCCTCACCAAGTGTACATTCTATGTCCTTGCTACCACTAGTGCTTAACATGAAAGAATACTATTTAATCAGCTGAGGTGGGTGTGGGGTGGATTACAAGGGATTTGATCATTATCAGGAGATTCCTTCCCCAAGTCTGACACAATATCAGGAGACTTCATAGAGTTTACAGTAAATAACAAATAAAGAACACATTATCTCAAACACTACAATCATATGTCTCTATACCACTATATCAGCCATCCATCAGCCAGCTCCCCACCATGACTACCAGCCCCCCCACATCTCCATCGGGCACACAAAACTCAAAACGGTCAACCAGTTTACCTATCTCGGCTGCACCATTTCATCAGATGCAAGGATCGACAATGAGATAGACAACAGACTCGCCAAGGCAAGTAGCGCCTTTGGAAGACTACACAAAAGAGTCTGGAAAAACAACCAACTGAAAAACCTCACAAAGATAAGCGTATACAGAGCCGTTGTCATACCCACACTCCTGTTCGGCTCCGAATCATGGGTCCTCTACCGGCACCACCTACGGCTCCTAGAACGCTTCCACCAGCGTTGTCTCCGCTCCATCCTCAACATCCATTGGAGCGCTCACACCCCTAACGTCGAGGTACTCGAGATGGCAGAGGTCGACAGCATCGAGTCCACGCTGCTGAAGATCCAGCTGCGCTGGATGGGTCACGTCTCCAGAATGGAGGACCATCGCCTTCCCAAGATCGTATTATATGGCGAGCTCTCCACTGGCCACCGTGACAGAGGTGCACCAAAGAAAAGGTACAAGGACTGCCTAAAGAAATCTCTTGGTGCCTGCCACATTGACCACCGCCAGTGGGCTGATAACGCCTCAAACCGTGCATCTTGGCGCCTCACAGTTTGGCGGGCAGCAGCCTCCTTTGAAGAAGACCGCAGAGCCCACCTCACTGACAAAAGGCAAAGGAGGAAAAACCCAACACCCAACCCCAACCAACCAATTTTCCCTTGCAACCGCTGCAATCGTGTCTGCCTGTCCCGCATCGGACTGGTCAGCCACAAACGAGCCTGCAGCTGACGTGGACTTTTTACCCCCTCCATAAATCTTCGTCCGCGAAGCCAAGCCAAAGAAAAGAAGACTATTCAGATGGACAGACCTGTTAACGGGACAGGAGGATCTCAGGAATTGTGAGACATGTTTTTGGGGTATTAGCTGGAATTTGTGAGGGTGTACAAGTCAGAATGTCAACTGTCTGGTTAATGGAACAGCTCTTCAAACATAGACTTCAGCTCCCAACGGTTCACAAGACTTTACAGTGGCAACTATGCTAGGAGTAACAATGTTATCTATATATTTGTTCCAATGTCTGATTGCCAACCTAAGTGACAGAGCAGAGCAGAGAGCAATTAAGAGACAAATGCTACAGTCTAGAAACAAACACTGACCAGATTGGACAAGGGCAGCAAATTTTCTTCCCTTATAAATTTAAGTGACCCTATCATCTGTGAGAGCCAACACTGAGAATAGTGGTTTTGCTTAGCTTTTAAATTATTTAATAAACTGAGTTTAAATTTCTCACATGCTGTGGGATCTGTAATCAAATTATTAGCGCAGAAGAGCGTATCATTGAACTCATCTTGTCAGTGCCACCTTTTTTTTGGAGAACAATCGAGTCAGTTCCATTCCACTGATTTATTTCATAGCTTTTTTAAAAAAAACTACAGATATTAATCTGATTCTCTTTAAAAGCCATAAACAAACCTGCACCTTCCATAATTTTAGCACCGTAAATAGCAGCCATTCAGTGAATAATCTTTTCCTTCACACCAAACCCTGGACCATTTGCCAGACACTTGGTATTCTCTGGTCCATAATTTCTCTACTTGAAGGAACAGTTCCATTTATCCAATTTTAAACAACTAAATGTTATACATTGTACCTCATCCTTCTCCATTTTCACCATTGAAATTATAATAAAAATCCCTCATGATATACCTTCTGCATCTTCTATGGAGTTAACTCATTCTTTTTTAGTTGTGGTTTATAAAGATTTGGTATAATTTTCCAGATTTTGTATTTTTTAAAACTTTTATTCTGGGGCAGGATTTGAAACTCATGGTATTTGAGAATTTATCCACAATGCCATTATTCCCAATTCAACTTGCAGCCCATCACTATCTTCCCAAGGGTACCAATGCAATAATCAAGTTTTTTTTTAAATTGATCAATTCCTCAAAATGACTACATAAAAAAGATTCTTCTCCATTTGCTACATATCAAGTTCCTAATCCTACTAACCTTGCCAGTCAACTTGAAATAGTTACTGTTTCTCTCTCCACAAGTACTGCCTAAATTGTCTAGACTTGCAATCTTTTGTTAGTTCAAATTTCCAGCATCCACAATAGTTTGCTTTTGAATAAAAGTCATGCCACTTCAAAATTTATTCTTTTGAATCATTTAAGCTTCATATAAGCAACCCTTCATTTATGTGCAGAAATCCACTCATCATAAAATTTTGTGGCTATCACATTTTAAAGAAATGGAAAAGAAAAAAAAACAAATTCATAGGACTTGAAAGTATTTGTAGAATTGTGGTGATCTATAAAAACTCATTATTGCTTCAACCTCCAACTTCACACTTTTTAACTGGCTTGGTGCTCCACTTTAATTTTTACAACGAAAATGTATTTCTTGTTCCCCACAATAACATCACTACTGTGGCTGCTCATAAGGTTCCAGGAGCTCAACCTCATGCTGAATAGTTGAAGTTTTCTGTTCATGACCTATTTTATTATGGGGTTGCCTGCTTCCACATAGAGCTTAGTCTTGGTCCAATGGCAAACTAGCCAAATTTTTCTTAAGGCTAGAGTTGATGAGGTAAATGAAGCAGTGGTTGAGAAAGAGCAAGGGATATGGGAGGGGGGGAAGGAGAGGGGAAGAATGGTGTAAGGAAAAGAAGTGGCCAAGCACCAGTGCATACAAGAAAATGGAGATAAAAGTAAAGAGAGAATTGAGGGAGGACTGGATTGCGAGAATGTTGAAAGAGAAGAGACTCAAGGATGGGGGTATGAACAGAGGATTGGAAAGAAGATTGTGAAAGTCTATATATCTAAGTCCACATGTACTTGGGTGTATGCGGAGCAAAACATGAAAGTCAGCAGATGTATTTCAGTAAAATCACAGAAATGCTGGAGGAACTAAGCAGGCCTTGCAGCGCCCTTAAGTGGTAAAGATTTATTACCAGCATTTCAAGACTGAGCCCTTCATTCCTCAAAGTGCACATGCTGATAGGCATCTTATATGTGTGTATCAATGTTGATGCATCAAACTCCAATTTCCAGTAATCTTGTATCAAATATCACAATTGCAAAATCTGAGGGCCAGATGTTCTTTCATTCTACTTGCACAGCTAGGAACCTTGTTGCATTAGACATTTGAGATCAATATGATCTCATGTACAAACAGAGGTTTCAATAGAGTGACAACTTGGCTGATAGGCCAAGCATAAATGCTCTAATTTATAGGTCGTACTTGCTTTCTACAACTCTTTCTCACCAACAAAATGCTTCTCAGCTGGCAGCATCAATTTATCCCATTTTGCTTTGAAGAAGCTAAAAAAGGGAGGCATTGAGAAAGGATATATATAGGCTCCAATAGCTAATTGGTTAGAGTATAGATGACACTTTCCTTATTCTAATATATCCTAATTTCAAAATATCATCTTCCAAAAGCATGAGCTACTATATTCCGAATTTCAATCTCTTCAATCCAATAAATCAAACTTTGTGGCTGCTGCTTTATGTAGCTTTAATTCATTTATAAAATGGATAAACATTTTGCATAACTTTACATTAAGACTTTCATAACAATGAATAACAAAGTATTTACTGTATGACAGAGATAGAAAATGCATATAAAGAAACTCAAACTTGAAAAAGATACATATCGATATTTGAAAAGACAAAAAAAAGGCATTTAGAGAGATGTAAAAAATTCAAAGAAAAATCTCTTGTGGTCACACCTTCTTCACATCCTGAAGAATAATGAGCAAGTCATTAGTATGGGAGGATATTACATCATAGTCACTATGGTAACACTAAAAACAATAGCTCTTTTAAAGAGATAAGCACAAAATTAACTAAGCGTTTAAAAAAAAACACAAGGTTTTAGCCTTTACAAGAGCACTAGCCTCATTTCTATGAAGGGTGTTGGACAAAGTGACAACTCTCTGCCTTCCTTAGAATAGATAAAGTTTAAGAATTTCATGTATGTTACATTTTAAATATAGTATTGTGTGACAATATTGGAACCTTTACCACACACACACACACACACACACACACACACACACACACACACACACACACACACACAGGGCAAATAGCACATGTCAGTTTGGCAGCAGTGGTTGGCAGCTGTGACAGATTGTGGGAAACAGTTTCTTTAGCGGTCTGAAGCAGGAAATTTGGTAGGCGAAGGATCCGTAAGGACAATGGCCAGCGAGAACGGTCTTGGAACAGACCACTGTGGGGTAATCCCTTATCACTTTGGCTGTCATGCCTCGCACTCCGCCAGGACCAGTGACTTGGGACCCAGAGGGAGGCGTTTGTCCTGGGCAAGCACTCATCTCCAAGTCCTTGCCCTGGCACATGGTGCCTAAAGCTCCATGGAAAACAGATCAAAAGTTCTGTGAGAACAAAAGAGCTACAAGGCACCATGTTCTTCTTTGCTTGCAAAGGGATAGGCCATGATGATGATGATACACACACATATACACACATGCACACACACATATACAAATATACATACACACAAACACACACACACACACACACACATACATATATATATATATATACACACACATATATACATATATATATATACACACATACATATATATATACATACACACACATACATATATATATACACATACACACATACATATAAAAATATATATACGCACAAATATATGCACTCACACACACACATATACACAGATATATACACACACACATGAGTGTATGAGTGTGTAATAAATTATGGAAAAAATAGCTCATTTCTTTGAAACATGACTTGCCTCAATGAAGTGCTTCATACTCTAGAATTCATAAATAATGGTGAATGCAAACAAGATATTTCAGTGACAGTGCCAATATGACTGATATTAGGCTGCAAAAGGTGCACTCCAGAGTATAGAGGATGAATGATCTGCTCACAGATACAACCAGACATAATCAGAAGGCACCAATGCCATGCAAATAACCCTGTTAAATATAGGGAATGTTATGCATCTCCTGCTAAGATCATCCAAGGTCAGCAGAATTGATGTACATTAAAAAAAATTTGATTAGTAAATTATTAAGATTAAATGCAATGTCTTTCTTTTGGAAAGATGTTTAATATTAGTAAATGTGGTTGGTTTACACAAAGCCATTTTCAAGCATTTATTATTTTTTCTTATTTTGCACTCCAACCAACAATAAAAACAATTACAACCGAGTTAGGCAGTTGAGCCTGTGTTTAATCAAGTCTTGTTTCAGTTCTCCTGCTAATTTAGTTTCCTCTCTATCTTTTTTGTAGCTTTGAAAATGATTAAAAGAACCCTTACGTTTCAAGTACGTAGGAAGTAAACAAATCAATTGCAGTAATACTACATTACAAGTGCCTGGTCATAAGGGGGAAAACTGCCAACATTTCAAACACAATTAATTTGTCAAAATAATTAAGGCTCTCATACTTGAGCTACATTGTGTGTGAGAAATAGTTTTCCTACACATGTACACACAAAGTCATGGGCAAGATCAATCCTTAACTTTGCATTGCAGCAGAGCTGAAATTACTTGTGTTCCCCAGGCACTGTGCTACTGAAATAAATGCAGGAGGTAAGACAACATTGCAGTTAGAAATGTGATTACTACAACAAGGAGTTACATTATTGAATAGTAACAGTGATTGAAGAACTCTTCTTCAGGAGAACATTTTTTTTAAATGGTTTAAAATGAAGCCCTGTCACAGGCAGATGAAGAGTTTTGTCAGACCTTGACTGCCATAGAACAGGGCTGGCAATGTAAGACAGGAAGTAGCCCACATGTCATTGGAATAGAAATAAAAAGTGAGCAAAGAGAAAATTAGCAAATGGAATATACACCCAATTTTGCAAATTTCAGCCAACAAATTTTCTAATAGTGGTCATTTTAAATTTCCCAAAGCCTGCTTCTGTGTCCAAATGGGATACTGAAGCAATGAACAATGAAGATATTTTTAAGGTACAGAGCAATGGGAAAAGAAAGAATGTTTCTTTTCTCAAGTATAATAAACCAGTGGGAAAATCTCATGAAATAAATAAGACGAATGGCCTTCATGGTGGTGTTCCAGTTATTCTTTGCTTATTATTAGCTCATATCCCGACAGAGAACTGAAAGATTGCAAGGATCCCACCAATCATGCTAATAAATATCTGGCAGCTCAGTTAGTTCCCAGTCCTTGCATTTCTCAATCTCCACAGACTGTGCTAATCCCTCATAATAAACTGCTTGTAGTTTAGCCAGATATTTATTACTATTGATCAGACCTGTCCCTGCTAAGACTTTTGTTCTCTAAGCTCTGGACTCTGACCTCAATTAAGTTATGAATTTCAATCCAATAGACTGCCTCGCTAACTCCCCTGTTCACTCTAACTGTAGCAATTATAATTAGCAAACACAGGAGTCATGGAAAGAGAAGCATATGGATCATGTTATTTCAATAATAAATAAAACTCTTGTTGAAAATAATGCAGAAAGTATCGTAAGAAATTATACTTTCCAGTATTTAATTAGAAAGCCTGTTTTTTGGTAATATCAATTTCAAATAAATCTTAAGCTTCACAAAATTACCAATGGGAGCAGATACAAAATTTATAATATTATACAACAAACTGCATATCTATCAGAATAAAATATATTTTATGCACTGGACTAAATAATGGTCAAAAATTAGATGCATACTCAGCATACCAAATTTTATATTTGAATATTAATGTTCTGACATCCTATGATTACATAATCTGCTGCATGATTAATACATTTTACTTGACATCCTTGATAATAATGAGAGGGCATAAACTAAGAAAGCTTACTGAACATATACATGGACTTGAAACATGACAGTGCAAGTGCCGCGATTGTAGTAAAAACACAAAAATGCTGGTGGAACTCAGCACATCACTCAGTGTCCTTAGGAAGAAAAAGATATATAACCAACGATTGGGGTCTGAGCCCTCTTTCAAGGTCATACCTTGACAAAGGCCTCAGACCCAAGACATTGGTTATATACTGTATCTTTGCCTCTTATGGACACTGCATGACCTACTAAGTTCCTCCAGCATTTTTGTGTTCTTTTTACTGTGCCCAAGGACTTTATGTTTACTTTTCTAACCACAAATAGTGGCGGAATTTGTATGAATAAAAGCTAATCTTATTAAGTCATTGTTGCAACTCTCAGAATAGTTTAGTTAATTGAACTAAGATTCATTGAACTAAGTTTCAATGAAAGGACTTCAACCTGAAATATTAACTAGGTTTCTCTTTCCACAAGTATTTCAACAGTTTCTGTTTTCACAACTGATTTCCATACTAAGTGGAAGTAGAATGTACAAGCCATGCCTTGAGACTTTGGAATGATAACTGGCTGAAGAAGAGAAGATCAATGAAAGATGCACAAAAACTCTTTTTGAACAATGCCTGGAATCCTCGTTCCAACATTAAGCATCTTGTCAAGAATGATGAGGGGTGGTTTGTGCAATTCTACCTTGATCTGCCTCTTCAAGTAAAGCCCTCATTAAAGCAAGCAATATGAGCATTTTTTTTTAAAAAGATACAGAAAAATTATGATTTTTATTTTAATAAATCTGAAAAGCCTGCCCTTAAATTGCTGACACTTTGCAAATTTCTTGCATTATTACAGTAGTCAGTGCTTTAATATCCTGGTAATATTGGTGTTTTGATGATAGGCAAAAAAAATCCAGTTCATTCATAGAGTAATTAATAATTGATTAAAAAAATCTAAAACTCTGCCATGGTATTCTCAGGCACCTTCTTAAGAACTACAACACACTGTTCGGGCAATTTTAATGAGCTGGTGCAGCACAGGTGCTGTGGCAGCAATAGAGAGGGTAGGTACTGAGTGCAGTGGGAGCAGCATTGGCTAACCAAACTTCTTCACTCAGATGCTCAGTTAAATCTTAATATAACCTTCAGGAATTAATGATGACTTATTTGTCCATAGCATAACAGTTAAATTCTGGGGGAAAGTGACTGGGTTTATTTTGTGTGAAATGGTCATATGGCCACCATTCAGCATGTTTACATGCTTATGAAGTCACATGGACTGTTACATTAGCAAACAGTAACGAGTGGTGATGAACATTCTGCTCATCCTTGAACAATACTACTGCATTTCTCACCCTTGTTGCCTCCAAAAATATGAAGTCCCTAACCAAGATTATTTTTCAGAAGGAATGTGACATAATACATAGTAAGAAAGTTGCATTTTCCTTTCTTTGAAATTAAATAATTAAGTATTCTCGAGTGACTGTCAGTTTTCTGTTGCTCAGCTTTAGGCATATGAACTTTGTTCAAATTATAGACAATTGATAAGAGAGCAATGGTTAGAAAGGAAGATATCAAATTAATGTGTTGGCTGAACATGGTAATTTTACATGTTTGACTACAAATGCATATTCCTGTCATATTTACTTTCAAAGGGCCAATTCAAAAGAAAATCACGGCCACTATTTTTGTATGATCACAACTATTTCTAAATCATCTTACGACAGTACTTGACCTTCAAAATTCTGTTACATTAAAATAGGACCAGTTAAGCAAATCAAAACATAAGCATGCAAAAATTCTTCTTTGGTTGCTTGTGCTCAAACATTGTTAATGAGTGTCACTATAGCAAAGAACTGAATTTCAGAAGTAGAATAAAACGCATAGCATTCTTAGCTTAAACAATGAAGGATAAATACACTCTATATTGCGATGCAAAGTATAAAGTATCATAGTATCATGGTTGTCGCCAGGCCAGCATGTTTTTTTGGTACAATTTGCACATCTTATGTGTTTTCCGGTCTCGTCAACTTTATATAAAATTACTGTGGACTAGAATTCTCATTGGAGCCCCTATAAATAGCCGGCTATGAGGGTAACAGGGAAGGTACTTAAATTCCTTCACAAACAGTTGACAGCAGTGAAATACTTGGAGACAGCTTTTATACAGCAGGTGCTTTAATGCAGATTGGAATTGGTGCAAATTTCATTACATTGTCTCATTTTCAATTTAGTTACCACATTCCAATGTCACAGAATGTAATGCGATCCCCAAATAAATCTGAACAATGTAATATAAATTATAACAAAGTTTTCCTGGGTCCAGGATAACAGAGCACAATTTCAAAAAATGAGAATTCAGTAGAAATCAAATTGCTGAATGCTTGGTTTTCCAAATTGTGCAAGTTATGCCACAAACCAAGGGATCTTCAAGAAGGAATATCTCAGAATCAATTTAAAACAGTTAAAACTCATAAATCAGGTTTTGCTTTTTCATTCAACAAGTTTTACCCCCTCCATAAATCTTCGTCCTCGAAGCCAAGCCAAAGAAAAGAATAAATTAATTTTGAACATGACAATGTCAGAGCTAAACAAACAAATTGCTAAATGACAAAGCACCCAAGGTCATTGTGTTAATAGGTCTCATTACAGGTATGAGCTGCAGGGCCATCATTTTACATTTTTTGATGATGTCATTAGCAATGGGATTCCTGCTGGGTAGAAATTAAGAAAGGGTGGTAAAGGCACCCTTATTATTGCCTTTATGTTAATTGCATTATTTATGGTAATCTTCATTAACGTAGCAATGTACTTTTCTGAAAAGTGATGAAAAATGCAGTAAATGTTACACTGGGAAACCAACAGTAGCTTCTGCAAACATGCTGGCAATGGAAAACAAGACCATTCATTTGGATCTGATTGTAATACAAATTGGTTTAGTGTTGCATGTAACCAGCACACCCCAATCCCCGATGGATTACTGAAAAATTGTAGGCTTGAGGCCATTTTCTGGAGGGAATGCACTGAAGTGTAAAAAAAGCCAATGTACTATTAGCGTTGTATTTCAGGTGTCTGAATAGCTGTTGTTTTCACTTCTGAAGGTTTTTGTTCTCATGTACACAGTGGTAGATAAAGAACATCAGTCAAATCATGCAGATAAATGAACAAATCACACGTATTATGCTCAGCTCAGAGGAACACTTCAAGACCAGTTGTAAACTGAAAGATTAAAAATGCTTTCTCGAAGCAAAACTCATTGTATTTCAATCTCTATTGCAAAAATAAGTTTTTACAACTCAGTATATCAGCACAGAAAATAGTACATTTCAAAATACTGTGGAGAAAAAAAAAGAACCGTGGCAGTTAATCTTATTGGTCATGCCCTCTAACATATTTCATTGAGAGAAATTAAAAACATCACTTCATACAAAGAAAAAAAATCATTTTACCAAAAGTACATTTGTCATCATTTAAATGGGAATGATCGGGGAAAGTCCTTCACCCAAATTTCACAGATAAAATTATTTTGAAACTTGCATCCATTATTGTTCAAGTTTTCGGGATAACTCCAGACCCATTTTTAACAATTGTTAAATTTATTAAGCAAACCTTGCAGATTGCAGCTTGAAACTTGAAACAACAGAAGATAGATATGACCTCAACATCAGGCAGAAAATGCATGGATTCAGGAAAGACAGTTTCTGTTTGACAAATTTACTGGAATTTGTTGAGGCTATAACATGTTCAGTGGATAGAGGTAAACAGATGGATGCTGTGCACTTGGATATCCATAAGGTTCAACACAAAAAAAACATTCATAAGTTAAGGGTGTATGGAATTGGAGGTAATGCAAGAGGATGGATAGAGAATTAGTTAACCAATAGAAGGCAAAGAGTTGGATTAAACTTGTACTTCTCTGGTTGGTACGTGGAATGTTGCAGGGGGTCTGCGCTAGCCCCGCAGCGCAGGATATCCAAGTTTTCTGATGATACTAAATTGACTGAAAAAGCAAATTTTGCATGTGGAGAGTCTGCAGAAAGATATAGATGGGTTTTGTGAGTGGGCAAGGGACTGGCAGGTTGAGTACAACGTTGGTATTAACTTTGGATGGCTAAAGAAAAATCAGATTATTATTTACATGATGAAGGATTGTAGTATGTTGTTGTGCAGAAGGTCAACAAGCATAATTAGTGCTTGTGCATTATTTGCAAATGGTTGGTTTGCAAAGGGCAAATGGAATGTTGGCCTTCCTTGCTGAGGGATTGAATTTATGTGCAAAGAGATTCTGCTGCAACTGCGCAGGTTATTGGTGAGGCCATATCTGGAGTACTATGTGCAGTTCTTTGCTTGAGAAAGATAAACTAGCTTTGGAAACAGTGCAGAGGAGGCTCACCAGGTTCTTGAGATGAGGGGGTTAGACTGTGAGGAGAGATTGGATCACTGGAATTCAGAAGAATGATGGGGGATCTTGCAGAAACAAATAATATTCTGAAAAGAATAAATAAATAGAGGCAGGGAAGTTGTTTCCACTGGTAGGTGAGGCTAGAATATAGCCGAAAGATTCAAGGGAGTAGATTTCAGACTGAGGTGAACAGGGACTGCTCTTCCCAGAGAGCAATAAATGTGTGGAATTCTCTGCCTAAGGAAGTAATGGAGGCTGCCTCATTAAATATATTTCAGACACAGTTAGATAAATTTCTGCATAGTAGGTGAATTAAGGGTTATGGGGGAAAGGCAGGTAGATGGAGCTGAGCCCGTGGCAAGATCAACCATGATCATATTGAATGATGGAACGGGCTCAACAGGACAGATGGACTACTCCTGCTTCTATTTCTTATGTTGTTAAGAGACCAAATTAAAATGGATTCATTTACAAACTCAAATACTACCTTCAGCTGTAATGAGTATTTCTTTTAAAGATTTCATTCTATTTGAGGCATTGCAAAGTGAAGTTCTCAGTCACAAAGAAACAAGACTTTTAATTGGCATTAGAATGTGCAATATGTTATTGTTAATGTGAAGCGCTGCATGGAAATAAAGGATTTTTTTTTAAATTAAGGTAATATCAGAGAAAACATAACTTGACTCTAAATCCTCTGACCACATGACATGACAAAAATAAATTGTCTCAAGGTGTTAATAATGAAATGCATTTATTATCTACAAAATTACATTTAAATCTCAATTTTTTTTTCCCAGTCTTCTTCCCCTGACAAAGAAATGGAAGAAGGACACCATTTGAAATGTTCTATATTGTTCCCAGGAGTTTCAACACAGCATAATTTGTAAAGAGGGCTTAAATGCTAACAAAAGAGTTAATAGCATTGTCCAATTCAACATTCTTATCAGAGTAATTGGTCGATGTGATAATTGTGGATAATACCCACTTCCCCAGCTGTAACCAGCGCTGGAATGTGACCCGATTCCATCCAGATCATTGCATTTGTACGGCAAGGAATATTTAACAAGGTTTCATCTCTCACACTCACAGAAAAAACAATGCTTAGTCAAATGCCTCCCAATTACAAAACCTAAATCCAAGAGGTGTGAAGGAAATCCCGCTCAAAATATAAGAGAATTTCATGCAGGTAACTTATCCCCTTGTTCACGAGCCACTTCCAAATCAACCTAAATTTTATCCTTCCTTTTTAACAAAAGTGTTTAAACAGTAATGGGGCAAAATTAGTTGAATAAGCATTTATATCAAGTTGGCATTCCAATGTAGTACATCTTATGGAGCTCCTTGTGACACAGTTTCAAATTTGAGGACTTCATCCTCAAATGGAGACCTTCTATTTAAATTTGGTTACAAATGGCACAAGTGCTTCTGACTGGTATGACTTTTGTAGGGATAACTGGTTGAGGTACAAGAGAAGATGAAGTAAAGATGAACAATATTCATCCGAGCAGGAAACAGAAAATAATTGAAAGAAAACAGAAGATATCAGTAGTTTGAGATGTGTCAGGACAAGAAGAAACAAGTTCAGATTACTTAAGTCAAGTGAAAGATAAGTATCAGGACAATTGGTCCATTTAAAGCACAGGATTCTGCACCAAGAATCTGTTAATGTTTAATTCCAATTAGTGAAAGGTACATATTCATCCAAGCCCGTCAGTTGCTTACACTGGTTCAGTCAGAAAGTTATATGCTGAGCTCCTAGTTCAGAGACTTGTGCACAAAAATCAAGGCTGACATCTTTGTCTAGTATTGATGGAGTGCTGAATGATCTGAGCACAATTTGTTAGACAACCTTAAAATGGGGTCAAATGTTTTCCAAATTGTGCAAGAGCAAAAGCACTTGTACCGTATTTTCATTCATATAACACGCAGATGCGTATAATGTGCAGAAAATCATAAATTGTGTAAAAATATTTTTGTATAACGTGCACATCCATATAACACGCGGGCGTAGTATTCTAAATTCCGACTCTGGCAAAAAAGCAATTTGCATTTAAATGACACCAAGAACAAAGCGCATACCAGAATTTGCCAGAGTTAATCTGCCACAATTAACACTCATTCAACTTCCCCCAGAGATGTCAATTGTCCATTATGTAGATAATATCCTGCTGCCACACATTAACATGCTTTGGAAAGGATAGATCGAAGACAGGCTGGCTTCAGAGTTAAAGCAGGATTTTAATTCTAATGTCTCAAGTCAGAGGCACTTGATATGTTAATCTCCTCCCTCAGGGATGGGTCTGGGCAATTAATATTGATAAGGTGCAGTTAGCCAGAATGACCTGTTTATAGGAATACCTTTTGTACAAAGAGATATTCCCAAAATCAAAATTTCCCACACCCGCTATAAATTGTGCCCATTCTTTCAGTGCTGCTATTACATTCTCATGCTTAAGGAACAGACTCGATGGGCCTAGTGGCCTGCTTCTGTTCCTTTGTCTTGTGATCTTGTGATAATATTCCCATGCTCGCTAATAAATTGGTGTGCATTTTTTCCCACAGCCGCTATGAGTTGTGTGTTCTTTCAATTTTGCTATTATATTCCCATGCTCACTAATATTCCCAAGCTTGCTATAAATTACCAGTTCAATTTTCACATGCCCACTATTAATTGTGTGTGTTCTTTCAATGTGTAAAAATATTCTTTTATTTATATGTACATGCATATAAAGCATGGAAGGTACCTGGTTTGTAAAAATACGGCAGTTCTGTTCAGAAAAATGGCAGATTTATCCTAAATGGCCTGGCCACCACCTCTCACTCAAAAACATCACTAATGGTTATCTGGTCAAAATCAGATTGCATTTTGTGAGAAATTAGTGTTTCCTATTGTGAAGGATGGAGACGAAACATCACAAAAGGGTGAAGAATTATCAAGAGTTTTGGAAAGCCTGCAGGACATAAAAGCAAGTCTTTGTTTTTATTGTGCAATTGCCAAACAAAGGTGGAGTTAGAGGCACTAAATAGAAAGTTATCCACACAATTTCAGTAGCCATTTATAAATTAACTTTCCAACCTTTCAGTGAAGATAGACACTGATGAAAAAATTCACATCTGTTATTCCAGCAAGCATTTGGCCTCTGAGGAATAGGTTTTGAAGATCATAACTTCAAACACAGCTTTAAACACACAGTCAACCCAATCTGCCAGAGGAACTCAGTAGGTCAAGTAGAAAAAGAATACCCGAAATTTCAGACCAAAAGCCTTCATGAGGGCGATAATTTGACAAAAATGTGGGGCTTGTGCATTAAAGGTCCATCCTTTTTCTCCTGTTTGGATTGCTGAGTTCCTCCAGCAGATTGTGTTTAGCTTTAGATTCCACGTCTGCAGTCTCGTGTGTGTCTCCACTAAGCACATGGCTCCCTGTCAACAGTGACCTCCTTCCTAATGTTTACTTGAGAGATAAAGTCTACCTCACAGGCACCCCAAAAACCCTAAACCTAATCATCAACAATCTCTCCACAAAATCTTCTGAATTCAGGGGCAGAATAAAGCAAATGAATGTCAGCAATTTTGCCCTGGCTAAAATGTTTAGCAAAGACATAGCCATAATCTAGATTGAAAGGGTTGGTGCCAGAACACAGCCTTGCTTCACGCCATTGTTAATGGAGAAGGGTTCAGAGAGCTCATTGCTGTATCTGACCCGACCTTGTTGGTTTTCGTGCAGTTGGATAATCATGTTGAGGAACTTTGGGGGACATCCGATGCGCTCTAGTATTTGCCAAAGCCCTTTCCTGCTCACGGTGTCGAAGGCTTTGGTGAGGTCAACAAAGGTGATGTAGAGTCCTTTGTTTTGTTCTCTGCATTTGTTCTCAAAACGGTCAACCAGTTTACCTATCTCGGCTGCACCATTTCATCAGATGCAAGGATCGACAATGAGATAGACAACAGACTCGCCAAGGCAAATAGCGCCTTTGGAAGACTACACAAAAGAGTCTGGAAAAACAACCAACTGAAAAACCTCACAAAGATAAGCGTATACAGAGCCGTTGTCATACCCACACTCCTGTTCGGCTCCGAATCATGGGTCCTCTACCGGCACCACCTACGGCTCCTAGAACGCTTCCACCAGCGTTGTCTCCGCTCCATCCTCAACATCCATTGGAGCGCTTACATCCCTAACGTCGAAGTACTCGAGATGGCAGAGGTTGACAGCATCGAGTCCACGCTGCTGAAGATCCAGCTGCGCTGGATGGGTCACGTCTCCAGAATGGAGGACCATCGCCTTCCCAAGATCGTGTTATATGGCGAGCTCTCCACTGGCCACCGTGACAGAGGTGCACCAAAGAAAAGGTACAAGGACTGCCTAAAGAAATCTCTTGGTGCCTGCCACATTGACCACCGCCAGTGGGCTGATATCGCCTCAAACCGTGCATCTTGGCGCCTCACAGTTTGGCGGGCAGCAACCTCCTTTGAAGAAGACCGCAGAGCCTACCTCACTGACAAAAGGCAAAGGAGGAAAAACCCAACACCCATCCCCAACCAACCAATTTTCCCCTGCAACCGCTGCAATCGTGTCTGCCTGTCCCGCATCGGACTTGTCAGCCACAAACGAGTCTGCAGCTGACGTGGACTTTTTACCCCCTCCATAAATCTTCGTCCGCGAAGCCAAGCCAAAGAAGCCATAATCTACATCTGCATTCCCGACGTCAGGCCCCTGAAGCAACCCTGACCAGAGATTTCCACAAGTATGGAGAAAATGTTTCAAGGCTGCTTTCAAAGCCTCCTTTAAAAATATGCAGTTTGTTAATAAGCTCACTGGAACTTCTGAGAAATAGCATACACTGGAAAATTGAACAAACAAGGGGAAGCAGAGGGATTCAGTGGGTCAGGCAGCACCTACACATAGAAATGGTCAGTCAACATTTCAGGTTGCAAACCTTTATCTACGTTTGATAAAGGATTTCGACCTGAAACAATGACTGACCATTTCTATCCATGAATGCTTCCTGACTAGCAGTGTCCCTCCAGCTTTTTCTTTGTCCCTCATTCATTCAAAGCAGAGAATTCAGGAAGACATGACATCAAGGGAAAACTGTGGACAGAGAGCATCATATCCCAATCTGCCTGCCCACCCGTTCAGTCAAACATCTGTCTCATCCACATTAGCGTATGCAGTTAGGATACAACCAGCTCAAAGCATGAGTGAAAGCAACTAATATTTAACTTTGAGTGACTGTCTAAGATGATGTGAAACAGTGCAATCATTTGGCAACAGGTCAGATTGTTTTGAAAGCTGTCCTGCAATGTAATAGGCAAGTTTCAACATCAGAAGAACAAAGCAGTTCACCTAAACAAATGAGCCAAAGGAAACCATTTCCAAGATAATCATGTTTTCCAACTCAAATGAACCATTGTAATTACAATGACAATAACAAAATGAAAATGGGAAATAAATTAAATTCTTTATGCTCATCTGAATGTATATATCACTCTATTATCATATATTCTACAATAGCAAATAAAATATCTGGACACCAATGAAATGTCATCTCTCATCAAATCACAATTATACAAGAAGATTACTTCTGTGGGAACAAGTCCCTCCTGGTTGATGGGCATACTAATTCTGGCTTATTCTGGGAACAACTAGAATGTAATTATTGTTTCACTAAGATAAAAATGTTGTTTCCCACAAGTTTCACCTGAAAATTCAATTCTCATAGTTACTAAATATTGAAAACTGCTGGTTCAGTGTTTGTAACAATGCTGGTATAGTCCCATTAGGGGCGGCACGGTTAGCGCAATGCCCTTAGAACGCCAGCGATTGGGACATGGGGTTTGAATCCCGCTCTGCCTGTGAGGAGTTTGTACATTCTCCCCATGTTTGCATGCATTTTCCATGGGGGGGGGGGTTCCGGTTTTCTCCCACTGCTCAAAACATAAGGGGATTGTAGGTTAATTGGATGAAATTGGGTGGCACGGGCTCATGGGCCGAAATGGCTGTTACTGTGTTGTATGCCTAAATTTTTAAAATTCAAGGCAAAGTGCTGGGTGTTTTTATACCAGTTATTTGAAATGTGCTTTTAAAATTTTCAGTTATGAGACTTGCTGTCTCTAACTTGTCTCTTGGGAAAATGGAAATATCAACAAGTAAGGTGCTGGACCCATGAGGGGTTTATTAATGTATTAATTTCCAAAGCCTGTACTAATGTGATATATTTACCCCAGAGGGGAAACAAACTCAACAGTTCACCATTATTGACACCATATAATCTCCACATCTATTTTTATTTCAAGCTGAAATAAACCAAGGATTTCTTTATGAAAAAGCTGTGTTTATCAGTGGAAAAACTAAAATGAGGGTGGAAAATGCCAAAAACTTTTCACAAAATATCACATTGTCCTTTGAATCCTAATTGCATATTTGCTTATAAAGTATATTTCATGGCACGTGCATCTTGGCGCCTCACAGTTTGGCGGGCAGCAACCTCCTTTGAAGAAGACCGCAGAGCCCACCTCACTGACAAAAGGCAAAGGAGGAAAAACCCAACACCCAACCCCAACCAACCAATTTTCCCTTGCAACCGCTGCAATCGTGTCTGCCTGTCCCGCATCGGACTTGTCAGCCACAAACGAGCCTGCAGCTGACGTGGACTTTTTTACCCCCTCCATAAATCTTCGTCCGCGAAGCCAAGCCAAAGAAAAAATATTTCATGGAATTGCTCTGCAGTAACAGAACAGGAGTGCAGATTCATATAACAATGAGAATTTGGAACCAACAACCAAGTAAAGTTAAAGCAAAGAGTACAGGTGACCCCTGCACCCCAAAATGAGGGGGTCTGGGAGAGAGAACAGTAACAGGCCATTTCAGCTCATGCCACCCGATTATCTTACAACCCCCGGTACGTTTTGAGCAAGTTGTTGAGAAAGTTACATTTCATGTTGATTTATTTACTTTTTTCCTCCAGCATAAATTCTGTGAGAGAAAATTGTACTCAGCAACTCAAATTTCTGAGTAGTAAATTGTGAATCCTTTGAGGATGAATTTCCATGACCCAATGGATTGTTAAGTGAGAGTCACCTGGATACATTTAATGGGAGGCTGGACAAAGATATCAGGGGAGAAGAGAACACAGGTTTTCACTGATAGACATGGAGGAAAAAACAAAAGGAATTCAGGTGGAGCATAAACATCAGTATGGCCTGTTTCAGTCTAATGTTATGAAATCCTATATATGAGGTCACAGAGCATGTTGTACTGTCTCTTGTGATATAAATACAAGATTTTTTTTTAGACCAAATAATATTTCATACTTCCTTCCAAAAGCAGATAAATCATTGTACAAATTGCTATTACAAGCAATAATATAAATGAACCATCTCAATTTACCTGATCATTGATTTCGGCTTTTTGTTGCAGCAAAATCCTAACCAGCTCTTTGTGCCCTCTGTCACATGCCCAATGGAGTAATGCTCGGCCCTAGGGAAGGAAACCAACACATGTTTATTTGCAGGTACTTCATGCAAACTCATCTGCTTTTCTGAGAGAAAAAAGACAAACAATATCTGCAAATGACGAGAGACTGAGTGATCTTTAAGATGAAGTGCTCTTGATATCTGGAAATATTTTTTTTCAAAAAATATAATTCAAATTGAAACAAGGAAGTCTGCAGGTGTTGTAGTTGTAATCAATATACAAAAGTGCTGGAGAAACACAGCAGGTCCAACAGTGTCCATAGTAGGTTGGTATAAACGTATAACCAACATTTCAGGCTTGAGTCCTTGTAAAAGGAGCATTTAAATCATCTTTTTTTTTCTTTCTTCTAGTTGAGGAAGTTCAACATTTGTTAAAAATTCTTCCATCTTGTTTTTATCTCCTACTAGTTTCATATAGTATTGTTTAAACATATTATTTATTTCATTTTGATTTTATGTTATAGTATCAGCTTCTGTTCCTGTGGCATTTATCATTCTGGATAACTCCTCTGCTTTAACATGCCAAGATAACACTGTGTGCCCGTTCTCCTAGTTCGTAATTATTTTTAAAATATCATTTTTTCTGTTCTATATGTTGTATATTTTTGTTCTCTAATATTCTATATTTTTTTCTTATGTTCCTGATATCTGATTTACTTTTTCCAATTTTGTTACATCCTTCTCTAGACCTTCTAAGCCCCTCTTTTGATTTTTAGGGTAAGAAATAATTTGTCCCTCAAATATGCTTTAAGCATATCCCATATTAGAAAACTGTTGTCAGTGGAAAGAAAATTGCTTTCACAAAATATTTCTATCTGTCTCTTAATAAATTCACAAAAATCATTTCTTTTTTAATAATATAACATTAAAGCGGTCTCTGTACACACTTTCTTGCTTTTCCATTATCATGGTAGTTAATGTTAATAGCGAGTGGTCTGATAAAAGTCTTGCCAAATACTTCATTTTTACCACTCTACTTTGTAATTGCGTAGAAATTTAAAACAAGTCAATCCTTGTATGAGTCATGTACCCTTAAGTAGAACAAATAGTCTCTTTTTAAGGGGTTGAGCTGCCTCCATATATCAATTAGATTTAAATCCTTCATAAATGATAGTGTCGTTTTTGAGGCTTCAAGGGCGAAAGCTGCAAAAACGACACTATCATTTATGAAGGATTTAAATTTAATTGATATACGATTTCACTGATTTATCCAATATTGGATCTAAACAAATTGAAATCTCCTCCAATTAATATATTTTACCTTCCCCTGCAGTATTTAAAAAAAGACTATTATCATAATTTGGGGTATAAATATTCATAAACATTCATGATTCTGCAGAATGCTGTTGTGTTCAAACTTCCAGTATTTTGGACCTCACAGCCACAGGTTCTAGTTCAAGCAGGCCAAGGCCCAGTACTATCTACGTCAGATTACAGCTGTTGCAACAAAATACTATGCCATTGCATTGCTGGACCAAGACACCGCAGGGCATATTATGCCGGTCTCCAGGCAACGACAAGTATGAAGTCATCAAAGTTCTGCTCATACATATTTCCGACCCTTCCCGACACAACAGGGCAGCACGACATCTCCATATGGACAGCCTGGGTGACCGCACTCCTTCTGAATGAGTGAATGAGATGGTGACGCTCATGGACAGACACAAGCCCTGAATGCTTTTGAAGCAACTTTTCCACGAGGAAATGCCAGAAGACATACGTTTGCTGCTTGCAGACAAAAACTTTAATGACCCCCATCAGTTAGCAGCCCTTGCTGATGAGTTGTGGCATGCTAAGAAGCATGGTAAACTTTTGGTTGGGCACATAGTGGTATCTTGGCAAAGGGCATGAACTCTGCCCACTCTGGATAGTGGTGCAGTGTCAGACTCGACCGGATGCAGCATAGAGAGCAGTGGTGCTATTACCATCAGAGATGGGGAGCTGCAGACCACCATTGCCATCCACCCTGCACACATCCAGAAAACACCAAAGTTGTTGGTAGTGGCAGTGACAGCCCAGAGGTTAGCATGTTTGCCTCCTCTGGCCCAGACACACGTTCAGGAAAGAAGGACCCTCCTCTCAGGGCCGCCAACAAAGGCAGCATCCAGACATACGGGTCACGGACAATTCCATTCAATTTCAGCTCGTTGCGGTTCAGCTGGTCCTTCACCATTGCTGATGTACCACAGCCACTCTTGGGAGCTGATTTTTTGCGAGCACACTCCCTTCTAGTAGATCTCAAAGATTGCCGCCGAGTTAATTGTAAGACTTTCAACTATCTCGCCTTGTACCCCATGGCATTGCCCACACCACGCCTCTATTCAGTGACGCTCTCAGACAGTGAATACACCAAAATCCAAATGGAATTCCCCAGCATTATAACTCCACAGTTCTCAATGGCCCAAACTAAACATTGAGTACACCACCACATTCCGGCAGCCTATGTGCAATAGAAATCTCCCACTTCTGAACTCACATACTTAAAGGAGAAGGTGGGTACTCTGGTGCCACCTGGCATGGGTCTACAACTTCTTACATTCCGGCTGAGCTCAAGGACTGCCTTTATGATTTCCTGCACAGGAATGCGCACAGGACGCCATTGCTATGGCCATATGAAGGTCCTTTCAAGGTGGTACAGAATGATGGCTCCACATTTGTTATAGACATTGACGGCAGGCAAGAAACGGTTTTCGTAGGTCACCTTAAGCCAGCACATGTGAACCTAGATTAGCTGGTACAGGTGGCATGCCCCCGGCACAGGGGGCGTCCTCCAGCCCCTACTAGCTGTATAGGTGAGACTGTAGTGTCACTTCCGAACTCCGGTTCCTGTGGGGTTGTGGGGGGGGGGGTGAATCACGCCACTCCATTATCAAACCAACATCTGTAGTTGTGGGGCCCCCCCACAGGATCAGGAGTTCCTGGTGGCTGGGGGACACAAAAAACTCTGGGAGGCGATTATGACAGCGTGCCAACTGTAATTATTAAAACTCCTGTGAATGATGAAGGTGGCGGCGCTGCTGTATCAGCATCACTACCGGTGGTGTGGACCTACAGGGAGCAGAGATGCAGTGCTCCCGGGAGGTCCAGCCACTCAGTTGACTGCCATCAGCTCTGCATGGGCTTTGAATGGCCCATTGAGGTAGCTGAAGGTGGTTTTTATTTGAGATCCTGCGACCCTGGGGTATGCGCTCAAGATGGTGGTGCCTATTAATTGGCAGCTGCCACAGTGGGGGGGGGGGGTGGTGGGTACAGACTCTGGGGGAGAATTGGAGCAGGGCAGCAGAAAATGGGAAGACCAACCCGTCTGAGAAGGAGAAGCAGAAGGGATGGGACTGTAACCATGGAGGTGAACCAGTGAGGGAGATCTGAGGTGGGCTGTTGGCAACTCAAGGCGAGGAACCCATGGAAACTACAGGCTGCTGTTGGACGACTCGTGCTGGGCTATGGACTGCTTGAGACTGGCTCAAACTGGCCGGAGGGGTACTAGGTATCGGAAACGGGATGCAAGGAGGTTCCAAGGGCACCAAAGGGTCCCTGACTATGTCGGAGGTTCAGATCTGGAGCTCGGGTTGCCAATTATTTGGAGAGGACTCTGGGTAGCTGTGGAGCCTGCAGAAGCACTGGAGGTGAATCTATGGACACTCAGTGACTCTGGGGGGGACTCTCCTTTGCTTTTCTCTCTCTTATTATAAGAAATGTAAGAGGAGCCTCAGCAATTTCTGCCTGTGGCGAATCTGTCTGCCTTGCAGCAGGCAATAGGGAATTTCATGTAATAGGACACTGCTTTATTACTATGACAATAAATTGAATCTTAATTCTTGAAAATTCCATTAAACAGTTCTGTTGGTTCATCTCACAGACAGCTTCTGTTGTGCTTTATTCACTGTACCACTCGCTACAATATTTTTATTAATTAAAATCGCTACACCTCTTGGTGTTTATCCAAATGATATTAATTGCCCCACCCATCCTCTTTAATTTTGCATGTTCCAATTTGGTCAGATTTTGTTTTTGTAAAAAGATTACATCTGCCTTTAATTTTTTTTTATAGGCATGCCAAGACTCATTCTCTCTTAACAGTTTGTTAATTCCATAAACATTAAAACTAATAAATTTTAATGCTCTATCCATTTTCTTCTTTAAAACAATATTTTTTAAACAGTAAAATCTCTTTTACCTTTAAATAATAGTGATCCTTTACCTTTAAGATAAACACACAATGTCCCTGTCTCAATGGTGACATATATACAGAGCTCCGAAAGCCTGCGACAGAAGCCTGTGGAATCTCTCTAGGAAAAGAACCTCCCTCTAGTATCATCTTTTTTTGTTACTCCTTTCCAGGCACCATTCTCCCCCTTCGACCAATGTCTCCACCCTGCTACCACTTTTCTCAGAATTTTCTCTTTACTGAGCTCTCCATGAGATTTCTACACTCTACTTTTAAACAATAAATACAAGACAGTTTAACAAAAAAATTTAAAAATACAGCTTTTAATACTTTTATTTAGTTCTATTATAAATATTTTCATAATCATCTCCCTCGATAACCTTAACTTTTTTTTAAAAAATCCAAACTTTGCAGAAAGTTTTCCACTTTGTTCTTGGTCTTGAAAAATCATCTGTTCCTTTCTACTACTTCGACCCTCAAAGTCGCAGGATATATCATTGAGTATTTCAAGTTTTTAAGCATGTAATTGTCTTTTCACATCTTCAATTTTTTTATTTGTTTAATCAAGATCAGGCTAAAATCTTGAAAAAAAAAAGTTTCTTTTCATGATCAACCTTGGGTGAGCCATTATTCTGCTTAGAGTAATCATATGTTGCTTCCAGAATTATCTCCCATTCTTGGTAGCTTAAAAGTCTCACTAGAACTGGTCTTGGACTCTTGGGTCCAAGTGTTCGGTGAGCTCTCTCGATATGCAGTTTTTCTCAAAATTTGCCTTCTCCCAACACCCGTGGGATCCATTTTTGAAAAAGATTCACTGGGTCTCTTCCCTCTAATCCTTCTTCCAGTCCAATGATTCGGACATTATTCCGTCGACTAAAGTTCTCCATTTAGTCAATTTTGTCCAGCAATCGTTGCTTATCCATCTCCCATTCTTTGGCTTTTTTTTATTTTGAAGTCTCAAGCTTTTCATGCATTTTTGTCGGTTCAATCTCTGCTCAACCCATTCTCTCCATCAGGTCTTCTGCAATCTCTTTTATTTAGGTCATTTTCTCCATCACATCTCTCATCACCATTTCAACGCTTATGAATTGGTTACTTAAAATCTCATTTTTTTTCCCAGGATGATGTTCAATTCCTGACCTGACTCCCCAGTTTTACCTGATTTTGCTGGCCCCGTCGCCATTTTTGCACAGCTCCCTTTCAGACTTTCACCCTATATTCCCAGTTGAATAGTAGGTTCTTCAGTCTTTGTTCTCGGCTACCTTGGCTTCTTCATACTAGCTTTATCCATTTTCTTGATTTTCAAGTTTTGACCATCTATTTAGTACTCTTCACAGAGAGCTCAACCAAAACACATCTGTCTAAGTCCTTCACATGGCCACACACCCCTCAGTTTAAAAATTCTGATTATGCAAAAGCTTAGTCAATTGCAGGTTTTGCTGGTTAATTGTGAATAATAATTTTATTTGTGGTTGAGAATTCTTATTGACATATCTTGGAGATCATCTGTCACAAACCATTACATTTTCAGGACATCTTACGCTGAACCAAAAGTCGAGCTACCAATTCAAACACAGAAGCTCAAATGTTATCTAATGTACAAACATATATACAAATTTATCTAAGGAAGGATTTATCCCTCATTGAACATCATGCACCACGTTTTACTGACTGAAAAACACAATTTCAATATCACAGCATGATGCAAAATCTAAGCAATTGCTGAAATTACATCAAATGCCAGGAGAACCGTTCTGGTTGAAAAGGCAGATATTTGATCTGTGTTTTTAAATGAACCCTACTGAATTCTACATGTCTCAATCCATGAATGTATAAGGATTGCAGTTGTTCAAGTGTGTGACATATTTTATTCTTTTTAAATGTTGAGGATGGTGAGATGAGTGGAGTCACGTTAAATTGCTTTGATTTGCTGCAACAGTGTACTGCCCTCTACTGCTCATGCCCTTTCAGCTTCTGGATAATAATCCAATCACCATTCCCGAATATCTGCTCTGAAATTGCCAGTTACACTTGATCAGCAAGCCATTAAAAAAATACAATTGAGCCACATATTTTGGTGTGCTTTCAAGTTATAGTGGTAAACTGGTTTACTGTCCTTTAATTACCAATGGTATTAAAGCAACATGTTATGCATTCTATCGTTGCAGAAAGTCTGTGTATTGTGCAGTTTATTAAAATTTGGTCAATTAATTTTGGTACAAATTTAACTGAAGCTCTATTCAGTTCACAAATAACAAATATTAGAGCAACTACATATCCTTCATGGGTAGGTAGCTAGAATTTAAACAAATTTCACCTAGAAGCAAGGACAGAGTGGGCTCAAAGCATCTTTCAAAAGTTTTAAGAATTGATCCAGATTTTCTAGTTCAGAGCAGTTGAAATAATGAATGGATGTGTGATTTGTTTCCTTTGTGAGGAAGTAATTAAAAACAAGTAGAGGGATTATGTAAATTCAAAAATCAACAGATTGAAATTAACAATGTTGCTTTCCTATTTAAATAAACAAAAATGTATAATTCATAAATCAATCATTAGAAAAATCCCAGAATAACCTTCAAACAATGAAAAAGCGATGGGAACATATGGAGAAACAAACAACCTGTTGGAGGAACTCAGTATGTTGAGTAGCATTCATTAGGCTTGTCTTGATGAAGATTTCTGTCCTGAACCTTTGACAATTCTTTTTGTCCCTTTGATGCTGCTTGACCTGCAAAGATCCAATGTACTGTATATTGGACCTTGGTTCAATAATGCAGTGGTTGAGGACACTATATTGCCTCAACCTACGAATACTTTTCAGTTCAGAATTTTACTACTTCAGTGGAATTTTTCCCTTCACGTACCAAGGGAAAGATTGGCATTAGTGCAAAGTTAATTATTTTAATGCTGAATTGTTTGCTAATGTTATAATACAGGAATGTGTACTCTAGTCTTGCCAAATTAAAAACAACATATCAACATTTTAATGTGAATTTCTAACAAATGTGCTAATATTGAGAATTTAAATATATTAACAGAATAGTTATTATAAAATGGAGATAAAAGTATGCAATGAATTGAGAAACTATCACTGAAGTACACACCTCCTCATCCTTTAGGTTAACATCCACATTCTGAGATACAAGGGCTTTTAAAATATGATCAATGTTGTTCTCTCTGCAATGATCAAATATTGTTTTGTCTTCTTCCCTGCAAAATGACAGAAATAAAATATTTTAATACAGGCGGTATAAAAGCTCAAGAGAGACCACAAAATGATGAGACGGAAGACAGAAGTGTATTTTAGCAACTTCATTTGTCTGGAGAAAACCAAAAAGACCCCATTCAATTTTCACTTTTGCCCAAAATCCTTTGAAAATACTATATTCATCTTACAGTTCTAGTAATTTATAACTCACGTAAAATAAGTTACAAGGGCACACAATTAACTGTGCACCAAAAGATTCTGGGCTGGAGCTCCAAGGCACAATCTTTAAGTCAGTCTAAACAAGCAGTCCACTGAACTATATTGTGGGTACTGCATTATTCAGAGCACCAAGGCTAAAATGAGAATTTAAACCAACTTCTTCTGATCTTCACTAAAATACGACACCAGTTGAAGACATATACATTTCGCTCATCGACAATAACCTTTCTGTAACATGCGGCCGTTCTTAAAATTATGTTTGTTCTCCACATGGAGGTTCCAATTATCGAATGAACATTTGAAAGTCAATGTCAATTTAATGCTGCCAGTGTTATGGTTCTTGAGTTATATAATGAGGTTAACATGCTTTGAAAAAAGACCAGCTGGATCAGTGAACATCTGAGGGTATTTATTTTTACTCTACTTCAAGTGAAAAAGATTGACCTAATAACCATCAATATGGATGGCTTGCCTTTCAGAGGGAAGCATATGTCAATCTTAGATTTTACCACCTTGGACCCGAGTCAATAGAAATTAATTGCTGAGGATACTTGTCACGAGATAGATGTATCACATTACTGCACCCTGGGATTGTGGAATACAAAACAATACCAAAATGACTGTACACTAATTGCAATCTATTTTTAATCACTAAAATGAAAAGCTCCTTTACAAATTCAAGGAAGTGGAAAACAAACTCAAAACCTTCACACAAATGAAAGAGATCAGGTCGCTCAACAACCTCTGTCTTGGATGCTTGATTGAATGAAACATACAGTAAATTCCTCAAACCAACAAGTGAAAAGACATAAAAGAATAAAATTCTTGGCAGTGGTTTCAGCTATTTGGCAATACATAAATGTAAATTCTCTCTAGTTTGCAGAATAAATCAGCAGATTGATAAAATGGCAAGGAGAGCATTCAAGGACAATGTCAGAAGCTCTCACTTTTCTTTAGTTTGTTCCTGAGATGTAACACAATTATTCATTGAGATGCTCCAAGAATGAAACAGTTAGTATCAAGCTTTCATATGTTACAGCATTGTATTAAGAGTGTGGAATTGGAAACGTGTGTAGGCCAGGACCAACAGATTCCCTTTCTTGGAAAGAACGATGGATCACAAGATCCATTTCAGTGTCACTAGTGCTCACAATTTTTCAAGATTTTTTGAATTAATATTCAAGATTTTCCATGGAGGGATCTAAGCTGTCTGTGGACTGTTGTTCAGTAATATAGGCACTTGTATATTCTCTGTGTGTAACTTATAACTGAGGAACTTTGTAATGTTGTTCTTAAGTGGTGTCATACAATTCAATTCACCAATATTATTTTTTGAATGCCAGATGATCCATTGATTGTTAGTGGTAGAAAGAGAAAGGTAAAAGACATAATTACTACAGTAATTAAACTTATCCACATAGTACTTTAAGATCCAATTTTAATTACAACTGATCTTTGCAGGGGTGGAATGAGTAACTTGATAACACTTCTTGTTACCACAATGTAATTTGTTTACATGTTCTATTTCATATTTCTTATTCTATCTTGTCATAGCACAAGTCATTTCATAACATTCAAAGAGTTGAAAAGGTACAAATAATATCAAATTATATGTAAATTTAGTACTGGTTTGCATCTGGTTATGGTGCAAAGACACAAGTTTAAACAATTTGGATCCTGACAACATGACATGGTGTCATGGTTAGAGTCTGTTGGAAAGCAGCACGTAAAAGACTAAAGCAACCTCGTGTTACTCCATACATCCATTTATCAGAGGGAAAATGTAGCAGGGAAAAACATCTATGAACATTAGCATGAATAACTGATGAAGGAAGCTTATACTACTACTAAGGTGACGCTGCTAAAAGATGACACATGAGCTGAACATGTTCAAAAGTGAGTCCACATAGGATTCCTGCAGTAGTTATTGTTTATGTTGAGACTTCCCCTGGGAGAAATTTTCACTAATCTATAATTATCATTCTGCTTTAATCACTTCCCTACTTCAGAGGCTACTGTGCAAAAGCTGCAAGAAAGCTCATTAACTGAGCACATCTCTTCTCCCCTGTCACTGCCACTGTCTAATTGCAATGTGTGAACATTATCTATCACCACAAGTGTGATTTTATTCATAATAAAGTGGAGAATGGATGAGGGTGTGGGGAGGGTCTCCAAGGCACAAGTCACAGCCGATTCACAGCTTTTTAATTATTTTATGGCCAGACGCTTCTTGCAAGTTGAATAAATTGATAACTGAGTTTATTCCCTTTTGCACCCAGATGTCAATTCCTGAAAAGATTAGAGGGGGATGGGGAGCTGTGTGGCAAAGTATTCGATAGTCTGTGTAATGTCTAAATAGCCCTCCATCCCTGATAAATTAGGATGAGCTGCCAAAACAGTTCATCTGTCTGTCAGAGTAACTAACCAGCCCATCACAAAGACTGAGTGGATTAGTTAAGACTGGTCCCAGGGACCAGTTGGCTGCAGGAATCAATGATGAAACAGTGTGGAGTCCAAGTTAAGTTACAACACAATCAGTGGACGTGAGGTCTGCGAAAAAGATTGAAGGATTGAGGTGGGTTTAAATCCCACCTCAGCTGAGTGCAAGCAACCACTAAAAAATCCAATCAAGCCCAGGACCATGTACAATTAGCTCAGCTATTCACTGAGAAAATCAACGATGGAATGCAGGCATAGGTTCCACTCACAAAATAAATAGATGATAAGCTCCTTATATTTGTTCAGTAACTGATAGACAGTGATAAAGATGCCTGTTTGCACACAATTAAAAAATATTTTAAGTTATTTCTATAAGTAACCCATTCTTCAGCAATACAATCAAATCTTTTGAGGAATTATATTAACTCCATTCTCCCCACAGATATTAACTGGCCTGCAGTGTTTTTTTTCCAGGTTTGTCTGTGTTTAATTTTCCACCATCTTGACTTTTCCTCTCACCTCCAGTTTAGATAGTTTCACCAGGAAGATTTTTAAGCATGTTCATAGTGGGAATATGAAGCTCTTCTATTCTCAAAATATCACTCGCTCACAGGCCATGACGATCAGTTGTTTAGATTCGTTTATTTTTATAGCACATTTAAAACAACTCACATTGACTTAAGTGCTGTACAGATGATAAATTACATCTCAACTTAACCAGCTGTTTAAAGTGCAGTGTAAAATGGGTACTCGAGGTTCAGAATTGTACATACAACATGGTTGTAATCAACAATCACCTCAAAGTCCTTGCAAGTAAAAATACAACTTCAATCTGGATTTAGAAGAGTTAAAGGAAGGGGCTGATTTGATGTAGGGAGGACTGTTGTTCCACAGTTTTGTTTGTCAAACCTGAAGGTGGAATTGAATATCACACCAAGGGATTTGACGTGTGGTTTGGTGAAGATGGATAAGTTATTAGATGGATAAGTTATTTTGGTGAAGTTGGATGATCTCGGATTTGCCTTTGTTTAACTGCAGGAAATTTTAAGCCATCCAGCATTTTATGTCCTCCCAGACAGTCATTGAGGCTGGTTATTTTTGCTTGATCATTGGGCTTCAGGGGAGATGGAGCTGAGTATCATCAACGTAGCAGTGGAAGGCGATGCCGTGTTTTTGGATGATAAGGCCAAGGGGAAGCATTTGTAAGGACAAGAGAATGGGACCCAGAGTAGACCCTTGTGGGGCCCCACAGGAAAGGGTAGCAGAGAAGAATGAAAATTTGCCCATGTTGGCTGAGACTTGTATCAGGAGACTAATATTTCTTGGCACATTGTGAAATATGTAGGTCTGGAAAACTAATGCTTACACGACAATGCTGGTGGTACAAAAATGAGGGCTTAATTGATATTATGTCAAAGAAAGCAAAAGTAAATGCTATTGTTCACCTTGCAAGGAAGAAATTTAAAAAATAAGATAAATAGATAAATATTAGAATCCTTGGATCCAACTCAACTACTTCCCAGATGTAAAGCAGCGCCTTAAAAAGGCAGCCATCATAAAGCATCTCTATCACCCTGGTTGCAACCTCTTTCGCTGTTAGCTTTATGTAGAAGGTACAGAAGTCTGAAGTTTGGTACCTCTAGGCTGAAAAGCAGCTTTTTTTAACCCACAGGTATCAGGCTCTTGACCCTTACGTGACCTTAACCCTAACCATAAAATATTCCACAACCATCAAAAGATCTGTCTACACTAGTGAAGCATCCATTTTTTTTGTAGTAACTGCATCTGTGAATACTTATTTAACTATCATTTATTATTTCTTTTTCTGTTTCATGACATAGTGTGGTAATTTAATTTGTACTATTATAGTTTTTGCATCTTAAGTAGCTGCATGTCAGCAGCAAATAGAATTTTGGTGCATCAGTACTTATATATATGACAATAAACTCTCACACTTCCCTCCTATTTCACTAGAATTACTTGCATTATTCTTGTTTTGTCAGGGAACCACCTTTTAAAACTTCAGCTTTTCATCACCTTTTAAAAGTAAATGTTGCTCTCCTTTCTGCTCCATTTACTAAATCACCATTCCTGGCTCACAAGCCTCTCTTACAATCTCTGTTAATGAGTCCATTTACTCAATAAAGATTGAATACTGCAATCATCTTCTTGGAGATGCTCTTCATTTTTATTGTGTAGGCATCAATGTGAAGGGGACTCAGTAAAGTCAAAACAGCAGAATAAATGGCATTATCAAATAATCCCATCTTTCAACCTCACATGAACTCATTACAAAAATACCAAGTTAGATAAATTATAAATACACTCATTTTCCCTCCCTCTCCACCCTTAACAGTACACCAACAATGTCCAAAAAAATAATCCCTTGAATTAATTTTCAACCCATTAGTCAAGGATGAAATGAAAACTGCTTCGAGCAAGTGACTGGTAGAGCTCCATCAAATTCCCCAACTAATTCCATCTCGTAGGCTGAAGTAACTCCTGTTTCTTTTTTCCTCTCCTCTTTGACTCCCACATGGCTCTGCAGTGATTGAATCTCCCCATGTGGGAATTGCAGGTGTAAACATGAGCCCAATCACCATAGTGCTCTGCACTGGGAGTGACAGAGCACTGTGCGATAACATATTCATCACAATCATTATTTCAGCTTTAATAAACAACATAAACAAGTTTTTTCAATACCTTGTATAACTTTTGATATGGAGTTTTATATGTTAAATACTTTTAATTACTCCTCATTCCTCTAGGAAAGTTATTCCTGAATATTCCAAATATATTTTCTATATTTCAGGCAAAATAAGATCCATAGTTTTGGAGCTTATCGTATTTTCTCTGAACAAAATGTACTTTATTTGCTATCAGGTGGAGACCTCTCCCAATTTATTGGCTATCGTCAACGTTAGTTTCATTTTAAAAATCCCCATTTTGATTGAGGTGTTTATAGAGGTGATTTATTTTGCTGACCAAGGATTTAATTAAAATATAAAAAAATGTTTTCCCCTTTCCTATCAACTTGTACACATAGCAACTCTGAGGACTAGCACTCATGCATTCCAGTAACTGAAAAAAAAATCACACCATAACGAAAATACAAACAATAGCAACATTTATTTATCTCCAGCCTAATGCTTTTATTTCAAGTGTCCTATCTAGAAAAGCAGTAATACTCTTCGAAGCTATGGAGAAAGCACACAGCTGAACCAAGTATGGTAGAAGATTACTTTATGTTTGAAAAGGGAGCCAAAAAATACTTGAAAAAAAAATACCACAAGGATTTTGCCAGGTGCAATAGTGGCACAGCTACTTCCTCAGAAAAAACAGTGACCTGGATGCAATTCTCTCCTCAGTTGATATTTGTATGACATGTTATTCTTGTGACTACATAGGTTTCCTCTAGGTGCTTGTATTGTGGAGGGTTGTGGCAGTCATGTGACAGCAGTGCTTATTACCTGGTCAGAAGACACACCATCTGCCAATCAAGGTTTGATCCCACCCCACCTATTAATGCACACTTGATCATTGGACCCTTTAAGTAGTGGGTAAGTACCGGCATCACCTACGGCTCCTAGAACGCTTCCACCAGCGTTGTCTCCGCTCCATCCTCAACATTCATTGGAGCGCTTTCATCCCTAACGTCGAAGTACTCGAGATGGCAGAGGTCGACAGCATCGAGTCCACGCTGCTGAAGATCCAGCTGCGCTGGGTGGGTCACGTCTCCAGAATGGAGGACCATCGCCTTCCCAAGATCGTGTTATATGGCGAGCTCTCCACTGGCCACCGTGACAGAGGTGCACCAAAGAAAAGGTACAAGGACTGCCTAAAGAAATCTCTTGGTGCCTGCCACATTGACCACCGCCAGTGGGCTGATATCGCCTCAAACCGTGCATCTTGGCGCCTCACAGTTTGGCGGGCAGCAACCTCCTTTGAAGAAGACCGCAGAGCCCACCTCACTGACAAAAGGCAAAGGAGGAAAAACCCAACACCCAACCCCAGCCCACCAATTTTCCCCTGCAACCGCTGCAACCGTGTCTGCCTGTCCCGCATCAGACTTGTCAGCCACAAACAAGCCTGCAGCTGACGTGGACATTTACCCCCTCCTTAAATCTTCGTCCGCGAAGCCAAGCCAAAGAAAAGAAGTGACTGGAAGATATTCTAAGAGACTGGATACACAATTCTTTGATCTGATTAAGGATAGTCAACATGGCTTTGTGCATGGTAGCCTGTCTAAATAATCTTAGTGTTATTCAAGGAGGTTAGCAGGAAAGTTGATGAAGGAACTATAGTAAAGCCTTTGACAAGGGCCTTCATGGAAGCTTTGTCAAGAAGGTTTAGTTGCTCGGTATTTAGGATGAAGAAGTAAATTGGATTAGACATTGGCTTTGCTGAAAAGCCAGGGAGTGATAGTGGACAATTGTTCCTTATGGGAAGCCTGTGACTAGACGTGTGCCTCAGGGATTGGTGCTGGATCCATTGTTGTTTGTCATCTATATTAATGATCTGGATGATAGCATGGTAAACTAGATCAGCAATTTTTCATATGACACAAAGATTAGGGGTGTAGTTGTCAATGAGGAATGTTTTCAAAGTTTGCAGTAGGATCTGGACCAGCAGGAAAAATGGGTTGCAAAATAGCAGACAGAATTTAAATCAAACCAATGTGAGGTGTTATACTTTGGAAGGACAAACCAGCATAGGACTCACATGATAAATAGTAGGGTACTGAGGAGTGCAGTGGAGCAGTAGGATTTGGGAATACAGCTAAGTAATCCCTTGAAAGTGGTGTCAGAGAAAGGGTTGTAAACAGGGCTTTAGGAACATTGGCTATAAATCAAAATTCTGAGTACAGGAGTTTGGATGGTATGCTGAAGTTGCAAAGACATTTGTGAGGCCACATTTAGAAGATTATGTGCAATTTTGGTCACCTACCTACAGGAAATATATCTATGTCTGAAAGAGAACAGAAAATTTACAAGGATGATGATGGGACTTGAGAATCTGAGTTATTGAGAAAGATTAAATAAGTTATGATTTTATTCCTTGGAGCATTACAGAATGAGGGGAAATTTGATAGAAGGATACAAAATAATGAGGGATATAGAGTAAATATAAGCAAGGTTTTTCCACTGAGGTTGGTGAGACAAGAACAAGAGGACATGGGTTAAGGGTGTAAGATGAAATGTTTAAGGGAAACATAAGCAGCATATCTGCTCTCCTACACCATGATCAGCCTTTTTGTGATCAATCAAGAATTATTCATTATGCAAGTACAAATTGCTGCTTTCAAACAACTAATAAACATGTTTGTAGATTGTTAACTTTAAAAAAAAACAAGGAAAACATGCACTCAATTTTGTTTATTTACTATTGGGTATCCTCTTATTATTGCCACATTTTTTCCCTTGGGTGTTGACAAGTGAAGCGATAAAATGCAGGGTTTTGCTTCATTACTACATATTAACAAAAGGAACCTCAGGCAAGCTCTTGTAAAAATGAAAATAGCTCAGAGGCCTATGTAGGCTCATTCTACCAAATAACTTTTACATAAACATGGAAAAACATAAATCCCTGTAGGATAGTACCAAACACGAAACACAAAAATCTCAGTACCATTTTTGTTGTTCTGTTTCTATTTTTATTCCTGATGTATATATCCCAAGTTTCAAATAATTAAAATATTTTCACTACAGAATTCTATTCCTCAACACCCTTCAGTTCCCTCCTGGCATTGACGATCTTTATATTTCCATTTTCTTAATGTCTTATCTACACTGTAGAATTTTGCAGGACTGCAATGGGTCTTTTACTTTTGTTTGTGCTGCACCTCAATATACTTCAACTCTACTTCATCTGACCTTCAGCCTAATATTCCATTCCTTTTTCCATGCACGAACTGGCATCTGTCCATTCATTCTGACAACTGATCTAAAGTCCCCGGAGATCACTGCACCCCTTATTGGCTAAATGCTGGACATTGGAGAAACCCACTGCTTTCAATTATCAAACCATTTTCTTCTTGTTAAAACATTGGTTTGCATAAATATTTACGTGTGCACATTAGCAAAAGCAATAGACATCCAACTCCTTCAATCAGTATTATATTATAAACAATTCTTTAATTCCATTTGAAGAACAAAAATTGGATCCATTCTGCTTTTTCCTTTTATAATCACACTCCACAATTATTATATCCAAATTCTAACAGGGTTAGAGTTAGGGTTACAAAACATATTAAATAGATTTCCAGACTATAACAGAGTATATAGAAATGTTTTTGGGAGATAAATTAGGAAAGGTTTATTAGTGTAGGTCACATATGAACACTTTAAAACAGATCTTATTTAAAGTACTGGAGCTCTGCCCCATGCTAGACATATCAGCTCCACAACCTTTGCAAGAGCTTTAAAGAGTGCTTAAGACACTTTACTAATGGACTGTTGTTTACAAAAGACAACAGATGAATGATCTTGTGGAGCCGCAGACTGTCTGGAAGAGAGCTTGTTGTTCTAAGAGGGCCATGTGGTTTTACAAGCAGAGAGAGTCAAACAGGCTTTCTCTCACAGAGAGGGAGAGACACAGAGATCACTTGTACAGTGTTACAGCCAGCAGACAGCAAATGGGACTGAAACAGGACAAGGTTATGGAAAGCCCATTTGGGAGACTTCCTGGTCAAAGCCCTTGTGGTTCATGCAAGAGGAGAGGACTGGCTGCCTAATGTTTCACTTGGAATAAGGAAAACAAGAAAGAACTCTGTGGTGACTTGAAAGAAAGAGGTTATCATCTAGAGAACCCTGTTAGGGCAACTTTCTTCAACAAGACACTGAAGTGGCTGATGGAAGTAAATGTACAACAAATTTCTCTCTGAAAACTGACAAGAACCTTCCTGAGCTGTAATCATTATTCTTTCAAGCACCAAAGCCTGGTGAACTTTATAAATGTTAAATTCTATGCACAGTATAAGAATTGCCTGCAACTAGTGAACTTGGAGGATTGAGAAGTGGGATTGGGCTGTGAACCAAAGAACTTTTCTGAACTTACACACACATTATATCAACGTGCACTTAGAATTAGAAGGGGGTTAAGTTACATTAAGTAAGTCAATAGTGATAAGTTAAAGTTTGATTCTATTTTCATGTTTAAAGATAATTAAAAGCAACTTTTGTTTAAGTAACCATTTGTCTTGGTGAATACCTATTGCTGCTGGGTTTTGGGGTCCTCTGGGCTCGTAACAAGACACATACTAAATTTTTAACTATTCAATAAATATTTGAAATATACATGTTTCAAATAAAATCTACCTTCAACAAATTTATTTTGATTGCCCTTTCTACCTATATATTTAAGTATTTCTAAACGCACACTCTTTGTAACACTCAACAAGTCAGGTCATGTGATATTAGACTACATTTATGACAATGTTATGAGTTTATTGTCATACACATAAGTATAATGTGCATAAGCACAAAAAATTCTTACTTGCTGCAACCAAACAGGTACTTTTTGTTAAAAAAAAACACAAACACAAGTGCACAAGTTGGACCGAGGGCCTGTTTCCACTCTGTATGACTCAATGACTTCAATAGTTACCATCAAGTTATTCTAGTACAGAAAGAATCATCAAATAAAAGACAGGCAATAAATATTCACATTTACAGTTAGTGCATGAAAAATAATAGCACTTCCATAGTCCTGAGAGATTGTTTTGTGATCCCACAGTAGTTTATGGTTAGGGTATGCAAGAGCGGATCACCATTGGAAAAAAATCTGTTCTTAAACTTAATGGTGCTGGAATTCAAGCCTCTTCATTTTCGACCCAAAGCTAGCAGCAAGAAGAGTTTATGACCAGAGTGATGGAGGATTTCTTATGATGTGAAATATTCTAAGACCTTTGCTGTTGTTTTATTAGGCAAGTGAAAATTTTTTTTGCCTTTATGTGATGGCCTGCAAATCACAATATTCTGGAGTCGTCAGCCATCTAATTGAAGAGTTTCTGTTTTTCACCCTAAACTTCACTCATTTAACTGAAAGCTTTTCTCCTCATGAAAGACATTTTTTACTTCACTTCTTGACATTTACATAACCTTGGCATCCATCATCTATAATAACATACATTTTTCTTTGCTCAGGTACTTTGACACAAATTTTTATTAGCATCCTTGAAATAGTTCTCCAAACTCTTATTTAACCATGTGGGATCCCAGGTTTCTCTTGCCATACAACCTAATAGAGCTCATGTAACAGCTGAACAAGCATTTTATAGAGACTCCACATAGCCTCTTTCCTTTTGCACTCTCATAACTCTACATAAAGACTTGTTTACACTTAAAAAAAAGAAAATGCTTTCTCATCTTGTCCTGTCACATTCGAAGATTTGCACACATGCACGAGACCTATTATTCTTCCACACACTTTAGAATTTCAAATACAGATTCACAACTAGAATCAGCATCTGTGTCCATCTACAGATGCTGGAAAAATAAAGCAATGCAAAAAAGCACTAGAGGAACGGTTTGTATACTGATCTATGTCAATCTCTTAGTGCCAATTCTTTTTCCTATAATAGAAATATGAGGGGAAGAAGGAGGCCATTTGGTCTATTGAGTTTTCATTGACCAAATAAAAATTAGCCTAATTTCAGGTCAAAGCTCTTAGTCTGAGGGTTCAGCACTTCAAATGTTAATCCAGATACCTTTTAAATATGACCATCATTTATAAACAGTGAACATCAAACACTGGTGCTCTTTGGACAAAGAAGAAAGGTTGAATTGTAATCTTTCCATAAATTCCTGTTCTTCAGTTACCTTCAATCACATATCTTTGGAACTGTACCTTGACAGGCACCTGACACAATTACAAGAGCATTTCATCCCATGAGCAGCAAGATAAAAGATTGGATCATAAATGAACAACCAGAATATTGACTTACACACATAATTTGCTACAATAACATTAGTTCATTTGAGAGGGGCACTGTTTTATTTCAATTGTATCATCACAAGGTCTGACTGCACAACAAAAATGTATTTTTTTCTTGCACTGTTAATATTTATCTATCCTTTCATATTTATTACCGGTATCTCTTTCTGTCTTGGCATATTGTGGTAATTTAATTTTTATTATTGTAGTTGGTAACTCTTTCATTTCTGTTTTACTGCAACAAGTAAATTTGGAACATCTGTACATTGTACTTATGTGTATGAAAATAAAGTCACATCTCATTTCACTTTGGTTCATTACATGTGCACAAGTTTCAAGCAGAGAATTATGGGTATTAATATTTGAACAATATACTGCATTGAAAATTTGAGAGAAAAGTGAGTTGAGATACAAGATGGTTGAAAAATCATTTTATTTGAGGAATGACAATCTTGAAAAAGAGGGAACAGAAACTAAATGAAAATAACCTGTGACACAATCATTAAACAATGGACAAAATCCCTTTGGACAATATGCAACTCCAGCCATTATTTATGGACTGCAAAAGTAAAATAATCAGTGAACAGCTTGGCAGGAACAAAGTCAAGGGATAAAGAGACAACAGTTTTGCTAATATAAGGAGACAAAGGATGATGAGAAAGAAGCTGGAGTTTGCAAAATACACATTGATAAACATTAACCATTTGAAGTTTTTACCAGATGCTCTTCTGCACTTCTATTACATTCTTTATATTCCCTTGTTGGTTTTGAGAATTGCTCAGTGAGCAAGACTTGTTTTTACTTTACTTCACCTTAACATCATTCTTCCCTCATTTGTTGCTGAATGGCAAAATTGGGGTCTTTTGCTATGGGGGTAATGTACTAGTTTGGTATTGGGAAAAAAAGTTTCAGTGCTTTGCATTATTTACAGATTTTCCTCAATTCATTCTTTCTCAGTAGACCACTGACTTTTTGGGGTACATGTCTTAAAGCTATTTTTCACTCTTATAAAGAACATACCCTTGCTGTCTTCAGGAATACACCTGTATCAAAATACCAGCAATGCATTTTGCTCAGCCTTCTTGATTTTGCTAAATACTCTCATGAAATTTAACGCTTTAGTAAATGGAGGAATTACTGCAGTTGAAGCCGATTCACAGCTCTACCCGGTTTATTTATCATGCCTTTGAATTATCCCTTGCTTAAAGTTTAAACATTCTTTCAGCCACTCACACCAGTATTAAAATTGAATCATATGACTGTCATTATTTGGAGACATTCCATTACCATTAGAAATAGCAACTTAATTTTTTTTTTAACTCTCCACCAGAATGAAACTATCACACTCTCATGTTGAGGCTAAAATATATTGTTGCAGGAAATTATTCAAAATAAACACTGGAAACGCATTATCTTTATTCTTTTCATGTGCAGTCAATCAAGGCTAGAAAATTCCTCAAAACCTCTGCCAACTCACCAAAGGATTAATATTACTGGCATCTGCTGTCTCAATGACAGCATCAAAGCAACAAAGTTAGGATTCACATGCAAGATAACAAGTCAACTTTACTTCCTTTTTGGCTTTCTTGACCCTTCCATGGTCTGTAATTCATCTCACAGTGTGTGTCATGTTGAATACTGGAAGAGCAAGAATTCCTTCTGTTCAAAGTCCTTGTCTCAGCCTCCACTGCAAACTCCATTTCTCCAGCCTTTTGCTACCTCCCCTCTCCCATGGAAACTCTAGGAAACCAATTCAGACCACTCACAACTATGATGCCTTATTTAACACCTGGATGAGTTTCTAATCATATGTCCACTCTCGCATCAGGAACACGTATTCCCACTTCCACTACTCCATAACTGCATCAAATTCTGTGACGGGAATCTTCAACCATTGATCCAACCATCTTAAAACAAGAACAAATTATTCCAGGAAGCATGAAAACTATAGAAAACTGGAAGCGCTCAGAAAATTGGAGTCAAACAAGGACATCTGAAGATGCTGGGATTGACTGCAAGACACAAATGAGCTGGAGAGACTCCAGCAGGTCATGCAGCATTCATTGGAAGTAAAGGACTTGACAAAGGGCCCAGCCCCAAAATGTTAATCATCCTTTATGTTTTCTGAATGCAGTTTTTCCAGGATGTTAAGCATTGTCCTCAGCAAAATGGAGACAATTTCAATGCTTCCATTGCCAGATGTATAAACTTGAGTGCATGCAAAATTGGATTATGTTCATCCTTGCTGCATTAAGACTCAATCACCTTCCACCTCTCTGCTCAGTTACTTGCAAATGCTCTCGATCTGGAAAAGCCTTTGTTTTTAAAATGTAGTTGTTGTTTCCACACACCTCCATTGCTTTGGTCAAGCCCATTCCTGTAACCTTTGGAAGATATACAAGCTTTCAGTGTCTCTGCACTGAATTTTTCCACCACTGGCTGCCCTGCTTCAACTGCTGAGGCATAAGGTTCTGGAGTTCCTTCATTCATCTTCTCTGGCTCTTTTCCTCCATTAAGATCCAACTCAAAAAACAAACTTGCAGTGAGCTGATCTACTTATTCAGCTCAAGCCCAATAGAAATGCATTAAAATAGTTTTTAGACATGGCATCTGATTTGTTGAGTACTAACAGCTATTAGCTATTATTTCAGATTTTCACCATCTGGAATACTTTAATGCATTAGGATAAAAATTTGTTTAATTTTGGAATAGGCCATTATGGGCAGGGCCAGGAGTATATATTGCCCATCTCTGATGGCCTTTAACAAATAAAAAGTGTTGCTATTGACAAATTATCAGTTCATGTGGCATCTGGAAAGGCATCCCAGCTAGTTAAATGTGGATGCACTCCTGTGTAAAACAAGTAAACTTACCTGATAATTTCCTCCTGATAAAGACAGCTGACCACTGGGCCACCAAATAGTACTTTCTGATCAGATTCCTTCACCACATCCTGAAACACAATCAAATGACATTAATATAATCTCCATACTTACAACTTTGAAGGCAATGTTCGAATATCTTATTATGTACTGTATTACATTGGGTAAATATTATTCAATAAAGGTCACTCTTCTGGCCTATATGAAATGGTATACAGCATGTATTGTATTTGTAAATCTGTCAACCATTTGCTTTGGCCAAATTCAAAGCATCCCATCAAGAATAAATATCTGTATTACTTAGAAGAAAGATCTCTGGATTTTTTGATATATTGCTTTTTGTGATTATATTTAATACCTGATTTAGATCTTCCCAAAACTTTTCCACTTTCTCACATTCCCAAATTGCATGTACTGTTGTTCCCGTTACTGGGACTCGATTTGAATGGAGCACAAAAAAGATTTATTATGATAGCCTTAGCTGTAGCAAAAAAAATGTATTATGTCAACCTGGAAATTAGAAGATAGCCTGAGAATACAGCAATGGTACATAGAAATGAATAAATGCATTCCATTGGAAAAAAATAACATATAATTTAAGAAATAACATTACAGTATTCGAACAAATTTGGGAACCGTACATGGAACACAACAGAGTAGTCCTATGGCGGCCCTCCATCCTCCACTACCTAAAATGACAGAAGGAGAAGAAGACGAAATGAACTGACCCAGTATGTAAAAGAGGATGACACAAGTTTATTTTCATTGTGTGATGACATTTTTTAATGGGTTTAATGTACCATACATGTTGAATGTTGAGTGGGTGGGGGGGGGGTGAAGGAGGGATGGAAGGGAGGGGGGAAAAGGGGAGAAAATGCCAGTGTATATTCAAGAGGGGAATGTTTGTGTGTATTTTGGTCAGTATGGTTCATAGAGTGAAAAATAAAAAAATTTAAAAAAAGAAGAATAAATATCTGGAAGATTCCAACTTATTGACGAGATAAACACCAGGATTTTAATATTTCACTTTAAAAATTCCTTTATATAAGCATCCACAATACTGAAAACTGAACGACTCTCAGTTGTTGGCCATCTGATAGGCCATAGCCTCAGGTCATGCTGTAAATTTATGCATCCATATATGATTTTATGGAAGACCAAAGATTCTTGAAGGCAAACCATGGAAAATTAAAGTGCAGGCAAGGAATTGGTAATTTCTTACACACATTTTTCTTATATAAAACTAAATAACAACAAAAGGAAATTACTAAAAAGCAATGAGAGAAAAAAAACCAAAATCCTACAAATTGTAAAGGATTGCAAACATCCAAAAGTTGTTTAAAATATTTCAGCTTCCTACCACAAGAATAAAATAATTTCTATAAATGGTTTCTATTTTCCTTAGCCTACTGAACACAACAAATAGACACAGGAGAAAGCCATTCAGTCCCAGATCACAACTGATCTTTTACCTGAGCAGCATTTTCTTGCACAAATCACTTAACACCCAAGATCTATTGATCTCTTCCTTCAATGCACTGTACTCAATGATAAAGTCATCACAAGTCTCTTAGGTAGAGAATTCCAAAGATTCACTCCCTTAAAGATAAAGAAATCTAGTCTTATCTTTTTGCTGAAAGGCAAGCTCTTATTTTGATCTGTTGAAACCTGCTTTAGGCACCATATTCAGGGGAAACATTATCCCACATCTATTCTATTAATTCCCATAAAAAGAATGTGTATATTTCAGTCTGCTCCTCTTTCCTTATAGAACAAAATTCCTTTGCCAGGAATCAATCTGTTGAGATACAGAAGACTGTAGATGCTGGAATCTGGAGCAAAAACAATCTTCTGGTAGAGCTCAGAGGGTCAAAAAGCATCAATGGGAGAAAAAGAGCTGTCAACATTTCAGGCTGGAACCATTCATCAAGATTCTGTAAGGGTGCCATTCCTTTGTCAATGTTATAGGTTGGAACACTTATCAAGACTCTGTAAGGATGCCATCCCTTTCTTCCAGTTTCTCCATCCTCAAGATGAGGCCTTCCATTCCATGATATCTGAAATGCCTCTTTTTTTCCAGGCAATGTGGCTTCAGTTCCATCACGGTCAACAGATCCACCTCCCCACATTTCCTCCATTTTTTGGAGATCACTCTCAACCAACCCCCAACCCCCACTCCAAATAGAACATAGAGGATTCTCCTTATTTTAACCTTTCATCCCACCAGTCTCCACAATCATTAATCTAGTAATAATTGTGCAAGTACATTCTTACTTTGGTAGACACCAGACCTACACACAGTATTTCAAGTGTGGCCTCATAGAATCTCAGTATGATATCTTTGTATAGTAAAACCCCGGTTATCCGGAATTCAAGCAACCAGCAACTTCAAGCAAACAGCAGAAATAAAATCCAAGGAAATTAAATAAATAAACAGACTGTCAGATAGAGAATGAATAAAAATTAAATGAAAGTATAAAATTATAAAAGTAAACGTTCTGTGAAATACCACAAACTTTGGTGAAGATGGAAGCAAAGATTCAGCAAACAGAGTGACATTGACGTGTTTTGCTCATAGCAGCTGTTTGAATAAAGTTGTGCTTGAATAAAATGGCTTCGCTCAGGATTAAGAGCTGGATGATGCTGCTTAACGTTGGGTTGACTCTTTTAAAGTGTCTCCTGATCACTGCTTAGTAACACTTTTAATCTTTATATTATTAAGTATATTAGTAAGGCATTATCTGTAAACTTGGGGGGGGGGGGAAGGTTAACTATGATATTATTGTTCATATTTCGGGAGACTCCGTGGAGGGGGAGGAATCTGCTGATGCAGTGACAGTTAAATGTTTTCAAAGAATGTGACTGAAAATAAAGTAAAATGTTTTAAGGTTCAGAATCAGAATTTATTGTCATGAGCAAGTCATCATATTTGGCTGCAGCATCATAGTGTAAACATTAATATTATAACCATCTTGCAGCATTATTATAAATTTAAAAAAATTAAATAGTAGTGCATGAAAAGTAAGGCAGCGTGTTTGGTTCACTGATTATTGGGAAATCTGATGGCAATGAGGAAAAAGCTATCCTTGTGCCAGTGAGTGCTCGATGGTAGCAGAGTGTTGGGGGTCTTTTGAGGATAAGACACCGCCTCAAGTAGATGTCCTCGATGGAGTTAAATGCCACAGGCTGTTAACCCTCTGGAGTTTATTCTTGACCTGAGAGTTGATGACTCCATAGCAGGGAGTGATGCCACCAGCCAGAATGCTCTCCATGGTACAGCTGTAGAAGTTTATGAGTGTTTTTGGTGACATACCAAATCTCCTCAGACACCTCACAAAGTATAGCCGCTGGTGAGCCTTCTTTGTGATTGCATCAACATGGAGACTCCAGGACAGATCGTTGACACCCAGGAATTTGAAGTTCTTGACCCTCTCCAATACAGAGGACTGGGTCAAGTTCCCCTGGCTTCCTCCTAGTCCACAATCATCTCCTTGGCTTTGCTAATTTTAGCGCAAGGTTGTTATCATTACTCCATTCAATGAGCTGATCTATTTCCCTCCTCTACGCTTCCTCATTGTCATTTGTGACTCTCCCTGATAACTTTGGTGTCGTCGGAAAACTTGAGGATAACATTGGAATTGTGCCAGGTCACACAGGCATGGCTGTATAATGAGTACAGCAGTGGGCTAAGCATGCATCCATGGGGTGTGCCTGTGTTGATAATCTGTGAGGAGAAGTTGTTTCCAATTTGTACTTACTGTGGTCTTCCAATGAGAAAGTCAAAGATCCATTTGCAGAGGGGGGGTACAGAGGCCTAGAGCTTGTAGCTTCTTGATAAGCATTGAGGGAATAATTGTATTGAAGACTGAATTGTAGTCAATGAAGAGCAGAAAGTATCTATGAATTGTTGATTTCAAAGTGATCCAGAGTTGAGTGGAGAGCCAGCGATATTGCATCTGCTGTGGAGCGATTGTGACATTAGGTGGATTGCAGTGGGTCCAGACCTTTGCTTAATTCTGGCCATGACCAGCCCTCAAAGCATTTCATCACAATAGAGGTTAGTGGTACTGGGTGCTTGTCGTCGAGGCAGCTCACATTACTCGTCTTGGCTACCGGGATGATTGATGCCCTTTTGAACCAGGTGGGACCTCTGATTATAGCAATGAGAGGTTGAAAATGTCTGTAAGTAATCTGGCTAGTTGCTTGGTACAGATTTTCAGTACCCTGCCAGATACGCCATCAGGTCCTGATGCCTTGTGAGGGTTCACGCTCTTGAATGATATTCTGATATCGTTCTCAGAGACAGATGTCACAGGGCCCTCAGCCTCTTCAGGGATTCTAGTAGGCACTGTTTGGTTCTTCTTCTCAAAGCATATGTTCAACTCATTGGTAATGAAGCATCACAGCTATCTACTTTCACTTTATAGGCTGTTATTCAGACGAGTGAATTACATATATTCATATATTCATGCAAGTGAAGTTTGTTAATGTAAGTACAGTTAGGTATTTTTGTCTTTTAAACTGTTTATTCTTAATGGAGGTGTGTTCAGTTAGGCATTGTTATAATGAGCCTCAAGCAACTGGAAAACTTGCTTATCTGGCATCTACCAATCCCCAGATACCAGGGGTTTGTCTTGGTCATGCCTTCATTACAACTTCCAGTGTCCCCTGTGCAAGGACCCCCAGATTTCTTTGAACACCAAAAATTTTGCCCCAGATCATTTAAAAATGCTCTATTTTCATACTGTCACTTTTTTCATCAGAGTTTTTACATTATGTTCTAATATCCATGCCCTCGCCAGCTAACATGATCTTCTATGTTCCCCTGAAGCCCCTTGTTGCAATTCACCACATCACCTACCCAGAGCAAGTCTGGATATTTTAGATCAAAGCAGAGAAATAGATTGTGACCAAATCTAGCACCAATACTTGGAATAAAGAGCAACCTCCTATTATACACTTTCAGTAAACACTAAGAAGCTGGATGGATTCAGCAGGCCTGACAGCAGCTATGGAGAGAAATGGACAGACAAAATTTAGGGTTGGGACATTTTCAAGATCCTTTCCACCCACCTGTACTAGGATTGCTTTTTGTTCAGTCAGCAATACACGAGTCATTACAATTCACATGAAGAAAAAAAATCAGTCATACACTCCCAAACAAATAATACGTCCAAGTTATGCTCCAAGTTTAGTCTTGCTCTTGGGACTTGTTAAGTCACAGTATCAGTTTGTTTGGAGCAGTGGCTTTCAAGCTGTCCCTTTCTCTCTCATCTTCCACCTTAAGCAATCCCTAAACCTTAAATGTTCTGTGATTAATAAGGGATTATTTAAGGTGATATGTGAGTGGAAAAAAAAAGGTTGAAAGCTAATTTAATCGTACTCGTTATATGCACAGTTTCATAATTCTAAAGGAAATGAGCCAACGATAATTTTTTCTCAAGCAAAATATTTTAGTTATAATTAGGTCAAGAGCAGTGGTTCTCAACCTTCCCTTCCCACTCACATACCACCTTAAGCAATCCCTTAAGTAGCACCTGAAGCTGCTACTTGAAAGCTGACTGTGAAATGAGGAACTGAAGTCTGTTCTTTCTGCAAATATTTGTATGGCTGTCAGCAAAATAACAATCTTCCACAGCTGAAACAAAGGTTGGAAAAGAAGGCAAGCAAAATCTAGCAGAGAGAATGTAACACAATCCGACAGGAACAATCAAATGATAACAGGTACACAATCAATAAATAAAAATCAAGAAAAGCCTAATAAGGAAAAAAAAGTAGATGAAAAGAATTTTCAGTGTTAAATATTCAAAAATAATCAGTAACCATTTACGACCAACAGTAAAAATATGATTTTTATTATTTAGCTATCTTTTTTCACTGAAATTTAGAACTTTGATGGGATGCTTGCGATCAGGAAATTAGGTTCTTATTTTCATGTTATGAAAAAGATTTATTAATTTTAACCAGAACAAGGAAGAACCGCTGCACACCCCATGTCCCCTGATGATTCTCTACTATCAGTATCAAAAGATGATGTGTGGGCTGCCTTCAGGAGTGAATCCAATAAAAGCATTCAAGTCTGGACAGAGTACCTGGTCAAGACTGAAAACCTGCGCTGATCAACTTGCTAATGTATTCACTGTTAACTTCGATATCTCACTCTGGCTGGGGGTGATACCCAACTGTTTCAAACAGGCCTCATCAGTACTGATGCTCAAGTGTGGTAACCTGCCTAAATGAATACTGACCCATTGGCACTCATATCCAGAGTGATGAAATGTTCTGAGAAGTTGATATTAAAGTATATCAGCTCCTGTTTGAGCGGCAACATGGATCTGTTTCAATTTGTCTACCACAGCAACAGGTCTCTGGCAGATACCATCTCACTGTCCTGGGATATTTGGACAGCAAACATGACAACAGTCTGGCATTCAACACCATCATCCCCTCAAACCTAATCAACAAACTCCAAAACCTGGGCTTTAATACTCAATTGTGCAATTGGATCCTGGATTTCCTCACCTCCAGGTCTCAACCAGGATGAAATGGCAAGAACATCATCTCCACAATCTTCATCGGTACCCGAGCACCACATGGTTGCGTACTTAGCCCCCTGCTCTATTTGCTTTTCACCCATAAATAACTGTGTGGGTCAGTACGACAACACCACCTTTTACAAATATGCTGTGATACCAAAGTGCTGGGCTGTGCACAGGAGAGAAATTGAAAACTTGACTGAATGGTGTACAAACAACAATCTATCGCTTAATGTCACTCAAACCAAGGAGCTAATTGCAGTCTTTTGGAAAGGAAACTGGGAGATCAGAGGTGAGCAAATTTAAATTCTTGGTAGTCACTATCTTAGGAGGATCTTTCCTGGACCCAACACAAATCAAATAGACCCCAACTTTCAAAGTTATGATGATCAGAACTTGCTTTAAATAAAGGTAAGTCAGGGTCTACCTGTATTAACATAGATGCTTTTCCTTTTTGAAGGAAATGCTTCTGTCCATCAGCGGTTGCAGATTGCTTCCCACTGCCACCAATCTCCCCCCCACCCCCACTCCCCCAAACATCATCATTTCATTGCTCCTCTTGTAATCATATCAATGAAACTTGGTTTGACAGATGCAACACCATTTTTTTTAAAAAGAAGATGATTTGGAATGCATGTGCAGTTTGTCATCGCTGGGGAGAGAGAAAGAGAGAGAGAGACAGAAATCTATGCATGCGTTCCAAATCACGAGGTGATATTGCGGCCCCTAGTTATCTGGTGCCTTCTGGGGGTCCCGGTAGTAGCGGGGACATCAGCCTCCCAGCAGCGGCAGGGACGTCGGCAACCCAACAGGGGCATGGCACAATACTACCTGTAAAGGTAGACTCCAATTTACAAGAATTGCTACTCACGATGCGAGTCCAAGAAATGAACCCCATTGTAAGTTAGGGTCTATCTGTAATGGCATTATGAAGAAAGCATGTCAGCACCTCTACTTCCTCAGGAGTTTGGTATGACACTGAAAACCCTGGCAAATTTCTACAGCTGTGTGGTGCAAAGTGCACTGACCGACTGCATCATGGCCTGGTATGGGGCACCAATATCTCTGAGCAGAAAGACCCGCAAAAGGTAGTAGACACAGCCCAATACATCACAGGCAAGATCGAGAAAACATCGAGAAAATCTATTTGAAACAATTCCATCGGAAAGCAGCAGCAATCATCAAGGTAAAAGGTTAAGATGCTCAAGACTTCAGGAGAGCAAATCTGAGGAAAGCATCTGGTCTGGATTGAGTACCAGGCCAAGGATTACAATTACTTGCAATGTATTCACAGATATCTTCAACATCTCTATCCGGCAGGGAGTGGCACCCATCTATTTCAAAAAGACATCTATTGTATCTGTGTCCAAGAAGAATGTGATAACTCACCTAAGTGTCTATTGACCAGTAGAACTCACATCAACAGTGATGTAAGTGGTTTGAAATGCTGGAGATTAAGCATTTCAGCTTCTGTCTGAGCAGCCACAGGGATCTATTCCACTTTAACTCTCGTAGCAACAGGTCTGCAGCAGATGCCATCTTATTAGCTCTACACAAAACCCTAGAACACCTGGACAGCAATGATGCATACATTAGCATGTTTCTTACTGACTCCGGTTTGACATATGAAATCTTCATCCCCTCAAACTAATCAGCAAACTCCAAGATCTGGGCCTTAACATCCAACTGTGCAATTGGATTCTGGATTTCCTCACCTCCAGACGGCAACCAGGGCAAATTGGCAAGAACATCTCCACAATCTTCATCAGCACCTGAGCACCATAGGGCTGCATACTCAGCACTCTATTCCACTCGCTTCTCACCCATGACTGTGTCGCTCAGTACAACAATATCATTTACAAATTTCCTGAAAATACCAAAGTGCTGGGCTGTGTAAAAAGGAGCAATGAGTCAGCATACAGGAGGGAGACTCAAAACTTGGCTAAATGGTGTACTAACAACAACCTCCTATTCAATGTCACTAAAACCAGGGAACTGATTTTAAACATTAGGAGAGGAAATTGGGAAATAAGAGGTGGAGAAGGTTAGCAAACCAATGCCCGCGAGCAAAAAGCCCTGCAAAAAGTAGTTGTCACAGACCAAGATATCACAGGTAAAACCTTCCCCACCATTGAGAACATCTACAGGAAACGGGTACCATTGGAGAGCAGCAGCAATCATCAAGGATTTACACCATTCAACACACACCATGTTCTCGCTGCTACGATCGGGAAAGAGGTATAGTCCCACAAGACTCACAGCACCAAGTTCAGGAAGAGCTGCTATCCCTCCACCATCAGACTCCTCAAAAACACACATACACCTACTGCCTCACCAGCCTCTGCATCTAGCACATTATCCTCTGGAATTTCTGGCACTCACAACAGGATCCCACTTTCAGACATATTTTCCCCTCTCTCCCTTCCATAGGGCTGCTCCTTCTATAACTCCTTTGTGCACTCATCCCTCCCTATCAATTGCACCCCTCCCCACCCCCTACATCTTCCCCTTGCACCCACACCTCCTCCCTCACCACAGTTTAGGGCCCCAAACAGGCCTTTCAAGTGAAGCAACACTTCACCAGTGTATCCGCAGGACTGATTTACTGAATTTGGTGCTCCCTTTGTGGCTTTCTCTACATCGGATAGACTGGGAGATCGCTTCACTGAGCACCTCCGTTCTCTCTGCACAGAGACAAGAACCTCCCAGTAACCAACCATTTCAGCTTTGCGCCCCACTCCCATACTCACATGTCTGTCTATGGCCTCATGTACTATCCCACCAAGGCCACCTGTAAATTTGAGGAACAACACTTGATTTTCTATCTGGGCACTCTCCAATCAGCTGGAATTAACATTTACTTTTCTGGTTTCTACTAATCTACCCTCCTTCCTCCCTCTCTTCCCCTTGTCTTCTTTCCCTCAGCTCTCCACCCCCTTCCTTTTCTATTCACCTAGTCATCCATCACTTCTGTGCCCTCCCTCCCTTCTCCACCTATTCCTCCTGCCTTTGGAACCATGCTCCACCCCCTTACTTTTTTTGTTCAGATCCCTACCGACATTTTTCCATCCCATGATGAAGGGCTCAAGCCCGAAACATCAGTTATGTATCTTTATATTTCCTATAAAGACTTTCCCCTTAATGTTCCCTCTAAACCTTGCCTCTTTCACCCTTAACCCATGTTCTCTAGTTCGTGTCTCAGTGGAAAAAAGCCTCTCTACATTTATTCTCTCTAGACTCTTCATAATTTTAAATACCTCTATCAAATCTCCCCTCATTCTTCTCCACTCCTCTGTTTAACCTTTCCCTGTGACTCAGTACCTGAAGTCCAGGCAACATCCTAATAATATTCTCGGCACTTTTTCATTTTTATTGATAGCTTTCCTGAAGTTGGGGCGGCACGGTTGGCGCCAGCGACAAGGACGTGGGTTTGAATCCCACACTGACTGCAAGGAGCTTGTATATTCTCCCCTTGTCTGTGTGGATAAAGGATACTGTTTAATCTGCAGAGTTTCTCCAGCACTGTGTTTTTACTTTCACTAAGATGTCTAGACTTTTGTGTTTTACTAATGAGTATAGAAGTTGGGATGTTATGATAAAATTGTACAAAACACACGTGAGGCCAAATTTGAAGATTTTTTTAAAATTTAGACATACAGCACAGTAACAGGCCATTTCAACCCAATTTACACCCAATTAACCTACACCCCCAGTACCTTTCAAACAGTGGGAAGAAAATGAAGCCCACGGGGAAAACCCACACAGTCAAGGGGAGAATATACAAGCTCCTTGCAGACAGTGTGGGATTCAAACCCACGTCCTTGTCGCTGGCACCAACCGTGCCGCCCCAACTTCAGGAAAGCTATCAATAAAAATGAAAAAGTGCCGAGAATATTATTAGGATGTTGCCTGGACTTCAGGTACTGAGTCACAGGGAAAGGTTAAACAGAGGAGGGGAGAAGAATGAGGGGAGATTTGATAGAGGTATTTAAAATTATAAAGAGTCTAGAGAGAGTAAATGCAGAGAGGCTTTTTCCACTGAGGAGAGGTAAGACACAAACTAGAGAACATGAGTTAAGGGTGAAAGAGGCTACATTTTACCCCTCCGTAAATCTTCGTCCGCGAAGCCAAGCCAAAGAAGAAGAAGGGGAACGTCTTCACACAGAGAGTGCTGGGAGTCTGGAATGAGCTCCCAGCTAAAATGGTGAACGGGGGCTCAATTTTAATTTTTAAGAAGAATTTGAACAGGCACATGGATTGTGGGGGTATGGAGGGTTATGTTCGGGGTACAGTTCAGTGGGACTAGGTAAAATAATAGTTCGTCATGGACTAGAAGAATCAAAGGGCCAGTGCTGTATTGCTCTATGGTTCTAAAGAAATTTCTGTGCATCTCAATTCTCAGTCTTTGCATCTTCAATCCTGAATGTGCCACTGCCTCTCTATCCTCCTCTACATGCTACCTGCTCAAAAACACTCCAACTTAAAAAAAATTATTTATTGAATCATGATGCATGTGTAAAGCATACAATTAATAAATAAGACTTGAACAAAAACACAAAATACATACATGTCATTTTAAAACTAATCCCCTACAACCCTCACCCCCCTTCCCTAACCCACCCATCTCCTCTAACCTACCCCACCCCCCCCCAAAAAAAAGAAAGAGGAGATCACATAACATCAAAATTCATCAGTTAATTACCATGGTTTGGAGCAACACCACTAACGTGCGGGAAAGGGATTTAATAATTCAACCCCATATAATCCAAATACGGGCTCCAAGTTTTACGATAAAAAAGATAATTATCACGTAAATTATATGTAATCTTTTCCAATGGAATACAAGATCTCATTTCCATATGCCATCTCTGGATACTCAAATCAGTCTCATTTTCCCAAGCAATTCCCAAACATTTTCTAGCCACAACTAATGCCAATCTCAAAAAAGTGATTTGAAATCTATTTAATTTTAATTCTAAACTAATCCTCTTAATATTACCCAACAAAAAATACCAAAGGATCTAATGAAAATTTCACTTTCAAAATAACTTTAAAAATTCCTTACATTTATTCCAAAAAGGTTTCACTGTTTCACATGACCAAGTAGAATGTAGAAAAGATCCTACATCCTTATGACATCTAAAACATAAATCCGAAGAAATAAAATTATATTCCCTTAATTTTTCTGGAGTTAAATATAACTGATGAATAAAATTATAATGAACTAATCAATACCTGACATTTACAATTTTAGTCATACTATCCCTTCATAAATTCATCCAATCATCCTGAGAAATAAGTATACATAAATCTTTCTGCCATTTCAATCTAGATTTATATATATCTGACTTAAGCATTTATTCTGTAGTAAAGGATACATCTCGGATATAAATCCCTTCTTACCACCCTCAGTAAGTAAAATTTCAAACTTAGATCTTCGAGTTAACCATAAAGTATGTCAAAAATTATCCAACAATAAAGCTTTATTTTGATAATAAGAAAAAAAGAGTATCTGAAGATGTATCACATTTCTCTTTCATTCTTTGAAAAGAATTAAAATATTGTGGCAGTGCACATCTCTGTGAGCGAACCGGCCCCGCTTGTACCGCTGCATTGGTGGGGTAGCTGCAGAAAAATGGCGCCATCATGTCTTGCTCATTGCCTCATGGCTTAGGCCAAAGTTCATGCCCTAGACAATGTGGTGATATCACCACCGCGCAGGGTGAAATTCCCATTGGCTTTAAAGGGGCGCACGTGAAATTCAAATTAACAGTTAAACTGAAACCTCCACCATGTCCTGTGGTGAGTTTCTGTGTGTGTAGCAACTGCTACATTGGTAACCCTGCAGAGCCCAGACGTTATCTGGTCTCCAAACATGGATTCGTTGGCAATCCGTGAGGAGCACTAAACCACCTGGTGTTTCTACCACCAACACTGGGGAGCCCAAACCCGAAAGTGCCAGCAGCCCTGCTCATACCAGGGGAACGACCAGGCCAGCTGCCGCTAATGGCGAAACCGCTGATAGGCAAAACCGCCATATCACCCCGTTCGGCCTTTTCAAATTCCTGCAGATGCCCTTTGGCCTGAAGAATGCAGCCCAGACCTTCCAGTGACTCATGGACGCAGCGGGTAGAGACCTGGACTTTGTGTTCATCTATCTTGATGACATCCTCATCGCCAATCGGGATCACAATGAGCACAAGACCCATTTCCGCCTGGCTGAATTTGGCCTCACCTTCAACGTGGCCAAATGTCATTTTGGGAAAGAGTCGCTACAGTTTCTGGGCCATACCATCTCTGGGGATGGGGCAGCACCGTCACAGGCCGTCAAGGCCATTTGGCAGTTCCCCAAGCCAGACACCCTCAAGTACCTGCAGGAGTTCACCTGGATGTTTAACTTCTATTACCGTTTCATCCCGGGGGCCTCCTGCATAATGCACCCACTGTTTGCCCTGATCTCAACCAAGCAAAAGACACTCGAGTGGTCGAAAGAGGATGAGTCAGCCTTCGCAAAGACCAAGGCCGTTCTTGCTAGCACCACCCTACTGACCCACCCACACAGCACTCTTGGTGGATGCGTCCGCCACAGCCAGCAGGGGCGTCCTTGTGCAAGAAGTCAACGGGCAGTGGCACCAGCTGGCGTTCTTCAGCCAGCACCTCTGACCACCGGAGCTGAAGTACAGTGCATTCGACAGGGAGCTCCTGGCTTTGTACCTCTCTATCAGGCAATTCCGCTACTTCCTGGAGGGGAGACTGTTCACCGCTTCCACGGACCACAGGCCGCTCACTCAGACCCTCGCCATGGCTAAAGATCCCTGGTTGGTGCGCCAGCAGCAACACCTTTCCTACATCTCAGAGTTCACCACCGACATCCGACATCGGGCGGGTTAGGACAACTACGCCCAATTAGCCTAGGTCCAGAGGGAGGACAGAGAGACGCAGGCCTCAAGGACCTTAAGCTGCTGGGCAACCGCGACATGGTCCTGTGCGATGTCTCAACCAGCTTGCCATGACCAGTAGGAGGAAGGAGGCATTCTGGACGATTCATGACCTGGCCCACCCCTCAGTCAAGACATCAGTACGCATGGTGGCGGAACGTTTCGTCTGGCACGGATTGAAAAACAAGTGGCCCAGATGGCGAGGAATTGCATGCATTGCCAAGCCTCCGAAGTCCAGCGTCACGTTAGAGCCCCGATACAACATTTCAACCCACCAGCCAGGAGGTTTGACCATATCCACATCGATATAGTGGTCACCCTCCCAGTGTCCAGGGACACCCACGTCCTCCTGGCTGTGGTCGACCGGACAACAAGGTAGCCGGAAGCCATCCCCATCAGGGACACTTCTGCCGAGTCCTGTGCTAGAGCCCTACTCGCTAACTGGGTCGCCCGGTTCGGCGCTCCAGCCCCCATGACCAGTGACAGGGTGCCCAGTTCGCCTTCGCCCTCTGGGTGCAACTGGCAAACCGCTTGGGAATCTAGCTCCACCACACCATGGCCTATCATCCCCAAGCAATTGGTCTCGTAGAGTGCTTCCACCAGCACCTCAAGGTGGCTCTCATGGCACGGCTAAAAGGACCCACTGGACAAACAAGCTGCCATGGGTCCTGCCTGGCATATGAACAGCTCCAAAAGAGTACCTCCAGGCTTCATCTCCGGAACTCGTTTATGGTGCATCGCTGTCACTACCAGGGGAGTTTTTCAGGGTGGGCGCAGAATCCAGAGGTGAGATCCCAACCCTTCTCGTGGACCTCCACAACAGACTCACCTCGCTGGCACCCCCATCACCGATCCACCACGGCAAGCACCCGGCAAATGTCCCCAAAGAGCTGGCCTCAGCAGAATTTGTGTTCGTCTGACGTGGCCCACACCTGACCTCCCTGCAGCACCTGTACAAGGTCCTCCACCAATCGGGAAAGACTTTCACTGGTCATTGGGGGCAGGGAGGAACTATTCACGATCGACCAACTGAAGCCGGCGCACGTGGACTTAGATCAACCCGTGCAAACGGCCCAACTTAAACAGTTCAACTGAAACCTCCACCGTGTCCTGTGGTGTGTTTCTGTGTGTGTAGCAACTGCTAAAATATTCTGCTTCATCACAATCTTGAACCAATTTAATACCCTTTTGATCCCATAACTTCAAAAGTTGATTATTAAGTGTAAATGGAAAAAGCTTATTTTGGTACAATGGACTTTTACCTGAAATCTTACCTTGAGTACCTATGGCTTCATTTTTTTTTACACCATAAATCTATTAAGTGTTTCAAAACAGGTAAATTATAATTACTCAATAATTTAGGATTCCATCTATAAATAAACTAATTCATCTTCTTCTCACTAATTAAAGATAGATCAATATTAGCCCATATCAAAGGTTTATCAATTTCAAACATCCTATTAATAAATTTCAATTATGCTGCATCATAATTTTGAAAATTAGGAAGTTGCAAACCTCCTAATTCCTATTTTCTGTAATGATACCCGTACCATTTTATCCTTTCATAAAAATTTCCTCACCAAAGCATTTAAATTCTTTAAAAACTTTTGAAGAAGCTTACAAGGAAAAGACTGCAAAAATACTGAATTCAAGGAAAAATATTCATTTTAATACAATTAACTCATCCTATTAAATGTAATTGTTAAATCTTTCCATCAATTCAAATCATATTTAATTTTAGACAATAAGGGCAAATAATTTAATTCATATAAATGACTATAATTACAATCTACCTTTAACACCTAAATACTTAATCTGATCTGACCATTTAAATTTCACAATATGCCTACATGAAGAGTAATACATTTCAGCTAATGACATAATCTCACTCTTTTTCCAATTAATTTTATAACCTGATAACTTACCATACTGTTCCAATCTATCAAGTAAACTCCTCAAAGAATTATGAGGTTTTTAAAAAAATATATCAAAACATCATCTGCAAACAAATTAATTTTAAATTCATCAGATTTCACCTTAATACTTTTAATACTTTGTCTAATCACCTGAGTCAAAGGTTCAATAATTAATGCAAATAGAGATGGTGACAAAGAAATCACCTCCTACCATTATTTTTTTGTATGCTTGATTTAAATTAAGAAAAGAATCCAACATAAATTTCTCATCATCTATATTAGGAGCATTCTCTTCTTTCTACTTTGGCTTGGCTTCGCGGACGAAGATTTATGGAGGGGGTAAAAAAGTCCACGTCAGCTGCAGGCTCGTTTGTGGCTGACCAGTCCGATGCGGGACAGGCAGACACGATTGCAGCGGTTGCAAGGGAAAATTGGTTGGTTGGGGTTGGGTGTTGGGTTTTTCCTCCTTTGCCTTTTGTCAGTGAGGTGGGCTCTGCGGTCTTCTTCAAAGGAGGCTGCTGCCCGCCAAACTGTGAGGCGCCAAGATGCACGGTTTGAGGCGTTATCAGCCCACTGGCGGTGGTCAATGTGGCAGGCACCAAGAGATTTCTTTAGGCAGTCCTTGTACCTTTTCTTTGGTGCACCTCTGTCACGGTGGCCAGTGGAGAGCTCGCCATATAATACGATCTTGGGAAGGCGATGGTCCTCCATTCTGGAGACGTGACCCATCCAGCGCAGCTGGATCTTCAGCAGCGTGGACTCGATGCTGTCGACCTCTGCCATCTCGAGTACCTCGACGTTAGGGGTGTGAGCGCTCCAATGGATGTTGAGGATGGAGCGGAGACAACGCTGGTGGAAGCGTTCTAGGAGCCGTAGGTGGTGCCGGTAGAGGACCCATGATTCGGAGCCGAACAGGAGTGTGGGTATGACAACGGCTCTGTATACGCTTATCTTTGTGAGGTTTTTCAGTTGGTTGTTTTTCCAGACTCTTTTGTGTAGTCTTCCAAAGGCGCTATTTGCCTTGGCGAGTCTGTTGTCTATCTCATTGTCGATCCTTGCATCTGATGAAATGGTGCAGCCGAGATAGGTAAACTGGTTGACCGTTTTGAGTTTTGTGTGCCCGATGGAGATGTGGGGGGGCTGGTAGTCATGGTGGGGAGCTGGCTGATGGAGGACCTCAGTTTTCTTCAGGCTGACTTCCAGGCCAAACATTTTGGCAGTTTCCGCAAAGCAGGACGTCAAGCGCTGAAGAGCTGGCTCTGAATGGGCAACTAAAGCGGCATCATCTGCAAAGAGTAGTTCACGGACAAGTTTCTCTTGTGTCTTGGTGTGAGCTTGCAGGCGCCTCAGATTGAAGAGACTGCCATCCGTGCGGTACCGGATGTAAACAGCGTCTTCATTGTTGGGGTCTTTCATGGCTTGGTTCAGCATCATGCTGAAGAAGATTGAAAAGAGGGTTGGTGCCAGAACACAGCCTTGCTTCACGCCATTGTTAATGGAGAAGGGTTCAGAGAGCTCATTGCTGTATCTGACCCGACCTTGTTGGTTTTCGTGCAGTTGGATAATCATGTTGAGGAACTTTGGGGGACATCCGATGCGCTCTAGTATTTGCCAAAGCCCTTTCCTGCTCACGGTGTCGAAGGCTTTGGTGAGGTCAACAAAGGTGATGTAGAGTCCTTTGTTTTGTTCTCTGCACTTTTCTTGGCGCTGTCTGAGGGCAAAGACCATGTCAGTGGTTCCTCTGTTTGCGCGAAAGCCGCACTGTGATTCTGGGAGAATATTCTCAGCGACACTAGGTATTATTCTATTTAGTAGAATCCTAGCGAAGATTTTGCCTGCAATGGAGAGCAACGTGATTCCCCTGTAGTTTGAGCAGTCTGATTTCTCGCCTTTGTTTTTGTACAGGGTGATGATGGTGGCATCACGAAGATCCTGAGGCAGTTTACCTTGGTCCCAACAAAGCTTGAAAAACTCATGCAGTTTGGCATGCAGAGTTTTGCCGCCAGCCTTCCAGACTTCTGGGGGGATTCCATCCATACCTGCTGCTTTGCCACTTTTCAGTTGTTCGATTGCCTTATATGTCTCATCCAGGGTGGGAACCTCATCCAGCTCTAGCCTTAGGGGCTGTTGAGGGAGCTGGAGCAGGGCGGAATCTTGGACTGAGCGGTTGGTACTGAAAAGAGATTGGAAGTGTTCTGACCATCGGTTGAGGATGGAGATCTTGTCGCTGAGGAGGACTTTGCCGTCTGAGCTGCGCAGCGGGCTTTGGACTTGGGGTGAGGGGCCGTACACAGCCTTTAGAGCCTCGTAGAAACCCCTGAAGTCGCCAATGTCCGCGCTGAGCTGTGTTCGTTTGGCGAGGCTAGTCCACCACTCATTTTGGATCTCCCGGAGTTTGCGCTGAAGATGGCTGCATGCGCGACGGAAGGCTTGTTTCTTCTCTGGACAGGACGGCTTTGTAAGGTGAGCCTGGTGGGCAGCTCGCTTCTTTGCCAGCAGCTCCTGGATTTCCTGGCTGTTTTCGTCAAACCAGTCCTTGTTTTTCCTGGAGGAGAAGCCCAGTACCTCTTCAGTGGATTGCAGTATGGTAGCCTTCAACTGATCCCAGAGGGTTTCAGGGGACGGGTCCGTGAGGCGGGTTGCAACGTCGAGCTTTGCTTTGAGGTTTGCCTGGAAGTTTCCTCTCGCTTCGTCTGACTGCAGTTTTCCAACATTGAACCTCTTTCTGGGGGCTTTATTGTTCCTGGGCTTTGGCTTGAAGTGAAGGTTGAGCTTGCAGCGAACCAGCCGGTGGTCTTATTTATTATTATTAGGAGCATAAACATCCATTATAAGTCCAAGACTCAGAAATTTTTTACAATTAATCAAAAGTCTACCAACTGACTCAATAACTGATTCCAATTTAAAAGATAACTTTTTATTAATCAAAATAGCTACTCCTCTTGCTTTTGAATTTAACGAAGATGCCATAACTTGTCCAACCTAATCTCTTTTCAATTTCTGATGTTCCCTCTCAGTCAAATGTGTCTCTTGCAAAAAAGCAACATCAACCTTCATTTTTAAAATATACGCCAATACTCTTTTTTGCTTAATTGGATTATTAAGCCCGTTAACATTAAAAGTAGAAAAATTTAAATTTGCCATCATTACAATTCACTTCAAAAACTGTCTTACCACACATGGTGAAACACCGTCCCATGGCAACCACACAAATAGGACTAAATGATCTCCTCAAAAGAATAAAGAAATGAAAGAAACTCTATATATATATATATATATATATACAAAAAGTACTGTACTACAGTATTACCCCTCTCCCAAATATACAGGAGTGACCAATGCCACTAAGTGGCCAATGACTTCGGAAGGATCAGTAGCCAAACCACCATTGAACCCCCTCCCCACCACGAACAAAACAAAAAAAAAATTCAACAAATCATTTCAGGTATGATATACTTTCTGCAGATCTCTATTAACTTGATCATCGTCGATGTCAGTATTTATCAACTACTGAGATTTCTTCCCCCTCTGAACTGGACAGACTGTTGGAAAAAACTTCCTTATCTTTTCATCTTTTTATTATCTGGTAGAACTTCGGCATGATCACTAAAAAAACTGAGTTTGAAAGTCTCTATAAAAAAAACCTTAAGTGCAGCAGGATATTGAAAAGCAAATTTATAACCTTTCTTCCACAAAACAGCTTTAGCAGAATTAAATTCTTTACAACGTTTAATATCAGCTTGACTTAAATCAGCATAAAAGAAAACTATTATTCTTAACTACCAAGGGGCCTTGATTACTTCTCGCATTTTGAACAGTTTTAAAATTAGGTTTTTAATAGTTCTTCCAGGGGGAGGTGTTTCTCCACGTCTTCTCCCTACGCCATCACGCCACGCCCCAATAGTTTTTTTTTTCAATCCCCTGCATATCTTCAAGAATAAGCACACATTCAAATCTTATTCAACTCCAGAAGTTGGAATTAATAATGGTTCTTCTATGGTATTTCTAACTTTAGGAATCAATGAACTGAAGAGAATTCAAGAATTTATTAATTGATGTTGCAACAAAATATCCTGAAAATGGCACAATGAAAGCCCAAAAAACTGTAGAAGCTGAATATATACACACAAAAAAAAGAGAAAATGCAGTAGATATACTGCTCTTCACTACTGGAGAAAGAAAGAGTTAATATATTACATCGATGACTTTTCATCAGAACCATTTTGATGAAAGTTCATTGACCTGAAATGTCAACTCTGTTTCATTTTCTGTCGATCCATCCTGAATCAACAAACTTACTGTGTGAAGTTCATTTTTTTAAAAATCTGTTTACTTACATTAGATTGACTACATCCTGACAACTAAACTCACCAGTTGATAGACCAACATGGTACCAATCAAATTCAAGCACCTTCAACCAAGGCACAATCATTTGCACAATTACACTACTTGTCAACAAATAGTGATCAAATGGATTCAAGAAGTAATGCATTTCAATCAATTGATAAGATCCTAAATCACCCATCCTCTTTCAGGGCCATATAGGAGCACTAGAGGGAAACAACAATGCATCAAACAGCATTATCTGAAGGGTTGGAAACCCAAAATGAGACACACGTGGAACCAAAATCAGAACCTCCTCATTCACCCCATTACTCCAATGACAAGTGTACTTGCCTGATTTTAAAACAGTGCATCCAAACAGAAAAGAGGAAAATATATGATAAAGAGATTGCTAAATCCAAGACAATGATAAGCTCTATCCTTTCATGGTTAAGTGAAAAATCTAGTGAACATCAATGCTCCCCAATAGAAAGAAAAAAACAGCAAAAACTTCAAAGTTAAAATACACCCAGTACACCATATAATTATTTTGACAGCAATTTATGTGGAGGACTCAGGGAGACTGCAGAGAGATATGGATAGGACAGGGTAGTGCGGAAGGATTTGGCAGATTGGTACAATCTGACGTCATCCACTTTGGAAAGAAAAAGTAAATTGGCATATTAGTTTAATGCTGAAGAGGGAAACAAGTTGTGTAGAGATTTGGGGTGCTTGTACATGAATTACAAAAGGTCGGTTTGCAGGTGCAACATGTTGTCAAGAGAAGTTGACTCTCATTTGCTAGAGGGATTGAATTTAAAAGCAGGAAGGTCCTGCTACAACTCTACAGGGTACTGGTGAGTCTGCATCTGGAATACTGTATGCAATTCTGTTCTCTTGAGAAAGAATATATTTGCATTGGACGCAGTACAGAGAAGATTCACCATGTTGATCTAAACATAATGGGGTGGGTGGGTGGTGGGGAGTTAGTTTAGAGGAGAGATTAAGTCATTAGAGTGGTGAAAAAAAGAGAGAGGATTTTAAATGAACATATAATATTATGAAGGGGATCATTCGAGATTGTTTCCACTGACAGGTGAAACTAAAAGCAGGGAATATTGCCTCAAAATTTAGGGATTTAAATTTAGAGAATAGATTTAAGGCAGAGATGAAGAACTGTTTCTATCAGAGAGTTGTGAATAGATGAAGTTTTATTTACCCAAAAAAGTAGAAGAACCTACCTCATGAATATATTTCAGACACAGATAGATTTTTTTTCCCCCACAGTGAAAGAATTAGGGGTATTATAGGGAAAAGCAGGTATGTGGAGCTGAGTGCACAGCCAGATCAGCCATAATCTTGTTGAATGACAGAGCTGGCTTGATGGGCCAGATGGCCTATACTTCTGTTCCTATTTTGTACATTCTTATTCTGTAAAATAGCCAATTATGTTAATTTTAATTTCTTCCTCGTACTTATAGTTTTTGAATGACTTTTCTATGGAATGTCCAGTGCAGCAAATCAAGCTAATAAATGGATAGCCACCAAAGGACTCTATCAGTTCAACACCAACAACATATTGTATACGAGACCCAAGTAAAACTCTATACTTAGCAGTTAAAAATTAAACTGTACTTTAATAATTCTGTGCCTTGATCAGCAATTCCAATGAAAACATTATGTTATAGATTACAATTTATGCTTCAAAGTTTATATGGAGACAACAGTAATTTGTGTTTGTCAGAACTGCCTATTCAATTCAATCTGGATCTGTGTGCTGCACTCTTACCCAGAACACTCTCAATATTCCATTATACTCAATATTTCTGATGACTTAAACAAGAAAAGTTTGAAATACCAAGTGGCAGGTCTAGACATTCTATCATAGATTTCCAAAGGGTCAATTCGATTTCAGTCAAATCAAAGGTGATTACATCATGCCTTCAGAACCCAATTTGTCAATAAAATCACGACTGAAATTCCCTCTTTGCTGCAATTCCATGTGACAGTCTGTCACAACACTACCCATATGCACTTGCCACTGACAGACAAGTTACAATTGTTATGTAAATGTACAGTTTGCTTCAAAAGATGTGGTCCTGTCCTTTGTAAGCAACTGGAGAATCATTGGTATTCAATGTAAGCATTAGAATATTGTATTAATACAGGCCAACACTTCGCATCCATTGATCAATGACTGATTTTCTTATTTGGTTATTAAACCTGCAAGCATTTTTCATAGCATTATAAGTTATTTTTCACACACACATGGGAAAAGGAAACCCCTTGCAAAAGAAAATTGTATTTTTCCAAAACTTTATGCCCTGATTAACAAAACCTATCCTATTTTCCAATGGTGACTAGACTTCAAAGTACTTCCTCAGCTATAAATTACTTCAGAGTAAGATCATGAAAAATGCTCAACAACCAGCATGTTTGCTTTTTTAAATTAAAAAAAAAACAAGCACCACAATAGAAATAATTTTATATCCAGCTGTCCATGTTGAAAAGTCTTTTAAATTTCCCCCAAACGAAAGGATCCTTGGTGTACAACAGTGTGAGGTGGAATATATTGTTCTCAAGTTGAGTATCTAATTTGTCAGAACTGCCTGGAACATTTGATTTTAGTGGTCTATAATTTAAATGCAAACCAGATTGCACAGAGAATTAATTATATTTTGCTCAACTATATTATTCCTGAAATTTTACTCAGTTTAAAACAGTGTAATCATCAATTTCAGACAATAGTACATGACAAAACCTTTACATATCCACAGAATTTTATTTTCATTTTGTGTATGATACAACAGCAGGAATCTATTGATTAGTTTAAAAGCACAAACTTTATTTTGAATTACTTCCATCATGGCACCTTCTCTTGCAATGAACAAATGAATCAAAGAAAGAATTTCTTTCAAAATCATCAAGGCTCACATAAACAAGCAACGGCATGCCAGAAAACATTACTTTATTTGGAAAAATAGTCAATAAATCAGAGATACTGTGGTTAAAACTGATTGAAATTTGTCATTCAAATGCTTAAAATACCCTTTTCAATTTGCCTTCACAATTAGAATGCATGCTGAATGAATAAGCTTAATCACTACTGTGACTTAAGAATGCAACTCAAAAGAAAATGAAAATATTGCTAAATGGGTAATCAATAAAACTCTATAATCAATATGAACTTCCATGTCCATGTGAAATGCAGTGTCCATAATTTGTGGAAGTGCATTTACAAATGTGAGGGTTAAACAATCAGAGATTATTGCATCATTCTTCTGCGACATCATGGTTTATAAAAACTTGCCCTGTCGGCATATATGGAATGACAAATAATGGAAAACAAAACATTGCAACTAAAAATAAGATTTACACACACATTTAAAGAAAAAATTACTTGTGCTGTATCAGCTTGATTTTATCTCCTGTAACGTATTCTGCTTAATACCACTAGATCAATGACTTAGCCAACAGGAACCAATTAGAACTTGTTAGTGTAACATTTTCAGACAGGGGCTCATATGCTTTGACAAAAAAAGAGATGTTACAAGCCTAAGCATGATAGGCACAGGCACACCCAACTACTCTGCTTGCACAACAAAGTTTGAAATTTTCCAAATATTGCACCAGTAGACACAGTCTACCCTCACCCCAAATGAAATACACCAGTTAACCATGACACACTCACTCATCAAGTACAATAGGTATGTCTAACTAAACTGGAAATCAACTATGCCAGTTGACCAATTGATCCACTCTCCAAGTCTTCTCACATCTTTATTTCCTTTCATATACCATCATATTGTTTGATTCCACTACCCTCTCAATAACATATGCTGTCTTTAACCTTACATTCCAGATAAAATAACCTGCAACATTAAAAAAAGCTAATGTTTCCCTGTGGCTGATTTTCTTAAATCTGTGCCTCCTGTGAAGCTAATTTTTTCCCCTGTCCAGCAGGGCTTTGAATTGCATTTTTCCTCAGCCTTCCCAATAATCCCAGCTCTCCCTGTCATCAAATCCCTTGCTTCCAGGTAATATTCTAATAACTTTCCACTGAAATGCTCCGTTTTTACTTTAGGGGATGAACTTATTTGATTGAAAATAAACTTGCAGAAGTGACTATCTCAAGGCATGTTCATTATGAGTGAGAAGGCTTGATGGGGCTTCAGGGAAAGAGTTGGGAAGTGGGATTGAATCAATCGCTTTATCACCATGCAACAATGACTAAGCAAGAAAAATCCAGCTCGTCACTCCTGTCCTCTTCCCTTCACTGTTTTTTCCCCCAATAAGTACTTAGTCAAATCTCTTATGCAAATCCAAAATCTACATTGACAGTATAATCCAGAACCAAACCACTTGCTGCCAAATAAAAGACCTTACTTCATTTTTGGTTCTTTTTCCATTCATTTTTGCTGTACACCTCCTGATTATTGACCATTGTGCCAATGGGAATAATTTTTCTCCATCAAATCTGTCCAGACTCTTAGTGACTTTAAATACCTCTGTCTCAATCTCCTCAATTCCAAGTGAAACAACCCCATCTTATCCAGTCCATCCAAGTAACCAAAGTCTCTCAACTCTTGAAACAATGTAGTTTTTCAAACATTTTTATATCTTCTCTATGGGACACTCAAAATTGTGACAGTTTAATGGATATAAAATGATGAGAGATGTCAACAGTGGGTGCTAGAGAGGAAGGCTGTTCCTTTTGGTAAAAGGACCAGGGAAGAGTAAGATAAAAGGGGTAAAAATTTGCATTTCATCAGTGATACATCTGCCCATTCAAGACATTCTCTCAAAATGTGTTGACACAGTTGCTTTCACAAGGCATTCTCTAATCATTCCACACTTGTCCCAAATTATAGTTTTGTAAAGTGCAAATATTATAGGTACACTGAGCATAGCTTTGGCACGCAGCTAATGCAGATAGATCATCCTATAAACAACTTGCACGTCTGACAGCTTCTAACCATGAAACCTTTTTTTCCTGAATCATTTGTCGCTGTGGTGCAAGCCAATGGGCAGCTGCCTTCCCTAAATAAATGCTACCACAAACTATTCAGGACATTGTCCTGAAGTCTGTATCCTATTTAAAAATATCCCATGTACTGCAACTTAATAGATTACCACTTGACTAAGCTTACCAAGTTCATGCAGTTTGATGAGTTGAGCATTTACAAAAATACATCTGTTTTCATGTCAATTTTATTATGTTATGAGCCTGAAATTAGCAGGTGTACAAAATACACTTGAGAAATTTAATCAAGGCTCATATCTATTAGGTTACTGAACATGGCAGTTGTTGTTAAAGGAGAAACAGCTTTCTCACTCAGATATTTTAGGTATTTAAAGACAGATTTTCTTTGTAGAAGAATTTGTCCTCTGTAGAAATTCCAGTTAAGAACATGTATTAAATAGCCACACACCATCATTACGTTCATTTATGAATCAAAGAAAATCTGTTCCCCAATGTGCCACTAATACTCTGAGCACCCAACTGCAATATCCAAATATCCAGAGGGCATACTTGTCTATCAAAATACAAATGCACAAACCTTACCTTGTAAACATTAATGTCATATGGAACAGACATGAACTGATTTAAATTATTTCCCTGTGAATTAACCAAGTCCCCAATGACAGCAGATCCTATTTAGATGGGATTCCCTCTTGTTTTTTTTAAAAAAAACCACAGTGTGGATAGCTCCTCCAGGCCTTCAAGGAATTAGTTGATAAAAAAAAACAGGTAATCATTGTTACAAGCAACTGATGAAATTCTGCACAAAGAGAAGCTTAATTTGTTTACTGGTTCAATGTAAATCAATGATATTTGCCTTGATCATGGAAGGCTCACACAACATTTTTGGATTTGATGCCAAAGATTTAGTTTAGTCATCCTCTATGGGATTTTTGCCAAGGTGCCTTCTTAGTTTTTTAAAAGCAAAAAGAGTGCATTTTCTCAGTGCTAGAGACTTTCTGAAAAAAAGTTTTCTTAAGTCAAATGGACTTATACCCCAAAGATATTTAACTTCATTAACAAATGTACAGATAAACCATAATAACAATCCAATAGAAATTTGTAATTAATTTGTGCAAGGATGAGATTGATACAGTAGTTAGTGGTCTTAACAATTTAAGCTCCTTTAACCCATGCAAGTGATCCCAGGAATTAATATCCAATTGGCCTTTAACGTGTCTAATAATGAAAGCAAAATCAGCTCAACGCTGGCGTCAGATGACATCATCTTAAACTGGGGATTCATGGCCTCAACCCCTAGTACCATCCCTGATGTCTGCAGACGCCAGCATTGCAATCAGGCAAATATAGAACAGGTAATTGAATTGTGGGATTGAAATGATCCAAGCTTTTGCACGAGTGCAGAAACTTGAAGAAAGAAAAGATTAAAATGCCATGGGAAAGTCGTAGCAGGGGAGAGGGGGAGAGAGAGTGGATTTGTCTCCTTTTTTGAAGGAAGTTACAATTACTGTGATTCTAAAGTTCCCTTACATGAACTCCTCTTCCAAGGTGTGGGACTTGGTATGAAGTTGTATCTAAGACTCCTCTTAACCCTGCTTTAGAACTTAAATGATATAATCTACTCTTGAGATATTTTATCTTTCTTGTCAAGTGACTGCCAGTCTGGAGTGATGGCAAATTGCTGTGGAATGAGGACAAAAGCACTTGCAGTGAGGACAGAATCCCAAAAGAAGTGTTTATGATTATTTTCATCAAATTAATCCTGGTATTTTCAGGTGAAGAAGCAGATTGTAGATTCTAGCTATCTAGAGGCAGAGTGGACAAAATTCTTCACTACATGACAACTCCAAGAAAAACATATGGAACAGAACCAACAAGATCTGCTTTGGCCTCATGAACATTTGATTCCATCAATCAAATGGAATTCTGGGATAAATATACATACAGACAGATATACAGCACAGTAACAGGCCCTAATGGCCCACAAACCTGCGCTGCCCAATGCCTACAATTAACCTACAATCCCCATATGTTTTTGGAGGGTGTAAGGAAGTTGGAGCACCAGGCAAAACCATGCAGATCACGGGGTGATCGTACAAACTCCTTTCAGACAACACCAGAGTCAAACCTGGGTTGCTGCCGCTATAATCGCGTTGCACTAATTGCTAGGCTAACCATGGTGCCTAGTTATAGACATGAGCTCTTTGGCCTATGATTTGTGCCAATCTATTCCACACCAATCTAACCCTTCCCTCCCTCATTGCCCACAACCCTCTATTTTTGTAGTTTCTGTTATGGGTCCAGAGGACCCCAAAACCCAACAGCAATAGATATTCACCAAGACAAATGGTTACTTAAACAAAAGTTGCTTTTAATGATCTTTAAACATGAAAACTTTAACTTATTACTATTAACTTAACCCCCTTCTAATTCTAAGTGGATGTGTATGTAATGTGTGTTGGAGGGTTCAGAAGAGTTCTTTGATTCACAGTCCAATCTCACCTCTCATTCCTCCAAGTTCACTGGTTGCAGGCAATTCTTATACTGTGCACAGAATTTAACATTTATGAATTTCACCAGGCTTTGATGCTTGAAAGGTAAATGGTTACCACTCAGGAAGGTTCTTGTCGGTTTTCAGAGAAAGATTTGTTGCTCATTGGACACCCACAACTGATTCCTTGTAACCAGCCACTTCATTGTCTTGCCAAAGAAACTTGCCCCATCAGGGTTTTCCAGATGATAAAGTCTTTCTTTCAGGTCACCACAGAGTTCCTTTTTGTTTCCCTTAATTCAAGTGAAACATTATACAGCCAGTCATCTCCTCTTGTATGGACAAGGGCTTTGACCAAGCTAAACTAAGAACTCACAACCAGTCTTCAAAATGTTTTTTTTCCACAAGCTTGCCAGCTTGTCATGTTCCAGTCCCAGCTACTGCTGCTGAAGTGTAGAACTGAATTATCTTCGTCTCTCTTAGAAAAAAGCCTGTTTGACTCTCTCTTCTTACAAACGCACCTGACCTTCCAAGAACAGCAAACTGCATTCAGACAGACAGCAGCACTAGATCTAATCTTCCGAGTTTGTTCATCTGTTGTTTTCCAAATCAGTAATCCATTACTCCACAGCATGTCCAATTAGCACCTACTTGTGAAGTCCTTATAGGCACTCTTCAAACTTTTTGCAAAGGCACCCAGAGACTGGACTGTCTGGCTTGAGCAGAGCTCAGGCATTTTAAATGAGATCTATTTTGAAGTGTTTGTATCTATGTGTGACCTAACTAAAAACTCCACAAGATTTATCTCCTTTTATAACATAGCTATATACAATATAAAATATAGCATAATCTGTCAGATTTCTAAAATAAATTCATCTCCATCCTGTGTCTGACATATGATGACATCAAGACTACAATTTTTTAAAAAAGCACACTCCACAACAATTTCAGTGCAGAATGGTATCAGGAAGAGCTGTGCTAATATTTTCATCAACTTTTTTTCTGCATTGCTGCACCTCACCTCCAAAATCCTTCTTACGGTATCGAGTAAACTAGATGGGCAAAAAGGAACATGTTCAACTATCATTCCATGTCTGAACCAAGGTCAATCTACCCTCTTCACACAGCCACTCATGCACAAAGGCATGCTCAAGAAAATGCACCTCTCTTCATAAATATTGACCTGCTCTTATTGCACAACATTGTCCCTGTACAATAAAAGGATCACAAAACTCTAGAAACTACAAATCATTTTCTGTAATTCAACAGCCATCTCTTTGAATCATTGGATTCAGTCCTGTTCACCTTCGGACATTGATTTTAGATTACTCTTGTCTTCAAAAACTCAAAACTCTGCACAAAGCCTACGATCGACTAATCAGGCACCTCAAAGCATTTGAAAGCTTTTTACAATTTTTAAATTTAGACATACACCACAGCAACAGGCCATTTCTGCCAATGAGTCCATACCAACTAAATTACACCCAATTAACCTACACCACCCCCCTGCCCCAGTATGTTTCGAACAGTGGGAGTGCCCAGAGAAAACCTACGCAGACACGGGGAGAACATACCAACTCCTTATAGACAGTGTAGGATTCGAACCCCAGTCCCGATCGCTGGGGCTATAAAGACATTGTCCTAACTGCTACATCAACCATGCCGCTTAAGGATGCTGTCAACATTGACTCTTCCAAGTAAAAAGAAATGCTGAAGGAACTCAATAGGTTGAGCAGCATCTGCAGGAGTGGAGGGGGGGCGGGGAGGAGAGGATGGAAAGAATCGTCGACATGGGTGGGAGACTCAGGAAGGGCCTAATTGTATTTGACAACCATAATTATCTCGAACACAGAGGATCACTCAGTTGTCAATAATTACACAAATTTTTTTCCCCTGGAGGGAAGAATACGAAGAATACAAGATTAGATTAGGAAATGGCACATCCACCTTGATTGCAGGTGGTCCTGAATTCAAGCCTTAAAATGCATCAAGAGACAGTTCACAAACATAGGTTAGCATTCTTACAGGAACTCTGCCAGAGCATGAAATTGGAAAAAAATACTTTACCTAATGGAATATAGAGAGGTGAATCCCTTCTGAAATCCATCACTGTCCCAAGTATTGGGTTTTATGAAATTATATCTATTTTCCCATTTGACCAATTCCCTCAACCCCAATAACAGTTTGTGCAGTAATGTAATTACTCCACAACTACGAAAATGTAGTAAGAAATCTAAAGGAATGAGAACACATAATGGCCCACTGAGTGAACCGAACTAGACAACTTATTGCAACTACAAATTGCTTAAAATACAGATGAGTAAGTTTCCTTTTTAAAGGTAAAACTTTTATCAGGCCAGCTGGGAAACCCTTTTAAGCAATTAACCACTTGTATCAATGACCATTCTCTTCATCATGGCCTTCTCCTCCAGTGCTGCCTTCTAATGAAGTTGTGGCATGGGGTAGAATTAATTTAATGTGATTTTCTTGGTTATTTATTTATTGCTATAACAGGGGAAATATTTTCATGAAACTATTGCCTGACTGACAGAGAGTCCCTTCACGCAACTGAATATATTCCACAGTGGTGTAAAATGTCTTTTTCTTTGTCTTATCAACAGTAAAAGTGATGGAGAAGAAATATGCACACAAAAAGTGCCTTTTGCAACCATAAAGTTTCACGGGTATGAACAGCAATCACAGTTGCGATTCTATGAAGTCAGTTATGAAAAATGCTAAAGGATATACACCCTACGGAGACAAGTGGAGGTCTGGCTGTGGAGGAGGGACGGCAACAGGAAGTCAATGGAATTGGCAACAGTGGGATCATCAGCTAGAAGATTGAGAAAAGCAGTGCTGATCCCTATGTTCAGGCAGTGCAGACAGGAGTTCTCAGAGGGAAATAGGCAAGAGAATTAATCAGTGTAATACGGAAGTGTAATGTGAATAATATGACATTTGTTGACAATATGCACAATGGAAAATGTTTTGTACAACTTACTGAAAATCTCTGCCATATTTCATTCATTAAACTCTGGCAAATGCATGAGAACTCAGTGGCATTTCCATGGGTGAAACATTGAGAAATCAGGTTATCAACAATAAACAATAAAAAAAGATCTGCCAGTCCAAAAACAGAGAGAAACCCAATCAAATGTCACAAATTTTTAAAATTCCAAAAGTTTTACAAATCAGATCTTGTAACCAGCTTTAGTGCTCCTAACAATAAAAATTGACTAAGTTAACTCCAAAAAAACTAAGCAAAGGCCAGCGTGTTTCATATGAATTACATTTACAAATTAGCAAACAAAATGACTACTTCATGAGTCTCATTAACAATTTTCACATAAACTTCTCTCAACAGCCAGGAGTTACACAATACTTTTATTAATGGAACTAGATGTTGGTAAACATTGGAAGATATATTGGCATTTATAATCTCACAACAATAAACTGTTTATATCGCCATCTACATGATTCAACCCCACAGGCTGTGAAGGCATGTATTTCCTGCTTTTTATACTATCACATCTCCCACCACTCATGTGCAATTAAACTTGCTTTGCAAATCTGCTATAAACTTTCCCCTCGCGCCTTAAATCTTTCTAATATTTGACATTTGCATCGTTCTGTCACATCTCTGCCTCTAATAATTTTATAAACTTCTATCACTTCTCCCCTTTGCCACTGATGCTCCAAAAAAATCAATCCAAGTTGGTACAATCTCCAGGTACCATCTTGCTGACCCTCTGCAGTACTTTCTCCAAAGCCTCCATATCCTTTGTGCAATGTGCAACCAGAACTCCACGTAATACTCTAAATATGGCCCAGCCAGAGTTCCTGACTTTGATACTCGGTATCTTAACAGATGAAGGGAAGGATGTGAAATGACCTTTGAGGGACCTGTGAACTTGGAACCTCGAGAGCCATCTGTACATCAATGTGGCTCAGTGTCCTGCCATTTACTATATACTTTCCTCATACATTTGACCTCCTAAAATATATAGTGCAGGGCAGCCTCTGTATTTCTGTTCATGGTCTTCTCTGAGCAGTAGTCATTGAAATATCCATACCTGCCTCCTGAAGAGTTTCTGATCTGTCAGACAGATATTTGTGGATTTTTCTTCATTATGATGAGAATTCTTGTCTTCACCAGTGGAGGTCTTCCTTGGTTTCTTTGCGATTACTGAGCTCACCAGTACATTCTTTCATTTTAATGATGTTCCAAACTGTTGATATTGATAATCCTACGGTTTGGTTGATATCTCTTACTGTTTCTATCTTGTTTTTTCAGCCTCATAATGGCTCCTTTGATTTTCATTTGTACAACTCTGGTCCTCATGTTGACTGATGTAATTTAGCCATGTAAATAACCAGCTCCACAGTCCAGAGAAATGCTATCTTGTTTTCACTGTGCACTGCAATGATTATGGTATGAACAACAAATAATCACAACTTGACTTGAAAATGGCAACTAGACTCCAAAGATGATCAAAAGCTTAGAAGCAAGCCTAGTTCTCTTATACCTACACAAATGAATCAATTAAGCATACCTGAGTAATCACAAACAACTGTGAAGCCAAATGTCCCAAATATTATGGTGCCCTGAAAAAGGAGACCATGTATAAAAAGTGCTGTAATTTCTACATGGTGAAACCAAAATGAATACAAATAAGCTTGAATACAATCGAGAATGTGCACTTTGATCACGTGAACACCAAACTACTAAAATAGAAAGCACCAAGCCAGCATGATAAGGCAATCTTTAACTGTGCCCCAGATCCAGAAAAAAAGCAGCAAATGCTGGAAACTTTCAGTAGATCAGGGAGCTTCTGGACTATCGGACCAGAGCCCAAAGCGTGGGTCGCATGCAGGAAGAAATTTAGTCACTATGGTCCATGGGCACACCCCTGGCCGTGGTATTGCCGTAGGGTGTCGCGTTCTTGGTCCACAAGTAGCTCTTTATCTACATGAACATTTCAGCTTGTTCTGAAACTCATGGAATTCGATATTAGCAATGGAGAGGGTCCAAAGGAGGTTTACAAAGATGATCCCCAGAGTGAAAGGGTTTTCATATGATGAGCGTTTCTAGGTTCTGGCATTGTATTTGCTGGAATTTAGAGCAATGAGTGAGGATCTCATTGAAACCTATTGAAAACTGAAAGGCCTGGATAGAGTGCATGTGGAAAGAATATTTCCTTTGATGGGGGGAGTCTGAAACCAGAAGGTATAGCCTCAGAAAACAAAAAATATCCCTTACAACAGAGATGAAAAGGAATTTCTTTTACAGTTGATGGTAAATTGTGGAATCTGTTGCTGCGGATGGCTGTGGAGGCCAAGTCATTGGGGACATTTAAGGCAAAGGTAGATAGGATCTTGATCAGGAAGGGAATCAAGGGTTACGGGGAGAAAGCAGAGTTCGAAGAGAATAGTAGGTCAATCATTATGGAATGGCAGGGAAAACAATGGGAAGATAATGGGCCAAAAAGCCTAATTCCACCATTATGTCTTATCATCTTATGATAGCCCTCCCTCAATGAATTCAATAAACTCAGAGAAATACACATTATAAGTAACGAAGTAACATGACTACAAATGTGACAAGAAAACATAATGTTGTATAATCGGTAGTAACAACCAGAAGTTGGGAAGACCTGATTGTTCGATGCCAAGAATGCCAGAATATCAGAATTACAAATTTATTATTGTGAAGACATCACGAAATTTGTGGTAAATATTGTTATAAAATTACATTTAAAAATAATTAAATGCTCCTGCGAATTGTACAAATGAAGTATTATTTAACAGCAATCCAGGCAGTGGATTTTGAAGTTTTGAAATGCCTAACAAGAAAGCTAAAAGTAGAGACAGCATGCAGCATCCCCAGAGGCCTTCCTGGCAGACTAAATACTAAGCCTCGCTTGACCCTGGCTCCCCAGGCAGCTCTCTGTCAGACCAGGAAGAACAGGTAACTGACTTTGAGCGGCTAAAATTAATTTTGTAAAGACATTGTAGAGACCATTAAAATGCAGATAAGAATATGTATTGGAGAAGAACTGGCTGCCCTTAAGTTGGTGCTTCAGACTGCAAAAACAGTTCCTGGCTGCAAAAGTATCCACAGAGACCAGACTGAGAGAAATTAAAGATACTGTTGGGGAGATAGAACTTTCAATATTGGAGTGTACCGATGACATCTGCTTAATGGAAATTAAAATTAAAACTCTCACCACAAATATGATAAAGCTTAAAAACAGATGTGAAGAATTGGAAGTGAGGATCCGAAGTAATAACATCAGGATAGTAGGGGTTCTCAAAGGATCAACAGCATGAGTAAAAATGTAGAATAAAGAGCTACCTGTGGACCGAGCACTCAGCACCCTATGGCCAATACCGCGGCCAGGGGAGTGCCCATGGACCATCGTGACTAGATTGCACTATTACAATGATTGTGTGGATGTCCTATGCCATGCCAGAGAACACCGCAAGGTAAAACTGAAGAGGATGACTATCTCAAGTTTTCCCCATTCTTAATGAAGAAGTGCCTGGGCCTGGGTAGAATCCAACGACATCAGATAGGAACTAATATGGATTAATCTACCAAGCCTGACTATAGATCACTTACAATGACAGGTGAAGGATTTCCTCTCGGCTAAAGAGTATACGTCAAGACAATGAAGAAGAACTGATTAAAGCGCAGGTGGGGGGTCTCACCATCTCGGAGGACCAAACACACTAATGGGATTGTGAAGAAAGCACTTCAGCATCTCGACTTCCTCGGGAGTTTGTGGAGGTTGGGTATGACATAGAAAACCTGGCAAATTTTGACAGATGAGTGATGTAAAGTGTGCTGACCAGTGGCATCACAGTCTGGTATGGGGACTCCAATACTCCCGAGCTTAAAGCCCTGCAAAAGAGAGTAGATAGAGCCCAGGACATCATCGGCAAACCCCTTCCCACAATTGAGAACATCTACATGAAACACTACAGTCAGAGAACAGCAGCAATCATCAAAGATCCATCACATGCTCTGTTCTCACTTCTGCCATCAGGAAATAGGTATGGGTTGCCACAAGACTCACACCACCAGGTTCACAAACAGCGGCTACCCCTCCACCATCAGACTCCTCAAAAATAAACTATATCAGAGACTCATCTAGAAGCCATGGATGACAAAGGAGGACAAAATTCTTCTAAAAATCATAACATGGCTTTCAGGTCTGGCAATAGAGTCGCTAGAGCCAACCTGATGGGAGGCATCAAGGATGCTAAAGCAGCCTATAAGAGGAAGATTGAGGATCATTTCATCAATATCAATCCATGGTGAGAGGGGCAGGGCATCCAGCATTTCACCAATTATAAAACAGCAACAGTATGATTGTCGGCAGTGACGCCACAGTGGTTATTAATAATTTCTTTACTCGATTTGGAGAAAGCAGCAGAGACGGACACAACACCATCATCAGCCTCTAACAGCCACATCCTCACTGTGTAGGAGCATTATGTGAGATAGGTAAATGCAAGGAAAGCCACCCGCCTTGAAGGTGACAGGAAGGGCGCTGAAAGGAATGTGCAAGCCAACTCTTTAAGGTCTTTACAAAGATCTTCAACCTGTCCATGTCTTAATCCATCATCCCACCTTGCCTGAAGTCTGCCATAACCATCCCACTGCTGAAGAAGAAAAAAGCCAGCCTCCCACCCACCTTTGATCCATATCAGTTTGCCTATAGGGCAAATAGGTCTGTAGTGGATGCCATTGCCACTGCTCTTCACACTACACTGACCCATCTTGAACACCAAGGGAGCTATGTGAGGATGCTTTTTATAGACTTCAGCTCTCCCTTTAATGCCATCATGCGAGGCAGACCGATTACAAAACTTGCTGAATTAGGATTTTCCCCAATCTATACGTCTCTGGATTAAGAACTTTCTAACAAACCAATCCCAGACTGTTAAAATTGCACTCACCTCTCCTCTACCCTTATGCTCAGTACCAGCGCCCATGAGGTTGTGTATTGAGCCTCATCCTATATTCCCTCTATATCCATGATTGTACCTCCACATATTCTACCAACATCATGGTTTGTGGATGACACGACTGTGGTTGGACTTGTTTCAGGAGGAGACGAGACAGCCTACAGGAATGAAGTCCGACCACTTACAGCGTGATATTCAGAGAACAATCTCGTCTTGAACTCTCAAAAACAAAAGAACTTATAATAGACATCAGGAGGAACAGTACAGTTCCACAACCAATGTACATCAATGGGGATTGTATGGAAAGGGTCACTGTTTTCAGGTTTCTGGGTATGCATTTTGCTGAAGATCTCTCTTGGACTACCAATACCATCACAGAAGTTAAAAAGGCACAACAACGACTCCATGTCATGAAGATTCTCAGGAAAATTAAACTGCAGGAGAAACTACTGGTATCCTTCCATCACTGTTCCATCAAGAGTGTACTGGCCTTCTGCATTCCGATATGGTTTGCCAGCTGCCTGGCAGCAGACAAGAGATTGTCAGAAGGTCATCAGTATGGCCCAGAAGATTATCGACTGCTCATTGCCCTCTTTGGAGAATTTATTCAGCTCTTGCTGCCTTTGTAGAGCAGCCAACATCCTGAAAATCCCTTACCACCCTGGTCATCATCTGTTTGACCTTTCAGGTCCATTAAATCACATACAAACTGACTTAAAAATTTGTACTTGTGCATAGACAATAAAAGGTTATCTTACCTCATTTAATGAATCTTATTTTTGCACTTTTATTGTTTTTCCCCCTCTCTGTATTCCACAGTTGTTTATATTTCTTTATATGTGAACAGTTTTTTATTTGCACTACCAGTAAGTGGTAATTACGCCTGGCCCACAAGAAAAAGAATCTCAGGGTTGCATGCGATGTCATGCATGTACTCTGATAATAAATCTGATATCTGAAATTTTTAATGGGTACTGCCACTTGTTGGGCATTCTTATTTTAAGGTTGTTAAGGCAGAATTCCAAGATTTGTAATATGGCATTACTACTGTTAAATTTAAACACAAATTTATTGGGCTGAATAACGTAGAGCTGACTGAAGTGCCTTGCAAGGTGTCTGAACATCGAAATCAAAATTCACAGGAGGAACAGTTAGGTTTCTTTTCTACTTAAGCTCACTCTCCAAGTCCTTGACATTTAGGGGCAAGGACATTTGCACTACGTAGATGTAAAGTGTTGTCCCCACGGCTTAGTAGTAGTAAGTGTGTGGGCAGATTTGTTTGTGCATGTTTGGGGGCAGGGTTGTGGGCAGGGGTGGAGAGGGGGGCAGACAACCACTTTGGTGTTTACACTCAATTAGGCCAGTACAGCCCACAAAATCTAAATATAATCCAATGAATCCTAGCACTCCTGGCAAGATGATGTCTATCAGATTTCTCAGTTGGAAAATCAGAGGAATGGAAAACCCTATCAAAACTTTCTCCCAATTGAACCGGGTAAATGGCAAGTGAGGAGAAATTGTGGGAAGAGGATATTGAGAGAATTTGTTCTACCACCTCCTGCGCTTGCTTTGAACTCATTCAGCTCAAGGTGCTATACAGAGTTCACTTTTCAAAATCCAGAAGGTCAGCCATTTATCCTGAAATTGAGGACAAATCCCATAGATGAAATGGCTCCCCTTGTCACCCAAGTCATGTGCTTTATCAGTGCCCCAAAATACAAGGGTTCTGGAGCGGAGCCTTCAGCACACTATCCGAAATATTTAAATTCTATTTGAAATCCTGCCTGTTGACTGCAATATTTGGAATCTCCGACAACTCCCTAAATTCCCTGCAGAAAGACGCAACAGCATTAACATCCCTATTAGCCAATTTCTTTATTAAACTGGAGAAAATGAAATACACATTAAGAGGTTCCACCGGAACATTTTTCCACAAATGGCAACCCTTGGTGTGCTGTTTTTTTTCTCTGAATTTTGAGTGCTTTCAGAGTAAAAGATAAACGGTGAGAAGGTTGTACCAATACGATTGGTAATATTCCGATGGTACCGTCAACAAAGGTGCCAAAGTGGTCAGGGGGGAAGAGGTGCCCGAGCACATATCCAAGGATTTATGTGAACATTTGTGTATATGTCTGTTGGTTTGTCTGTCTTTAAAAAAGAAAATGGGAGCACAATGTACATCTATACAATGTGTGTGAAACTGTTTTGGTGCTCAATAAATACATTTTGAAATAAATAAATAGATTGTGGTCTAAAGAGAAAGTGAGGTTCATTGTTCATTCAGAAATCTGAAGGCAGAGGGGAAGAAGCTGTCTTTGTGCCACTGAGTCCTTGTCTTTAGGCTCCTGTAGCTTTTTTACTGAAAATGTGAGGAGGGCATGACTAAAGTGTCCTTGAGGATAAAGTCTGCTTTCTCAAGACCGCCTCTTGTAGATATCTCAATGAAGTACAGACTGATTCCTGTCATGGCATTGGCCAAGTTCACAACTCCGTCGTTTTTTTTTTCTTGTCCTGTGCATTGGCACCTCCATACCAGACAGACACAAGCTGTCAGGATGTTCTCCATGTTACACCTGTATAAATTTGCAAGAGTTTTTGGTGACTTACCAAATCTCCTTAAAATCCTCACAAATTACAGCTGCTGATGAACCATCTTCGTGATTGCATCAGCATGGAGGCCCCAGGACAGATCCTCAGAAAGGTTGACTACCAGGAACTTTAGGCTCTTAAGCCTTTCCACTGCTGACCCCTCAATGAAGACTAGTTGGTGTTTTCCTGATTTCCCTTTCCTTGGTTTTGCTAATATTGAGTGCAAAGTGGTTGTTTTGACACCTAGTTGATCTATGCTAGTTGATCTATGCTAGTTGATCTATGCTAGTTGATCTATGCTAGTTGATCTATGCTAGTTGATCTATGCTAGTTGATCTATGCTAGTTGATCTATGCTAGTTGATCTATGCTAGTTGATCTATGCTAGTTGATCTATGCTAGTTGATCTATGCTAGTTGATCTATGCTAGTTGATCTATGCTAGTTGATCTATGCTAGTTGATCTATGCTAGTTGATCTATGCTAGTTGATCTATGCTAGTTGATCTATGCTAGTTGATCTATGCTAGTTGATCTATGCTAGTTGATCTATGCTAGTTGATCTATGCTAGTTGATCTATGCTAGTTGATCTATGCTAGTTGATCTATGCTAGTTGATCTATGCTAGTTGATCTATGCTAGTTGATCTATGCTAGTTGATCTATGCTAGTTGATCTATGCTAGTTGATCTATGCTAGTTGATCTATGCTAGTTGATCTATGCTAGTTGATCTATGCTAGTTGATCTATGCTAGTTGATCTATGCTAGTTGATCTATGCTAGTTGATCTATGCTAGTTGATCTATGCTAGTTGATCTATGCTAGTTGATCTATGCTAGTTGATCTATGTTAGTTAATCTATGCTAGTTGATCTATGCTAGTTGATCTATGCTAGTTGATCTATGCTAGTTGATCTATGCTAGTTGATCTATGCTAGTTGATCTATGCTAGTTGATCTATGCTAGTTGATCTATGCTAGTTGATCTATGCTAGTTGATCTATGCTAGTTGATCTATGCTAGTTGATCTATGCTAGTTGATCTATGCTAGTTGATCTATGCTAGTTGATCTATGCTAGTTGATCTATGCTAGTTGATCTATGCTAGTTGATCTATGCTAGTTGATCTATGCTAGTTGATCTATGCTAGTTGATCTATGCTAGTTGATCTATGCTAGTTGATCTATGCTAGTTGATCTATGCTAGTTGATCTATGCTAGTTGATCTATGCTAGTTGATCTATGCTAGTTGATCTATGCTAGTTGATCTATGCTAGTTGATCTATGCTAGTTGATCTATGCTAGTTGATCTATGCTAGTTGATCTATGCTAGTTGATCTATGTTAGTTAATCTATGCTAGTTGATCTATGCTAGTTGATCTATGCTAGTTGATCTATGCTAGTTGATCTATGCTAGTTGATCTATGCTAGTTGATCTATGCTAGTTGATCTATGCTAGTTGATCTATGCTAGTTGATCTATGCTAGTTGATCTATGTTAGTTAATCTATGCTAGTTGATCTATGCTAGTTGATCTATGCTAGTTGATCTATGCTAGTTGATCTATGTCCCTCTTGTACTCTACCTCATTGCCTTTCCATGATTCTGCTGATGACCATGGTGTAATTGGCAAATTTGTAGACAGTATTTGAATTGTGCCTAGTGACACAGTCATGGGTGTATAGCGAGTATAGCAGTGGGCTAAGCATGTATGCTGAGGTGTGCCTGTATTGAAAATCAGTGAGGAGGAGATGTTGTTTGATTTGTACTGACTGTGGTCTTCTGATGAGGAAGTCAATGATCCAGTTATAGAGGGGTTGCAGAGGCCCAGGATTTGGAGCTTGTTGATGAGCACTGAGGGCATGATGGTGTTGAAAGCTGAGATAAAGTCGATGAAGAGTAACCTGATGTACATGTTGCTGCTTTTGAGATGATCCAGAGCTTAGTGGAGAGCAAGTAATATTTCATTTGCTGTGGTAGGCAAATTGCAATTGGTTCAGATCTTTACTTAGGTGCATGTTAATCCTGGCTTTCAAAGCATCTTATCACAGCAGATGTGAGTACAACTGGACGATAGTCATTAAGGCAACGCACCCTGACCTTCTTGGGGAACCATGATGATTGATGCCCTTTTGAAGCAGGTGGGTACCTCTGATGAGAGATTGAAAATGTCCATGAAGACCCCAGCTAAGCCAACAATCCCTATTACAGTTTCACTGCAGTTAACAGGCTTACAGTAAAAATGGTCCCAAAGCTTTTGTTCACTGTGATATGGAAGGATGAAGAATACAGATGGGAAAAGCATCAACTTTACAAAAAAAATCACAAATGTTATCCAACAGTGACACCTTGTGGAGGAGAGGGCATTATGAAAATATCCTCATGCACAATCTTGTGAAATACATGGGTTACAGACGGTCTCTGGGTAACAAACCTGTTCCCTTTGTACAGACATCCATGAGTTATTTTGTCTGCAAGTTAGAAAATACTCAAAAATCACTCAATATACCCATATATTTCTGGAGTATTACAATGAATGACATCAAAAACACAATCACTGGAGGTGCAAAGAGACAGAAAATTAGTTCTTCCATTTGCATGACATATCTATTCATGAACGTCAGACTTTTAAATTTAATAATATTAAGGATGCTCATACTTAGGAGTGTTCACAAGTCAGGCATTCATATTCTATGGACAGCCTGTATAATGAATGCTGAAGTTTCTGAGCTTATTCTTTTAAAAGAGAAGATTACTCACTGTTAGCTAACATAATTCTAAATCCCACTTACAATAAAAATTGATCTGGGTTCTCTGTTACCACTGAATATTTAACTTTAATGCATATTTTGCCAATCTTTAATTTGCTAAAACATTTGTAACTCCAGCAGAGGATCACAGCAATATCAAACGACACTAGGATCTAATAGTTTACATATAAAAAGGTAATCTGTTGAAAGAATATTTGACCACTCAAATATTACTTTGCTCAATTGTAATAGTAAACCAAATTTATTTATGCTTATTTAAACTTAATGATAACTCTAAAATTAAAAAAAAACAAGCATATGGTGAGGTTAAAATCAAGTCATAATAATTCCAGGAGCAAAAAGAACAATAAAATTAATAATTTTTAAAAAATATTTTTTAATAAATTTAGACAAACAGAAATGTAGCAGGCCATTTCAGTCCATGCCACCCAATTTATACCCAATCAACCTACATCCCTAGTATGTTTGGAACGGTGGGAGGAAATCAGAGCCCCTAGGGAAAACCCACGCAGATACGAGGAGAACATATAAAATCTTTAGACAGCAATGGATTCAAACTCCAGTCCCAATCTCGCTAGTGCTGTAAAGGCATTATGTTAATTGCTATGCCAACTGTACCGTCCACATAATGCATAAAATAAATGGATCCAAAGCATAACTAAAAATCTGCAACTTCTTAATCAATGACATTGTTCACTCATTTGTTTGTTGGTCACAACTTGTCACATTTGATTAAAAAATATGTCAAAACTAATATAACTGCATTCATTCATTTAGAAGGTGTGCAGAGGGCTCTCCAGCAGGTAGAATTATTTAAAGTATGGCCATGGTTATGATAGAGTCATCAAAATAAAAGACAATGTCGTCTGGGACTATACTTGCTGAAATTTAGAAGAATGAGGGAGGATCTTATAAAAATGTATAAAATTATGAAAGTCATAAATAAGGTAGAGATAGGTAAATTGTTTTCATTGGTGGGGAAGACTAGGGGACATAACCTTAAGTTTCAGGGTAGTAGATTTAGGACAGAGATGAGGAGAAACTGTTTTTTCCAGAGGGTGATGAACCTGAGGAATTCGCTGGCTGTTGAAGCAGTGGAGGCTACTTCAGTAAATATATTTAAGATAAGGTTGAATAGATTTTTACATCATAGGGGAATTAAGGGATATGGGGAAAAGGCAGGTAGGTGGAGATGAGCCTATCATAAGATTAGCCATGATCTCATTGAATGGCGGAACAGGCTTGGCGGGCCAGATGGCCGACTCATGCTCTTACTTCTCGTGTTCTTATGTGGTCAACTGACTTATTATTTTCACTTAATGGAAGTACACATACTCATCAGAAAGTTGCAAGTATGTATTTGAGATTAAGATCCACCAATAGTTCTTACTCTAAATCAATATGATCGAGTTCGCAGAGAGTTAATACAGGGAATAACAGATTTTAACCACCAAATAAGGACAATTTTTTCTAAAATTTCTCAACAAATTCTTGCAACAATATAATTGTTCACCTGATTTGAAAGCACCAATCAAATGTTGGAATACACACATGCGTAACTCTATAAGATCCTTCCAAGACAAAGACCTAAAAGGATCAGTTGTGGAGTCTAAGCATTTACTTATTTCAGAACTTGGTCCTATACATATGTTAGTCAGATATAAATCAATGAGAATATTGTTCAATTTCAGTGCATCTGGAAACTGAACTTAACTGAATTGATTAACTTGCATGTTTAGGCACAAAAAAAAAGTTGTGCCTCACACAAGACACAATTTTAGCTACTTCAGAAAAGATCCATTCTACTACTCACTTAAGCTACTCCCAGATCCATGCATGACCTTTAACATTCGAAAAGGAAAGAAACAAGCAGATGCAAAACTATCTTCTGAAATTAAAACAGAAATGCTATAAACACTCAACAGGTCAGGGGGAATCTGTGGAATAACAGTTTTAATACTTCAGGTTGGAGATCATCCAAACTGGAAAAGACAAATAGAATCATTTTAAGTTGCAGGGAAGATGGCAAGAGGAATGGAGAGGGCAAAAGGAATACCTGTGATGGGGTGAAGCTAGGTTAGATGGTGTACAGAGATCATTTAAAGGATCTATGTTTCTTTGTCTATGTTGTATGTTGCTAATACCTTGCCCAACAGGTCAGCCTGTGCAAAGAATAAGGAGAAACAACCAATATTACAGACTACACTCTCCAACCAGATGGCAGTATCATTGACTTTTCCAGTTTTTGTTTGGCTCCTCCCCTGTCTCTCTCTTTCCCTATCTGTCCCCTTTCCTCCAGCTTCCAGCCTCCTTCTCTCTCCATTCAGAGAGCTATCCCCTCCCCCAGTCCACCTTTTTTCTCTTCTGCCCTCCCACCATAACCACCTATGACGTTTTCCTGTGCACAGTCTCCCTGTCCCTTCCCTCCTCTCCTCTACTCCCACCCCACCACTTTATTCAGGCACCTGCCTACTTTTTGCTCATAGCTTAATGAAGGGCTTAGGCCAGAAATATTGATTATATTCCTTTGTTTCCGATAGATGCTGTGTGACCTGTTGAGTTTCTCCAGCACTCTGTGCATGGCACCAGTATCATGACTTTCAGCAGAAATGGCCAGTTCTGAAACTGACAGAGAAAGTGAGTGATCTGAAGTTGAAGAATTTAATTCTGAGTCGGGAAGGTTGCCACACATCCAGAAGGAAAATGAGGTACAGTTCCTGAAGATTGCATCAGGTCTCATTGAAACAATGCAGGAGATCATAGACTTACTGATCAGAGTGAAAGTTGGGAGGAGAGTTAATGTGGCAGACAGTAAGGTGGTCATGGCTTACTCATCTGAACTGAATGCCTGTGCTTCCTCCAATCAGTGTGTTTCATTTCTCCAATATACAGCAGCAATGATTCACTTGCACCTCTTCCAATCTCATGTAATGCATTCATAACAGTTTCCTCCTTCCATGCAATAAAGAGCCTCCAACATGAAAAACTAACTTTGCTTCCCCTTCCATTGATGGCACCTGATCTGCTGAGTGCTTCCAGCATTTTCACTTTTTATTTTTGATTTGCAGCATCTGCAGTTTTTTTATAAGTGTCACCATCACCCACAAGTTCCCCTCAATGTCTCGCACAATGCATTGATACTCCACAATCAACCCTCTAATCATTTGGAAATCTTGATGGTTCAGCATCTTCCTCACTGGATGCTAACTTTTGCTCTCCTTCCAACTCATCTAGGCTTTGAATCCTGAAACTTATTATTCTACTGTAGAGATATTATTAGAAAAGATGAGCAGGAAAGATCAAGGTTAATCTCAAAATATTTTTGTGTATACAAAAATCACAGTGAAACAAATGATGCTGTTCAAGGACAAATGAAAAGGAAATCTTCCTGAGGCAGCATAAAGCATGATAGAAATCTAGGATGTGTGATTTGCATCTGTTTTAACAAAGGAAAAGTTAATACAGAAATAGAAGAGTGATTCAAGAATGGATTATTGGAAAAGAAAGCAAATACAGTACAAGTAGAAAGATTTGTTATCTCTTGAAAGTTAAAAGTCACTTGGATAAGATGGGGTACACCCTAAATTGCCAGTGGAAGTTAAAATGAGCATATCAAGAAGCTAGTATGACCTTCAAGTAGGTTTTCAGTTGGTGGCATGCAAACATTATACCATGAGTTATACCATATTTATTCTTCATTTGTTCAAAAGATAATAATTTATTTCCCGAAAAACAATTTTCTATTCTTTTGATCCCTTTTCTCTCCCATTCTCTAAAGGAAAGGTTATCTATAGCCTTAGCTGTAGCAAAAAAAATGTATATGTCAACCTGGAAATTAGAAGATAGCCTGAGAATACAGCAATGTTACATAGAAATGAATAAATGTATTCCATTGAAAAAAAATAACATGTAATTTAAGAAATAACATCACAGTATTCGAACAAATTTGGGAACCGTACATGGAACACAACAGAGAAGTCCTACTGCGGACCTCCACCACCTAAAATGACAGAAGGAGAAGAAGACGAAATGAACTGACCCAGTGTGTAAAAGTAGAAGACACAAATTTCTTGTTTATTTTCATTGTGTGATGACATTGTTTAATGGGTTTAATGTATCATATAGGTTGAATGTTGAGTGGGTGGGGAGGGGGGGGGGTGAAGGAGGGAGGGAAGGGAGGGGGGAAAAAGGGGAGAAAATGACACTGTGTATATTCAAGAGGGAAATGTTTGTGTGTATTTTGGTTAGTATGGTTCATCGTGTGAAAAATATTTTTTTTTAAAAGAAGCTAGTATGACCATTTAAATCTCCTGAGCTGTTAGAATGGGATCTAACATTAGAATAGATTGCTCTATTTAAAACTGGATTTCCTCAAAGATCATTATGTTTTTATGCTTCATTACAACCTATTCTTTTTGTTATCCAGGGCCTCCCATTTAAGAGGCACTCTCTTTTGTCCTTGGGCAATATGCCTGAAAGAAGTGTGTCTGCCTTAAAGGGTTGGCATTGCTCATTTATTATTTTCTTTCTATTTCATGTTATAGTTGATTTACTCCAACTATTTTTACACTAAAGAAGCAGCTATAACTTCAGTACAAAACCAGCTAATGGGTTGGAGGCAGATATCAGTGATGAACAGATGCTTATCTGACTGCAGAGGATTAAAACAACAACATTTTGGAACTTCAATGTGATAAGCATTTTGATCTTTGATTCGGTGGCTTTGGGCTGAAAAATGTTTCCTCATGGCAGGTGCAGAAGCTGACTTTCTAATACTTCGAGATGTTCCTCATTTTGACCCAACGGGTGATGCAAGCACTGTAAGTGTGAAGTGGAAGGCATGGCTGGAAGAATTTGAAGCCTACGCCGACAGTCGTGGCCTATTTCTCGATAGCGGTACGGTGGAACAAAAAGCGCAGAGGAGGGCGTTACTTCTTTTCACCGCAGGACCCGCAGTTCGGGAAACTTTTAAGACACTTTTGAATACAGGAAGGAAGGATGAATACCAGAAAGCGGTCGATGCATTGAATGCACACTATGTAGTGACACCGAATGCTACATTTCAACGCCATTTGTTTTGGAGAACGAAACAAGAAGATGGACAAAAAATTGCTCAGTACGTGATGAGATTGCGCCAGCTGGCTGTTGGATGCAATTACATGGCAGCTGATTTGGACAACCAATTATTGGATCAAGTCGTGCAGCACTGCAGATCAGACAAGCTCAGGAGACGTCTACTGGAAAAAGGGAGTGAGTTGAAGGTCACCGATGCTTTAGCCATTGCTGCTGCATTAGAGGCTGTTGAGGGTAGCTCACATGGTTCCATTGTTTAAAAAAGGCTCCAAAAAGTAACCTTGGAAATTATAGGGCGGTGTGTCTGACTTCAGTAGTAGACAAATTATTGGAAGGTGTTCCAAGAGATTGGATATACAATTATTTAGATAGCCAGAAACTGATTAGGGATAGTCAACATGGCTTTATACGTGGGTAGCCGTGTTTACCCAATCTTGTAAAGTTTTTCGAGGAGGTTACCTGGAAAGTTGATGAAGGAAAGGCTGTGGATATTGGCTACATGAACAAGGACCCACATGGGAGGTTAGTTAGGAAGGTTCAGATGCTAGGTGAAGTAGTGAACTGAATTCGACAATGGCTGGACGGGAGAAACCAGAGATTAGTGGTGGATGATTACTTCTCAGACAAGAGGCCTGTGTGCTTCAGGGACCATTATTGTTTATAATCTATATCAATGTTCTGGATGATAATGTGGTAAATTGGATCAGCAAGTTTCCAGATGGCACTAAGATTGGAAGTGTTGTGGACAGCAAAGAAGATTTTCAAAGCTTGCAGAGGGATCTGGAGCAGATGGAAAAACAGGATGCAAAATGGCAGATGGAATTTAATGCGGACAAGTGCGAGGTGCTGCATTTTGGAAGGATAAACAAGAAAGGACATGATAGGGCATTGAGGAGGGTGGTAGAACAGAGGGTCTGGGAATACATATACACAATTCCCTGAAAGTGGCATCACTGGTGAATAGGGTTGTAAAGAGATCTTTTGGCATATTGGCCTTCATAAATCAAAGTATTGAGTACAAGAGTTGAGATGTTATGATAAAGTTGTATAAGACATTAGTAAGGCCAAATTTGGAATTTTGTGTGCAGTTTTGGTCACCTCACCACAGGAAAGATATCAATAAGTTAGAAAGAGTTCAGAGAAGATTTACCAGGATGTTGCTCGGAATTTAGGAACCGTTACAGGGAAAGGTTAAACAGGTTTGAACTTTATTCCCTAGAGCATAGAAGAATGAGGGGAAATTTGATAGAGGTATTTAAAGTTATGAGGGGGATAGACAGATTAAATGAAGGTAGGCTTTTTCCACTGAAGGTAGGTGAGATACAAACCAGAGGACATGAAAGGGGAAAAGTTTAAGGGGAACTTCTTCATACAGAGAGTAGTGGGAGTGTGGAATGAGCTTCCAGCTGAAGTGGTGAAGTGGACTCAGTTTTAACATTTACGAAGAATTTGGACAGGTACATGGATGGGATAGATATGGAGGGATATGGACTCAATGCAGGTCAATGGGACTAGGCAATTTTTTTTTATTTTTTTTTGCACAGAGTAGAAGGGTCAAAGGGGCCTGTTTCTGTGCTGTAATATTCAATGGTTCTAAAAATTCTTAAACGTTGTCAAGCACAATGTGTATCACCCAAGACTCTGGAATATCTTGTATACAGTGCAAATTCTCTTTTTTTTTCCAGAAGTACATAATCACATAACCAAAAAGACTGAATGTGCCTCCAGGTTCTTGCTGGATGAGAAAACTATTTTGGTCAACCATTAGTCCAGTTGGTAATGATCCTTCAATGTGTCCTGGACCCACAACACCTCCTCATTAGTCAGAAAGGTGAGGCAATGCTACACTTCTTAAGGAACTAGGGATGGGCAAATATCAAATGTCCATTTTTACATTTCATAAGAAAATAATTGAGAGTGTCCTGTCTGGTTGCATTACTGTGTGGTATGGTAGCTGCAAAGTATCACACTGGAAGTCAATATACAGGATCATTAAAACGGCCGAGATCACTGGGGTTCCCTTTCCTCTGCTGACGACATTTATCAGGAGTGTTACTTAAACAGGGTCCAATTGAGAACTCTTTCCATCCATCACAAAATATCTGACTCAGGTACAGGAGCATCAAATCAGGACTCCTAGGTGTGCAATAGCTTCTTCCGTCAGGATGTGAAATTGATGAATAGTATCCTGTAACCAATTAAATCACACCAAAATATTTATATATATTATTTTTTAATTATATCTTTACGTATACATGAGATTATTATGTGTTGTATTATTGTGAGTGTGGTGTAGGTGCACAGCAGTTGGAGAAACATTGTTGTACATGTACAGTCTAATGATTAATAAACTTGAAAATGTCTTTTGCCAATTAATACAAGCAAGTTACAAAGATCCTAAATTAGCTCAAGCACATTGGGAATCATCCTAGACTCTAAAATGTATTATGTAAAATACAAATTCTCTTTTTTTCTTTTTAGAAATACATGATCACATAATTAAAGAGTCTGTATTTGGTAATGATCATTTCATTTAAAGTATCTAAATGAGATTAATTTCACTCAATTTGCATCTCAAATGAATGGTCACCTCACATCACTAAGAGTAGATACCTGCAGTTGCTCAAAAGCTTTCTTCCTGAGAATTATTTTCAGTCTTAGAAGGGCTAATCAGTTGACAGCTGTGGAAATGTAATGCTAGCCTGTGCAGGCAAGAATCTACCTTCCCTGACTGAGTGAAAGACTATATGACTATATGGATCATCTCCACTTCTCCATTTGGTTAATCAAGTTGTCCTTTGTCTTGAAAACCCATTGGTCCACAAAGTAATATGGACACTTAACCAATTACTGAATAAATTGGAATTTTTTAACAAAAAATAAAATCACATTCTATCCTGTTTGTCTCGATCATCTAGTCATTGCATGATAAAAAATAATGTTATGAATGAGCAACCATAACAACCAATCTCCAATAAAGGGCAAGAAAAACAGCAATGAGAGGGATCTGGTAGCTACGGTGAAGTGCTGTTCCGAAGACTCGACAGGTGCCTCTAAAGTCACAAATATCAATTGTGATGATCCCCATTTTTATTCCCTCCTTTCAGAATACAACAGATTTTTTTCTGTGTTTGATATCTCCTTCGACTGCATGAATATAAATCATGCGTACTCACACATACAAAAAGCAGGTTATTACTGTAATAAACGTGCATGGCAGAACACATTGCCTGGAGAATGCAGGAATCAAGTATGTACTAATGCCCAAGAGATACTTTTAACCATTTGTAAAGCAAATGCATTTACTAGTGATGTAAAAACCAAGCTTTTTTTTAAAAAAATACTTGATATATAATGCACTTCTCCATACTTGAGTTTTCAGTAATAACATAACAAATAAGAAATGCATTTCTCACTTGACCAAACAATTTTTGAACTGTGTAATTACATGAAGATGTGCAAGAGGAAAAGGAGAAATTTCTAAGGGAGAGGTGGAAGCAGGTTGAAAAGCAGAGTGATTACATTAAAAAGGGGAATTGAAAGGAAGAAAAGCAATGAACGGTAATAACTCCAAACCCATCTATTTCAGTGTATTTAATCTCAATGCCATATTACCTCCGGATTCCACTCTGGGTCCAATTCCTTCACAGCTGCCACATATTCCTGCATGGCCTGTTGTGCAGTCATATCACCCATCTCCTTCCATGCTTCCCTGTTAGTAAATTAGAAGCAAGTTAAGTTGGAGACATCGAAAAGAGAGCAAAGTGTTTGGTTTTGGCTTGTGACCCTATTGGTCACAATTTTTAAAAAAAATTTAGACATACAGCACTGTAACAGGCCATTTCAGCCCACGAATCCATGCTGTCCAATTTAAACCCAATTAACCTAAACCCCCGGTATATTTTGAATGGTGGGAGCCCCCAGGGAAAAACCATGCAGATATGGGGAGAACGCACAAACTCCTTATAGACAGTGCAGGATTCAAACTCGGGTCCTAATCACTGGCGCTGTAAAGGTATTGTGCTAACCACTACGCCAATGGTGTGGCCCATTCTGCTTTTCCCTCCCCATAGCGGATAGCATAGTGATGATCGACAGGCACCATAGCTCAACAGCAACCACTTTGGATAAACAAGTTCATCAGTGAGAACATGTAAGCTACTCGACTCTAGATGTAATACTAATGTAACACAAATTCAGTCCACAACAAAGCAAATTAAATAAGAAAGTCTGCAGATGCTGGGCTCAAGTGCAATACACAAACGGGCTCAACACGTTGGTAACCCTTTACTTCCTAATGATGTTGCATGCCCTGCTGAGTTTCTCCAGCATATTTGGGTATTGCATACAACAAAATTAGACAAGCTTCTAATCTTGCCCCCTTCCCCAACCCTTCAAATTAATACAAAAAAACAAAAGTGAATCCACTTGAAGAGTCATGCTCAAAACTGACTGGGCAAGAAACACAATCACAAATACAGTTCCTTACTGGAACAAAGAAAATTTCAAATGTCCATATAAAACAGCAACATATTTTACTTTATAACATGCAGAAGAAAAAAAAGTATTTTAAAACCCAAATATCTAATATCTGGATGAACTTAAAGGAAATCACCAAGCATTTCGAAAGTTTTGTTTTCATTTTTAGGTTTTTAATCAAACCTCTGAATTAATTATTTTCTCTGAAATTCACCTTAACTTTCTATACTTGGCAAAAATACACAATTTAAAAAACATATACTAGTACATTAAAAAAGGCTTAATTTTTTGGTGCTCCTTTTGTGGCCTTCTATACAGTGGAGAGACTGGGTGCAAACTAGGAGATCACTTTTAGCACCTTCGCTTTGTCTTCATCAGTGACAGGAATCTCCCAACAGCCGACCACTTCAATTCTGCACCCAACTTCCACGCTCACATCTGTCCATGGCCTCATGTACTCTCCTACCAAGACCAACAGTAATTTGGAGAAACACTTGATTTTCTGTCTGTGCACTTTCCAACCAGGTAGCATTAACATCAACATCTGGTTTCTGCTAGCCTACTCCCCTTTCTTCCTCCCTTCTCTTTCCCTGTGTTCTTTCCTTCAGCTCTCCACCTACTTCCCTCTCCATTCCTCCTCCCCTTGCTTGCTGTTGTGTGCTCCCTCCCTTATCCACCTATTATCTTCTGCCTTTGGGCCCGTGCTCTTCCCCCTAAACCCCTGCTATCATTTTGTTCGAGCATCTGGTGACATTTTTCCATACCTTGATGAAGGGCTCAAGCCCAAAACATTGGTTATGTACCTTTATATTTGCTATATAAAGTTCACTGTTTGACCTGCTAAGTTTCTCCATCATTTTACTTCAATCACAGTGTCTGCAGATTTTCATATTTTATTTTTAATTTTTTTTTATACACTTACCATTTCTGTCTGCCTTCAAAGTCAAAGAATCCAGGCTTTGGTATATTGCATTTTCCAAATTTTGCCTAGAAAAAAAGACAATATCTTAAGAAAGTATTGTTAAATGCAACATAAAGAGGTCTAATATCATAAACATCATTGAAATTATCCAAAGTCATAGAATACAAGTAGAATTTTTTTATTCTCTTTCTGTAAATGTCTCCATTATTTACACCCTCTCAGCATGAGTGAGTTCATAACAATAACAGAAAATGCTAGAAACACCTACAGATCGTACAGCATCTACGGCCAGAGAAGCAAGAAATATTTAATATCAATAACCCTTCAGCACATGATGAAAAATATTTAAAAAATCAAGGGTCATTAACCTGAAACAATGATTCTGTTTCTCTCTCTATGGATGCTCCTGGAGCTGCTGAGAGTTTCTGGCATTTTCTGATTGTTGCTTCAGACCTTCAGCATCTGCAGCATTTTGCATCAGAAAATAATTCGATCTCATTTCAATGAACTGGATCCAAATATTAAAAGGGTCTCAGAGCTTTGAAATCAGTAAAAGACTTCACGGGCTGTTGATATTGCAAAACTAATTTGAAATAAAATCCAAAAGAATGCAAAAAGGTCACTAACAGTTTCAAGGATCCAGCCTAAAATTCTTGCCCTTTGGAGCTCAAAGTGCTTGAAGTACTTGAATCTTGGTCTGTATTTAATCAGTGCTTGAACACACCACAGGTATTGCAGGGCAACTAATGAGCTAATTCTGCTGTAAAGCACCTTGCATTGCACGATTAATTTTTTCTCAGAATATTGATTTAGGACCAGATCAAGATGCTATAACTTACAAAATGATCTTTACTCTGAATTAACCAGATGTTGTTTAATTTCATCATTGTAGATCATAGATTCCATCCTTTACTTCAACTTAATTAAGGGTCTACTTTACCAACATTAAAGAATGAAAAAAGAACAAAACTATAGTCAGATTCTGACACTGCCAAAAAGAGATCTACGAAAAATTATTGCTGCCAACAATGTTGTTCCAATGTGGGACACTCTCACTGGAAGTTGATACAAAGGCACATGGATCGTAATTGGACATGTATTTGAAAGGAGAACATTTATAGGCCCACGGGGAAAAGTGTGGAATTAGATTGATTAACAAATATTTCAAAGAATCAGCAGAAATGCAAACACCCTCTGTATTTTTTAAAAAACAATACAGCACTGTAGAAGGCAGTTTTGGTCCATGAAATATGTGCCACTTGATTACACCCAATTAATCTACCAATCCCATGCATTTTGGAGGGATTTTCACCCAGGGAAAAGCCACACAGATCATGTAGACAAAGTACAATTCCTTACAGAGAGCGTCAGATTGGAACCTGGTTTGCAGCTGCTGCACTAACCGCACCACCCATCCAATGATTATCATGGGCTGCTCCTGCCACAGCCATCATCTGTTACACCAATTTCACACAAATGTGTCTTCAAAGCACATTTTAATTCTGGAAAGGCAACACCAAGCAATACTACAACATTGACTGTTCAAATTTCATGCACAAAAATTTTACTGCTTTTCCTTTTCAATAAAAAGTGTTTGACTGTTTAGAACATTTAACATTAATTTTGGACTGCACGAAATAGAATGTGTTCAGTAATTGGTCAATCACGCATAGATCTCAGATAGTTCACAGCCTTTCTACTTTTCGGAGGGAGCATTCTCTCTATGACTCGCTGGTTCACTCTTCCTTCCCCACCCATCCTTCCAACCCCTTTGGCACTTTCTGCTGAAAATGAAATTGATGCACCCCCTCACCTCTCATCTCCATTGAGAGCCATAAACAGACCTTCCAAGTTAGGCATTTCATTCTCCCCACCAAACATAACCTACTGCATTGGCTCAAATGGTGACTGGAAGATTGAAAAACCACTTCACTGAGCACCTATCTGCATGTTCAAACTGAACTCACGGCAACCAACCACTTTAATTCCCTTTACCATTCTCTTGCAGCCATAGCTGCCACATGGCCTTATCAATTGGCAGGGAGATCAAACATAAACGAGAGGAAAAATATATAATTTCCACTTGGGTAAATAAGAACCAAACAACATGATTTTCCCAGTTTAGGTAACTCCCAGTTTGACTATTTCCATTTGTCCTTTACCTGCTTTGGTTCTACTTCTCTCCAACCGCCCCTACTAGCTGATGCTTCCTCTATTTGTCTCTCTCTACCTCTCTCACCTTTATTTGTCCTGTAACCTCTTGACCCCTCCCTCCCCTAGCCACCTTTTTAATGCATGTTATCTCCCTTTCCTCTTTAGTCTTGACAAAGGCACCTGACCAGTCCATTACTCTCCAAGGATGATGGATACTGCCTGACCAGATGAGTCCTTCCAACTTTTCTTTATTCACTCAAGATTCCAGCATCTGCAGCTCTTGAACTTCAATAATTGTGAAATTCAATTTTTACATTATCCAAGGCCAGTATACAGCATCAATATTACTGACAGAGAGTTGTTGCACTTTTATGATGATCAGTTTCAAACTTCATGCTTGTTTTGGAATGGCAGAAGATTAGCACATATCAAATATATGGAATGTAAGCGTGCTTTGCCCAAGATCTTTGAGGAAAAACTCTTTAAAGAGGTGGAGTGCTTTGACACTCCAAGTGGAAGACTGATCTTACTTTTCACCTCTCTGGGAGAGTGTCAGGGAAGAAAATTAGTCTCTTTTTGCACCAGTTTTTTTTTGTGTGGGGAGGGAAATGTTCCTGTTCACACTCATCCAGGGTATTTTGGGGGCAGGATATATTGAGGTGAGCCCATTTGTGCGTAGGGCTATTTTGTGGTGAGATATACCGTATTTGCAGGTGGGGTAAAATGGGGAATGGGGGTGAGAAGATTTGGGATGTATATTTGGGTGTGGCTATATTTGGGCTACTGTTTGGAGGGATACTATGTTTGGGGGATTTTTTTTAAAAAAGCAGCAATACTGTTGATGTGGACCTGCGGGGAGAGGATATGCAACGCTCCCACGGGGGTCCAACTGATGTCAGCTCTTGCAGACTGTTATGGAACCGACAATGGTTGATTTTAAAATCCTGTTAACCACGGGGTCTGCACCCAAAATGGTGGCCCCTATGATTGGCAGCAATCACAAGGGGTTGCAGATTCCAGGAAAGCAGAGCTGGTGTAGGGCACCAAAAAATGGGGAGAACAACCTCCTGCTTTAGGAGAAGCAGAGAAGACAACCCATGGGACAGTGACCATGGAGGGTTTCTGTGGCTGAAGAACATAGGCACTGGGCTGTCAACACACGCCAAGACTCAAAGCAAGGAACTCAATACCTGCTGTGGGCTACTTGGCGATTGCCGTCGAGGGACACACACCAGGCGAAGGACTGCTGGAGACTGGTCAAAGGGTGTCGGACTCTGGCTTTACCCTCCCCTCAATTTGGTCTATGTGTCATCTGAGTCCAGCGTGCTTGGTGAATGAAGTGATAGGAGAAGATATTTGGTTTCACAATCAGTTTATTACATAGTACAAGAATAAAGCTTAACAGAGCTCTGGTTCAGTCGTTAGTTCAAAGGTCACCTGCTCGGTGAGCTATTCCCCAAGACTGACTCCTACTTTCCAGTCTCTTCTGTTTATATAGGTCAACATTATTACACTGAACAAAAGTTGGCTTTCTTTGATAGGCTCCTTGCCTAAGATTTATCTCAAACAATTTCCTGCTCTGCAATTGTCGATGGTGTAGACCTCCTATCTTAATCCCCAAGGCCAGAACATTCTGTTTTAGTGTAACCTTGGGGAAGAAAGTATTTTCTCTCTTTGTATTTGGAGTCAGCAAATTCTACACATACCAGCCAACTTTTCTGCATACTGTGGCTGTTACTTAATTGCATTAATATTTCCCCTAAACAGTATGATTGAAGTAAATTGTTACATAGTAATCGATTAATGAATACATAATAAATAGCACATAGGCATATTTTCCATGATTACTGTTCCAACAAGGGGCACCAGGTTCAGTAATGGAACCAGGACGCGAGAGAGTGCTGAGGGTGTCCTGATCGTGTCAGAGGTTCAGATCTGCAGCTCTGTGTGACTGCGGGGGAGCCAGTGCATGCGGGGGGGGGGGGCAGTGCATGCGGGGGGGGGGGGGCAGTGCATGCGGGGGGGGGGGGGCAGTGCATGCGGGGGGGGGGGCAGTGCATGCGGGGGGGGGGGCATTGCATGCGGGGGGGGGCATTGCATGCGGGGGGGGGGCAGTGCATGCGGGGGGGGGCAGTGCATGCGGGGGGGGGCAGTGCGTGCGGGGGGGGCAGTGCGTGCGGGGGGGGGGCAGTGCGTGCGGGGGGGAGCCAGTGCGTGCGGGGGGGGCCAGTGCGTGCGGGGGGGGAGCCAGTGCGTGCGGAGGGGAGCCTGTGCGTGCGGGGGGAGCCTGTGCATGCGGGGGGAGCCAGTGCATGCGGGGGGAGCCAGTGCATGCGGGGAAGCCTGTGCATGCGGAGGAGCCTGTGCATGCGGGGGAGGTGGGTGGGAGTTTACCTGTTTGAACCTGCTGTACAGGTAGAGCATTTGCTCCCGGCTCGCTGTGGGCGCGAGCTCAGGCACGTGCTCGGCCGCTCGTTTGAACTCGGCGCGCAGCTCGCTCCCGCCGCTGCCGCACGGGCGCCGGGCCTGGGATTGCCGCTTCTCGCTGCCTTCCTTTCCTCTGCGAGCTTCCGCCATCTGCTCAACCTCCGGCGGCTGAGCTCGTCCCGGAGCAAAGTACTGTCAGTGCGCCACCCCCCCCCCCCCTTCCCCCGTACCCCTAGCAAAATCACGTTAACGGATGAACTCCTTGGCTAACTGTCGATGCCGACACGAGCATATTATGAGTCCAGCTCCATCAACACTCCGGGTGAAGCTCAGCGCTCAGCACGAACGTTCCGCCAGTGCGGCTCCCCTCCCTCCCTCCGCCCCGCCAGTGCGGCTCCCTCCCTCCCTCCGCCCCGCCAGTGCGCCTCCCCTCCCTCCCTCCAGTGCGGCTCCCTCCCTCCCTCCAGTGCGGCTCCCTCCCTCCCTCCAGTGCGGCTCCCTCCCTCCCTCCAGTGCGGGCTCCCTCCCTCCCTCCAGTGCGGCTCCCTCCCTCCCTCCAGTGCGGCTCCCTCCCTCCCTCCGCCCCGCCAGTGCGGCTCCCTCCCCTCCCTCCCGCCCCGCCAGTGCGGGCTCCCTCCCTCCCTCCCGCCCCGCCAGTGCGGCTCCCTCCCTCCCTCCAGTGCGGCTCCCTCCCTCCCTCCAGTGCGGCTCCCTCCCTCCCTCCGCCCCGCCAGTGCGGCTCCCTCCCTCCCTCCCTCCGCCCCGCCAGTGCGGCTCCCTCCCTCCCTCCCTCCGCCCCGCCAGTGCGGCTCCCTCCCTCCCTCCCTCCGCCCCGCCAGTGCGGCTCCCTCCCTCCCTCCGCCCCGCCAGTGCGGCTCCCTCCCTCCCTCCGCCCCGCCAGTGCGGCTCCCTCCCTCCCTCCCTCCGCCCCGCCAGTGCGGCTCCCTCCCTCCCTCCCTCCGCCCCCGCCAGTGCGGCTCCCTCCCTCCCTCCCTCCGCCCCGCCAGTGCGGCTCCCTCCCTCCCTCCGCCCCGCCAGTGCGGCTCCCTCCCTCCCTCCGCCCCGCCAGTGCGGCTCCTCCCTCCCTCCCGCCCCGCCAGTGCGGCTCCCTCCCTCCCTCGCTCCGCCCCGCCAGTGCGGCTCCCTCCCTCCCTCGCTCCGCCCCGCCATTGCGGCTCCCTCCCTCCCTCGCTCCGCCCCGCCAGTGCGGCTCCCTCCCTCCCTCGCTCCGCCCCGCCAGTGCGGCTCCCTCCCTCCCCTCTCGCTCCGCCCCGCCAGTGCGGCTCTCCTCCCTCCCCTCCCTCCGCCCCGCCAGTGCGGCTCCCTCCCTCCCTCCCTCCGCCCCGCCAGTGCGGCTCCCTCCCTCCCTCCCTCCCGCCCCGCCAGTGCGGCTCCCTCCCTCCCCTCCCCTCCGCCCCGCCAGTGCGGCTCCCTCCCTCCCTCCCTCCGCCCCGCCAGTGCGGCTCCCTCCCTCCCCCCGCCAGTGCGGCTCCCTCCCTCCCCCCGCCAGTGCGGCTCCCTCCCTCCACCCCGCCAGTGCGGCTCCCTCCTCCACCCCGCCAGTGCGGCTCCCTCCCTCCACCCCGCCAGTGCGGCTCCCTCCCTCCACCCCGCCAGTGCGGCTCCCTCCCTCCACCCCGCCAGTGCGGCTCCCTCCCTCCACCCCGCCAGTGCGGCTCCCTCCCTCCACCCCGCCAGTGCGGCTCCCTCCCTCCACCCCGCCAGTGCGGCTCCCTCCCTCCACCCCCGCCAGTGCGGCTCCCTCCCTCCACCCCGCCAGTGCGGCTCCCTCCCTCCACCCCGCCAGTGCGGCTCCCTCCCTCCACCCCGCCAGTGCGGCTCCCTCCCTCCACCCCGCCAGTGCGGCTCCCTCCCTCCACCCCGCCAGTGCGGCTCCCTCCCTCCACCCCGCCAGTGCGGCTCCCTCCCTCCACCCCGCCAGTGCGGCTCCCTCCCTCCACCCCGCCAGTGCGGCTCCCTCCCTCCACCCCGCCAGTGCGGCTCCCTCCACCCCGCCAGTGCGGCTCCCTCCACCCCGCCAGTGCGGCTCCCTCCACCCCGCCAGTGCGGCTCCCTCCACCCCGCCAGTGCGGCTCCCTCCACCCCGCCAGTGCGGCTCCCTCCACCCCGCCAGTGCGGCTCCCTCCACCCCGCCAGTGCGGCTCCCTCCACCCCCGCCAGTGCGGCTCCCTCCACCCCGCCAGTGCGGCTCCCTCCACCCCGCCAGTGCGGCTCCCTCCACCCCGCCAGTGCGGCTCCCTCCACCCCGCCAGTGCGGCTCCCTCCACCCCGCCAGTGCGGCTCCCTCCACCCCCGCCAGCGCGGCTCCCTCCACCCCGCCAGCGCGGCTCCCTCCACCCCGCCAGCGCGGCTCCCTCCACCCCGCCAGCGCGGCTCCCTCCACCCCGCCAGCGCGGCTCCCTCCACCCCGCCAGCGCGGCTCCCTCCACCCCGCCAGCGCGGCTCCCTCCACCCCGCCAGCGCGGCTCCCTCCACCCCGCCAGCGCGGCTCCCTCCACCCCGCCAGCGCGGCTCCCTCCACCCCGCCAGCGCGGCTCCCTGCTCCATCCCGCCAGTGCGGCTCCCTCCATCCCAGGAACTCTGGTACAACCCAGCTAAAGTTGAAACAATCACTCAATGCAAAATAAAAATCGCATTTTCACTCTAATTTCATCTCTCTGTCTTGAAATGACATTTTGATTACCCTGATGCCCCGATTATTACACACAGGAGAAATATTTAGAATGCGGGTCGAGCCCTGGAATTTTTTTAAAGTCGATGTTGGGTCCCGCCTTCAGCGGTGACGTTGCGATGTCCCAGGACTCTGCCAGCCAGCTGACTGCCCAGTGATATTCCACAGCTGTCAGAGTTTTAAAGATCAGAAACACAAAATCACAATCAGATTAATTGTGAAATGTTTATTGTTGAAATGTTAACGACATCAAAACACTAAACAAAAAAAAAACTTATTGTGTCCTTTTTCGATGGCAGGTTTTCTAAATACTAAGTGGCCAGTGAGTGAGCAGCCAGCGTCCGCTGCTCCAGAGCCAGATATCAGGACCACCACCGCTCCGCTGCCTGAGCGCCGCTCTGACCGCCCCCACCCACCCCGCTGCCAGAGGCGCGTTCTCACAGCCGCCATCTCGCTGCCTGAACCCTTCTGTGATCGCCCCCCATCCCGCTGCCTGAGCGCCGCTCTGACGGCTGTCAAGCCGGGGCTCAGGCAGCGGGATGGAGGGCGGTCAGAGCGGTGCTCAGACAGTGGAATGGGGGCGGTCAGAGTGGGGCTCAGGCAGCGGGGTTGCGGCTGGCCAGAGGAGGACTCAAACAGTGGGATGGGAACTGTCAGAGCGGGGCTCAGGCAGCTGGGCTGGGGCGGTCAGAGCGGGACTCAGGCAGGGGCCATCAGAGGGTGGCGGGGCGGGGGCCATCAGAGGGTGGCGGGGCGGGGGCCGTCAGAGCGGAGCTCAGGGAGAGGAATGGGGGGCGGTCAGAGCTCTACACTGAAATGAACTGTATAAAAGTTGGGTGAGCCCCAGTGTATGTGTGTATTCCCAGGGTAAGGGGAAGCACCCAACTTTGCATTGTTGTATAATAAATGTTCTTTGTTCTCAATTTTTGTCTCGAGCGAGATCTGTGACGGTACTTCTGTTTCTCACATGCCCTACCTGGGAGATAGTCAGGGAACCCAGTTAAGTTTAACTAGGTTGCGTCCACCACTGGCTTGAAAATAAAATGGCTGACTGAGTTACTCCTGTGTGTCATCACCTCTTTGCGCACTGCCATCACTGCTGAAGCGTCTGCCATTTGATCAGGAGTCGCTGCCACGGTGGGCGGGGGCAGAGGGCTCATCACGATCAGCGGGGGAAAGGAGTCGCTGTGATTTGTGGGGGCAGAGGTGTCGCTGCCTGGGGTGGGGGAGCATGATTGACTGTGGGGAAGGCAACTGACAGCTGGTGGGGGGGGGGGGGGGAGACTGACCTCCGATAGTTTGCATGATGCGTCACTTACCGAGGGAGCGTGATCCCCTTAAATGGCCGTGTTAGCGATTTACGGGGTCAATTCCTCCCCACCCCAGTTCGAAAGGTGCAGACTCTGCCTGTCCAGTTATTTCTTTTCACACCAGGCAAGATTCCCGCCCTTTGACCCGCCAATTTGGAGGGTTACCTCACACGTACTCAGTGGTACAAAAAGGCTCTGATGTCACTGTACAGATCCACAAGCTTGCTGGTTTAAAAGACACCTTCTATCCTGGATTTGGTTAAATTCCAGGAGGGCGTGGGGAATGAAGGAGGGGGAGGGAGAGAGACAGGGGGTGGAGGGAGAGAGACTGGGGGTGTAGAAGAGTGCACGCTACGTCTCAGGAAGGACAGACTCTGTGCACAACGTGTTACAATCGACCCACTCATACTTGTGTAACCTTTGCTGTAAGATCTCCTACCGGCATCATTTCAACACTCAATCCCTGGGCATACAAACCCCCGCCCATAGGATGAAATCCGAGAGTGATGGAGAAACTTTCCAAAAATTCTGGGGAAACGAATTTCTGAAACATTGATTTCTGGGTTTTTTTTTCCAGGTTGTGGGGTGGGTGTTTGTCCATGGGGGCAGCATGGTTCGGTTTAGCTCACCTGCCTCTGGGTGGGGTGTTTTCTCTCTGTTCTGGGATTCAAAAGCACAGGGTTCCCAAGGCCTGAGGAAATAAGTTTGACACAAAACGACGCACTCTCAATGGGAGTGGTGGATAGAGTAAAGGAGGGGTGGAGATGGGGGGAGAGAGAGAGAGGGGGGAGGGAGGGACAGTGGCATTGTACCATCAGCAAGGCCGAGGCAGTCGAGCATCAGGTTTGATATAGGACATGGGCTGTTGGGTTGCTTTGCAGTTTAACCCTGGCCTTTTTGAGATGGACTGCCATTAGTCTAATAGCCTTTTAAGGCTATCACATATTCAGCCACACTCTTGCCAAACTAAAGAAAAAAATTATTTTATATAATAGACAAAATGGACAATTATTTTTATAAATGTGTACAAATAAATCTGCTTCACAAAACATGCTAAGAGCTGTACAATAACAAAGGATCCATGCCACAAAGCTCTTTGTTTTATCTAGTGCTTGCTGATCTATTCATAGCTAGAATTAGCTTTACAACTGATTTGACCTCAATGCTTACCCGTTTGGTGTTTTCATTACCCACTGAATTATTCCAGTTACCGTCTGATGGGCATTTTCAAGTTCCTCCAATTATCAGAGTTGTAGATTCACTGAGCACAGAAATGGGCCATTCAGCCCATAATGTTCACACACCAATCATTTGTCACCTATCTACATTCTTTTCTTTGGCTTGGTTTCGCGGACGAAGATTTATGGAGGGGTAAAGTCCACGTCAGCTGCAGGCTCGTTTGTGGCTGACAAGCCCGATGCGGGACAGGCAGACACAGTTGCAACGGTTGCAAGGGAAAATTGGTTGGTTGGGGTTGGGTGTTGGGTTTTTCCTCCTTTGTCTTTTGTCAGTGAGGTGGGCTCTGCGGTCTTCTTCAAAGGAGGTTGCTGCCCGCCAAACTGAGGTGCCAAGATGCACGGTTTGAGCCGATATCAGCCCACTGGCGGTGGTCAATACTTTACAATGAATATGATATGTTGAGTTATTTTTTAGAACATTTTGATATTCCGATGATATCCCAGAAAAATCAACAGTTTGGAAGCTCCAATTTCACAAGAAGAACAGCAAAAAGCAATATCCTGCCTACAATCAGGCAAATCTGTGGGACAAGACCGATTTCCAGTGGAGTTCAACAAATTATTTTCTAAACAACTTATTCTACAACTAAACTTAGTACTTTTTGATTCATTTTAAGAAATCACCTCCTTTTAGTGAGGCTGTCATTTCTGTGATATTTTTGAAAAAGGAAAAGATCCTGATAATTGTGTGTCCTAGAGACCAATTTTTTTTTCTCAATGTGGACATAAAGATTTTATCAAAATTTTCAGCACATAGATGAGAAAATATTTTACCAGGCATAATAAATTTTGACTAAATGGGTTTTATTAAAAATAGATATTCTTATCATAATATTCATAGATTAATAAATATCTATTCTCCTTCTATTGACCCTAATTAATGTACTCTTTCCTTAGATGCTAAAAAAAAGTGTTTGATAGAGTAAATGGGAATACTATATGCCACTTTAATAAAATTTAATTCTGGACCAGATTTTATTCAATGGATAGAACTTTTATATGCATCTCCAAGAGCATCAATTCATACTAATTCTCAACAATCAAAGTTTTTAAAATTACAGTGAGGCACAATACAGGATTGTTCGCTTACCCTGCTGCTTTTTGATTTAATGCTTGAGCCACTGGTTGTTGCTATACGAGCAAATAAAGATTTTAGAGGCTTGTTTAGAGGACTTATGGAACATTGGTAATCTCATATGTAGATGACTTTTTATATTTTGTGTCCACTCCAAAGGTATCCATACCAAAGATATTGTCATTATTTACATGCTTTAGCAATTCGCAGGATATAAACTTAATTTTCATAAGAGCGAACTATTACCACTAAAAGGCCCACTTACACTTTATTCAAAGTATTATTTTAAAATAGTGAAAGATCAATTTAAAAATCTAGGTTTCATGATAACTAATAATTTTAAAAACCTCTATAAAGAAAACTTCGTAGCTTTATTTAATCAGACTAAAACATACTCTATGGATGGTCACCACTTTCTTTAACTATGATAGGCCATATTAATTTGATTAAAATTAATATTTTACCAAAATTTTTGTATTTATTTCAATCATTACTCAATTTTTTTTTAAATTCTATATCTTTATTTGACACAGTGGAGTCATCTATTATGTCACATATATGGTAAAGGAAAGAAACCAAAAATAATTAAGAGTTATCTTCAGAACACAAAAAATGATGGAGGACTGTCTTTACCTAATTTAAATTTTACTGTTTGGTGATGAACATAAGGAATATGTTATTGTTCTTACAGTTTTATAATAGAGATGACTGCCCCAATTGGATGAAAATAGAATTGAAATCCCTTGAGAATACTGCCTCACCTCGACATCCCTCTATTCCAAAAATAACAAAGAGTTTAATAATGAGATATAGATTGAAGATTTGAAGTCAATTTAGGATTTTTTTTTGAATTATGGGATTTATATTTATAATGCTATTCTTCTTAATCATTTATTCCAACCCATCATTTTAGAAAAATGGAATCATCTAGGAATTAAAATTTTTAACTATCTTTTTATCCAACAAAATTTTGCATCTTTACAACAATTGATGATGAAATTTAATCTGCCAAAGACATTTATTAAGATATTATCAAATTAGACATTTTATTCATTCTAAACTTTCAGTATTTCCATATCTTCCAAATCTGAATTTCATGGACAAACTTTTTGAATTACAATTTGTACATAAACATATAATATCTGCCATATAAAATATTGAATTTTAAAAACAGTCTCGTTAATTAGGATAAAAACTGGATGGGAGAATGATCTTAATTTGTCTAATTCATAAGAAAACCGGACTTCAATTTTGGCTTTTATCCATGAGTCATCTTTATGCACTAGGCGCAATTTGATTCAATTTAAAGTGGTGCATAGAGTATATTTTTCTAAAGTTAAATTTGCTTGAATCTATCCAGATATCAACTCATTGCTCGACAAATGTAAAAGATTTGAAGCCTCTTTGAAACATATGTTTTGGTTTTATCCCAATTTAGCAGAATATTGGACAGCTATTTTCAGAATATTTTTGCCATTTTTGGATTGATCTAGAACCTTGTATGCTGATAGCAATATTTGGCTTCTCTAGTGATATTTAATGTCTAACTAAAAACAGGTCTTAGCATTACTGGCTGGAAGAGGAATATTGCTTAAATGGAAAGAGGACTTTCCACCACCAAAGCAATGGTTTCTGGATATTATATCCTTTCTAAGTTTGGAAAAAAAAAATCAGACATGATGTTTGAAAGATTAAGATCCCTTTCAATAAGACACGGTTCATTTATAGCTTACTTTCGTAATTGGCATGATCAAGGTGCGGGGATGCAGTCAATGGGCCGTTGAAGTGTGCTTGAATACCAATTTCATCCTTGGTTGGTGGATGGGGTTAGATCTTTATCATCAACTACATCTTTCTCTCTTTTTTTACTATTCACTATATGTTTAGATTGGAACATGAGTCCATGTATTATTATGATATGATACCAATCCAAATGTAAATTATATTTAATTTGTATGGACTTATAATGTATGGTTGTAGGATAAAACTCAATAAAAATAACTTTAAAAGGAAAGGAAAAATAAGGGTTTTAATGTCCATGTTGGGATTGACAATATCTAAGGGTATCACAGTGGCACATTGCCAGAGGCCAAGGTGCATTCCTGATCTTAGGTGCAGTGTTTGTGTAGTATGCACATTTTTCTTGGTTCTTTGGGTACCTTGCATGTTCCAAAGACATGAGGGTTTGTGGGTTAATTGGCCCAAATGTATAAGTGAGTCAAGTTAAGTTTATTGTCATCTGATTGCACAAGTACAACCTGACAAAACAGCGTTCTGTGGTCCTTGGTGCAAAACACACAACCAGACATAACACATGTACAGACAAACAGGACATATATTCATATATATAAATAAATAAATTTTATTGTAAGTATGGAATTGCGGATGGTTAGTGTGAGCAGTTCCTTTGGCCATTCCGCATTCTCACTGCACATGGGAAGAAACTGTTCCTCAGCCTGGTGGTTCTGGCTCTGATACTCATGTATCTCTTTCCCATTGGGAGCAACTGAAAGATGCTTTGCGTGGGGAAGAAGGGGTCTTCTTTGTTTTGACGCGGCCTCTTCAGAAGTCGATCTCGGTAGACCACATTGATAGCGGGAAGAGAGATTCCAGCAATTCCTTCTCCTTATTTGCTGGCCAGGTAATTTGTTTCTATGTACATTTTGTTACTTTATTTCATTTGTAAAATCAGTGGGAGTTGAAGAGAATGGCAAGAAATATTTTTTAAAAAGGGATTTAAAATAGTGTAAATGATTGGCCGATGATTGGCAAAGAGTTAGTCGGTTGAACAATTTGTTGCATATCTCTATAACCCTGAAGTTATATTTACATAATTGGCTCAGCATTCATTTGTAGTTGTTCCTTCTGACCTCAATACAATGACTTCAGCTTGGGATGAAATGGAGTAACGTACAATCTGTCAGCTGCACAAAGATATGGGAATTGTAGAGAAGAAGAAAAATGCAAAAAGAAGTATTACAATGTAGCGGCTCACGGCTGTCGCTGCAGGCTGACATAGAAAATGCCCTTTGAACACAGCAATAGAGTGGGCTGCATGAGGCATCAGCGGCCTGTTCCCATAGGCTACTGCAAAACGAGCTCTGCCATCCAATCGCCAGCGACAGATCGCGAAAAGGCCATTCGGTGCCCAGGGCAGCACAAATCACACCTGTCGATGACGCTGCAACAAAATTGGCTGATCAAGCCAATCGCTGATGCTGGCCGTGAGGACACCAATTAGAGCATGAAGGAACACGGGTCATGCCCGTCAGACACATGGTAGCCTGGGTCTGCCTGACTATATAAAAGAGAGCAGCCAGTTCATTAAATCAGTGTCAACTGCATTCCTTGCTGTGTGTGACTTATTTCTGAGCTTGAACATCAAGAACGACCCTCTAGTCATTCTTTGCTCATTGGAATGACCACAACAAAGAACGTGTACATCATTGCGTCTTTGTAATCAATCGCTGGAAAACTGGAAAGATATTCAAAAATGGTCTTAAATGGATTTCATTTTTAGAAAGTTGGGGCACTTGTACGGCAGTTTAAGATAACGTACAAAGGAAATAGACTGACAGAATCAAATGATCTTATCTGGACATTCTTCATTATTTACATGAGCCATCTCCATAAGGATATTTTTATCTTGTTCTCAAAGATACAAATGTTTGGGATCCATGGTGAACTTATAGTTTAGATTGTTTTCTTTGAACCATTGGAACCTGATGGAAGTTTATAAATTCATAAAAGGCATTTATAAAGTAGGCGGTTAATTTTTTAAATTAGAAATTTTCCAGGATAAAAATGTAATCTACGAGAGTAAATACATTTAAAGTTATGGATTGGAGGGATTAAAGGAGATGTTTTGGGCAAGATTTTTGCACTCCAGTTTTATGTTCCTGGAACAGGTTGCTAGGGTCATAGTAAATGCAGATATGACAGTAAAATTTAAGAGACTTCTACATAGACATGTGTGTATGCAAGGAACAGAGGGATATACAGTGCCCTCCATAATGTTTGGGGAAAATACATTATTTCTTTAATTTGACCCTGTGTTCTACAATTTTATATTTATAATCAAACAATTCACGTGTAATTAGATTTTATTCAAGAATATTTGTATATATTTTGGTTTGACCATGTAGTAATTACAGCACTTTTTATACCTAGTCCCCTCATTTCAGGGCACCATAATGTTTGGGACATTTGGCTTCATGGGTATTTGTGATTACCCAGGTATGTTTAATTGCTTCCATGGTACAGGTATAAGAGAGCTCGGCTTGCTTCGAAGCTTTTGGTCATCTATGGCGTTTGTAGTTGCCATTTCTCCAGTGATGTCACTAGGGTTGGTGTCACCCGGTACAGTAACTCATGGTGTCACCCCCTCCCCCGTGAGTGGGTCTGCGAGGTTCTTTGCATGAGGGGGTCTGCACATGCAAAGATTTGTTGGGCTCTGACAGTCATTTTGGTGTCACCCATCTGATGGTATCACCTGATGCGGTCTGTACCTCCACTCCCCACCACCCCCCCTCCCCGCCACAGTGATGGCAGTGCATGTTTCGACATGAGGACCAGATATGTGCAATGAAATTCAAAGCCATTATGAGGGTGAAAAACAAGAATAAAACAGTAAGAGACATCTCCCAAACCATAGGATTTCCAAGATCAACACTTTGGAACACACTTTCTTCTTATGGATATTCCAAATATTCTTTGACTTTGAATGTCACATCTCTGTTCCTCATATAGAAAAATGGCAACTATGGACTCCAAAGGTGATCAAAAGCTGAGAAGCAAGCCTAACTCTCTTATACCTGGACCCAATGAAGCAATTAAACATACCTGAGTAATTACAAACACCTATAAAGCTAGAAGCCCCAAACATTAAGGTGCCCTGAAATGAGATTACGAATAATAAGAGCTATAACTTCTACATAGTCAAACCAAAATGTAAACAAATAACATTGAATAAAATCTGGAATGTGCACTTTAATTACGTGAATTGCTTTACTGTAATTGTAAAACTGTGGAGCACAGGGCCAAATAAAGGAAAAAAAAGTGTATTTGCCCCAATCTTTATGGAGGGCATTGTATATCACGTGCAACCAGCAGAGTTTCAGTTAATTTAGGCATCATGTTCAGCGCAAACGGATGGGCTCAAGGGCCTTTTCCTTCACTGCACTGTCATGTTCTTTCCTTCCCTGTATGTATCTAGTTTCCTCTTAAAAACTTATTTGCTTTTTACCTGAACTTCTTGCAATTTCAGTTTTTCAGTGCCAATTACCCTTTATCTGTTCAACACCAAAACTCAATGCCCAGGAAGAAGGATGGAAAAGGAGAGAAATATTTTGACCAACTTACAAAATAACGTGCTCCAAACCTATAAATTGAACAGAAGAGGTAAGGGCCTTAGAAGGTGAATGCAGAGTAATGTATGGTTAATATTAATTATGTGCAAGGATGATATGAACCATGAATACACAACATATTGGCCTTTTCCCAGGGTTTGCCACCTTACAAAGTCTGCATGTTGTACAGGAAGAGATTAGATTGTCCACCAAGTAGCCCAATACACTATTTTCCAAGACTTTTAAATAGAGAGATGCTGATAGCTGGACCCCTTCAAAATCTATGACAGTTGCTTATTGCCCCATCGCTTAAATCAATAAGCATTCATTGATCTTCACAGAGCTGTCATGTTTGAGCCATTTTTTGTCCCTCACCTGTCAAATTTTAAATATCTGACCAACTGCATTGTAGAGCTAGTTACAGGATCAATTCCTACATCTTTCAGGCAGAATGCTCCAGACCCCAGCAACAATCTGAATGCAACACTTCACCTCCACTCTAGGCACAGTATCTGCTCATTCAATTCCATGCTTAACATTGCTGACCAATCACCATTCAGCACAGTTTATTTTTAACTAAATTCTATATTCCCATGAAAACTTTTCAGAAGATTTTCATGCTTCAAGGGCACCGTTAACTTTACCATCTCTCATAAGTGAAATCCCTCAATCCTGGAAACCCTCTTTCCTGAATTAAGGGGTTTAGAATTGCCCAAGATTATCCTGTAATGGCACAGTTATCTGTGAATTTTAGCATAATTCCTTTTCCTTAATATTCTAACCATTTATTTATAATTTTTTTTCACAATATTGAAAGTGTGCTAACTTAAGTCCATATATAATCACTCAAACAGACATAAACTACAAGTTTTTTTTTAAAAACTCACAATGATTTTAATTTATTAGCCTTCTTTACAATATTTTTAATAATGATGGAAGGGACAAATTGTTTAATTCTTGTCTACTGAAATACAGTATGATTTGTTTTGTGTGCTATTCAGGCATTCCAACTCACACAGCACACAGTGCAATAATAACAAGTGGAGAAATAAATAAGACAACAATTCCAGGGAGTAGTGCTACAGAAATCGAAAAGTATAAAAACATGATGCAGGCTATTAGAGAAAAGAATGACCAGGAAAGAATGTGCAAGGGTATAATCTTTTTCCAGTGGGAGATCCATTTAAAAGCCTGAAACATAAGGAAGGAAATCATTCTTGAGTTTGGAAGTTTGTGTTCTCAAGGACATTCTACCTGCTGCCCTTGGGAGAGAAGAGAGTGTGACTTGTATGGGATGAACATGTTAGCAATTTTCCCAGCCAGGGAGAGAGACAAAAGGAGTCAATGAAGTGGAGGTTGTATTTTTGTGTTGGCTTGAGCTGAGTTTACCATTCTCTTCAAGAAAGGAGACAAATCCACTTGCAACTACTACAGCAGATTCTCCCTGCTTGCATAGTGGGTCGTGGCAGGTCTTTTTCAATCAGTGGATGAAGGTTTGCTATATCAGCCCCTATCTTGACAATGTTATACAGGAACACAATCAAGAGTGTCCTGTCTGGCTGCATCATCGTGTGCTACGGTAGCTGTAAAGCAGCAGACTGGGTCAATACAGAGGGTCATCAAAACAGATGAGAAGATCGCTGGTGTTTCCCTTTCCTCCATTGACAACATTTATCAGGAGCATGACTTAAATTGGGCTCAAAGAATTGTCGAGGACCCAAACCAACTTGACCCACTACCATCAGGAAGGAGGTACAGGAGCATCAAAATCAACACTGCCAGGCTGAGAAAACCTCTTCCCACAGCCTGTGAGATTGATGAATCCTGTAGCCTTGGGTGTCTTAAAAAATTAAATGAGTAAATTATTCCAAACTATTTATAGAGCATAGAAATCTACAGCACAGTAAAGGCCCTTCAGCCAACTGTGTTGTGCCAACATAATAAATTAATAACAACTTCCCCACAGCATAACCTTCCATTTTACTCAGTTTCATGTACCTATCTAATAGTCTTTTAAAAGATCCTATTACACTTGCCTCCACCATCATTGCCTCCACCACTATCTGTGCGAAAAACCTACATCTTATATCTTCCCCTGTACTTACTCCCAAGCACCTTTAAGCTATGCCCCCTCAGGTTAGCCATTCTAGCCCTGAGGAAAAGCCTCAGTCCACCCCCACGATCAATATCTTATACAGCTCTATCAGGTCACCCCTCATCCACTATCGCTCAAATTAGAAAAGACCAAATTCACTCAAATGGTCCTCATAAGGCATACTCAACAGTTTAATCCAGGCAGCATTCTTGTAAATCTCCTCTGCTCCTTCCCCATGGCTTTCACATTTTTCCTGCAATGAGCTGACCAGAAATGAACACAATATTCCAAGTGGAGTCTAACCTAGGTCTCATCAAGGCCTGCAACATTGCTTCACAGTTTTTGAACTGGATCCAAACACCACATACTTTCTTAACCACAATGTCAACCTGTGTAACAACTTTGATTGGCCTGAGGGCTCGGACTCCAAAATCTCTCAGTTTCTCCACACTACTCAAAGTCATCCTATTAACATTGTAATCTGCCTTGCACTTTGATCAATTGAAATGAACCACCTCATATTTTCCTGTGTTAAACACCATCTGCCACTTCTCAGCCCAGTTATGAATCCTATCAATGTCCTATTGTAATCTCTGACAACCCTTTAGACTATACCACCACCTACTTTTGAGTCATCACAAACTTAGTAACCCACCCTTCCACTTCCTCATCCAGATAATTTATAAAAATCACAAAGATGTGGGACCTCAGAACAGATCACTGTAGAACTGGTCAATGAACTCCATGCAGAATACAAACCATCTGTACCCACATTCTGCCTTCTCTGGGCAAGCTAATTCTGTACCCAGAAAGCAAGACCTCCTAGGATTCCATGCCTCACTTTCTGAATGAGCCCCTTCAAATACATTATTGAAATCAATATAAACCACATCCACTGGTCTACCTTCATTAATTTTTCTTGTTACATCCTCAAAAATTCAATCAGGCTCATACTTATTTTACTTTTTTTTTGGAGGTGTGTGATTATTTTGTGCTCTGTGTGTGTGTGTGTGTGTGTGTGTGAGTGTGTGTGTGTAAGTGTGTGTGTGAGAGTGTGTGTGTGAGTGTGTGTGTGTGAGAGTGCGTGTGTGTGAGTGTGTGTATGAGTGAGTGTGTGTGTGTCAGTGTGAATATGTGTGAGTGTGTGTGAGTGTGTGTAAATGTGTGAGAGTGTGTGAGAGAGTGTGTGTGAGTGTGTGAGTGAGTGTGTGTGTGAGTGTGTATGTGTGAGAGTGTGTGTGTGTCAGTGTGAATATGTGTGAGTGTGTGTGAGTGTGTGTAAATGTGTGTGTGAGAGTGTGTGTGAGTGAGTGAGTGTGTGTGTGTGTGTGTGTGTGTGAGAGTGTGTGTGTGAGTGTGTGTGCGTGAGTATGTGTAAGTGTGTGTAAGTGTGTGTGTGAGAGAGTGTGTGATTGTGTATGTGTGTGAGAGTGTGTGTGTGAGAGTGTGTGGGTGAGTGTGTGAGTGTGTGTGAGAGAGAGTGTGTGTGTGAGTGAGTGTGTGCGAGAGTGTGTGTGTGTGAGTATGTGTGTGTGTGAGTGAGTGTGATTGTGTGTGTGCAAGTGTGTGTGTGCGAGTGTGTGTGAGTGAGTGTGTGTGCAAGTGTATGAGTGTGTGTGTGAGAGTGTGTGTGTGAGTAAGTGTGAGTGTGTGTGTGAATGAGTGTGTGCGTGAGTGTGTGAGTGTGAATGAGTGTGATTGTGTGTGTACGAGTGTGTGTGTGAGTGTGTGTGAGAGTGTGTGTGTGAATGTGTGTGTGTCAGTGTGAATATGTGTGAGTGTGTGTGTGAGAGTGTGTGTGTGAGTGTGTGTGTAAGTGTGTGTGTAAGTGTGTGTGTGTGAGTGAGTGTGTGCGAGAGTGTGTGTGTGAGTATGTGTAAGTGTGTGAGTGTGTGTGAGAGTGTGTGTATGAGTGTGTGTGAGTGAGTGTGTGTGTGAGAGTGTGTGGGTGAGTGAGTGTGTGAGTGAGTGTGTGTGAGAGTGTGTGAGAGTGTGAGTGAGTGTGTGCGAGAGAGTGTGTGTGTGAGTATGTGTAAGTGTGTGTGAGTGAGTGTGATTGTGTGTGTGCAAGTGTGTGTGCGCGAGTGTGTATGTGCAAGTGTATGAGTGTGTGTGAGAGTGTGTGTGAGTAAGTGTGAGTGTGTGTGAATGAGTGTGTGCGAGAGTGTGTGTGAGTGAGTGTGTGTGCAAGTGTATGAGTGTGTGTGTGTGAGTAAGTGTGAGTGTGTGTGAATGAGTGTGTGCATGAGTGTGTGCGTGTGAATGAGTGTGATTGTGTGTGTACGAGTGTGTGTGTGAGTGTGTGTGAGAGAGTGTGTGTGTGAATGTGTGTGAGTGTATGTGTGTGAGTGTGTGTGTCAGTGTGAATATGTGTGAGTGTGTGTGTGTGAGTGTGTGTAAGTGTGTGTGTGAGAGTGTGTGTGTGAGTGTGTGTGTGAGAGTGTGTGTGTGTGTGAGTATGTGTGAGTGTGTGTAAGTGTGTGTATGAGTGTGTGTGTGAGTGTGTGTGAGAGAGTGTGTGAGTGTATGTGTGTGAGAGTGTGTGTGTGAGAGTGTGTGTGTGAGTGTGTGGGTGAGTGAGTGTGTGAGTGTGTGTGTGTGAGTGTGTGTAAGTGTGTGTGTGAGAGTGTGTGTGTGAGAGTGTGTGAGAGTGTGTGTGAGAGTGTGTGTGTGAGTGTGTGAGTATGTGTGAGTGTGTGTAAGTGTGTGTGTGAGTGTGTGTGTGAGAGAGTGTGTGAGTGTATGTGTGTGAGAGTGTGTGTGTGAGAGTGTGTGTAAGTGTGTGTGAGTGTGTGAGAGTGTGAGTGAGTGTGTGTCTAAGTGTGTGTGAGTGTGAGTGTGTGTGTGCAAGTGTATGAGTGTGCATGTGTGTGAAAGCGTGTGTAAGTGTGAGTGTGTGTGTGAGTGTGTGCGTGTGAATGAGTGTGATTGTGTGTGTACGAGTGTGTGTGTGAGTGTGAGAGTGTGTGTGTGCGAGTGTGCATACTGTGGTCAAGAGAAACGCTGTTTCATTTGGTTGGATATGTAGAGTCATAATAATAAACTTGAACTTAAATTATTCTTTAATTAGATTAATTCTCCCTGTTATTGCATCTGACCACTAGGTGGCACCATCCCCATATTGCTTGTCTTACTCCAAACACAAAGTTCCAATTCAAACGCACAAGAGACTGCAGGTGCTGGAATCTTCTTGTGAACTGTTTGGTTAATAATTTAGCAATAGACTCGCCAAAGTAAAAAGACAGCTATGGTATTTTTTTGTGAATAAGTACTGACCAAACTATGCAAATAAATGCATTCTTCTTCTTTTCTTTGGCTTGGCTTTGCGGACGAAGATTAATGGAGGGGTAATGTCCACGTCAGCTGCAGGCTCGTTTGTGGCTGACAAGTCCGATGCGGGACAGGCAGACATGGTTGGAGCGGTTGCAGGGGAAAATTGGTTGGTTGGGGTTGGGTGTTGGGTTTTTCCTCCTTTGTCTTTTGTCAGTGAGGTGGGAATTCACAAGCAGCTAAAAATAAGTGGCTAAATATTTTGGAAGCCACTCACTGAGGGCATTACAACACAGTGTAATGTTTTCCTTTTGATAGAAATACTGCTGAGTATTCTTCATCAGATGACTAAGCTGTGGAAATTTTCCACTCATTCCCCAATTTGTAACAACGAGGATCAACCACTTTTCTTTTCTCCGACTGGATCAGTGGGGCTGAGAGGTCCTCTCATGTCAACAACAGGGGAGCAGACACTCAGCCTCACTGAAACTTGCCAGGACTTTTCTTCCACAGCAAGTAATTTCACTGCCTCAACCTATCCTCACATTTTTTTCTTCCTTGTGCTCTAATGTATCCATGCTGTATTCAGAATTTTAAAAAAATATAGTCGTACAAATTAATTGAGAGCAAACCCATTAAACCATTTAGTTTTATTTTTTCTACAATGGAAGCATTACACTATATTTCCATACCTACTGCTGAGGGACACTACTGTAAAATGAACAATTCAGTGACAATAATCCTTTCAGAGTTGAGTGTGCTGTTTTAAAGCTGGAAACTATTAGATAGTGAGTGTGTCAGATATATATATATATATATATATATATATATATATACACATATTTATCTACAGGACGCATTGGCAAATGCACTTCTGGTATTTAAACTGACAGACATCTGCAGTTCTGCTTCATTAACACAGAAGTAGAGTTTGCAATTAGGCTACATCATCACACAGAAGAGCTGATGCACTGCTCAGCAAGAATTGGCTGCAGCGTCTCCAGACCAGAGAAAGCCTCATAATGAGCAAGGGTAATGCTTGGTTGAAGCCAGCAGGGACCCAGCTTGACTCAACAGTAGGGCAAGGACACAGAGAAAAATTGATGGTTTCATTGTCATTTGAACTTCCAGCATTGATCGCCTATATTTCTGTGAAGAATGGTCATCAGGACAAGGTATGACTTCCCGGCACCAGCAACATGTGAAATATAGTCACTGAGGACAATCAGCTTTTCTGGAACTTTACATCCAACAAGAAAGCAGAAAAGCCTAAAAAAACACCTGAATTTTATGTAAATATCTGTTTCTCCTTTTCTCATTTGGGTATTCTAGAGCAGAGAGAAATTAAGGTACAGGTACTTTGTCCCATCGAAGTAATGACACAGATAATGAGGGTGTTTTAGAACAGAGAGATATAGGGGCACAAGTACATTGTTCCATTAAATGGAGACACAGATAATCAGGGTGTTATAGAACAGAAATACATAGGGATACAAGTACATTGTTCCATGAAATTATGACACAGATAACCAGAATGTTGTAGAACAGTGAGATGTAGTAGGGGTGCAGGTGTATTGTTCTTTGAAAGTGGTAACATAAGTCATGAGGGTGATTGAAGAAAGTATTCGGCAAACTTGCTATCATCATTCAGGGCATTGAGAACAGAAGTTGAGATATCCTATTACAGATGGACTAGACATTGGTGAGACAATGCTCAGAGTATCCTATGCAGTTCTGGTCACCCACCTATGGGAAAGATATCAATAAGCTGGAAATATTGCAGAAAGGATACACAAAAAAGGATACCAGGAGTGGTTGTTTGAATTATAGGGAGAGGATAGATAGGCTGGAACCTTTCTCCCTGGAGTGTAGGAGGAGGAAGGGGGGACCTTTTGAGGGATTTTTAATGATGAGAGGCTTTAAATCAGGTAAATAGGCATAGTTTTTATTCCAGGGTAGTTGCATCTAAAGCTAGACAGAATCACTTAGGGTGAAAGATTTAAAGAAGTCTGAGGGCCTCCAAGTCAACCTTTTCATGCAGATGTTGGTGAGAATATGGAATAAGATGCTAGAAACAGGTGGGTAAAATTCGGTAAAACCCTGTTATCCAGAATTAAAGCAACCAGCAGCTACAAAGAAATGGCAAAAAAAATCGAGGAAGATACATAAATAAAAAATTTAAATTAACAATAAATAAAAATTTAAAATTGTAAAAGTAACTGTTCTCTGAAGTAACACAGAAACCTTTGGTAAAGATGGGAGCAAATATTCAGTGGGGAGCCTTGGTTGAGCTTTACTCGTAGCAGCTGTTTGAAAAAAAGCTGTGTTTGAATTAAATGATGTTAACCTGGATGAAGAGCTGGTTGATGTCACTTGATGTTAGGGTGACTCCCTTAAAAAGTCTAATTATCCCTGCTTGGTAAAAGTTTTTATTGGTATATTACTAAGTATATTAGGAAGACATAATCTGTAAATTTGGGGGGGGAGGGTGTGGATAAATTACAATGTTATTGTTCATATTTTGGGCAGATCTGTGGAAGGGGAGGAATCTGCAGATTCAGTGATGGTAAAATGTTTTCAAAGAATGTGACTGAAAATAAAGTAAAATGCTTTAAGGTTTATATATTCAAGTAAGTGAAGTTTGTTCAGTGTAAGTACAGGCAGTTTTTGTCTTTAAACTGTTTATTCTTCATGCAGGTGTAATAGTGAGTCTCAAGCAACCAGACAACTCATTTATATGGCATCTACAAATTTTTGTAGGTGCTGGAAATCAGGGATTTTTACTGTTGTAATGGTTAAAAGACATTTAGACAATTACGTGGATAGGAAAGATTAAGAAAGATACGGGACGAACACAGGCAAATGGAACTAATTTGGGAGACAATTTGTTGGCATGGACAAGTTTGGCTGAAGGGCCTGTTTACGTATCATAAAATTCAATGACTTTATGACACATTTGAACAGTAAAATCATTGCCAAACTAATAAAGACATTTAGCTCCATTTTTCAGAAAATATCGACAAATTAAAGACATTTTGAGGTGAGAGGAGATGCTTAGTTCTTAATTATTTTTAAAGATGAAAGGATATGAGATGGTAATGTTAGGCCTTTGATGTTTATAATTTGTAATATTGTCACCTGTGTTAGCATTATGTTCATGATCATAAATCAATTTTGGAAAGGATGGCATATCATTTGGTTGTAAAATATCTCAATAATAAAGTAGTGAGGTTTACATAAACCTTTAAACATTAATATTCACAGCTTATTATATATGCCTTTATTGCACGAATGGTGTGCAGTTTTCAAAGGCTAAACTGCCCCAAACCACTTTGTGATCCAAAATGCAGGATTCAATTTCATTGAATCACTGAGACGAAGATCGGGTGGCACAGTTAACGCACCATTATTACAGCGCGTGACCCAGATCCAAATCTAGTGCTGTCTGTGAGGAGTTGGTACATTCTCTCCCTGACCATGCGAGCTTCCTCCCTTCCCATGCTCCAAAGATGTATAGGGTTAGCAGGTTAATTTCTCACGTGAGTACAATGAGAAATTTCAATTCAATGACATCAATTTGTTAAACATAGAAACATAGAAGATAGGAGCAGGAGTAGGTCATTCGACCCATCGAGCCTGCTCCGCTATTCAACGAGATCATTGCTGATCTTAAAGTTCAGTACCCCGTCCCCGCCTTCTCTCCATAACCTTTAATACCCTTATACTGAAGAAATAGATCTAATTCCCTCTTAAATATATTTAATGAATCTGCCTCTACTGCCCTCTGTGGCAATGAATTCCACAGATTCACCACCCTCTGGGTAAAGAAATCTCGGTCCTAAATGGTTTGCCTATTATCCTCAAACCATGGCCCCAGGTTCTGGATTTTCCCATCATTGGAAACATCCCATCTGCATCCAGTATCTGTTGTGCTTGGGAAAGTATCAGGTTCAGTGGGTTCACAGAATGACCAATCTGGAAAGAAGTGTTACAATCAAAGGTAGCTTTATTGAACACACAAGAAACAAACAGGGGAATACGTCAAAGAATACTCAATTACTGAATAGCTATATAGATATTCACATTGGACCCAGGCTGGACTCTAATGCCAGTGGCTGCTTACCTCACCACACTCTCCTGCATGTGTACACACTTCACAGGCGGGACTTTCAAACACGTTCCCAACTACCTGTACCAATGAGGGGTGCGGCTCTCTGCAAGTACCTATTTATCACAGTACTACGGCACATCTTACCCGCAACTACTTCAGCGATGATGACAGGAGTGACCTGGCATGGAGTAATGTCCATCTTTTGGACCAAGAAGCAGAGTGAAATAAATGTGGCATGATTTGATATTTTATATTGTTCTGAGCTGGGCAACTGGCCATTGATAACACTGAATCGTTTAAATGAGCCAACGTTAAGGTGGCTGGAGACCAACCTTGATTGAGAGGTGATGCAACTTCCAATTAGGTTTCAAACAGGAGGTCACATGATCCTCCGCAATCCACAATGTTCCTGATAGGGAGGCCACATGTTCCTCCACGATCCACATATAACAAAATCCCAGGAGAACATTGCACCAACATTGCCCACAATTTTGCAGGAGTGATGATAACATTGACCTTCATTACTCTGCATAACAGACAGTGACTTTTGGATTTTGAATTGCTTATTGGTTTGACAGGGAAAATTTGAAGTTGCTGTCAGTAATTTGTCTCACCCACATGGAATTTATTGATTGGTTTAATCTGAGCATTGCAGGCAATGTCTACATTTTTTTGGCTCATTGCTAATTTCCTTTGTGAAGATGGTGGAGAACAGTCTTCTTGAACAGATGCTAGCTTCTGGTGAAGATAAACCCATGGTGATATTGAGGAATGTTGTGAGTGGAGGAAATGTGGCCTCTCTACCTGTCTGGAAAGTGTGGTCTCGTGTCTCCCCCATCTGAAGCTTATTCAGAAATCACATTACCTGTCAATCAAGCTTGGACTCCGGCCACCCATTAGTGCTCACCTTGCCATTGGCTAATTTAAATCACCTAGGATTATTATTGGCTAGAACCACAGATTAACACTGTATATAACACCAATGCACAGCATATTCCCTCTCTCTGCCTCATGGTCCAAGCCCTGGACATTGCTGCATGCTCAGTTGCTTCTGTGGACATCGCTGGAAATGTTGCAGGTAAGGTGTGCACTACAATGATGCTGAGCTGTAGTATTGTGATAGATCAATACTTGTGGGGAGCTGCACCCCTATTAGTCAGAGAACTGGATGTTCCTGTTTGTAGTGTGTATACTCAAGTGTGTGAGCATGTCAAGTTCATTATTGTTGAAGTCCAACCTAGGTCCAAGGTGAATGCCTACATCATTGCTGAAGTGAAATAGCAATTGAGTACCAGTTAACATTCTCCCGTTTGTTTTCGTGTGCTCATTAAAATTACATGTGATTTTAACACTTGTGTCCAGACTTGTCTGATTCCCTACACCCTCCGGAACCTGTTCAGGCCAACACAGTTCAGACCCTGGACATTCAGCCTGCCATGCAGGTCAATGTCCCACAGAAGCCAACAATGACGCAACCAGTGCTGCAGTGATCATAGTGGCGGATAAAGTCACTGGAACGGCTGAATCTGTGAACTATGTAAGACTGCACAACTGGCAATGATGGACACTGTCCCACTTCATCCCTCTGGACTTTATCTAAAAAGAAGGGGTGACTGTGGTGGAATAGGTATTGCATGCATGACATTACCATACTGTACAGGTTGGCCCACCTCCGACCCTGTAACTCCGCCCCATAAGATTCCCAATAAAGGCAAATAGCCCTAGTCCCCTCCCTCCATATCAGCCTTGGATCCAGGCCAATAGCATGTAAAGACGTGCCTGCAATTTCAGGTAATTAAAGTCTTTAATCACTTGCTTCAAGCCTGCTAATGGTTATTGATCGCATTACCCACAGCACGAACACAAACTCAACAGTCCCAAATGGACAAGCGGAAGCACCTCCAAACTGTGTTAAAATTAAATAAATACACAGAAGGAATCCGAAAAAGTTATCCTACTGCTTCTTTGACTGTGATGTACAGCTGTCAACAAGCGAGTTTCCACGACGGCAGAGTCAATGATATCACTGTGATTCTCAACAAATGACTCTACCAGCATATTCATAGGATGTTCTACTCTAGGATTAGAAGCCTGGACCCCTCTGTGGCCGATGCTTAGACTGATGGAGGTGGATTGCTGTCAGTGGCCTACACTTGGCATTTCCAACAGGGCCACCATATTGTTTTCATTATGCTCCAAACAGAAGAGGGATATTTGGACTGTTTTCTCTCCAAATATTCCAACAATGTCAAATTCAATCCAAACATCTATTTTCTGTTGACTAAATGTAGCAACTACTATCCATAAAAAAAGCCACTTGGAGACTAATGTGCTCTTTGCTTTGATACATTCAAGGAACTCATGATGAAGTCCAGATGAGTTTTAAAATGGTTTGTAAACATAAAAGGACTCGTAACATCCATGTAACATTCTTAAACTTTTTAACGGTTATGATACATGTTTAATGGCCAGTCTCTTTACCGTAACGTTCAATCTCCTCTGTAATGGTCAACAGAAAATATTGGAGCCTCACTCACCCACCGTCTATCTCTCCATTAGTCAATGCAGGTTGCCAACTCTCTAAGCCTACCAACTCCTGCGCATGCGCCAACCCCAAAATCCATAGTGCACGCTCACTGGAAGATACGGAATGCACACAGCCTATGGACCCCGGGGTGCTGCCGACACCCATAGCCCAAATGACAGTGGTAAGTTATTTTGTTCAATAATGCGATCATAATTTGAAATAGATTCACCAAGCAAATGAGCTCTGTGAATCCAACGTGCTTAACATTTAATGGTCTAGTTGCAGTTGTAACATTGAAGTTGCAGCAGACAGTTTGTATATGCAAATTCCCAAAACAATTTGATGATGAGAAGTAATATATTTTAATAAGCGCCGAGCACTGGAGGTAGGACACTCAGCATCTCTGAAGGGCATTTGTTTTGCTTCTCTTTCTCCTATTGTTAGAGGCACGGGCAATGCTCATGGCGACTCAATTTGTCTTACGGCTTATAAAAGTTGAAGGATGCCGTGTATATTACAGTTTTATGTATTATTATGTATGACTATAAAAGGAACCTTGACCTTGAGATCCCTTCCATGTCCTTAAGATATATTTATTAATTAGCCGATTAATTATTAGGTTTCGTTCCATTTTCCAAAATTTGCAGTTTCTTGCTTTTCTAATTTTAATTAACGGTAAGAATGAATAAACAGACAATTGGCTTCTGCTGTTCAGTTGTATGATCAGCAATATGACTGAACTTCTATCCCTCACCACATCTAAAGAAGCAACAACATTAATCAATTCCCTATTTAATTTATTCCACTGACAACTATTGAGCAGTGATAAACTTACATTGTCCATTACTTTCGTGAAGAAGCAATCCTAGGGAGATGGATGATTATAAAGTCCAATTTATGAGAACTTCACCGAACTTTTCAGTGAATTATCTAAATGCATTTGGACCAAAAAGAAAACTGCTGGAGAAAATCAGTAGGTCAGACAGCATCCATGGATAATAAGAGATAGTCAATATTTCAAGTCAAGCCCCTGCATCAGTTATTGCCTGACCCATTAATTCCCTCACAGATGCTGCTCAACCCACTGAGTTCCATCAGATGTGTGTTATTTTTGCTCCAGGTTCCAGCATCTGCAGTCTTGTTTGTTTCCATCCCAATGCACTTGTATGGTGGGTGTGAAACAAGAACATCTACACACACTGCGATTGCAGTGAAATTAAATTAAATTTTGACAAAAAGCGCAGTAACAGGCCCTTCTGGCCCACAAGCCTGTGCCGCTCAAATTCATCAATAAACCCACGACCCCTGTACATTTTGAAGAGGAGGAGGAAACCAAGGTACCCAGAGGAAACTCATGCAGACACGGGAAGAGTGTACAAAGAGGGCGCCAGATTCAAACACAGGTCGCTCATGCTTTAATAGCATTGCGCCAATCGCTACGCTAACCATGCTGAAGAAACTCAGGAGGACTCACAGCATCCTCCTGTCTGTGTCTACCTCTGGCCTCTTGGCTGTTGTCCTGTTCTCCCTCTGCCTTCCCTTACTTCCCTCCTCCCCCCCACCATTTTATTCAGGTACCTCTCTGCCTTTGTGACTCCAAATTTTGTGACTTGTTCATGACAATAAATTTTGTCTCTGACTTTTGCTCATACCCTGACAAAGGGCTCGGATTCGAAAGGTTGGTTCTATACAGCATCTTATTTGCCTCCCATGGACACTGCTGAATTCCTTCAATTTTGTGTTTTTTTGCCAGTAGGTGGTGCTGCCTTCAGATTTACCTCTGCAGTGCAGAAAACAGAATCAGAACATGGGGATTAAATGGGATGGGAATGGTGTGAAAAGAAAGTCAATTATGGTTTTTAGACTGCAGGCATGTAACCGCACAATCAAGGAATTTTGCTGCTACACAGGCAGTCTAAAAAGGAATGTGCAGGAATTCCTGCACCTCAATTTATCCTGCAGGACCCCTACAACATTTTGGAGGAAGCCTGCAGTGTAAATCATACTGGAAAAATTCGTTGACTCTCCTGCACATCCAACCACCAGGACTGCAACATTCAGGTACTTGCAGTCTAAAAAAGGTGCCAAGTGTGAATGACTATGTGGGCAGTAACTATGTTAATTTTTTTCTGAGATTTTTCTAACATTGCAGTCTAAAAACTATAAATGTTACCAAAATGTATTAAACTGCTCCATTTGATTAAATTTATCCCCCATCAAACAAGAGGGATGGGAGAACTTGTCTGAGTTTTTCAAGATAATTCAATTTCAATTAACTTCATATTCAGCTTCTGGGTTGACCTTCAGTATGATGATCACATTTCTACATAAAAACAGATGCAGCATGTATGTAGAATTTACACAGCAGCTGTTACAGTGCAGCGTTGCTCTGCAAATAAAATGCATTGCTGTGAAACATAGTTATATGTAGTGCCCTCTGTTCCTGGCAGCAACATCGAAGAAAATGGGAGTTTCTCTACTACGTTCTCACAACTATGCACCTTCCCAACTAGGTTCTCCCAACTCTGGAGATTCCTAATAACTATGGAGTTCCCCAACTATGTTTTCCCAACTATGGACCTTCCATTCTAGGGTCTCCAAACTGTGGATATTCCCAATAAATTCTTCTAATTAAGTATCTTCCCAACTATGTTCTCACAACTATGGACCTTCACATATAGGGTCTCCCAACTGTGGAGATTTCCAACAATGTTAGCACAACTATGGACCTTCTCAACTAGGTTCTCCCAACTGCGGAGCTACTCATCTAGTATCTCCCACTGTGATGATTTCCACCTATGTTCTCCCAACTATAGAGCTTCCTAAGTAGGTTCTTCTGACTGTAGAGCCCCCAACTAATTTCTCCCACTATGGAGCTTCACAACTAGGTTCTTCTCACTATGGAGATTCCCATCAATGGCAACCAACCATGGATACTGAATTGGGAATAAACAAATAGAATAGGATGTAGGTTTAAGAATGAGTGAGATCATGGGAGTGCAAAATAGAGAATAAAAAGGAGAAAAAGGGAGCGAGAATAAGAATGTGGTGAGAGAAAGCAAGATAGAAAGAACTTTACTGTGCAGCTAGATACCACCTCTTGAAGATACCTACTACATCAGAGAAGCCCCAGGAACTATATTCATGTGATTCTTACATCATAGAACCTTTCACTCAGATAATGAGCCAACAATTCAAAGAAAATTAGGATAATGTTAAGCACAACTTCTTTTATGCTCCTGTTGCCAAAGCAACAGGAAGATCTTCAGCTTCAGTCACTCAACCCAATGAACCAAAATGGGAGCATGGGTGCCAGCTCTTCACACATACCCCCACATACATGATATGCTTCTATTCACTGTGACAGATGCAAGGAATGAAATGTTTCAAAAAGGCCACTTTATTTCAAGCACTGATCTTCCAGTGGCCCAAAGCACTCTCTGAATAAGGATATTAGTTCCTTAAAGATCAAGTCGGAAGAGGCACTAGCTGTGCTCTTTATGCCCTTAATTAACCAAGAACCGCTACTGTGATAATTAGCCTGTGTTGCCATGGAGATTGGATAATGAGCTGACTAAATCCTTTTCTACCCTTTTTAGAAAGATGCAGTTAATGCTACAACTCTCGTTTATTGCCTTTTATCAGTTCATTTCCTGCGACTTGCATGAAAGATTACTGTTGTTTTGCATTTTGTTGTATTTCTGTCATGCTCCCTCCTGCCACAGTACTTGTTGGACACACTTAAAGAGATAACAGCATTAATACTGCTCTAATTAACAGTGCTGAGGCGCTTGGTTAAACTGCAAACTTCTTTACATTTTCCTTGAGATAGAGATAATTTCCACACAAAATTTTCACGCCTGGCATCAGCGGAAAATGGGACAAAATATAATCCTATGTATGAGAGTGATGCCACGACCGGATACAGTCATTACAAGGGTCGCTACCCACATTTATCCTCGTACAGTTCAAGCAGTGGAGAGGCATCTGCCAACTTCAGCAGTGATGAGATCCGACACGTCTACCGGGACCAATGCCTGAAGAGGGCGCACAAAATCATTTTTCCATAAATGGTTATATGGTTATGGTTATATCTGACTCGGTCCATGTTGCTGGGAATCCAAAAGTTGTTGGGTTCTCAACTACATTGGGTGGGCAATTGTGGAATGTAATTTGGTGCTCCTTTCAGCAAAGTGACCTTCATCAGTGACTTGCTTCTTGTGTGAACAAGCTCTATCAAGTAGGATCTCTTTTAACATAGGCTTGAAACGGCAGGGGGACATCACATGAACCATAGAATCGAAACGTAGTCTCCTGACTCCCTTGGGAAACTAGTTTAAAAGGTTTTGAATAAGCATTTTTTTTAAATATTAAAAAGCACAACGAAGCCCAAGGCACTACTGGGAATGCAGTAACATTCTATATAAAAGTTGGGGACCTTGACTTTGGCACCAGAGGAGGAAGAATCAGGTTCAAGAGGAAGTTCATCAGCTGAAGATGATGAAGAGGAGGAAGAGGGGATATAAGAAGAGGAGGTAATGGAAGAAATTAAATATAATCCTCAGACCAAGACAGAAAAGTTATCTATAATGATAAGGTAGCAGATTAAAATATTGAAAGGGAAATGAAAGAAGGATTAAAAGGTGTTAAGGTTGAAATTAAAGAAATAAAAGAAGTAACTGATAAGGTATTGGATGTTGGAAGAAAAATGAACAAGAAATTTGAGAAAATGGAAGAAACAATTACTAGAGTGCAGGATGTTGTACAGCATGTTGAAGACAGGGTGTCAAATGTGGAAGATACAAACACTGCTTTAATTACAGTAAATGAAAAGCTATCTGATAAAGTGGATATTTTGGGGAATTTTAGTAGAAGAAATAACATTAAAATAGTAGGCCTGTCTAAAGGAAAATGAGATTTGCTTCTTTCAAGATTAGATTCCTACAGCATTAAGGGAAGATAACCTTGAGAATAAGATTGAAATTGAAAGAGCCCATATGGCTCTGAGATTCAAGCCTCTCCCTAATCAAAAGCCACATTGTATATTAATAAAATTTCTGGATTATCAAAACAGAGAGAAAGTTCTACGTCTTGCTGTGAATGGAGCAACGGAACAACAAGGTCCTTTGTTATGGGAAGGGGTTAGGATCTTATTCTACCTCAATTTGAGTGAAGATTTGTTGAAAACACGGAAATAATTTAATTCAGCTAAGAAAATTCCATATGATAAAGGTTACAAATTTGTCCTTCGATACCATGTGATTTTGAAGCTTTTTGTTTGAGTCAACAGAACAGATTCATTACAAATTTTGCTCAAGTGGAATATGCTCAGAATCTTCCTAAGCTCAACCTTTAGCAACTACGATGGATTTGTTGGAATGAACTATCCTTTTTATCTTTATTTTTTAATGCTCTTTTCATTTGATTTTTGAATTGCTATTTTAATAATGGTTAACTAATTAATTGATTAACTTTTATTAATAAGGTAATTAAAGCCTATATATTGAATGTACCAAGGGAGTTGGAAGAAATGGGAGGTGCTGATTTCTGCGGGATTAAATGTGTGTTAGTGATCTTGGTCACAACCCATAAAGTGGAGGGAATTGTTGTATTGGACAACAGTCATTGGAGGGATTTTTGTTATATTGTTATAAGTATGAACTGGTAAACATTTTTTTTTGTACTTTTACCTTTTTCTTTTTTTTTCTTTTGGATTGCTAGTGTAGGTGGATCAGAATACACGGATTTTTGTTGGATTTAGAGGAGACTTACAGGAAGAGGTGACGGAGAAGGATTGATAAATTTTTGATCTAGTTGAGTAAGGTACTTACATTTTTAAATTTTAATGGGCTAAACAGGCCATTTCAAATTTTGCTTAGATCCATTGTTGGATAAGCTCACTCAAGTAACGAAGAGAATGAAAACTGCTGAAGCTATGTTGGGTTTGATGAGACATTTGAATTTAATTGATGTATAGAGAAGAATCCACTCTAGAGAGAAAGACTATTCATTTTATTACAGCAGGTTTGATTCTTATTCTAGAATTGATTAATTTTTGGTTTTGGCTCAAATACAAACTAGGATTTTTGAAACAGACTATAAACCGAGGATTCTATCTGACCATTTGTCTTTGTTAATCACTATGGAAACGCCAGAAAAACAGAAGTTGATATATAAATGGAGATTAAATTCTTTACTATTGAAAAGGAAGGACCTTTGTAACTTTGTTCAAAACCATATTAGGATATTTTGTGATACAAATTTGAACTTGATAAATGATAAATTTATTATATGAAATGCGCTAAAGGCATATCTACAAGGTCAAATTATAAGTTTCACATATAAAATTTAAAAAACATTATATGAGAGAAGTAGATCAATTAGAAAAAGAAATTGTAGTTTTGGAAAATGACCTTCAAAAGTTTGTTTCTGAAGATAAGTGTAGACAATTGATTAATAAAAAAGTTTCATTATAACACATTACAAACTTTTAGGACAAAGAAAGCTATTATTAGAACAAGGCAAAGATACTATGAATTAGGTGAGAGATCACATAAAGAATAGGCCTGGTAATTAAAAGCAGAACAGACATCGGGAATAATTAATACAGTTATAAAAGATACTAACGTAATTACATATAAGCCTCAAGAAATCAATTAATCCATTATAATTTTCTATATGAAATTATATACTTCAGATTCTTTAGATGATTAAGTTAAAATAAATAATTATTTATCACAGATAATTGCCCAAGCTAAGTTTAGAAGAACAAATTGAACTTAATGCTCCATTTACTGAGGCAGAAGTAAGAGAAGCAATGAGCTTTTAACAAAGTAATAAATCTTCAGGAGAAGATGGTTTTCCATCTGAATTTTATAAAGAATTTAAGGATTTACAAATTCCTATATTTGTGCAAATACGAGATGAGGGTACACAAACTTGTACTTTTCCAGAATAATTTTCTATAGGAATAATTACTGTGATTCCTAAAAAGAAAAGAAAGAGACCCTCTAAAACCTTCATTTTATAGATCTATCTCACTCTTAAATGTGGATTATAACATAGTAGTGAAGGTTTTGGCAAATAGAATGAATAACTTGTTACCTGAATTAATTAATATGGATCAGACAAGGTTTGTTTTAAAAAAAAAACAATCTCCGGAAAATGTAGCTAGACTGTTTAATCTAATTCATCGAGTGCAAAAAAATGATTTAAGTGTTGCAGTGGGTTTAGATGCAGAAAAGGTGTTTGATAGATTAGAGTGGGATTTTTTTTAAGGTTTTAGAAAAGTTTGGATTTGGATTATTTTTTTTTAAATTGGATTAGAGCATTATATAATAGCCTTAAAGCTAAAGTAATAACACACGAGTAAATGTCCATGCTATTTAAATTAACAAGATCAAGTAGACATAATAGTCCTTTGTCACCAGCTTTATTTGCTTTAGCCATAGAAACACATGCCCAGGTAATTTGCTGTGACCTACAAATTAAGGCCTTTATGGTGTGCCAGAAGGAACATAAAATTAGTTTATTTGCAGATGATGCTTTAATAAATTTGACTGATCCTGAGTCATCTTTACAAAGATTGTATACCCAATTGGAAGAATATGGAAAAGTTTCAGGTTATAAAATAAATTGGGATAAAAGTGAAATTATGCCATTGACAGCAGGTAATTATATTCAGTGTCAGGGGGATATACAGTTTAAATGGCCAAAATAAGGTATTAAATATTTAGGAATATGTATGAATAGTAATTTGAAGCATTTATATAAATTGAATTATTTGTATTTTCTTAAAAATATTGAGGAATATTTTTAAAAATTGATAAATTTACCTATAACTTTAGTTGAAAGGGTGAATTTTAAATAAAGATTAATATAATTCCAGGGATATAATCTTTTTCAGATGTTACCAATATTAATACTTCAAAAAAAATTTCAAGAATTAAATATAAATATAAGGAATTTTCATTGCAAAATTAAAATGACAAGACTTTCTATATAGAAGCTAATGTGGAATTATGAATTGGAAGGTTTACAGCTTCCTAATTTTATGAATTATAATTGAGCACCACAGATTAGATTCTTTGGTTCTTTTTTTGAAAATAAAAAACTGACGGATTAATATAGAACTGAATATAGGAGAGAAGAAAGAAGAATTTATATGTAAGTGGGAATTAAAACTATTGGTTGCAGATAAAGAGACACCATTATTGAAACATTTGCTTAATGTCTGGAATAAAATAAATCAGGATATTTGTGGAGGATTTATACGACCTAAAATGACATTGATTAATCCTCTTTTAGTTTTTCAAAAGGCAATCAGTTCTTAAATATATGGTACCGTAAAGGGATTGTTAATGTTGAAGATTGTTATGAAAGAAGTCAATTAATGTGATTTGAGAAATTGAAAAATAAATATGCTTTACCCTGTAATACTCTTTTGTTATTTTCAGTTAAGAGCATATTTGAGGGATAAGTTGGGACCAACAATGTTTCTGTCTAGCAGTACTGTGGTGAAACTTCTAATAAGGAGTGGGATTGTTTAAAAACTAATGTCTTTAATATATTCATTATTACAGGCAGGAACTCCTAAATTAGGATTATATAGATCTAGGCAGGGATGGGAAACAGATTTAAATATTATAATGGATCAACAAATGTGGAACATTTATTTAGTAATTGTATAATTACTTCTGTCAATATAAGATATAGATTGGTTCAAAACAATTTTTTACATCAATTATATCTTACACTGCAGAAGATGAATAGATTAAAATCAGATCAATGTTTTAGGTATGGTGAAGATATAGGATATTTTATACATTCAACATGGTCTTGTCCCAATGTGAGATCTTTATGGGTGATTTTAAGTAACATTTTGAAAGAAGTTATAGAAATTATTTTTTCATTAAGTCCTGATTTATTTTTATTAGGAAATATTGAAGATACAAATCCTAAATTGAAACTATCAATTTATCAATTAAAATTTGTTAAATTAGCATTAGTGGTAGCGAGAAAATGTATTGCAATCACTTGGAAATTAAATACATCTTTAAATCTGACAAGGTGGCTTGCAGAAATTTGAAGTTATATATGTTTATATTAGAACCAATAATTTGTACTGGATGACATCTCTTTCTGCAATCCAAAGATTTTTTTCTTTCTCCCTTTCTTTTTAGACCTATAATTTTTTTTTCAGTTTGTATTTTTTTAATGGGGGTGGTTTGATGGGGGTGGGGGGCTTGGGGTGAAGTGAAAACCATCAAATTTGTTTATTTGTAATATTATAATTGTAGTTACTGCATATATGAAATATTACATCAATTATTCAAAAAAAGGCTTGAGATGCACGAGACAAAAAGCTGAATGTTATAAAAACCTGCAATGCTGAGTTAAGCTGTATCCATTTGACCCAGTGTTTGACACACATAAGAAGTATCCTCACTTAATTGTTAAAGTTTATATCCAGATAGTGTTGATTCTGGTTGACTGCGAGGTTAGATTCCTGTCGGGTTTTGTGTGTCAGCAATGGATGAGATGACTCAGATGGAAAGCACACTTGTACCTCTTGAAACATGGACTACCAATAACCAGGCATTCTACAGTGTTTGAATGTGTAGTGTAAGCTATACCATCATGGGGAAGAGATTGGATCACCTGTTTTGGATAGGTTCAGGATTCTTGAGACAACAAATAAGGTCATTAGCCACAGAAGCCCTTCATATCCTGGATCATAACAGTGGGAGGATCATACAAGGTCGATGTAGAACTGAAGCCCCAAGCTTGAGTGCTTCTACTACAGTTAGTACAGGATTAGCAAAGACACCACAAAATCCCATTGCTTGACAATCACATCACCAGCTTCACACATTTGTTAATGATTCACACCACCAACAAACAGAGCTAGCACACTCATCATGTCCTACTACACATTCACACACTACCAGAGCATCAAGCCTCGCACCCATAGCTCACAGCTGCCAGTCATCCATCCATGGCAGTCATGTCATCCATGCATTCTTCTGGACATTTATTAACCCTTTGCCTCCAGTGCAAAGAACAGTACATGAGCAGAATCAGCATCAACCATCAGTCTCCACCAGTGCAGCATCCTGGAAGAGTGCTCGACATAGCTTGGTCTGCAGAGTCTGTCATCATCACTCATGCAGAAGTCATTGTTTGTAACTGTGCGCTCATACTTAAAGATTCTTCTCATGCCCACTGCTCTTACAATCTCTTTGCAGCTGGTGCAAGTATGCAGCTCTAATTGGTCTTATCCATCTCGAGGACCCTTCTCTTGTGAGCCCTTTCAGAGTGGAACTTTCTCTTATCCAGACAGGAGCAGCTGAATAAGTATACAGTCCGACTCTTGTTGCCACTTTATACTCTGTAGTAGTGCAGAACAGTGCTGCTGCAGGGAAATTAAAAACACAAAAATGCTGGAGAAACTCAGCAGGTCACGCAGCATCCATAGGAGGTAAAGATATATAACTAAAATGTTGGGTCTGAGCCCTTCAGAAGACCAGAAACATTGGTAATATATCTTTACTTTCTATGGACCCTGCATAACCAACTGAGTTCCTTCAGCATTTTTTAAAAATTGCAATTTGGCAGCATCTGCAGCCTTTCCTGAATCTAAGGCCGAAAGCTTTAAGGGCACTATTACCTTTACAGTGAGATGTACACACATAAGTCTGAGGCAAATGTTGTCAGTATAGCAATTAGTAGTTCATGGCCAGTACTTTCTCAATCATGTCCATCTCCTCCACGAACATCCTCCAGTTCACAGCTGACCTCCCCACTGCTTTCTAACCAGGTTGCCAAGACTGTTTTCCTTTCTTCATTGTGTGGGAGGTCCAGCAGAACCGCCATTGCATCCACGGTTTTCTGGAAACTAAGATTGCTAAATGTATAACATTAGAGCTGAACCTCAATCGCAGACCACTCTGTGTGTTAACAAAATCCTAGCCCCCTCATACAAATAGTCATGACTCTCACATGAACTAATATCCATTCCACTCACCAACGTAACCTTTAAACCACTGAAGATCCCTTAAATAGGGTAGGTTGAGGACTCGGCTTCAGGTGCAGGAACTCCTCCTGTTGCTTGGCACCAGGTCTCTCGTGTGTGTTTAACTCTTGTGACAAGCTGAATTGCTAGTGATTTGATTTGATCTAATTAGTACCCCTGTTTCATAAAGATTGATGACACCAGGTGCTTGCTGACATAGTTCCAGCACATGAGCACTTTTTTCAGATAAAGAATTGAATAACAGGAGAGTGGGATTTTAACCCATATTTGGAATTTAGACTCCAACTGGAACACTATCCCTTGGAGTGCATGCAATAAGTCATGCTGTCAAAGTTATCAAGTTAATTGAATCAAGAAAACAAAATTGGAAACAAACACGAGACTACAAGACTGAACAAAACAAAAGATTGAACAAAGTTTGCAGATGCTGTGATCAATGAATCTAGTAAAAACATAAAGAAATGCTGAAGGAACTCAGCCAATTTTGTAGTGTCCATAGGAGGTAAAGATATATTACCAATGTTTCGGGCCCAAGTCCTTCTTCAAGGTATAAGCAAATAACAGGAAGCTGCAAGAAAAAAGACTGAAGACTGATTGGGGAAGAGTCTGGACCAACAAAAGGTGTTAATTGGATATGATAAAAGGAGAAGTGAGAATTGATTTTGGCTCTGTGAAAAAAGAGAGACATCTGGGGAAAAGGCGAGAGGGAGAAAGGAGGTGAGGGTTAACGGAAACCGGATAAGTTGATGTTAATGCCATCTGGTTGGAAGGTCCCTGGACTGAAGATGAGGTGTTGCTCCTCCAATTTATGGGTGGCCTCAGTCTGGAAGTATATGAGATAATGGACAGGCATGTCAGCAAGGGAATAGTACGGGTAATTGAAATGGGTGGCCACTGGGAGATCCACACTATTGTGGAGGGCAGAGCTGAGGTGCTGTCACAAAGCGGTCTCCCATTCTTCACCCAATCTCACCAATATAGAGGATACCACAACAGGAGCACTGAATGCAATAAATGACCTCTGCAGATTCACAAGTGAAATGTAGCCTCATTTGGAAGGAATGTTGGGGGCCCTGAATAGTGGTGAGGAAGGAGGTGTGAGCATTTCCTGGGATCACAGGAGTAGGTGCTAAGGGGATGATTGGTAGAGAGGGAAGAGTGGGCAATGGAGTTAGGGAGGTAGCAGTCTCTGTGGATGGAGGAGAGGTGAATACGTATCTAGTGGTGGGAATGGTGGAGGATGTGTTGGATATGGAAGCTGGTGGGGTGGTAGGTGAGGACGAGAAATCCTGTTCTTGATGCATGTGGGGCAAAGAGGACCAGGGCAGATGTGTGGATAATGGAGGATATGCAGATGAGGGCTGAGTTGATGGTAGTAGAGGGAAACAGGGATCAATCTCATCAGCACCAAGTCCAAAGAAGATGGAATATTTAATGTAAAATCACACAAAGAAACCTCTCAAGATTGTGAGATTAAAAAAAAATAGGGTATTAAATAAAAATCTCAAATTGCTGACAACAATGAAGGAATGAGACACCAAAACTGTAAAGAAGCATTAAGCCATAAGATGCAGTTTAAGACTCAGCCCACCAATAGAAACTGCCGCTGCTTTTAATAGGTATCCCATAGATAAGTATCCCAAATTTTCATTCTTCATGTCTTAATTTTAAAAATCTTTTAGAGCTAGAGCACTTCCAGTCCATGAGCCCACGACGCCCAAGTAAACCCATATGACTGCTTAACATTATACATCTTTGCAACGTGGGAGGAAACCAGAACACCTGGGGGAAACCCACTCAGGTCACAGGGAGAATGTACAAACTCTTTTCAGACAGATTAGAACCTGGGAAAATGCCATTGCAATAGCACATACTAACTGTGACACTAATTGTCTTGTAATTCCAGACTTGAGTATTGCATAGAGCAGATGTCAGAGAACAAATATTTCTTTGTCACAACCATCTACCATCATCAACTCAGCCCTCACCCATATATCCTCCATTACCCACACATTTGCCCTGGCCCCCTCCACCTCCACATGCAACAAGGACAGAATTCTTCTTGTTATCACCTACCACCCCACCAGCCTTCGCATCCAACATATCCTCCTCTGCCATTTCCACCACCTGCTATGTGATCCCACCACTGAACACAGCCCCCACTCCGCATTCCACAGGGTCCACCTCCTCAAAGACTCTCTTGTCCACTCTTCCCTCCCCACCAATCGTCCCCTTGGGACCCACCCCTGTGACTACAGGAGATGCTCCACTTTTGTCCAGATCTCCTCCCACAGCACCATTCAGTCTTTCCAAGTATAACAACATTTCACTTGTGATCCTGTAGGGGTCATCTACTGCATCCATACTTCCATTGTGGTCTCCTCTACATTGGAGAGACTGGGCATAGACTGGGAGATCACTTTGTTCACCACCTCAGCTCTATCCACTACTATAGTGTGGATCTCCCAGTGGCCAGCCATTTCAATTCTCCATCACATTCTTTTGCTGACATGTCTGTCCATGGTTTCCTGCCCTGCCAGATTGAGACCACCCGTAACTTTGAGGAACAACAACCTACCTTCTGACTGGGCACCCTCAAACCGGATGGCATTAATATTGACTTCCCTGGCTTTTGTTAACCCCCCCCCCCCCACTTCTTCCCCATCTCCTTCCCCGAGCTCTGTCTTTCCCTTCCATCTCTTTTCACACAAATATGGTCAATTCTTACCTTGTATCTTATCATATCCACTTAACACCTCTGTATTCATCCAGCAGCCAGCATTGTCTGAATTCTGAGACTATCAGAGTTCCTGCTTATTCCTTGAAGAAGGGCTCAGACCCAAAATGTCGACATTATATCTTTGTCTCCTATAGATGCTGAAAAGACCGGCTGAGTTCCTCCAGCATTTCGATGTGCTTTTACTACAATGACAGTGTTTGCAGACTTTTGTGTTCCCTCCTTCAGATGCTGGAGTGCTCCTGAGTAACATTCAACTTCCAAAGCTTCCATGATACTTCCTCAAGAAAACCTGTGACTGCCAATCTCACTTCATCTGCAGGTTGAAGATGTACAGTGGTAAAGTGCTGTTTTAGTATGTGGCAGGCTCTTTATCCGAAGAGAACAAATAAATCAATCAGCAAGAAGCAAACCCAATTGGGAATGATACCACCAGTCGGGATAAATCCAAATGCTGACAAATTTTGGAATACAAGTTACAACTCCCACATCACAATGATTTCTACGTAGAATTCTCGGCTACTTCCTTTTTTCAGGCTATAAATGCAATCATCGTACCGAGTAAGATTATTTTCCCCTGTTCTATTTCACTAATGTTTAAGCAGTGCGTTCCCCAAAGTGGAGGGAATTGTTTTTGAGGTGTGCCCATTCACAGGAAAGATGAGTCATGTACCACCAAAGAATGGAATGTTTGGCCTTCCCTCTTGGTCAAATAAGAATGTTTTTCAAATGCACTGCTTGTTCCCTGTTTGAATTAGGAGGGCCAGTGTAGGTACAATTGACCTTGAAAATAGAATACAGAATCAGCAGATATTTTTTATTCTGGTTACTGTGTCATGATTGACCTCTCCAAAGAAAGTGCTCATATGTACACAAATTAAACCAGATGATGCGATTCGATATATATTGTGTATATTAACACTTTTTTTTGGGTATTATTAAACAACAATGAATGGAATCTTGAATCTAGATGCCTTTTCCAGTCAAATAGCCAGTTGCTAAGACAAATGACTCCTTGGGGTGAGATATTACAGGTTAGCTTGAGCAAGGGGAAATATGGCCCAGTGATGGAAGGAAAAAAATTGGGCTGGAAAAGCATGGCCCCTCTCTATAAACAAGAATCTACTTTGTTTGCAAGGTTTCCAAAATAATTATGCTGCAAACTAGAAATAACGATACAACCACACATTTTTTTTCAATGATCTCTGAATCTTTTAAAAGAACAATTTGCTTGAAATCAGGATCAATTTCATAGTTACCTTCCTGAAAGAAATTATTCCATGCAATTGAAGTAGACTTCTGAACCTACTTTGTGCCTGACATTCAGTCTGAACGTTATTTTCTAAAGAGAGTATTGTGTAATTTATTTATTTGAGTACAAACCTTTTGAAACATATTCAGAGTTAACAGTTCTGTGTTTGCACAGCCTAGAGGAAAATCTGGCAGTGCATTTAAATTAAATCAAGTTCAGTAGATGCACTGGAAAAATCTATGTGAATTTCAAGTTATCTCCATAGAACCAAGTATGAGCAATCTATTAATCAAAAATGCACATTTATCCACATTCCAATTTTTGTTTGGAAATTATCCAGTTCAAAAGGTGACATATAATTATGGAGACACACAAGAGACTGAAAATGCTAGAATCTGGAGGAATTTAATATGAAATATAATTTATTATCTGTGAGAGTAGCATCTCATAAAAATAAGATACTTTTAAGATAATATTTGAATGAGATTAACACAGGTTTTCCATACTAACAGAAGTCGGGAGGTATTTATATAAATAGATATTCCATTAGGGAAAGTAACTGCATCCCATACCAATACAAAGTGTTCTTTTTTGTTGCAATATTTAGGGCTATAACATCTAAACTATTAATTTCTATCATTTAAAAGAACAATAGCAAAACAGGATTTCATGACCTTTGACTCATTGGCAGATGGATGTCACTTACTTTGCTCACTTAAAGCAAAAATACACTTTACTAACTGGCTGTTGGTAAGACTATTCCAAAATCAATTTAAATTAGGAATGTATTTATTTGGAATGAAAAGATATGAACCATCTACAGAAAGGTATTCACTTTCACCTTTTCATCAAAAACATTGAGTAATCTCGCTCTCTCAGGGCAGCCAGAACAATTTCCAGCAATAGTGCACATCTTGCATTAAGAACGGGAAAGTCAGAGATGCCCTTCAACCCACTCAGTCTGCCCTGACTTCAACCACCAATCTCATTATTTCCCTTTTATGGTCCCCATCTTCTCATCAACATATCCTATAATTTCCTGCACTCATCTACTCTACAATGACCAACTAACTCACATATGGAGTTGTAGGAGGAAACTCTCATGGTCACTGGGAGAATGTGAAAACTGCTCAGACAGCAATGGAGGTCAGGATTGAACCTGGGTCGAAAGAAACATTTTTTTTCAAAAAAGAAGCACATTAACATTCAAACAATAAAAAAAAGCAGATCGAATTGTTTACACCTGAGATGTGCTGTACATCTGCTGGTCAATGTGTGAGAGGCACCTTCATTGATTTACAGTGTATCATGGCTAGTTAACAGATGACTCACTTGGCTTATAATTAGGGAAAGCTCCTTTCATCTGCTGACCAATTAAAGTCAAACAACTATATGTACATGAAAGGACACAGGTGTATGCATACATATAACACCACAGCACAGTACAGTCCCTTCAGCCCTCGATGTTGTGCCAACCCATATATGTCTTAAAAAAAGTACTAAACCCTCCCAACCCCCATAACCATTTATTTGTCTTCCATCCATGTGCCTGTCTAAGAGTCTCGTAAATACCCCTAATGTTCCTGCCTTCACTACCATCTCTGGCACGGCATTCCAGGCACCCACAAGTCTATGCATTTAAAAAAAACTTACCCCTGATGTCACCCCTTAACTTTCCTCCCTCTGGTGATTGTTATTCCTGTCCTGAGATGCAGGTGTTGGCTGCCCACCATATCTATGCCTCTCTTCTATTAAGTCTCCTCTTATCCTTCCACGCTCCAAAGAGAAATGATCCTGCTCTGCTAACCTTGCCTCACAAGACTTGTTTTCCAATCCAGGTAACATCCTGGTAAATCTCCTCTCCACCCCCTCCATTGCTTCCACATCCTTCCTGCAATGAGGTGAGCAGAACTGAACACAATATTCTAAGTGTGATCTCACCAGAGATTTGTAGCATTGCAACATGACCTCTCTACCCTTGAACTCATTTGCCCAACATCCCACAGGCCTTCTTGTATCCTCTTGTAATGTTCGACAACCTTCAGCTCCATCCACAATTCCTCAAACCTTCGTATCATTGCAAACTTACTGACCCATCCTTCTACCTCTTCATCCAGGTCATTGATAAAAATGACAAAGAGCAGGGGTCCGAGAACAGATCCCTGCAGCACTCGACTTGTCACTAACCTCCAGGCAGAATACTTTCCTTCTACTACTACTTAAATTAACACTTTCAAAGAATGCTTCAACAATGTTAAATGAGGCCTTGCTGTATTCAATCTTCTCTATACCTGAGCTCTTCAGGTCCGGGCAACATACTTGCAATTAAAAAAAAAGAGACATTCAGCACAGTAACAGGCCTTTTTGATCCACGAGCCTGTGCCACCCAATTAACCTTCAACCCCGGTATGTTTCGGAGGTTGGGAAGAAACCGAAGCCACCGGGGAAAACCCACATAGACAGAGAATGTACAAACTCCCAACAGATGGTGTGGGATTCGAACCCTAGTCCTGGTGCTGTAACAGTGCTGGGTGAACCACTATGCCAACTGTGCCACTCCTTCAATCATTGATGGTTTTTTTTCTGTTGTTAGGTGACTAAAACTGTACACAATCCACCCAATCTGGCCTCTGTCAAGTACAGTTTCACCATAATTTCTCAAAACTTTGATATACAAAGGCCAGGTTGTCATAAACATATTGTGACCCAATCTATCTCTGACACCATGTTTAAGGAATGATGTGTCTGATTTCGCAGATGAGGCAAGTTAACAGAGCTAGGGTTTCTCTCTATAGAACATAGAGCACTACAGCACAGTAGAGGTCCTTCAACCCTTGATGTTGTGCCGACCCATATATTCCTTAACATAAAGTACTAAACCCTTCTTACCCTGTAACCTTCCATTCTTCCTCTATCCATGTGCCCATTTAAGAGTCTCTCAAATGCTCCTGATGTTCCAGCCTCCATCCCCAGCAAGACACTCCAGGCACCCACAACTCCCCACACAAAAATACTTATCCCTGATGTCTCCTTTAAACTTCCTTCCCTTCACCCTGCACCCATGTCCTCTGGTGCCTGCCACTTCTGCCCTGGGAAACAGGTGCTGGCCATACATTTACACCCATCTCCCATTTTATATTAAAGACAATTATGTAGACCTAAACGGTCTTGACAAAAAAATTATTGTTTTCACTTAAACAGGCTATAAGTAAGCTTTGCATAAAAAAACCTAGATTTATTTTCTTCTCTAGAAAGTTTGGTTATAATTATATTAACTATTGTATTTGGTTTCTTAATGGCAGGTTTTGGCTTAATTTTAATTTGTAAATATTTTTAAATTTAGACATACTGCACTGTAACAGGCCCTTTTGGCCCATAAGCCCATGCCACCCAATTACACCCAATTGACTGACACCCTCAGTATGTTTTGAACGGTGGGAGGAAACCAGAGCAACTAGAGAAAAACCACACATCACATGGAGAACGAACAAACTCTTTTTACAGACAGTGCCAGATTTGAACCCCGGTTGCTGGCACTATAACAGCATTGAGTTATCCACTATGTTAACTGTGCCACCCTTTTGCTGCCCTTGCACCCAGAAATTCCAGATGATCAGTTTGGCCTGGTCAAATTTTGGATGGACTGGGTCACTGTGACAAGAACAACATCTATGCTGTGGTAAGAGACCTCAGATAGCATTGTATACGAGCATGTTATAATTATCCTCCATGTCCCTGGATTGAAGAGGCAGGTGTGGGAATGGGGAAACAGGATAAAAATTCCTGATTATTGCTTTTGTCAACCCAATGAACAGTTTAACTGGAAACTCAGTCTGTCCTTAAACAACAAAAGAATGATGTTGATTTGAAATGTCATTCCTATTTTCAATTCTTCGACTGAGTTCAGTGTTATTGTTCTGGCTTCACTCCTCAAACAGGGTCATAGCTTATTTCATGTTGTGCATTTGGGTTGATTAATTTAAAATGAGGATCAGTGAACAGTTCCAATGGGGGAGTGGGCGAGTGGTTCTTCTGATCTTTCCCATTCGCTTCACTAAAGGGGATTTCTTTCCAAGACTCTTCTGCTCAGCTCAGATTCATGTCTGGATGACCACACACATAGGTTCAGATTCTTAAGCCAAAGCATTTGTATGAACATGTGCATGTGATCTGTCTGCCAAGTAATCTAATGGGTGAGCTCTCTCCAGGTCCCCCAAAGTCAATGGAGTGAGACACCAGAAGGATTCCTACCTAACCATCTTGTTCATTATTATTCCCTTCAGTTGTCAAACTTTCTTCACTTTGCTGAGCAGTTCTGTTCTTTGCAAATGATGATCGTAGGAAGGACTCAGCAGGTTAAACAGTGCCCTCGGGTAGAAGTGGTCAGTAAGGTTTTGGGTTGGGATTCTTTACCAAGACTAAAGTAGGAAGGGATGATATAGAGTATACCAAGGGGAAAGGAGAGTGGGGGGGGGAGGGGGGGTAAGAAGCTGTGGGGGGGGGGGGGGGTGCGGGTGGTAAGAGGTAATTGGATAAATGGTGGAAGAGATAATTGGGAAATGAAGTGGAAATGAAGTGGAATTAGAGAAAAAAAGTAAGAGGAATAAAGGGCAAAGAAGAGGGGAAAAAACAGTGGAACCAAAGAGAGTTAGGGGTTACCTAAAACTGGAAAATCGATGTTCACATTGTTGGGTTGAAGGCTGCCCAGGAGAACATGAGCTGTTCTTTGGGTTTACAGTAGGGCTCACTCTGCCAATGGATGAGGCCAAGAACAGGTATTTGTGAGAATGAAAATGATCATCAACTGGGGAGCTCAAGCCCAGTTCCAGAAACAGAGTGTTGGTGTTCAGCGAAGTGGTCACCTGTTTGATCTCAATGATGGAGGCCACACCAAGTACACTAACTGCTTCACTTGCAAGGTTTGTGGACCTGGATGGAGACGAGGGGGGAGGTGTAGGGACATGTTTTATGGTTTCCACATAACAAGTTCATTTTATTGTTTACCTGCATCAACGTGCCTGGATGTTCTGCCTGGGTGCTCTCTTTTCAAGGTATAAAGCTGTGTCCCAAGTCTGACACTGGTCCTTCCCCCTATCAATGGAACTTTGAGCAGCCAATATAAAGCAAACTAAATTTAAGAGACCAATTATGATGGAAATACACAACATGTTTGCAGCAGCAGGGGAGAAATGCTGCCGTGACGTTGGTGGCAGGGACCTGGTCTGAAGGGAAAGAGTGGAAGGCACAGAGATAAAGTTGACGGGCTGTTTTACCTGCAACTACAAAAGAAAAATTATAAGATTATAGGGTATGATAAAAAGAAACATAGTAATGTTCAAATATAAAATTACCCAAAAGGAAACATTGATAAAAAGCTGCTCCTTCCACCACTCGAGAAATATTGGTGTGGATAAATATGCTGTACTTTAAAGTGTAATAATATACAGTAAAATAATATAGAACTAAGGACTTAGCATCTTTAAAAAAGTAAATAAATCTTCAAACCTGGATGAAATATATTTTGCTCCATTAAAAAAAGGAAGGAAAATTCTCTGATCATCAAATTTCCCTGATGACAAAGGGACTGGAACTCTTGACATTGTCCTCCTGGTTAAAGTGGGAGGAAAGGATAGACAGAAAAACTTTACATTTGGTGGAATCCATTCCAAGGGACAGTGTAAATCATTGCAAGTGAGCATGAATTTGTAAGAGCAAGGCTGAATCCAAGCAACTTGACTGAATTTTTCAAGAAGGAAATAAAGGGTTGAAACAAAGTCAGAAGTGCTAGAAATGGAGTGTGCATTTGTGGAAGGAGAAACCAGTTTATTTTTCAGGTCAAAGACCCTTCATCAGAACTGAGCTGGCCCATCTGAATTTGAGTCAGATTTTTGATGTAACAGCGTATTACTGGTACCACATACTCAAAATGATCTCTGGGCTCCATCCACAGGCCTTCTGATTCGTTGTTTGCATCAAGCATTTTTTTTTGCACTAATCCAACTGTAACCTGTCGTATCCTCCCCATATTCCCATCAATTCATTCCCCATCTAGATGATTCTGTACTTTTGGGACAGCAGCAAATGAACTTGTCAATCCACATGTTCTTGGACTTGGAATGAAATGGCAGAATCTGGAGAAATCCCATGCAATCATAGAAGGTCAGGATTGGACCTTGGTCAATGGAGCCTGTGAGGTCACTGCTCCCCTGTCTGTGATATGAGTCTCTCTGATAGATTCCCATCATATCCCATTTGTTGATTGCTCCTGCCCTTGCCAACCTTCCCTGGCTGGCAGTTCCTCAAATTTCAACAGCTTCAGATCACTTCATGAACTGCACCCTGCCATCTAGCACTTAGGGAGATACCCAAGCAGGCAGATAGTGTGCTGAAGAGAGGACTTGGTAACTGCAGATTGCAAGGACATGGTTAGTTTCATTCCTTTCCTTCCCACCTTTCTCCCTCTACCATCACTTTCAACACCCTTTCCTTTCTCTGAAGTGCAGCACAACTGAGAAACACGCAATTTATTAAAAGGAAAGAATGCTGGCCATCTTAATAAATACTTTCACAGTGTTTTGGTGCTTGTAATTTAACTTGATGTCCTCGATAGTGGTCAGAGCACTGCTCATGAGAGATCCAATGGATCAGCCTGTTAATACTAAATACCCAATTTCTATTTGAAGAAGCAGTAATTGCAGGGAAGGAATGCACACAAGAAAATGAAGAAAACATGGAGACAAGGGCAAACGTGGGGAACCATTTCACAGCTGGGAGGGCCATAAGTGTGGACAGAGATCAAGAAACCTGAGCGAGGATTGTGTTGGCCGGGACATCTTTCAAATTCATTTTTGGCACTGAAGTGATGCTGTAATTACTCTCGAGAAGACAACTGTGAGCCTCATATAATAGAAGGTGCACCCAAACTGTGAATTATTGTCATACATGGTGATAAAAGTTCTGAAGTTAAATCCAAGAAGCAAACTTAAAATACTGAAGTCATGAGTGCTCCAAAGTACAAGATCTGTGAAGGCCTATGGATTACCATTCTTTTTTTCTCCAACATTAAGACATATCAGATTCACTCCACGTCCATGGTCAGAAATATATGATATAACTCCGATTATCCGAAATGGTCGGAACAGGGCTTATGTTGGATAAATGTTATTTTCAGATAACTGGTCATTTTTTTTTAAAATAGCCCAGTAGCAACAGCAAATCACTTGTAACAGTGTTTAAACAACAACAAGGCTTTTAAAGCAATCATGTTTAATTCTCACCAAGAAAATGCTGGATGCTGCCAATCACTGACACCTCCCCACCAAGGCCCTGCTCCTGCCGGGAGCCCAAGGTCCCCCCGCACTTGCCCAGGAGTCCAATGTCCCTGCTTCTGCCCGGGAACCCATTGTTCCTGCTCCTGCCAGGAGCCCGACGTCCCCGCTCCTTCTGGGAGGCTGCTGTTACCAATGTACAGGCCTACAGTCTGACTTACAGAGAAAGACAAGCAAAAGAGAGTTCCCCAGAGTGTCCTCCACCTCTTCGGCAGCCTCTGCAGCCATCCAGAGTTCAGTGGAAAACTTTGGTGACCCAAACTCCAGATCCCAACCTCCAACACGGTCAGGGACCATTCGGCATCCTCGGCACTCGCCCACATCCCAGTTCCGATACCTGGTACCCCTCCAGCTAGTTCGAGGCCATCTCCAGCAGTCCGCAGTCTGGCATGAGTCTCCCGACAGCTGTCTCCAGCAGCTTGCAGCTTCCTTGGGTTCCTCACCTTGAGTCGCCAGCACCTGCCACTTTCACTGGTCCCTCAGCTGCAGAGTCCCCTCAGTGGTCTGCTGCCATGGTCACAATCCCGTGGGTTGTCTCTTCCGCTTCTTCTTCTCAGACAGGGGCTGATCTTCCTGACCTGTGGTGCCCTGGTCTGGTCCTCCACTTCACTGGAATCTGCAGCCCCTCGTGGGTTCTGCTGATTAATGGACAACACCATCATGGGCGCAAACCACGTGGTCGTGAGATCTCAAATAAAACCACCGCCAGATCCCTCAATGGGCCATTCCAAGCCTGTGTGGTGCCGAAGGCAGTCTTTCTTTAAAATAAACACACAATCTTGAATCTTTAGTCTTTAAATCTGAAGTCAAGTTTTGCCTATGTGATTACAAAAATTTGAATGCTGAATGCAAGTTGCAAGTTCAAAATTATTAGGCTTTTCACTGTGCTGTTTCCAAAGGAAGCCATATTGACTGATGTTTCAGATGGGCACTTGCCCACCTGTGAAGTTTTCTCCACAAGGCGACATTCTGTAAAGATGTAGAGTTAGGCAGAATGGAAATGGACACATTTTCCCTCCTAGTATTCCATTTGGGCACTCTCCATCAACTTCTCCAGTTTCTATTAAACCCCTCCACTGAGCCTCTCTCTTTCCCTAATCCTCTGTCTCTTTCTCCTTCAACTCCTAACCCACTTCCCTTTCCATTCAGAGAGCTGCGCCCTCCCTATCACTTCTCAGCATTTTTCCCCTTTTGCTCTTTCACCTATATCTACCCACGACCCCTTACTTGTTAGACTGTACTCCCCCTCCTCCTCCTTTCTCCCTTCTCTCCTCCCCCCAACTTTTTCTTCAGGCACCTGCCTGCTTATTGCTCACACCTTGACCAAGGGTTCAGGCCTGAAATGTTGTTACCTTTTACTTCCCTTAGATGCTGCGTGACCTGCTGACTTTCCCAGCCCACTTTTCCCCCCCACCAAATCTGTGGCAAGTAGCCATTATAAAGTAATCCCATGCTAAGCTCTTCTTTTTCCACCTCATTCTCTCCATTGTTTTCACTCTCCTCCATGTTTCACCTCGGACATACACTGGGGACAATTTACAACAGTCAATTAAGTGACCAACTTACAAATCTTTACAATGTGAATGGAAATAGGAGCACCCAGAGGTCACAGGGAGAACATGCAAACTCCATGCAGACAGCAGGGGTTAGAATTGAACCCAGGTTGTTGGAGGTGTGAGACAGTATTTACACAAGCTACCTCACAGGTGGATGACCCACTGTGAACTTTCAATAAAATTCTTCCAATTTCATCTCCTTATCACTAAACAAGTGGTAATAAATGGTAACAATCTTAAATTTGGTTTTGAGGGCACTGAAGACATTAGTTCTCAAATTTATTCATGTCTTTCTTTAAATACAAGGCACCAATTTTGCTTGGTATGTTGCACTCTATGTGCCTCCACTTGCAGCTTGTTTGCATTTCCTATTCTAATACAACTGACCAAAGTCGCACTTGTGAATGGATCCATCAACCAATCCCAGAACCTGACACATTTCCAGACAGAAGCTGCTTCCCACTCTTCAAATCGCTGCATCAACCCTGTCATCCCCACCTTCCTTTTAAAAATTAATCCTGACACACTACCTCAACTTCTCTTAACCTCCTCCTCACGCAATCGGATTTGCATGTACAATGGTTCTTTAAATAAACAACTCACTTATTTGCTAGCATCATATTTTGAAAGACTCTGATGCTTTATTTTCTGGCTGGTAGTAACTGAACCAAACTCACGATTTACCACATGTTAGTGAGTACAAGTTGTAACAATGTGCACCAATTTTCCCTGTCTCAATGGATTCCTTTTCATCTTTACTTTATGGGTTTAGGGTTGAAATAACACAACCTGTGCCTTTCTTTAAATATAAATCATGATTACCAGGGGACAGAGGTCACAAGAGACTGCAGATGCTAAAATCTGGAGCAAAAAAAAATACAAGTTATTGGAAGAACTCAGTAGGTCAGACAGCATCTGTGGAGAGAAATGGAGTCAACATTTCAGGTCTAGACCTTTGATCAATAGTCTTGAAAGGGTTCTCAATTTGAAACGTTGACTCTCCATTTCCCTGCACAGATGCTGCCTGACCTGCTGAGACCTTCCAGAAACTCAATGATTATTAAGGGTTTGCTGAAGTTTTGCTGAACTTCTGCTCCAAAAGGTTGATCTCTGCACTTAAGTGAATGTTCCAAAATAGTGGTACAGAAATCACACAGAAAAACAATTGTAATCCTGCTTATGTCATCAATTCAACATCCCCTCCCTCCCATCCCCGTCGAGATGAAATGGTGATAGCAAATCACAGAAAGAAACTACAATGTTTTTATTGTTAGAAAAAAAATCAAAATATCGCTGGGAACACCATTATCTGCTAAAAGTAACCATATTATCCAGCACCAAGACAGAAAGCATTTTATATATATATATATATATTTTTTTTTTTTTGGATAGGACAGGTGCTTATCAGTTCCAGAGAGAATAGAAGTTTTAAATCCAATTGTGTGTGCCTAATCGTTGGCTTATTAAATTGCATTCCTGCAGAAAGTACAGGTCTTTCACCGCCAGTTGCACATTTCAATGACTGACTGCAGACACAATTGAAGGAATCAACAGGAAGAGGTCCACCCATGGTCACAAGACTTGAAAGAGGCCTTTACAGATTTTGACAGTTCGTAAGAGAATACTTGCATTTCCAGAACACATCTGAATCCACGCAGGTCCAAGCAGACTTCCGATGTAATATTTATATCACTAGTTTTCTTCCTTGGAGTTTGAGGCAACACTCAATGTTGCCATTCTTGTGGGCACGAGAAGAAATAATGCAGAAAGAAAATTATTTGCAGCAAAGAGCATTGATAGTCCTCAAAGATGCTTGCATCGCTGTTTGCAAGGAAACATTTGTCCCATAATGGAGTAGACTGTGGCAAACAGGCTTCCACCTCCAATGCAGCTTTATTTGCAGTGGTAACTTGAACATACTGATCTGGCTTTAGTCTATATACACAGTGGTAGTTGTACATTGTGTGTAAGGATTGGCACTATGTAATATCCTCTTCTTCTGAACAGTAATCGCGCCCCTAAAAATATAAATGGTATAATTTTTAAAATCCAATAATGCACATTCATCGATTCTTAATAACGTAATTGAGTTAAAACAAATGGAATCAGTGTAATGGATGGGTGATAGGGTATCTAACACAAATTTAATATTCAGACACTTGTTTTCTGCATTCTTATCACTGATTGCATTTTATAACATTACATGAAACAAATCTTATGTTATTCAGTTGATTGGAGCATTGCAATATTTTGGATAACATAGCCGGAACCATTCTATTGAAACCAAATTTCCCCATCTATCCTCATTGCATAGGAGGAGGCTATTTGGTCTATCGAGTTGATGAGAACCCACAGACCAATCTGTTTCCTCACTAATTTTCCATGCTACTCATTCACCCATATCCCTAGCAGCTCTTCCCACTCAGCTGCAAGGCTGGGGTAATTTCCAATGGCACACTTTTGGGGTTGCAGAGTAAACCTGAACGCCTGAGAGGGTTGATATGAGGAGTCATGAGAAGACTGAGCAAACTCCACACAGACAGGTTGAGCCTGAGTCACTGCAATTGGGAGTTCCACCTGTTACTTAAATTGACACTGATAATTGCAAAATAAAACATGCCAACCTTTAGAAAGAAATAGTGCAAAATTATTAACTGGAATTCAAAATCAAGAGTCAGAAAATAACAGGCAAGACACAAGCAGCACAAATATGACCAATAAAATTCCCATGTTACCAAAATAATGAGAACAATCGCTCTCTAGTACAAGGACAAAAGCAGATTAGTGATTAATTTCTACCATTGTGGATTTGCTAATGGAATGTAAAGTAAATGAGAATCCACAGACTTTACAAGGGCAAAAGAGTAATTAGGGAGAGAATATGGCCCCTTAGGGAGCAATGTGGCCTTCTATATCCAGAGCCACAGGAGATGGGAGAGGTCCTTAACAAATATTTCTCATTTGTATTTACCATTGAGAAAGAAATGGAGGCTAGAGAACTCAGCTAAGATTATAGGATTGTTTTGAAAGGAATCTATGTTGTAGAAGAAGTTGTGCTGCAGTTCTCAAAACATATAAAGGTAGATAAAGCAAGGACTCTAGAATCAACAAGAGCTGGCGCAGAAAACAATGAAAAGACATTTCTATTGCTAAAATCCAGCTTTGCAGTATCTCCTCTAAAACACCAGTTTTGGCTGAAAAAGACAAATCTTACTTTAATTGGGATCCAAAGGAAAAGGTCACCCAAACAACTTGTTCTGGATTTGTACCAGGCTTTTATCCCCTGCCCTGATCTACCATTACCAGTTGCCAACAACAAGTCAGCCAAAACTCTAGTTTCTGCCTTTCTGAATAGCTGTGCCAAGTTATTCTGTGATTCCAAATGAAATATTATATTCCCTTCCAAATTCATCCTTGTAAACACATAACAGATCACATACAAGTCTCCAAGGTAATTTAAAATACTTTTGTAAAAAAAAATTATAGGGTTTAGGATTTCATTGCAAGGCCAGAACTTATTCCCCCATCCCAAACCTCCTTTGGGAATGTAATGTGTGAGCTGCGTAGATCTATTCCTACAACATGTCAGGTAGGAAGTTCCACTCGTTGGACACAGCAACGATGAAGGAAAGGGAATGTTTCCAGGAGAGGAACTTGCAGGTGTGGCGGCACTCCTACGTGTTTGCTGCCAGCTGGAAGGATCTTTAACAATTTGCAGTGGTATATTTTATACACAGTACACACTACAACTAAGCTAGCAGTGAAGGTAGCTAATACTGAGAATGGAGCATTGAGTGCTAATCAAACTGTTTGATTTGTTTTGGATGACATCAGGCTTTGGAGCTATTGAATCTCTTTTTATCCAGTAAAGTGGAGTGCATTCCATTCCTTTACTTTTTATTCCTGACTTGCAGACAGCGGAAAGGGATCAGAAGATGTGTTACTTGCCACAAAATACCTAGCCAATGACCTATCCTTGTGGCCACTGTGACAATTCTGGTTAAGTTCTGCTCAACAGTAAACCCAAGGATGATGATGAGGGACATTGCCTCCATGGCTATGTCGTCTTATCATTTTTAAAGTATATTTCTTCCTTCCGGATTCAATTACATCAGCCCAAACTTCCACAAAAAAAAAACTGTCTTGCAATGTACCATCTTTCTCTGTTGAGGACATTAGGTAAAGGAAAGTGGTTACTTCATTCTCACTGTTACCAGTTTACAGGAGGTAAAAAAAGATAAGTGCATTAATTCATGGCATTATATTCTAGCACTCCCGATCTGTTTACATATACACTGTTCTTAAAGATCAAATCAGCTGAGATGAGAGGACAGTGGGGAATAAAACTCTTGCAGACATATTGATATCATAAATAATCACAACCATGTCTAGCCTGAATTCGTTCAGGGGGTGACAATGGGGAGAATCCCCATCTTTGTACGAGATAGTTATGGCAGGTAAGGTAAATGAGAATCCAGAGACTTTACAAGTATGTTAAGGGCAAAAGAGCAACCAAGGAGAGAATATTGCCCTTTAGGGAATCAATGTGACCTTCTATGACTGGAGCCAAAGGAGATGGGTGAGGTCCTTAATAAATATTTCTCCTCTGTATTTAGGGTGGGCCATTCCAAAGGAGGACATGGTCATGTTCATGTGTGTGCGTGTGTGCATTTGCATTTTGTTTTTGCAAGACTGTTTAAGATAAATGTCAGTAATGGGTGTGATACTGGAGGGGATTCTGAAGGATAGGATCTATCAGCCCTTGGAAAGGTAAGAATTAATTTGGTAGAGTCAGCATGGCTTTGCATATTGGAAATTAGGCCTCACGAATCTGATTTTAGTTTTTCGCTATCAGTAGGACTGTGAAGGACTGGGACTTTAGCTCAGCTTTTGATAATGTCCTGCATGGACAGCTAGTCTGAAAGGACAGATCAAATGGGATGCAGGGTGAGCTGGTCAATGAGATAAAGAAGTGGCTTGATGGTAGGAGGCAGAAGAGATAGTTGAGGGTTGTTATTGAGATTGGAGGCCTGTGACCAGTAGTGTGGCCCAGCGAACAATGCTATTGTTTGTCATTTATATTAACAACTCAAAGAAGGCCTTTAACAAGGTCTTGCATTTAAGGTAATCCAGAAGGTTGGATCACGTGTGATCCAAGTGTGGTTGCCAAATGAATACGTTAAGCTTGATGTTGGGAATAAGAGGATTGTAGACAAGAGTTGTTTTTCAGATTACTGGCCTGGGAGAAATAGGATTGGTGCTGGATCTCTAGTTGGTCAGTATATTTATTAACGATCTGGATGAGAGCGTAGGCAGGATAGTTACTATGTTTGTGGATAACATTAAAATTTATGTTAATAGAGGACAATGAGGAAGATTATTTTAAGATTACAAAGGATGGTAGATGGAGTTTAATTTAGTTACCATATATTTCGGCCGGTAAGGTGACACTTGAAGAAGCCAAAAAGCACCCTAAAAAAAAGGAATTGTCCTATAGGCCAGATACAAAATCAGTGACCTTAAAATTCTACTCAAAATACCACTGGTTCCATAACCCAACCAGAATTCATCCAAAACAATATTTTAAGATACCGGTATATTATACCGGTACATCAGCGCTGTCTCCGCTCCATCTTCAACATTCATTGTAATGACTTCATCACCAACATCGAAGTACTCGAGCTGGCAGAGTCCGCAAGCATCGAATCCATGCTGCTGAAGACCCAACTGCGCTGGGTGGGTCACGTCTCCAGAATGGAGGACCATCGCCTTCCCAAGATCGTGTTCGATGGCGAGCTCTCCACTGGCCACCGAGACAGAGGTGCACCAATGAAGAGGTACAAGGACTGCTTAAAGAAATCTCTTGGTGCCTGCCACATTGACCATCGCCAGTGGGCTGATATCGCCTCCAACTGTGCATCTTGGCGCCTCACAGTTCGGCGGGCAGCAACCTCCTTTGAAGAAGAACGCAGAGCCCACCTCACTGACAAAAGACAAAGGAGGAAAAATCCAACCCCAACCAACCAATTTTCCGTTGCAACCGCTGCAACCATGCCTGCCTGTCCCGCATCGGGCTTGTCAGTCACCAACGAGCCTGCAGCAAATGTGGACATACCCCTCCATAAATCTTTGTCCGCGAAGCCAAGCCAAAGAAAAGAAAAACTGTAGTGTACACAATTTTTATTTTGCATTAAAATCCATTACCAAGGTGGGGTTAAACCAATAAAAGAATTGTAATATAAAAAAAACACCACACACTTTTAAAATCCTTGCAAATCACTAGCTTCATAGTCTGAGACAAAGAGCTTGGCAAGCACATCTGGAGTCTCGCTATGGGTCCCAGTCTGAATCTGGTGAATTGGCTTCATTGTCAGTGTTGTCTGTATCATCCATGACACAAGGGACTTTTAACTTAAAACTTGCTTCATACTTTCTTGGTTTTGCTGGTGGTTCCATGATAGCAATTTGATTTTTAAAAAATTAAACTGGTTAAGACAGAAGCTAGTATCAGACTGATAGCTTTGTGACAGTGCTTCACCCACTTACTGGCCACACCCATCAGATCAAACCATGAAATTCAGACTGAAATTGGTTGCTCATCTTATCTGAAGGTTGCCTAGTTGGTATATATAAGTGCAAGAACCATGGAACATCGCATAACAAAAACAGCCCTTCAGTCCATCTTGTCTTTGCTGAACTGGTATTCAACTGTTACAGAATGGGTTAATCAAATTATAATAAAATATATCTTAAAAAGATATAGATTATGGATGTTTAGTTTATGTCACACTTCACAAACCGATATTAACATTTCACAAAAGTCATCTAATTTAAAATGCAACAGCTATGCCTAAGTATGGACTCCAAGTCTACAGTGACTTTATAGAAGGCAGCATGGTTTCCATGAAGGCTTCACAAGAAGGTATTAATTGGACTGATGTTGTAGAATTGAAATGGACTATTGTCTTTAAAGAAACAACATGTTTGAATAGGTGCTAGACTCGAGAACTGAAAATCTATTGCTATTAAGGCTGGTGCCAGAAGTTTAAATTGCTGGTTGAAGATTGCTATTCTAAGGAGGGTCATGTGGTTCTGTAAGAAGAGAGAGAGAGAGAGAGAGAGAGGGAGAGTTTTTACTGCAGCAGGTTCGTGGTGAAGGCTGCAAAATTGGGAGACTTGGTAGAGACTCCATTTGAAGACAGGTTTTGAGTACTGAGATCAGCCTATTCTAAATGCTTGTAGTCAATTACAAGACGCTGTGGCTGGTTATTGTCTTTCTCCTGAAATAGGGGAAAAATAAGAACTCTTTGTGGTAACCTGAAAGAAGAGGTTATCTTTTGGAAAAACCCTTGAGGGGGCAAGTTTCTTTGGTAAGTTATTGAAGTGGCTGATTGAAGGAGATCAGTTTGAGTGTGTCCAACGAAAAAAGAAAATCTCACTCTCTAAAACCAACAAAGACCTTCTTGAGAGGTAACACCAGAGCCTTGTGAAGATCATAAATGTTTAATTCTGTGCACAGTATGGTTGGGGAAGTGAAAAGTGAATGATTGGACAGTGAAACAAAGAACTTTACTGAATACTTAGATATTACATATACATGTGCTTAGAATTAGAAGTTAAAATTTGATGTTATTATTATGTATGAAGAAAATTTAAAAATTTTGTTTTAGTAACCATTGTCTTGGTGACTTTTGAAGTCCTCTGGCTCGTAACACTGCCTAGACCCATTGACAACATCCAAAGGTGCTACAATTTGATATGTTAAACCTGGACAGGACTTGTACCAAAATGGTAAGGCCTGGAGGAATGTTGTTGAACAGAGACATCTTGGGGTACAGGTACTTAATTCCATGAAAATCAGTGACATGGGTAGAAAGAGTGGTGAAAGCAGCATTTGATACACTTGCCTTCAATAATTGGGGTATTAAGCACAGGAGCTGGGTCATCACATTTTGCTGTACAATATGTTGGTAAAGCCACATCTGGGTTACTGCGCAGTTTTGCTTGGGCTTAAGATGTATTTAAACTGGAAGGGGTGCAAAATAATAAGGATTCATAAGAAAGTTACTAAGACAGGAGGGTTTGAATTAGGAAACCCTGAAAGTTTCTATATGTTAAGGGTAAAAGGATAGTAAGGGACAAAATTGGTCCCCTAGAAGATCAAAGAGGTTGTCTATGTGTGGAGTATTGAGATGGGGGAAATCTTTTGCATTAATATTTACTCAGGAAACTGGCATTAGTGTATAAGGAAGGAAGGGAAACAAGCAGTAATGGTATGAGATAAAAGAGATAAAAGAGGAGGAAGTGCTTGCTGCCTTACAGTGAATAACGGTAGATAAATCCCCTGGGCCCGACATGATAGACCCTCGGACCCTGAGGGAGATTAGTGTAGAAATTGCAGGGGCCCTGGCAGAAATATTTACAATGTCCTTAGCCAAGGGTGAGGTGCCAGAGGATTGGAGATTAGCTCATGTTCTTTCATTGTTTAAAAAAGGCTACAAAAGTAAACCAGGAAATTGCAGGTGGTGAGCCTAACATTAGTAGTAGGTAAATTATTTGAGGGTGTTCTGAGAGACAGCCAAGGGCTGATTAAAGAAAGTCAGCATGGCTTTGTGTAAGATAAGTCATGTTTAATGCAGTTTTTCGAGGAGGTTACCAAGAAAGTAGATGAAGGGAAGACTGCGGATGTTGTCTACACGGACTTTAATAAGCCTTTGATGAGGTCCCACATAGGAGGTTAGTTCAGAAGGTTCAGACCATCCAAGGAGAGGTTGTAAACTGGATTCAAAATTGGCTGAATGGGTGAAGACAGAGAGTGGATGATTGCTTCTCAGACTGGAGCCCTGCGATTAGTGGTGTGCCTCAGGCATCGGTACTGGGGCCATTATTGTTTGTTGTCTACGTAAATGATCTGGATAATAATGTGGGATATTGGATCTGCAAGTTTGCTGATGACACTAAGATTGGAGGTGTTGTGGACAGTGTGGAAGTCTTTCAAAGTTTGCAGTGGGATCTGGACCAAATGGAAAAATGGGACAGAAAATGGCAGATGGAATTTAATGCAGACAATTGTGAGGTGTTGCATTTTAGAAAGACAAACCAAGGTAGGACTTACACAGTAAATGGTAGGGCTCTGAGGAGTGTGGAGGAACAGAGGTATCTGGGAATACAGATATATGATTCCCTGAAAGTGGCGTCACTGGTAGACAGGCCTGTAAAGAAAGTTTTTGCCATCTTGGGCAACATAAATCAAAGTATTGAGTACTGGAGTTTGGATGTTATGGTGAGGTTGTATAAGACATTGGTGAGGCCAAATTTGGAGTACTGTGTACAATTCTGGTTGCAAACTACAGGACGGATATCAGAAAGATTGAAAAAGTGCAGAGATTTACTAGGATGTTGCTGGGTCTTCAGGAGTGGAGTTACAGGGAAAGACTAAACAGGTTAGGTCTTTATTCCATGGAACTTAGAAGAATGAGAGGAGATTTAAGGAGGTTTTTCAAAATTATGAGGGGTATAGACAGAGTAAATGTGAGTAGGCTCCTGCCACTTAGATTAGGAGAGATAAATACGAGAGAATATGGCTTTAGGGTGAAAGCAGAAAGGTTTAGAAGGAATTTCTTCACTCAGAGAGTGGTGGGAGTGTGGAATGAGTTGCCATCTGATCTGGTAAATGCAGGCTCACTCTTAAGGTTTAAGAATAAATTGGCTAGATACATGAAGGGGAGAGGTCTGGAGGGTTGTGGAATGGTTAGTGGGACGAGTGGAATGATATTTCAGCACAGGCTGAATGGCCTGTTTTCTATGCTGTAATTTTCTGTGGAGATGGTAGCTAGATGTTGTTCCCTGGATGGTAGGAGGTTGAAGGGGTACCTTATGGAGTCTTTTCCCCGAGAGTAGGTGAGTGTAAATCCAGAGACACAAGTTTAAGCCAGGGGAAGGCGAGATTTAAAAATGACATGAGGGGCAACTTGTTTCACACAGAGGGTGGTAGGTAAATCGAACCTGTTAGAGGTGGGCCCAATTACAGCACTTAAATGTGCTGGACATGTAGGAAATGGTTGGAGGAAATGTGGACCAAGCACAGGCCAATTGGACCAGTACAGATGAGTTGGTAAGAAGGGCCTGTTTCCACATACAGCTAAGAAGAAATGCTAAGAAGAAATCAGACCAAAAAACATTATAACCTCACAACTTTTTTTGCTATCTTATTTTTCAATGAAACAAGCACTTGAGCACCCAAATTAACACTTAAGATTATATAGATTTTGCAGATGCCTCATGCTATTTCTCCTTTCTAATTATGGAATTGACATGTAGTACCTATTAAAAGTAGTATGTGTCATCACTCCTGGATATAATCCAGCACAACAGGCCTCAAAAGTCTCAAAATGACCCTGACAGTATTTATTGGATTTTTGTTTTAAAATGAGCTGGAACTTGAGGAGTAGAACCACTTCACAAAACACGACTGAAAGATCTATTTTTGAAGCTATTTTGTGCCATGTGTGTTTTCTTCCTCCAGCCTGTGTTGCCTTGTACAGAGCAAGAAAACTGCTATGAAGGATGAAGGCCAAATCTGGACTGAATTGAGCTGACTGACAGCTGGCAGTTCTGCGGGGAATGTCTGGCTGTCAGCCGTACAGCAGTCCTCTTCCAAACACAGAAACCTAAGATCACCCTGGATGTGGGAAGTTGGTGCTTTGAACCCAAATGCAGGGCCATGATGTGCTGGGGAAAGGGAGGTCTGAATATAGCGAGGTGTATGAAAATGTAAAAATTATTTTACTTTAAGACTTTATTTGGATGTATTTAATTGTAATTGCTGTTGTAATTGCTTCAAAAATTTAGATCTATTTGAACAGTTTTTATGATATCTTTGATGGACCAGAACATTTGGAAACCATTCAAATGTCTTTTACAGCCTTTGGAAGTCTCACCCCCTCGATTTTACCCTCTGCCCTAACCTCCATGCTTTATTTCCTATCAAGGTTTGTTTTCTGACAGAGAAATGACCCTGTCACTATTTATTAGATTTTTTGTTTGTGACTTCTATTTTATTCATAATTAAGACTTATGAGCAATCTTTTAATATCTGTTTCTCGAGCTTGCGTGGAGATCTAAAAACAAATAATGGTTCATTGTCAGGCAACTGTCAGGAGACGACCCTTAGGATGGTGACCAAAGTGGCGGACCAGTGGGGAGCTCTGCAGCTGCAGGGGAGACACACACACACACACACACACACACACACACACACACACACACACACAGGTGATGAGCTGTTGGCAACTTGCAGGTGAGGAACCAACACAGGCTGTGGTCTACTGGCGACTCGAGGTCAAAGGATTCACACCAGACTACTGGGCAGCTCATGAGAACAAGATATTGGAGGAAGGCTCCTGAAGAGTCCTAGGTGCAGGCTTCCTCATCATGTCAGGGTTTAGATCTGGGCTCAGGTGGCTGATGGTTTTTACTGAAGGTGTCTTGTGCGACTGCAGAGGCTGCGGGAGCACTGGAGGCCAATCCATGGACACTCGATGACTCTGAGGGGATACTCATTTGCTTTTCTTTCTGGCATTGGGCAATGCTAATGGTGAATCTTTGGCTGCCTTATGGTTAAGGAAATTTTGGTGTAATATTACACTTCTGTTTTATTACACGAGAATAATTAGTATCTGATCAATAGCTGCATCACCATGCTACCCACAATCAATAACATTGTGCAGAATATGGACATAAAGAAAGCCAAGAACCTCAAACAAATCTTGCAGGAAGAAAAGGGGGATGATGAGAGAAAACACCAAAAACTTTGAAGGCGATTGGAGAGTTGCACTGAAACCTTAAAGAACAGAGGCTAACATTGTTACTTTGCAGAACTGCAGCCAGAAGAGGGGTGAAATCCCAAAATAAAAAAACAAGGAAATATTCCAAATAAATATTTCCCTAATACATTAAGAAATGAGAACATGCTAATAGGATCCAAGCAAAGGAAAGCAAGGAATAATTTAAGATTATTGTTGAAATCATTTCCATTTTACCCATAACACTTGGCATTTGCTGCCTGGATCTGCATGCTGTCAAATACATAAGCACATAAATGGACCCTTCGGACCATCATGTCCCTTTTACCCATGAAAACAAACCCCATCTGCCTGCATTATGAGTGTCATGTATATCTGTGGTGACCTTGTGTAATGCCTGGATGAGAGTCTGTTTCAAGTGGAATTAACGTGAGTTACTGAGCAAAGCTAACAGTTAGAAAACCCAAGTAAGATGAACATTTCAAGTAGAAGTTTATGGTTTTAATTAACTATGTTTAATTGCATTATATTTCTTACATTGCAAATGCTAAACTATTAGTAATCATTTTATAGAAAAGGTCACATCATATGATTTTTAATTCAATGTTAATGGAGATATACAAAGAATGACTCATCACTTATGATGCCATTCTGTGCTGTGGCAGAAATTAAGAGGAGCAAATTTAATTATCTGTGCAATGTTAATGAAACAAACATGAGAGGCAGATTGTGTCTGGTTAATCGCCACAACTATTTTTTTCAAACTGTCTGTGGAAACGCTCAACATGATCATACCACATTTATGTGATCACTCAAAAAAAAAATCACAAAAAAAAAAGCTGCAAACTGAACTCAAAACAAGGATTAAGAGTCAATCCTAATAATGGAGAATATTTTTTTAAAAATAGCCGATGGGTTTAAATATTTATACAAGTAGCAATATTCTGCTGGATTAGAAATGGGTGGGAGCAGACAGGAGGATGTGCTGTATGAAGGAGCTGTGAGACATAATACAAGTGAATTAGTTTCTAGTTAGAATGGAATCAGTAGAGCTAGACAAGAAATTTGAGAAACAAGTTGACAAAATTCTGAAGTGGACAGAAGAATTAACTTGAGAGAAACACAAAGACCAGAGATGCTGGAATCTTGAATAAACACTGAGCTGCTGGAAGGACATGGGTAGGATTGGTCAGTCGATATTTTGGGTCAGGGCCCATTCATCCAGGTAAATTTTAGAATCCCTGTGGAATAGATCTCTGATTATGGGCAACATTTTTGTGAACAAACAGAAATTGATGGAGTGCAGTGAGGATCATTTAGTTTTGAAATGACGACTGAGATAATACCACATTCCTGACGTCTTGTTTAATGGGAGAACCCCATTTTTCGCTCACAGTTATGATGGCTATTCTGCAGAATGTGAATAACTTCTCAATGGTACATTTCTTCATATAGTAATGTTTAACTGCATTCACTTCGCAGGTTATTAATAATGGTCGGGGGGGGGGGGGAGAAAGATGAGAATATAATGAATTGAACTGTTAGATTATGTTAATAATTAAATAAATAGAGAAAAAAATATATTCAAGAAAGTTAAGTTACATGCTAGTATTATTCAGGAATACCATTAAACACCAAACTTACTCTTTCAATCTTTTCGTCCAGCATCTTGAAGAATTCTTGCTGACTGTCTGAAGTGTGAATACTAAAAGAAATATTTAAAAGCAAATTAAAAAAAAAATATTCAATACAGTTAAAGGAACTTGCACAATGATATTTACTGGTATTTAACATTCATGTTTCTCCCCAGGTACTTCTGATAGCACCTCAACTTCTCAAGAATTTACGGAGGTTTGGTAATGACATCGAATATCTTGGAAAATTTTTAGACATGTAGTAGAAAGCCTGTCGACCAGCTGCATCACAAACTGGTTGGGGCCACCAATATCTCTGAGCAGAAAGCCCTGCAAAAGGCAGTGGACACAGCCCAGTACATCACAGGCAAAATTCTCCCACAATCGAGAAAATCCATATTATCAAGGATCCACTTCACCCAGGACATGCTATTTTCGCTACTGCCACCAGGAAAGAGGCACAAACTTATACCACCAGGCTAAGGAACAGTTGCTACACCACCACTATCAGACCCTGAAACAACAAACTCAATCAAACACTCATTGAAAGACTTTTACTTTGCAAATTATTTATTATTGAATATTTATTTTCTGTACTGCACAGTTTGTTTGCTCTTCTATCTTTAAGTTTCTCTATTTTGTATACCATAAATGCATTTATAAAGGATGACGGAGTATAGGACGATCTCAGAATTTCCACCCAAAATGTTGGTTCTGATCCATATCCTTTGAATAAGAGGACCACCCCTCCCCCCACCAAATATTTGGCACTTACCACTGACAAGTTGCTGCTGTTAAAAACAAATCATAATATTTTAATAACAAATTATAATTTAAAGGTTTGAATTTTATTTGGATATTTTAAAATAAACCACTGTCAGCTTCTGTAACAGATCTTTTAAAGCCTGTACAGAGCCGACAGCAGTCGGACTGAGTGGATGAACTCCATGGAGGAGAGCTGAGACTTCATAAATAACAAACGGGGCATGTGGGAGATTGCATGGGGCTGGCAGGAAGATGGTGATGGTGTCGCAACTTTGACGTCAAGGTAAGAATTTTATACTCTTGTACTATAGCATATACAGTACTCATCTTTTCTTCAGTATAGATTTTTAAAACTACCAATAAGTAGAAATTCTGCCTGGCACGCAGAGGAAAAAGAATCTCAGGGTTGTATGTGATGCCATGCCTGTACTCTGACAATTATTCTGAACTTTGAAGGTTAAGCACCAACCTATTTACAACCAGTGGAAGGGTGAAAAATTCCCATTTAGGCTAATGTATCACTACGACCTTTTCATTTGCATTCTTGAATAACATTATTAAACAAAACACAAGGTTATGCATCAAAAAAGCTTGTGGATTGGCTTCTTCTTCCAGATAACAAATTATAAAAAAAAACCATAAAAATGAATACCTGTCTAGATCACTTCAACTGTCTACATTATTTTATAAGAATCCAAATGCATCACCATAAAGCATAGAAAGAAAATTCAACTGAAATCAATTTTCATCTGGTGCTACACTCTTAATTGTTTATCAGAAACTGTCATGTCAACCATTAGTGTTCAACAAGAAACAGAACTTCAAATTGGCCCTTCTAGCTACAGTGAAAAACATTTTATTTAAAGTTTTCAACCATGTAATTATAAAATTTATATAAACAATACTTAAACAAACTTAAGTTACCGTGATTAAATGAAATTGAAATCCCTCCCCCTTACACCCCTCCCCCTATATAGAATATGTAGTTATGGTAAACATGTAATATAATTAACTGAAAAAAATACAAAAGGAAAACCAAAATAGAAAGATAAAGTTTAGTTCTGGGCTGCACAGAGGGTCAGCAGCATGCTGGAATTCCATAGTGTTTATATGTATGTGACTTTTAGGACTTAGGAGGCTGGAATTACATTTTTTACATATTTATTCCAAACCTTTGCTTTTTTCAGGCTCCAAATCTGCACAAAAAATGAATATTTATTCCTTAAATTCTAAGTGAATACAACTTTGTATCTCTGAGTGCCATCACTCCATACTTAAACATAGCCCCAATTTCCAGGTCACTTTCTTAACACTGCTAGAGCAATTTTAACAAATTTAACTTGATGAATTAGTAAATTTAACTTAGGACTTTTTCCTTCAATATTCCCCAACAAAAAGAGATCTGGATTTTGTGGAAAAACAATACTACCAATTTGTCCCAAAAAATTTCCCAGATCTTCCTAAAAAATTCCTAAAAATTCCTAAAAAAACACGAACAAGTAGAGTGTAAAAAAAGTACCTATTTCATCACCTCATCCAAAACATTGACCTGATAGATCTGATTTTATTTTATGCAATTTTTGAGGTATTAAATATAATTGATGGAAGTAATTATATTGAACTAAATACAATCATAGCAAAGTTCTGTCTATCTTTTCTCAGCTATCACAATCTTCAAATCAATTTCCCATTTCTGTTTTAATCAATGAATTCTCTTTTTTATTGGTACCTGCTTGTAGTAAGAGATAGATTACAGAAATAAATTTCTTAGTATACCTTTCCTAACAAGAGGCTCCAGCTCACTAAAGGACGGTAAAAGTATAGTTGAAACTAGCTTTTTCCGCAAATATCCTCTCAACTAGAAATAGCATAAAAATGTATTTCATAAAATTCCATACTTGTTTCTTAATTGTTTTTTAAAATATTTTATTTAAAAATTCCAGTATATAATTACAAAATAGCAGCCCCTTCCCTCCTCCCATCACACCTCAAAACCACCCCCCCTCCCACCAACACCCAATGACTCCAAAGGGAAGAAGAAAGAAAGGAGATTTAAACAATCATTAATACAATCAACTGCCATGAATCAGAGCAATACCACCATGATGGGCCACAAGAGGTTCAAATTTTTAAACCCATTTGATCTAGATAAGGGCTCCATACTCCCTGGAAAAAATGATAATTGTCTCGTAAATTATGCGTTTTTTTCCAATGGAATGCAAGATTTCATTTCCATCTGCCATCTCTGAAATCCCAAATAAATCTGATTTTTCCAAGTAATTGTTAGACATTTTCTTACAATGGCCATCACTAATCTTAAAAATGCAATTTTATAGTTAATCTCAATTTCAAACTAAGCATTTTAACAATGCCTGATAAAAATAATGTTGGGTCCAATGGTAATTGAAATTTTAAAACTTTCTCCAAAAATTCTTCAAGTCGTATCCAAAATGATTGAACCCTATCACATAACCAAGTTGAATGTAAAAAATAACCTAATTCCTTACAACATCTAAAACATGAATCTAAAGAAATGATCTCTCTTTAATTTCTGAGGTGTTACATAGAACTGATGTATAAAATTATAATGGACTAATCTATATCTCACATTAACAATCTTAGTCATACCTTACATATAGTTCTCCAATCATCTTTATCTATTGTTATTCCCAAATATTTTTCCCATTTTAATCTTGATTTGTGAATATTTAATTTAGGGGGTTTTCCTTTGCAATAATTTATACATTTCTGAAATAAATTTATTTGTACTATCTTCCAGAAGCAAAATTACAAATTTGGATCATTTTGGTAATCTTAAAGTATGTCCAAAATTATCCATTAATAAAGCCTTAACTTGATAATAACACAAAAAGTATTATTTGGAACTTTATATTTTTTATTTCATTCTTTAAAAATAAATAAAATAACCAGCTTCATAATAATCTTGTACTGTTTTAATTCCTTTCTGATTCCATATTTTTAAAAACTGATGGTTAAGAGTAAAAGGAAAAAGTTTATTCTGATACTAAGGCGTTTTAATTGAAATCTTACCCTATCCTATTCCATAACTCAATTAAATGCCTCAAGATAAGGTGGATTATTATTAATAATTAATAACTTAGTATTCCATTTATAAATAAATTGCATCATACTTTTCTCACCAATCTTAGTTAACTCTATGTTAGTCCATATTAACAGGTTATCTAAGTCAAATATTCTATTAATAGACCTCAATTGTGCTGCTTTATATTAATTCTGAAAATTTGGAAGCTGTAAACCTCCCAATTCATGCTTCTAAGTTAATTTTTGTAGGGATACTCTTACCATTTTACCTTTCCATAAAACCTTCCAAATGATAGAATTCAAATCTTTAAAAAATTTCTGAGCAATTTTACAAGGAATAGATTGAAAAAAGATACTGAATTCTAGGAAGAACATTCATCTTAATACAATTCACTCTACCTATTAACGTTATAGGTAATATTTTCAGTTTATTCAAATCTTCCTTAATTTTATGAAATAGAGATAAATAATTTAACTTGTATAAATTGTCCAAATACTTGTCAATTCTAATGCTTAAATACTTAATCTGATCTGATCATTTAAACTGAACAGTTTTCTTACATTGAGTATAGACATTGCCAATCAACAGCATGATCTCACTCTTATTCCAATTCATTTTATAACCTGATATTTCTTCATATTGTTTCAATCTCTTATATAATGAACTTAATGAATTTTGTGGTTGTGTTAAATAAATAAAAACATCATCAGCAAACAAATTAATCTTAAATTCATCAGAACTAACTTTAATACCCTTAGTATGACTATAATGTCTTATTAATTGCACAAAAGGTTCATTAACTAATACAAACAATGCCGGGGATAAAGGGCACCTTTGTTTAGTAGATTTCTTTAATAAAACCAATGATGGTATTTGACTATTTGTCACCACTCTGGCAGAAGTATTTTTATATAAAGACTTAATCCAACTAATAAATATTGGTTCAAACCTAAATTTCTTCAATACTTTAAACAAAAAAAATCTCCATTCTAACCTATCGAATGCCTTTTCAGCATCTAATGATGAAACCATTGGTAAGTAGGATTTCTTTTCAGAAATATGAATCAAACTAATTAATCATTTCTTCCTTCATACTATTAAATCGTGTTTCAAATTGATCTTTAATTGACATAAATCCCTGATCATTTGAGTTGATAATACTTGAATTTGTTTTATCTATGTATCCAACTGACTTGATGGGCCTACATAATAAGTAACTGTAGGAACTCCAGATTTATCTTCTTGGACAACATACTGAGGTAAGGGCTTTGTTGTACAAATGTATCTTCTCCCTCCATTACTTGTAAAGTGTCTTCTTCTTCATTCCCAACAACTTCCTCCTCTTTCTCTGTTGAAGTCGGTGTCTGTTCAGTCTGGCTGCAGGGTTTTGGCTTCCCCCTCAACAGTCCAGAAGTGCTGGGCTGTGAGGGCTCAGCCTACCCTGCAGGCAGAGTCACAGCCTGACCCACATGCATGTGCGTGCTTAATCCTGAATCTCTGACAGCTGTAGCAGTCATTTTCTGACTACAGTGCCATCTTCACTGGGGATGTGGCGCTGGAGTCATTTGAAACTGTGCTGGGACTTGTTGACTTGGTCTCGGAAGGGGAAGAAGCAAGTCTCCAGGATCTACCTCAGTGCCAGTAGTTTCTTTAGGAGTTGTTTTTTTTCCATTGTCTGAGTCTTTGATTTATTCATTGCCACAATTTAAAAAAATTAAACTGTTGTTTTATTAACGAAGTTTCTGAAAAATGGGTTTTAGTTAATTCTGTTGGGAGAGGTGTCTTCTCCACATCTCTCACCTACGCTATCACACCACGCCCCGTTTCTTAATTGTTGAAGTGACATCAGTTGACCTTGTTCAAAACAATCCTCTACTGTTTTAATTCCATTATGAAACCAGATATTCATAAATTGATTGTCTTTGGTAAAAGGTATAGATTATTTTGAAAGAAAGGCATTTTAAACAAAATAATACCTTTTGATCCAATTTCATTATTCAACTTATTCCAAATATTAATCAAATATTCAAGCAAAGGTGCTTCCCTTGGACCAGTTATTAATTTTTAGTCCCATTTATAAATTAATTCTTCTGTTAAATTCTCTTCAATGTTATCTATTTCTATTTTAACCTATGCCAGTTCTTGGGATCCCTCAAATAGAGAAGAAATCTCAATTTTGCTACCTGGTAATAATTTGTGAAATTAGGGAGTTGCAAACCTCTCAATTCATATTTCCACATTAATTTTTCTGTGGATATCTTTGACATCTTTCCTCTCCTGAGAAATTTTCTAATGTATATATTTAATTTGAAAAAAAAAATTGTTGTAACAATATTGGGAAAGTTTGAAAAAAAAATTGTATGTGCATAAAAATATTCATGTTAATACAATTTACTCTGGCGACTAATGTTATTGGCAAAGTGACCTATTTATAAAAAAAATCCTTTTCAACTTTTTTAAGCAGTGATATGTAATTCAATTTGTACAAGCTATTTAAATTATCTGTATTCCCAAATATTTAATAGCCTTTTTTGGCCATTGACTATTCCTTCGACAGAGAGTATAAACACTTGAGTAAGAGACATAACTTCACTTTTATCCCAATTAACCTTATAAGCTGAAAACTTACCATATACCTCCATTTAAATACAATTTACGTAACGAGGTCTCCAATTCAGTCAAATAAATCAGAACATCATTTGCAAATAAACTTACTTTATACTGCTGTTGACCAACCTTAAACCCCTTTATTTCCATATCACCCCTAATTTTCTCAGCCAAAAGCTCTATGGCTAAAATAATTAAAGCTGGAGTTAAGGGACAGCCTTGTCTACTAGATCTTTCCAAAGAAAAAGGATTGGACATTTGTCCATTGGTTACCACTTTCGCTTTAGGATTATAATATAATACCCTAATCCAATCTATAAAAGTTTGGCCAAACCCAAATTTGTCCAGAACTTTAAACAAGAAATCCGATTCTAGTCTATCAAAAGCTTTTTCAGCATCTAAAGCCACTGCTACACTCAGATCTTACCTTTTTGTGCTGCATGTATAATACTATTTAGTCTAGCCAAATTATTTGCTGGAAGCCTTTGGATTAACAAATTCTGTCTGGTACATATTTATTAATTTAGGCAATAATTTAGTAATTCTATTTGCCAAAATTTTGGCCACCATTTTGTCATCTGCATTCAATAATGAAATTGGTCTAATGAGAAGGTTTTAAAGGATCTCTATACTTTTTTGGTACCACTATAATTATTGCTGTTGAAAATGAATCTGGCAAAGTATGAATTCTTGAAGCTTGATCCCACATGTCAATGAAAATAGGAATCAATTCCTCTTTAAATTCTTTATGAAACACAGGTGGAAGCCCGTCTTCCCCCAGCGATTTGTTACTTTGTAATGAACTTATTGCTTGCTTTAACTCTAATTGTGTGAATCGCGCATTCAGTTCTGTCTGCTCTTCCAAAATTAATGTATGTAAATTTATATTTGATAAATATCTATCTATCTTATTGTAATCTTTTAAAGATTCTGAACTATATAGCTTCGAATAAAAATTTTTTAAAATTTCATTTATTTCTTAAAAGGCACAGTTTTGGAGTTGTTTTTGATAGCATTAATCATTCTTAAAATCTGTTCACATTTCATTTATCATGCAAGTACTTTATGTGCATGTTCCCCTAATCCATATCTTTGTTTAGTTCTTGGAATTTTTTTCTTCTTCAGTTTTGTAGGTTTGCACTGTATTGTATTGGAGCTTTTTATTAATTAATTGTCCACACTTATCTGCAGAGGAATACTTCTGAAGTTCTTTTTCAAATACGCTTTAAATGCATCCCAAATTACAAATTTCTTCTTGACTGAATTTAAGTTCGTATCACAAAACAATTTAATTTGCCTTCTAACAAAGTCACAAAAATCTTTGCTTTTTAATGTTAAATTTAATCTCCATCTATACTGATTTTTCTTTATCTAACGTTGTAATTGTCATTAACAAAGATTAATAATCCAACAATATTCTTTTTTTATATTCCACATTCAATACACTACTTTGTAATTGAGCAGATATTAAAAACAAATATATTCTTGAATATGAATCATGTCTATACAAATAAAAGGAATAGTCTCTTTCTCTAGGATGAATTCTTCTCAAGCATCTATCAAATTCAGATCTTACATCAAAATCAAGGTCACTTTCACTGCTTTTGTTCTTGTCATTCCCTTTGAAGTTCGACCAAGAATTGGATCTAAACATAAATTGAAATCTCCTCCTATCAAAATATTTTCATGCACTTCTGCTAAATTCAAAAAGGTCACGGATAAATCTCACATCAACTACATTTGGTACATAGAGACTAAAAAATGTCCAAAATTCTGAAAATATTTGACAATAAGCTATGACATATCATCCCATTGGATCTACCACTACATTTTGTATTTTAATTGGTATATTCTTTTTAACCAAAATAGCCACTCCTCTTGCTTTAGAATTAAGGGAAGAAGCTACTTGTGACAGTATATAGATGTTATTGGGAGATAAATTGGGGCAGGTTTGCTAGTGTAGGCCACATACAAACACTTTAAAACAGATCTTATTTAAAATATAGGAGCTCTGCTAATGGGAGACATGTCGATCCCAGATACTTTGCAAAACCTTTGGGGAGTATCCAAGAGACTTCACTAATGGATTGTTGTTTACAAAAAGGCAACAGATGAAAAAACTTGTCAGAGCCGCAGATGTCTGGAGTACAACTTGCTGTTCTAAGAGGGTCATGTGGTTTTGCAAGCAGAGAGAGAGAGAGAGAGAGAAGAGAGGGGAGAGAGAGAGAGAGAGAGAGAGAGAGAGAGAGAGAGAGAGAGAGAGAGAGAGAGAGAGAGAGAGAGAGAGAGAGAGAGAGAGAAATCAGTTCTGCAGTTTTATAGTCAGCAACAGCAGCTGGGACTAGAACAGGACAAGCTGGCAAGCTTGTGGAAAACCCGATTTGAAAGATGGGTTGTGAGTGCTTAGTTCAGCCTGGTCAAAGACCTTGTGGTTCATGCAAGAGGAGAGGACTGGCTGTCTAATGTTTCACTTGAAATAAGAGAAACAAAAAGGATCTCTATGGTAACCTGAAAGAAAGAGGTTATCATCTGGAAAACCGTGAGGGGACAAGTTTCTTTGGCAAGACACTGAAGTGGCTGATTAAAAAGGAATCAGTTGTGGGTGTCCAGCATACAACAAATCTCTCTCTGAAAACCAACAAGAACCTCCCTGAGCGGTAACCATTTACCTTTCAAGCACCAAAGCCTGATGAACTTTATAAATGTTAAATTCTGTGCATAGTATAAAAATTTCCTGCAACCAGTGAACTTGCAGGAATGAGAATTGAGATTGGACTGGGAACCAAATAACTTTTCTGAACTTAGATACACATACATATATGTCCGCTTAGAATTAGAAGGGGGTTAAGTTAGGTTAGTTAAGTTAAAGAGTGATTCTGTTTTCATATTTAGTGATAATTAAAAGCAATTTTTGTTTAAGTATCCATTTGCCTTGGTGAATATCTATTGCTGCTGGGTTTTGGGGTCTTCTGGCCTCATAACACTACTACATATCCAACCAGTCTCTTTCTCTGTTAGATGTGCTTCATTCAAAATAGCTATATCTCCACCTAACTTTTTAAAATATGTCAAGACACTTTTAAAACATTAATATCATAATTTACAAGGTTAAGCATATTACTCATCTTTCTGTTTCAATATTTCTTCCGCCTCTGACTGCAAATCTTCCCCCCCCTTAATACTATTGTATAAAAACCCAGCATACTCAAGCGCAATCCAGATACAATAGAAAAAGAGAAGAAAAATGACTTCAAAAATATATATATGAAAATACATAACTGGTAACTATAAAAAAAGTAGAAAAATCCCTCCCAGTAGATGCTGAAAGAAAATAATCCAACACCATTACCTTCTAATTTACAGGCTTGACCTTCTATTTTACAGGCCTGACCAGAGTCACAACTACCCAAATGACACACTGGAAGTCAGAAGCCTCTACTCTCCCCAACCCTCCTGGTTCTGTTACATTAAACCTTCAAATCTTACTTCAAATTTTAATTAAAGAAAAACATATATCACAATAGTAATATATTAATATAAGAATTGAAAAGAAAAAAATCAGTATAAAGCATTTTAAATCACTCCATGCCGTATGAGCAAAACAAAGAAATCAGTTCATCAAAAAACAACCGGAACAATAAGAAGTCCTCATATTCTTCACTCCCTTTGAACAAATGGGAGACTCTGACGTACTCTTTTGCTTCCATCACATTCATAAAGAATTTATTTCCTTCACCTATTATAAAAATCTTCAATGTCACTGTTTAGCGCAGAACAAATCTGTATCCCTTCTCCCATATAACCATAACCATATAACCATTTACAGAGCGGAAACAGGCCATGTTGGCCTTTCGAGTCTGCACCATAAAAGTTTTTTTTAAAAACTGGGTTGAATTCTCTTCTTTTAAGTAAATCAACACTTATATCAGGATAAGACTCATGCACCTTTGTACTCCTGCTGATCTCTTCTTCGCTGCTTCAAAGAAATTTAACCAGTATAGGACGTGGGTCTTTGTTCAGAGGTGCCTTAGGTGCTCTTTCAATCTCTAGATCAACAAAAATTTCAGCTCCAAACATTTCAGGAAAGCAGGCATATCTTGTTTTTCCTACACCTTCTTTAAGACCCTCAATCTTAATATTTCTCCAACTAAAATTTTCTAATATATCCACTTTTTGTTGCAGTTTCTTATTTTCCTTTGTCAAAGCAGTAGTAGTCTTTGCAGATGATGCCGCTTTAGTTGCCCATTCAGAGCCAGCTCTTCAGCGCTTGACGTCCTGCTTTGCGGAAACTGCCAAAATGTTTGGCCTGGAAGTCAGCCTGAAGAAAACTGAGGTCCTCCATCAGCCAGCTCCCCACCATGACTACCAGCCCCCCCACATCTCCATCGGGCACACAAAACTCAAAACGGTCAACCAGTTTACCAATCTCGGCTGCACCATTTCATCAGATGCAAGGATCGACAATGAGATAGACAACAGACTCGCCAAGGCAAATAGCGCCTTTGGAAGACTACACAAAAGAGTCTGGAAAAACAACCAACTGAAAAACCTCACAAAGATAAGCGTATACAGAGCCGTTGTCATACCCACATTCCTGTTCGGCTCCGAATCATGGGTCCTCTACCGGCACCACCTACGGCTCCTAGAACGCTTCCACCAGCGTTGTCTCCGCTCCATCCTCAACATCCATTGGAGCGCTCACACCCCTAACGTCGAGGTACTCGAGATGGCAGAGGTCGACAGCATCGAGTCCACGCTGCTGAAGATCCAGCTGCGCTGGATGGGTCACGTCTCCAGAATGGAGGACCATCGCCTTCCCAAGATCGTATTATATGGCGAGCTCTCCACTGGCCACCGTGACAGAGGTGCACCAAAGAAAAGGTACAAGGACTGCCTAAAGAAATCTCTTGGTGCCTGCCACATTGACCACCGCCAGTGGGCTGATAACGCCTCAAACCGTGCATCTTGGCGCCTCACAGTTTGGCGGGCAGCAGCCTCCTTTGAAGAAGACCGCAGAGCCCACCTCACTGACAAAAGGCAAAGGAGGAAAAACCCAACACCCAACCCCAACCAACCAATTTTCCCTTGCAACCGCTGCAATCGTGTCTGCCTGTCCCGCATCGGACTGGCCAGCCACAAACGAGCCTGCAGCTGACGTGGACTTTTTACCCCCTCCATAAATCTTCGTCCGCGAAGTCAAGCCAAAGAAGTTGTCTTCTATAGTGGTAACTCTATCTTCAACATGTTGCATATCCTCTTGTACTCTCTTCATTGAATTTTTTAATTTATTTATTTTTTTCTTCATCTTGTTGACAGTCCCCCAAACTTTACTTATTTCTCCCTCACATTAAACCATAGTTCACTAATGGTCATCGCTCTTCACCTCTTAGCTTTAGCTATAGCAATGCTAGTACTTTGTTTTCTCTTTACCACTTCTTCTTCTGAGTCTTCCTCCTCTTCACTGCTCGATGTCTGGAAGCCTGAGTCTTGTTCTGATAGTGTCGTTGAAGGTCCCCATTGTTTGTGCAAATGTGCCACGTCACTTCCAGTTTTGTCTTCCTCGACGCCATCTCTCGAGAGGATCACTCACCCAGGGAGCAGCGTGGATGCTAGCTCCCTGCTTCTCAGATCCAGTAGGCCTTGCTTCTTCTTCTGTTTTCCCTTCATTTTGGGTTCCTATAGCAGCACCAGCAACTTTATCTTTTTTAGGAGGCATGATTAAAAGTGTTGGATAAGTATTTAAATATATTTTAAACAGCTTTTAATAGTTTAAAACATTTCTCAACTAAACATTTTTGAAAAGATTTCCAAGGAGAGTTAGGATCCACGACCTAACCCGAGCACAACATGCGACGTCCCCCGCTACTTTGCAAACTTGTGAGATTAAAAGTGAGGTGGATTTAAAAAAATTATTTGAAGAAACAGCAAGGTGTCCTGAATCCACTGTGATGTAACTGAAATATGATATTTTTGAAATCCCAGTTTTACTATGAAGGGAATTAAGCAATTACCACAAATATTATCAAAAGTTCCTTTTACACTCGCATCCCAGTAAATTGGCTGTTCAGTGTCCTGGTTAGGAATGGTGTTTTTGCTGTTCATACTTGGCCAATCTTAGCCAGGGCACTGCATGCTTTCACATTTACAAGGAGCCATCCCGGGGACAGAACTGTTCTAACTTCAATCGCAAGTGTACAAATGCAATTCTCAGTTTCACACTCGGCTAATTGCAACACCAGCATCTGCAGACACCAGGGATTGCAGTTGAGGTCGAGGCCTTCTATTCCTGTGTAGTGAAATGGGATTCACTAGAAATATGCTGTACTGATGACTGGTCCCGCCTCCTGGCTCCTCCCCCTGGGGCCCATACCACCAAACCCAGAACCCCTCTGAAGCCTCTCGTGAACCCTACCTGTGTTGTAAGCTAATAAAATTTCAGCGTAGATAAAAGCTCATATTTGACTGGATGGAGAACAAACGCTTTTATTAGCTTACAACACAGGTAGGGTTAATGAACAGGCTTCAGAGGGGTTCTGGGTTTAGGCGGGAAATCAGGGTTATATACAGGCCCCAAGGGGAGGAGCCAGGAGGCGGGACCAGTCGTCAGTATAGCACACTTCCAGTGAATCACAGTTCACTACACCATGGAGTGAAATGACATCATTTTGCACTGGTGTTCAGACAATTTTACTTTCACATTTGACCCTTTTTCAGCCGATTGGCTGTTAATTCCTGAGACCACAGGCAAGTGTGAAAAGGGCTAAAATGTAGGATTGATCCAAATGGACAAATGTGCATTAGAGGTGGAAGGCACAAATAGCAACAATGTAAAGGGTGCATCTGCTGAAATATCACTTTTATTTAGGCAAAATAAAAGGCCAGCTTAAACAAGTTTATGATTGATTCACTAAAGTTCTCTCAACTCTCACTTAATTTAATAAATCAATCATACCACTGAGACATACATAAAACATTCACAATAACCATATCAGAAGAGATAAAACCTTACGCCATAGTCTCATTAGATCAAGTGTCTACTGCACAGAGTCAAACCAAAACATATGATTGCATAATAGGACTGATCTCAATGCCCTACCTTCATGTAAGCGTGAAAAAACGTTTGATTAAAAGTATCAAACTACAAAGATAATGTAGATATAATACAGATCAAATACAGAATAATCTTTTTTTCAATAGCTTCAAATGTATTAGCTCATTACCTGCATTCTTTTTGCAACGCTGGTGAATTAAAATTCATGAGAGTAGCAGCTGACTGGGCCTTGACAAAGAAATGAGTTAATATTCCCTTTCCCTGCAAATAAAAGGGTTCCTTTCATGGCCATTAATATTTGATGGCACATCCATTGGTATTAGCCTTGAAGGTTTTGTTTGTGCAGGATGGATGTTTTGGAAATTAAAAATATGAATGTGAAAACCTTGTAATCAGGCCTGCTTCCTCTGACATCTGAGGGATCGACAGGCAAATGATTCTGATCCAGTTGTGATGTAGAATCCACAAAAACTTCAATCCACCTTTGACTAATTCTGCTGGGTTTTGAGTAGATGTCAATTGCTTGTTTTCGATTAATAAGAGGATTTTTTAAAATTGCTTTACAAGCACACAAATTAACTCGAGAAACACTGCAGCTGCCGATGCTGGAACTTTGAGCAAACAAGGAGAAGCTGGAGGAGCTCAGTGGTCTGGCAGCATCCATGGGGAGAAATGGACAGTCAATGTTTTGGGTCAGGACCCTTTTAGGAAACCAGGATGGGAAGGGGAGATGTCATGAATGAAATGGGTGGGTGCGGGGGAATGGCTGGGGAAGAGCTGGGAGGTGATAGGATACTGGACAAAAGGAGGTAGGAGAGGTGGACAGACAGATAGGAGAAGAAAACACCGCGAGTGTGGGGTGTTTGAGAGAAAAACAAGTTCAACAGTAGGGAAAGAATTTATGGAAAGTGGAACGGATGGAGGTGGGGACTTCCCTGAAATTGAACATTCAGACCAATGGGCTTTAGATTACCCAGTCAAAATATGACTTTAAATTAATTTTTTAAAGATTTAAACAAATTTTTAAAATTTAGACATACAGCTTGCTTACAGGATCTTCCAGCCCATGAGCCCGTGCCACTTAAATAAACCCAATTGACCTATAACACCCAGTAAATTTTTTGAATGACGGGAGAAAACCGAAGCCCTCGGAGGAAACTCACACAGACACAGGGAGAACGTACAAACTCGGAGGAAACTCACACAGACACAGGGAGAACGTACAAACTCCTTACAGCCAGCGTGGGATTTGAACCCTGGTTCCGACCAGTGGTGCTGTAATAGCACTGCATTAACCGCTAAGCTAACTGTGCTACCCCTTGTGCTGTTCCTCAAGTTTATGTTGAGTCTTACCCTGGTATTACATGAGCCAGAGGACGGACAGGTATTAAATCAACTGCTACCTTTGAATAAACTCCTCAATTATGCTTTCGTGCTGCCCATGCTTTATATTTGGACCCTCTCTTCCACCACTGTTTCACTTTTTAATCAAATAATCAGTCTAGTATCCAGCTAATGTTGCCCTTAAATAGGGACTCTATTCAATCTTGTTACTTCAATTAGCACAAGGTGTTGAAGAGAGTACTGGACCAACAATAAATTGTAGCAGATGGAGTTTCCTGCTTCCTTGCATTGAGGGACATTTGCAGGGAGGTGGGATGAGTGTCAAGGGTGCCCTACTTGGGAGTCCTCATTCCTACCTCCTCCATGTGATTGCAGTGGGGTCAACATGTAGCTCCATAAAACAGAGCAGTGGGCTGACACTTGGCATGGGGTGGGGAAATTTAGATACAGCTCCCAAGACCTGATGTGTAGGCAGTTCTGATTTCACCAGTGGTTGGTTAGATACAGTTCAAAACTGAAGTGGCTTTAAGTCACAGGCTGCTCAGTTTGTCATCGAGAACCTCAAGAACATTGTAAGTTATGTAAATCGGTAAATCCAACTTGACAGCATCTCTGCTTATCTTTATTTTCAAAATAATTTTATTTAATATAAAACCACTTAATATTTCAAAATTTAAAAAAAGAAAAAGAAAAAAAAGAAAAACCTCCTCTAAATCACACCCCCAACCCTCTACAGACTAAAAGAAAAAGAAAAAGGACAAGAAAACCACAACAGGAGCACTTCAATTTCCAATACTTTAAATTTATCTATGTTCATAGAGACCAATAGGAGGAAGGGAATATTCGAAATTCATTTAAATTTTAATACCAACATTTTGTAAATATGGGCTCCATATTTCACAATAAGTATATTTATCTCTTAAATTATTAGTAATTTTCTAAAGTGAATACAACTCCGAACTTCTCTATGCCATCTATCCATTTCCAAATCAATATCCAACTCCCAAGTTATAGCGATACATTTTCTAGCTATTGCCAAAGCAATTTGAACAAATTTTACTTGATATATATCCAATTTTAATTTAGGTTTAATTCCTCTAACATCTCCCAGTAGAAATAACATTGGATCCTGTGGGAATCTTACTCCAGTTATTCATTCTAATAAATTGCCCAAATCAAGGCAAAAAGGTTTAATTGTGGAACACTGTCAAGTCGAATGCAAAATAGTACCAACTTCTTGTCCACGTCTAAAACATAAATCTGAATAAATATAGTTCATATTATGTAACTTTTGTGGTGTTAAATATAACTGATGAATAAAATTATATTCAACTAGCCAATATCCTACATTTATTGTACTTTTTATACTCTATCGACATATCTGAATCCATCTACATTTATCTTTCTTTAACTACTTTTGGACAGTAAAATCTAGCTTGCAGATCAAACAAATTCTAAATTAACTGACTAATTTATTGTGATTTCTGTTAGTCCTTCATTTGGCTCCATCTGGCAATACTTCCACACTAACTGATTGTGTGGCTTCATTTTTAACACAACATGGCAACAGGCCCTTCCGGCCCAAGAGCTCATGCTGTCTACAGACACTCACATGACCAATTAACCTACCAACCCCATAAGTCTTTGGAACGTAGGAGGAAACCGGAGCACCTGGAAGAAAACTACGCCAACTCAGAAAGAACATACAAACACCTTATGGACAGCAGTGCATCCTGAAAAGTTATTTATATAATGGTGATCTGAGTTCTGATTACCTCACTGACCAACTCCAATAGAGTACCATAGTTGGGGAAATAGGCCCGTCGGCCCAAATGCCCCACACCCTCGTCCCATCTGCTTGCATTTGGGCCATATCCCTCTAAATCTTCCTATTCATTTATCGATCCAAATATTTCTTGAACATTACAATAGTAACTGCAACCGGCAGTTTGCTCGAAACACTCAGTATCCCTCTGTGTAAAAAAGTTGCCCCTTGGTTTCCTGTGAAAATATCCCCACTCATCTTAAACCCATGTCCTCTGGCTATCACCACCCCTACTCTGGGCAAAATACTCTGTGTCCACTCAATTTATTTCCCCTATGATTTGGTACACCTATACGATATTATCGCTCATTCTACTGCCCTCCAAGGAATGAAAGCCCTTGCCTGCTCAATGTCTTCTGATAATCTCAGGCCTGAGAGTCCTGACAACCAACTTATAAATCTTCCCTGCACCTTTTCTAGCTTTATGTACATATGTGATTATTATGTGCTGTGAATTATTTGTGCATGTGTGTGCTTTATCGTCCAAAGAAACATTGTTTTGTCTGTTAGTATATGTAGGATCAGAGGTGGAGAGGGTGAGCAAATTTAGGTTTTTAGGAGTCACTATCTTGGAGGATCTTTCCTTGACCCAACACACGAATGGCATCATGAAGAAAGCACATCAGCGCCTCTACAGCCTCAGCAATTTGCAGAGGTTTGATATGACACAAGAAACTCTGGCAAATTTCTTCAGAGGTGTAGTGGAATGTGTGTTGAATGACTGCATCATGGTCTGGCAGGGGAACACCAATACTCTTGAGAATAAAGCCCTCCAAATGGTAGTGGACACAGCACAGGGCATCACAGGCAAAACTGTCCCCACTATTGAGTACATCTACAGTGAACATTACCGTCAGAGAGCAGCAGCAATCATCAAAGACCCTCACCACCCAGCACACACTCTGTTCTCGCTGCTGCCATTAGAAAAGAGGTGTAGGTGTCACAAGACTCATACCACCAGGTTCAAGAACAGCTGCTACCCCTTCACCATCAGACTCCTCAATGACAAACTCAACCAGGGACTCAGTTAAGGACTCTTGTGCTTTTTATTGATTTTCTTTTTATTCTCTCGTATTGCCAGTCTATTTGCTAACAATTCTAATGTTTTATAGTTCTTTTATTTGTTTACATGTTTACACTGTGTACAGTTTATTTTTTGCACTAACAACTAGTTGTAATTCTTCCACGCCTCACAGGAAAAGGAATCTTGGAATTATATGTGATGCCATGTATGTACTCTGACAATAAATATATCTGAAATCTGGGTCAGATGATAAGCTTGAAATTGAACATCTTTCCTTCAGCACGATGGCCAAACCTGAATATAATACTCCAAATGGAGTCTCAACAATGTCTTATACAAGTGCAATATGACTTCCAAACCTCTATATGTCATTTAAATTTTTTGCATTTTAAAAAAATTTAGACATACAGCACAGTAACAGGGCCCTTGCACCCCAATTACACCCCATTGACCTACCCTCCTGGTATGATTTGAAGGGTGGAAGGAATCCGGAGCACCTGGAGGAAACCCATGCAAACACAGAGAGAATATAGAAACTCCTTACAGACTGCGCCAGATTCAAACTTGGATCGCTGGTGCTGTCATAGGTTTGTGCTAACCGTGCCGCCCACCAGGCTTGTTATGTTTTAAAAAGTAATCTGTATGTAGTATGGGGAGGGGCCCAAAATGGCAAAGTACTTCAAACAGCATTATTTGAGCACTCATTCAACGCTGCTTAATCAAATATAGTTATTGGTACTAATGATTAGCAAATTATCTGCAAAGAAAACATGCAAAATTGAAACATTTCTCAAATATAAGTGCTTAAAGAGGGAAAGGATAATGTAATACTCTTAGATATTGATCTTAACTATAGCAGCATAGGAAATACACAGGCTTAAGTTAAATAACAAATAGAACTGGAGATTTTTACTTCTTAATACAGGTCAAGTACCCCCTTTTCCACAAGTGGGCGCCAGTTTGTTACCAACCATCATCACTGCCGGACCTACATGTATTACTCACTGTTTTTTTCACCATCTAGCAGAATTTCTAGTATTTGCTGCATTTATCTTCTTTTGTAAACAGAGATCGTGTTATTTTTGGTGAGTACAAATCATTATTCACATTATTAAACACATTATTCCAAAATCCAAAAAAAATCCAAAATCTGAAACACTTCTGGTCCCGTGCATTTTGGATAAGGGGTACTTGACCTGTATAACAAAATTGAACCTTTGCAGAATTATTTACAATATCATTCCTGGTTTCATCATATGCTGCAAGAACTGTTTTCTGTTCCTCGAATTCAGTTATGATTTAAAAGGGGAAACTATATAATCTTGAAGTAGAGCAGTTAAACAGGAAAAATACAGAACATCTTAAATTAAGTGACATGGATTAAGGAGAGATTTTTCTCCTCAAAAATAATTAATTTTGAATTTCAGAGTTGTCTGCTCAGAATACAAAAACATAACTGGCTTAGCATTAGACGATTTGTGAGCTTTGAAGCAACAAAGCCTGTAAAATACTTAAAATTATGCGACTTACTTTGCTCGAGGTGCATGTGTTAGAATTGGTGCCTCTTTGCCAAGTTTAGCTTTTGTGTTTGACAATGCACTTCTGTCCTGAAACACAAAATACAAATCATAAATGTATGAGCATACAACAACTTAAAACTATTATTTCCTAACGTTTCAGACAAAATAAATTCCATATTTTCTTCATGTAAAATACCAAAACCCTTTCTCAGAGTTTTAGAATCTTCTGCTTCCCACTATTATAGAGTCCAGAGTGGAGCAGCAGTTAGCACGGCACTGTTACAGGACCAGTGACTGGGGTTCAAATCCGGTGCTGTCTGTAAGGAGTATGTATATTCTCCCTGACTCTGCATGGGTTTTCTCCAGGTGCTCCAGTTTCCTTCCACCCTTCAAAACATATGGGGTTGGAGGACAATTGGATGCAATTGGGCAGCATGGGGCCATGAGCTGAAAGGGCCTGTTACCTTGCTGTATGTCTAAATATAAATTTACAGTTTTAAGTAACAAGAAAAGCATAACACAGGTTAAAAACGACAGGGAAGCATTCAAAAACACAGAACAAGGGGTGTTTTATTTTGGATTGATGCTTAAATAAGAACAAGGATCCTCCTGAATTATCAGGCCAAAATCACCTAGCACCGGAAAAAAGACCCTTTCACCCAGTCATCCACATCAATCAAGTGGTTTCCCTAAACTATCTCATTTGCCTCATATCCCTCTAAAGCTCAGCTAATCACCACCTTTTGGAGGAAGTCAGCAGGCTGACCATCTCATATTCACCACAGACATCCAATCTCTGCACAACTCCATCCCCCATCAGGAAGGTTTCAATGCCTGGAACAATGATTCAATCAGTCTCCCTCCACCAACACTCTTATCCCCCATCAGAAATTGCTCTCACTCTGAATAACTTCTCTTTCAGTGTCTCTCATTTTCTTCGCATGACCCTCTGAATTCCTCCTGTGGGTGGGGGGGGGGGGGGGGGGGGGGGAAACACCAACGTGCTGGAGGAACTCATCTGGACTCGCAGGAGGCAAAGGTATACTTCAGGCCTGAGTCCTTCTTCAAGGTATGAGCAAAATGCAAGCAGGCACCTGAATAAAATGGCGGGGAAGAAAGAAGGGAGAGTGGTGGGAGAGGTGGGGGGAGGGGTGTGCAGGCCAGCAGACAAACTGTGAGAACGGGACAGGGATAGACGGACAGGAGAGGAAAGATGAGAATTGATCAGTGGAGGAGGTGCTGAGTTCCTCCAGTGGACTGTATTTAGCTTCAGACTCCAGCATCCTCACTCTCCTGTGTGTCTCGCTCCAAACCTTCCTGATCCACCTCCCTGTCCAAATGTCTTTTAAATGTTTTAATGGTACCCATCTCTACCACTTACTCTAACAGCTCGATCTGCATACCCACCACACTGTTTGTTGCATCTTCCAGTCAACGTAGCATCCTTTTGATTTTTTTTCTGCACCCTGTCCAGCTGCAGGACATCCTTCCTACAGCTAGCGACTTTCTTATGGACAACTGACAGCATGGATTAGTGCCGAAAGCCACACAGGGAAAAATAAATAAATTATATCACAAGGTACCACTACTTTTTGACAGTGCAACATGAACCACCTGGGAACTCCCAATGCTGTTTATCTTTATACACTATTCTAATGCATTCACTCAATACCAAAGATATGATGAGAGAAAATAAAACTTGGCAAGATGCAGTAGTACCAAAATTAAACTACAGAAGTATACCATCCTGCATGATAACAAGTGAAATAGGAGGGGTTGGGGTGTGAGCAAGTACATCAGCTCCAGTTTTGATGATGTTTGAGAGGACATAATTAAACCAGCAGAGGCCTTGTGAAACCAGCTCCAGCTTTCTCAAGAAGCTGGATGCTGTCACATTCACAGAACTATACTTGCCGTGTGCCCAGAAAATGAGGCTGTAATTGCTAAATACATATGCAAGCCTGATCCAAGAACAAAAATTTAGTTTTTGAAAAAAAAGCTCAAGAATGCTCTTGTATCCATAAAGTTCCCATCATACAGAAATACATTTAAATTGCTATGCAACTGTACAGAGCAAATTCACTGTTATAATGGAGAAAATACAGCATAATTTATGCATAGCGCAATCCCACAAATAGCAATTGAATGATTACCAGAAAATTGAGATGGTTGTAGAGTAAATATTGGCCAAGAACCATTTTCGGTAGATGGGAATGTTAGTGTGGTGCACCATCTGGAGACATCGATGCTGCTGCTTGACCATTGTTGAAGCTAGCAGCCACGTCTGGGAGTAAAGTATGGTTAAGGTGGGTAGCAAATGCAATGCAAGGAAGGCAAGTACTGGATAAGAAACTGCTCAAGGAACTCACCACCCATTAGATCGCACACAGACACTTTTGATCTGAGGGCGCCCTATAACATGCATACATCTGAACAGTAAAAACTAATTCCATCTGCAAGACTCCAAAGAAGATGAAGTGTGGCTGTAGATGCGCACTACCAAATGCACCCTGTCCAATTATTGAAGTAGCAAGATTAGATCCAAGCACGATTATCCGTAATTGATATTCAAATAAACATAGGTAATAAAAAAAATCCATAACATACATGCAATACTATACCCTTGAGTGAGAAACTACAACATCTTGGCCAGGCAGACAGGAATGTTTTCTTTCAGAGGTGATGTCAAACCAAGGGGACTGTCTAATCTCCAAAGTTGGGTCAGAAGATCTGACAGCACTCATTCAAACAGTGATCTTGCCAACATCCATTCCTTAATTAGCATGACTGCACTTCTTTTCCTGATCATTGGAGCTTGTGAGGTGCAAATTGTCCATCACATTCCTGGGGAAGTATTTTGTTGGTGGTGATATTGAGTGTATAAATCAGTCCTTTTATCACCTCTCTTCACTCTTTGCGCTGATTACAAAGGGAGTTCTAAAATTTTTGATGTAGATCATTTATGGTTAACAAGATACAAGACAGCTTCTTTTAAACTTAAAGCATGAACTTAACAAATATTCCATCCAACCTGTCAATGGAGACACTGGTGGTTGATAACAAAAAAGTCACCGGGATTAGCGGTGTCATGAATATATGGATTTGGCAAAAGGCTCATTTGATATAGTTAAAGCAGGCGAGTTGAAGGAATGTGAGAGATTTCACTATTAATTAATTTGAACATTGGAAATGCTGTATCTTCAAAATAAAAACACATGCCAAGTTTGAATTGATTGAAGGCAGTTGCTTTAGTCACAAGCACATTAACAAAAGCTGTAGTACTTTCTGAACAGGGAGTATGCACGCACACACGCACGCACACCTGGCTGACTCAATAGTAAACAATGATTCCACATATTTATACAATTGTTGATTTTGCAGCAGACAACTTTACAGTAGGCAACAAAGCTCTGCTGCATAATAACAGATCAATCACTCCAATCTGTCTGATACCAATATTAAAGAAACAAGATCTGCATATTTATCACATCTACAACAATTTAAGAAAAAAACCATAAAATTGACAAGCAACACCAAAGACCAATCAACTTTATTTCCCAACCAAAATAAAAACAGGAAGCGCTATAAATACACAGCAAATCAGCCAGGATTTTGTGGAGAGAAATTGGAGTTAATGGAGGAGAATGATCCTTTATTATCGCTCACTCTATTTCTCTCCTCCCACAATACATCTTGACCTACTGAATGAGTCCACCGTGGTCACCAACAGTTGCACTTTATTTTGCATTTAATTTTCCTTCAGAATATTTGGTTCCATCCATCAGATGTACCAATCACAGTGCAATACTTTATTCAGAGAATAATCTACACAAAAAAAGATTGAAAACAGGCCCAAAACTAGGAATTAAAAGTGCAGATAATTCATGACATGTTTGCTTGAGATTTGGGGAGTTGAATCCTCATGGCGCAGTTTTACAGGGTTGATGTGTGGTGACTTGCTCTTCTTCTCCTAGTGGTGACTGCACAAGCTAAAAATACACAAGACAGCGAATGCAGGGATATTCAACTCCACAAAGTACCACATTAGGAAGGTAAATGAACAATGCTCTTGATGAGCTAGTTCTTAGAGGATAGAGTGTATAAAAGTATGAGTTTATTGTCGTGCACGTAAGTGCAATGTACCGATACAATGAAATTCTTACTTGCTGAAGCCATGAGGTACATCAACAATGATGAGATAAGTTCTCCCTGAAGATAGCAGTATGAAGAGATGATGACCAGGCTAATGGAGATCTGCTATGAGTACCTGGAACACATTGACAGCAATGCAGCAGATAGAGCAGCTCCAGGAACGGAAGACTGAACCTGACCTCAGGTGCTGAATGTGACTTTCTCCCTATGACTGTGTGGCTTCTGCTGAGTCTTCAAAGAAATGTTGTGAGGTTAATTGTTCTGTTAATTTAACAATAAGTGCAAGGGGGAAAGAATCAAAAGAGGAGTTGATGAGTATGTGTGCATGTGAGAGAGAACAAGTTTGAAGAGCTAAACAGAAAATAAAATAGAAAAAGGGGACTGATTGCTAACTCTGCTGGGAGCTGGCATAGACACAACAGGCCAGAGAGTCCCCTGCTATGTCATGGTATATTAACTTTCTAATAACTCATGAAACAATGTCATCTACTCTTCTGTAAGGGAACAAGAATACAAAATGATATCTGCAAAAGCATGACAGCTGATGAGAATGAAAGTCGTTATGTTATCTTGCCTAACAAATGCAGCTGACAAAAATGCTCAATCTCTTCTACTATAGAATGGCAAAATGAAGGTATACAATCCTTTAACCAGAACCTTTGGGGGACAGAGTGTTCCAAATTTCGGATTTTTCCAGATTTCGGAAAGCCAGATTTAAGCCCACCCGCTTCTAGTCGTGCTGCCAGTTTTCCCCCTTGCCCACCCGACTCGCGCTGCCGGTCTCCCCCCACCTCGCCCGCCCGACTCGCACTGCCGGTCTCTCCCCCTTGCCTGCTCGACTCGCGCTGCCGGTCTCTCGCCCGCTCAACTCGCGCTGCCGGTCTCTCGCCTGCCTGACTCGCGCTGCCGGTCTCTCCCCCTTACCCACCCGACTTGCGCTGCCTTCTCTCTCCCCACTTGTCGGATTTTGGAGCTTTCCGGATTTTAGATGTCCGGATAAAGGATGGTGTACCTGTATTATCATAAAAAAAATATTCCCTAACACTATGTTAGAGAAAAGCCTTTAAGAAAACTATTCACTGGAAGGTGGGAGAGGCAATGTGCATACAACATTCTCGTTTGGAGACTCTTATCATCCCATTCTAATTTTAATGCAAAAACAATGCTATGGAAACTCAGCTGGTTCAGCAGCATCTGTGGGGATAAAATTAACTATGGACATTTTGGGCTCAGACCCCTACATAAGGAGTACTTCTTCCACTCCCCTCACCTGCACCAAAAGATCCCAATTAGTTCCTACAGCAGTTTGTCTATTTTTGCTTCAGATTCCAGTATCTTCAGGTTTCGTGTGACTGATGTTGATACACCTGATTTTGTGAAATAGCATTAGATTGGAACTTTCAGCAACTTCCTGAGTTGTAAGTCTGACTCGAAGATGGAAGGGATTGCAAACTCCAAGGAACGTAAGAGAATCATAGTTGGATCACAGAACCATTAGCATTACAGGTTCCTGCAACATAGTGGCCGGTGGCTTTGTTTCTGCTGAGATGGGAAAGAATAATTTACACACACACCAAAAAAGTCCTCTTTTAATAAATAGTACTCCTGAAGTGAACATTTCCTTTGTGTAAGACACTGGCCTGGAAGCCTGATCAGTAAGATTGGCACCGTTCAACCAGCATTCAACATGCAGATGATTTAGCATCAGAAGGAGGCCAGGTTTTTTCCTCATCATTACCTAGACCTGCTTTCTTTGAAGTGCTCTTCCTTTGACAACTGCAGCTTCACTTAACATCTCTCACTATAATGTAGTAGTCAAAATCCACACAGGTTTATCATGAAATGGATAAGTATATCCTGTATTTACAATCTGAACACTGAGTGAACAGCTGACCAACTTCAATGGCAACACAGGTAATGTTAACAGTCGAAGTGAAAAAAATCAAGCTTATATCAACATATTGAGCAGGAAAGGGTGCAGAAATATTCACAAGGATGTTGCCACGACTGGAGCGTTTGAATTATAAGGACAAGCAGGATAGACGAGGACTTGATTGTAGGAATTGAAGGGAGACCTTCCAGAGATTAATAAAATCATTAGTGGTATCAGAAAGTTAAATAATAATCATCTTTTTCCCAGGATAGCGCAGTCTAAAACTAGAAGGCATAGATTTAAGGTGGGGGGGGGGGGGGGGTGGGAAGGGGAAGAGATTTTCAAAGAACCTGAGGTTTGTAGGCATGTGGAATGACCAAAGGAAGTGGTATTGATGGGTACAATTACAACATTTAAAATACATTCAGAAAGATAATGGCAAGCAAAAATTCAAAAGAATATGGTCCAAATTCAGGCAAATGGGATTGGTGTAGGTGGACAACTTGGTTGCAGAAAAAGGTAAGTATAAAGGGCCTGTTTCTGAGTGGTAGAGCTCTATGATTCTCTAACATATAACAGAACAGCACAGCGTGGGCCCTTTGGCCTATTATTATGTGCCAACATATAAACCAGGACAAAGTCAACCTAACCCTTCCCTTACAGCTCCATTTTTCTTATATCCATGTGCCCACCCAACAATCTTTTGAATGTTCTCATTGTACCAGCCTCCACTACCCCAACACCTCCCTCCCTACCTGCAAATCATTTTAGACTCTCACCACTCTGCATAACAAACATATTTCTGATGTCTCTCCTCAACTTTCCTCCATTTACATGAAAATGACCTCCCCTGTATTGGCCATTGTAGCTCTGAGTTAGAAGGTGCGGCCTAAACACGACAATAAAGAGCATCTGGAATGTTTAACCTCATGAGAGAATGCAAGTAGGAGTCACCTGCGAGTATCTGCGAGATGGGCAGGAAGAAACGGGATGACTCCTGCAGAGGGGTAGCAGCTGGAGGCAGCTTTAATTGTTACCCTGTCCTCTGCAGCAACAGGTGGTAAGCCATCAGATTTCTTCCAGTTCAAAAGATTCCATGCTTCTGGTAAAATCGGAAAGCATAGTGGTTGTAAAAGGAATCTATTACCACCTTTTTTCATATGTTAACCTTCCCTTCCTTTATTCCAGAAAACCCAGGCTTTAACTAATTGTGCATCAGATTTCTCAACTAGTGGAAACAAGTTCATTTTAAGCACCCCTTCCCTTTACTTTTATAATGTTGAAAGCATCAGTCAAATCAGAACAAGGGTGTGATACTTTAAACCAGCTATCCACAGCCATGGTTATCATCACATTCAAGTTATTTTAACCACTCAAAGGTCAATTTTAAGTACTGCAAAGTGAATGCAAGCACAACATTTCATTTACCAAAGACAGGATGACATGCAGATGAATTGATCTTGGCCAGCACACTGTACCTATCAGATCAATAGGTGAATACCCACAGTTCAACATACCGCAACAATCACCATTTCTGGAATTTATTGTAAATTTTACGCTGTTAGAAATTGGAGGGTAAACTGGCGGCAGCAGTTAATCTATTTTCTCGAAATTAACACTGCAAGGTCAGTTAAGCCTTAATCAAAGTCACCAAAAATTCAGGCTATAAAATCATCGGCAGGGGCTCTTCATTACATCTTGAACACAATCTGATTGCAGGTTACCAAACTTAGAATTTAAAAAGAATAGCACACAGAAGAGTTAAATAGGAACAGATGCTGTGATTGTAGTGCAATACACAAAAATTCCTGAGAAGCTCAGCAGGTCACGGAGTGTCCAAAGGAGGCGAAGGGATATAACCTGCTCAAGCAAATTGCACTGCCTATGTTGCTAATTCAAGGGATAGGATGAATTACGAAGAAGCATGTGCAATAGATAAACAGAGTTCATTCCTTGTTTGGGCTGCACGTAAAGGTCCCTTGTGCTGTGAACTTTTCCAATTAGTGCAGATATCACATGCAACGGACATCTGAGGCATTATGTTCTCTACTTACAAAACATTTCTTCCTTTCATGAACAATCCTTATTGTCAGTAATAAAGAATGATCAAAGACCTCTATCATCCATCAAGTGGGATCTTTGACCAACTACCATCAGGAAGGAAGTACAGGAGGTCAAAATCGGGACTGCCAGGCGGGAAAATAGCTTCTTCCCGTAGGCTGTTAGATTGATGAATGGCATCCTGTAACCTTGTGTCTCTTATAAATGAATTATACCAAAATATTTATACATATTAATTTATATTATATTTTATGTCTATTTTTAAACATGATGTGTATTTTCTGTGTACGTATGTGCAGAGAGGCACTGTTTTGCCTGGTCGTAAATATAGAATCAGATGATGATAAACTTCAACTTGATGTAACAACTAAAATCCCAGGTGGACTAGGGTGTGTTAAAAGACCATCATCAATCACATAATTGGCTGCTTTTGTAAAATACACAGTTTTTATCTTGCAGTTACTGGGCAAAGTGGTTGAGTCAAAAAAAGTGGAGTTGTGGGAGGATCAATCTCTTCTGATTGCTGATTGGTCTGGTGATGGATGTTGAAGGATCCTTTGAATGTAGAGACTGGCAGAAGAAAAGCTGGGGACAATGGAATTCCATCCTTGTTTTGGCTGAAACCAGATGTGTGGAAAATATAAACAGATCTGAGAACTCAGTCAGCCATGGCACATCACAGGCCTTGAGAAGTCAATTTTGGGCATCTGCTTTCTTTCCTCTCTCCCTCTGAATGTGGTTGAAGCTCCATTTCAATTTATTGTTTCTTTTTTTCCATTTCCGGCTACACTGCAGACGCTGTGAATGTAGTAAAAGCACACCAAAATGTTGGAGGAACTCAGCTGGTCTTTTCAGCATCCATAAAAAGCAAAGCTATATATTGCTGATGTTTCAGGTTTGAGCCCTTTTTCAAGGGATGAGCAGGAGCCAAAAGCAGTTTCTGGCTCTTCCTGCTTATTCCTTGAAGAAGGCTTCAGGTCCAAAATGTCTGCAATACATCTTTGCTTTTTTATGGACGTTGAAAAGACCGGCTGAGTTCCTCCAGCATTTTGGTGTGCTTTTACAAAGTGAATACAACCTTGATATACAGAGTTGGCATCAGAAGAAATCTAATTGGGGGTCATTAGGATAATTGCAAAGGGGAGGAGCACAAACTGCCATTCGAGACTTCACTGAGAAGGGGTGGGGAGGCAGGGAGACAGAGTGGGTGCCATACTGGCCATGGATCTCCTCTGTCCACTGCGCCATCACACTTCCCCCCGCTCCACCACCGATGTTTCAGACAAATGTGCGTGGAGACAAAACCACGTGATTTTTTTTGGTTACACCCCCTCTGTTGGCATCACCTGGTGCGGTCCACAAACCCCTAGTGAAGATAGTGCTGGATGTCTTCACTAGTTTCTGCACTTGGACCTGTAGCTTAAAGACCTACAACTTCAGGTTCAAACCGTACTCCTGCATTCGAGTATTGTAGCTGGTGTCCATGGGAATAAAGCTATTTTTTAAAGCGACCATTTTGTGCATCAGATGTATGTCATCTTCTCCATTTTATAAATAAGATGAACCTCAGTGAAACACAAACTACAGATGCTGATATAGACATTTGTGCAGGAGTAGGCCATTCAGCCCTTTGAGCCAGCTCTGCCATTCTCTGTGATCATGGCTGAACATCCACAATCAGTACCCTGTTCCTGCCTTCTCCCCATATACCTTGACCCCACTATCTTAAGACTTCTATCTAACTCTTTCTTGAAAGCATCCAGAGAATTGGCCTCCACTGCCTTCTGAAGCAGAGCATTCCACAAATCCACAACTCTCTGGATGTAAAAGTTTTTCCTCAACTCTGTTATAAATGGCCTACCCTCATTCTTAAACTGTGGCCCCTGGATCAGGACCCTCCCAAAATCGGCAACATGTTTCTTGTGTCTAGCATGTCCAATCCCTTAATCATCTTTTATGTTTCAATTAGATCCACTCTCATCCTTCTAAACTCCAGTGTATTCAAGCCCAGTTGCTCCAATCTTTCAACATATGACAGTCCCGTCATCCTGTGAATTAATCTCATGAACCTATGCCGCACTCTCTCTATAGCAAGAATGTGATACCATGTTGCCTGACCCACTGAGCACCTCCAGCATTGTTTTTTTAGCCAAACATAAACTTTAATCACAATAAATTAAATAAAAAAGCAAAACCATTCAAAGTTCTGTATCCCTACATTTCCATCATTGTACATTGTTGCATTCATTTCTATTTACACCATCACCACCATCATATCCGTACTCCCCCTTCTGTTGTTTGAGGGGCTTTCCCTTGGTCTCAGCTCTCAGTTGTGGGTCCAACCAGCCGGAAACTCTCCCTTTCTAACCACACACAAGTCAATAACCAACACACCAACCCAGTTCAAATTTGAAAACATGCACAAAGTCTCTCTCTTTCACACACACACACTGCACTGTGTGCATCATGAGAACATCATTTGAAATAGACATTATATTCCACTCTTACTGAATAAATGCCGACAGATCCAAGATCATTGAACCTTTTGAATAATAATCATGAAAGCCAAGGCTAGCATCATAAAATGAATTAAACGCATGACTTTAAGTTTAGAAGAGTTGCAGGGAGCAAGTGTTGGTGCTGCATCTCCTAAGAATGGTGTCCTTCCACTCAGTTGTGCATTTTCGGGTTAGGTCACTCTCAAATGCCAGCTGAACCAACTGGTCTTTCTGGAGCATTGGGCGGCTGTGGTCTAAAAATACATTTCTCAGAGTGGAGAATGAATTCTCACACATTGCTGTGGAGGCGATAAATGTTAAGGCACGTTTGAAAGGAGTTAGTACACTGGGCATTCTGATCAGATGTGTGTGGCATTTTAAGAGGATGTGCTGTATAGTCCAATCTCCCCCCCCCCCCCCCCCACCCCACCCCACCCGATTGGCTGTGATTGTTTTTGTGAGCTGAGAAACTGTTTAACAACTTCGTTCTCTGTCTCAATTATAGGCGCTCACGTCAGGTCCATAATATGCTTCCCAGCCTTAACATCAAGAAATGTATCACTTTCTGGATTCAGTGCAACCAGTACACAAGCCATCTGTGAGTTGCACTCGCTGAATCTGTGATCTCTCTCTCCAAGCACTGATTATAGTACAGATATAGATAGCACTGATATAGTACAGGTAGTCTCCGAAGTTCTGTCTTTTCATCATCATCCCTGTGTGATGTAGTTCCCATAATGATATAATCACCCATAATTGTGTTCATTTTGCAACTCCACTTGATGATCGTGGGTCTCCGTGATGCACTGGCAACTGTGGCTATGTCCCCCACCTTATTAAACTCCTTGTCACAACAGAGTTTCTGTGCACAAATTGTTGCACTAGGCATGATATTTAAACCTGTCTGTAAGTCAGTGTTCTCTTTCTATAGAAGCTTGTTTGGTGGGTCCAACAGGGCAAGAACTGTATGAACTAATTTGGCAATGAATGAGGAACTGGGCTCGGTCATCTTGTGCAGCAGGCCCACAGCCTCCATTCCTATCTCTGCATCATAGACCAGCACAGAGTCAATCCCACTAGTCAAAAGAGATGTTATGTCATTGAATGATTTTAGGATGACTGACATAGTGGCAATATGTCCCATCCATCTCTGTTCCAAAAGGCATTTAAGATCCACACCCTTATAGTGCACAGCAATTATGCGCTTAGTGTCGAATTTGTAGAGGGCATCGCACACATGAAGGAAGTCCACTACAGCTAACTCTGCTGACATTGCATGTACTATCACGAAATGTAGATGGTGGTTAAGACAGTGTACGTAAGGTATCTCATGACCTAGTTTCTCTTGCAGTAGCTTCTGGACACCACTATGCTTCCTAGCCATCAGAACAACCCCATCAAATACCTGGCTTAGAATCTTTGATATGTTCCAGTCCAACTTCGTTTAGGTCTGCCAAAATGGTGTCTGCTAATGTCTATGCATCACCTTTACCAGCTGTTGCCATGGCTCTATGACTTCATATGACTCATTTACAAATTGAATTAAAATCAATATATTTTCACACTGGTGGGGTCATGGGTTCCATCTACTTTCAAAGTGTAATAGGAATCACCTATTTCCTCCACTATAGCCTCTGTCACCACACTGCTGAGTGTATTTATGAGTTCATTTTGCATGTCGTGATAGGTGTACGTGGCGTTGCGAGGGATCATTTTCACAACCTCAGACAATTCAGGGTCCTTTTTAAGCGTATAGTCCAGTAAGGAGAGGAAAAGTCCACTCCGACATGTTATCAGAAGCCTCTATCTTCCCTCGCAAAGGCAACAGGTTTTCTGCCAAAAATCTGAGAAAATCGATGAGAGAGGAAACGTAATACCTGTTCTCTCCTCGTTGTTCTACATTGACAAGTGTCGAAATCTCCTTTCCAGTAGTGACACGCATCTCCCGCTCCTTCTACCGTGTACAGCAAGAGATATGCTCCTTTGAAGATCCATGTTTATGAATCTCTGATCACTCTCCAAAGCATTTTTCCAATTATGAAAGTCGACGGCAACAAAGGCATCTAGTGTCCGAGCCCTCCAACTGGTGCTAGACAGCTGACAGCAAAAACAAAATGCTGCATCGGCCTTGATACTCTATTCAAGCCAGTCTTGTTTGTTGTACCAAGCAGAGACAAATGAACGCTTCCTACCACTGAAAATGCTGGCAAGGTACTATTGTAAGAAAATTTAGATGCGTTGGGTCATCTATTGCAATGGATTGTCTTCCACAGCGAGCACATACATTAGCAGGTGCATCATGGCTGCTCACAGAAGGAGGCTCTTGCAAGTGCATTTGCTCCCTCTTCTGTTGGTGGAGCTGTAGGAGACCTTGAAGAAGCAGTTAAGTCTAGCCATTTTCTTATATCCATTTCTTTTGTGCATGTGTCTTTAAGAATCAATTCACAACAGAGGAACAGTAAACACACTTTATTTAGGTTTAAACATGGCACACATTCTGCTCGCAATCGCCACACAGATTCTGTTATGATGCCAAGTGCATATGTAATTTTATTTTCTTATTTTTGTTTTTATTTCATTTAGTGAAAGGGTTACTTTTAATATGATAAATATAAATTAATAATATACAAAGTTTTGTGCCAAAGACTTCACCTGCAGGTAGGGGGTAAAATAACTCATTTGGGGGGGGACATAGCCTATGGACATGCCCCTCCCCCTCCCCAAGATGCTGGCCAGGCCTTGATGACACTTATCATCGAGATTTTCCATCTCTTTGTTTCTCACCTCATCTTTAATGGTCACTGATCTAAAATGTTGACTCTGATTCCCACTCCCCCCCACCCCCCACCCCCCCCCCCCCCCCCCCACCGGATGCTCCCTGATCTCTTTCAGCCCTTCCTGCTTTGTTTTGGATAGCTAGAATCTGTCTCTTCTTTCTCCAACTGGAATGGCAAAGCCTCCATAACGCCAAATCATTTCAAGGGATGTTACAAAGCATAAATACCCATGAAAGTAAAAATCCGATGATTCGCAATCCAAATACTTTGAAATTCTGATGTTTCGGTGTCCAGTTCCCATGCTCCCTTGTCCCTTGCTTTTCAAGATCATGGGAAAAAAAATGTAATTTTACTGTGTAATATTTAGTTTAATACAATTCAATTTAATTTGCAGATGTAGCACAGTAACGGACCCTTCTGAACCCACAAGCCTGCACCACCCAAAATAGACCCATGTGACCCATTAACCTACTAACCCCATACACATTTGGCATGTGGGAGGAAATCAGAACACCCAGAGGAAACCCAGGCAGACACGAGGGGATCAGACAAGCTTCTTATTCACAAAGACAGATTTGAACCTGGGCTGCTGGTGCTGTAATAGTGTTGTGCTCACCATAACGCTAACAGTGCAATTAGTTTAGAAAACTAAAAATAAGTTGAATGGTATCTGTTAGTTCTAAAGCTCTTATAGTTCACCACCAGAATTCCTGACCATGAAGGATTAACAGTTTTACTGTACTTCGAATAAAAGCTAGCATCTTTGTAATAGAAAAGGAGAACCAAGGACACATTCTTTACCTTCGCCTGTGTGGTGGCTGGACTATGAAATCAAATAGGGCATTAAAATTTACACATTTAGAGGTTGGGGAAAAAACATTGGCACACACCAGGAATATATAAAAAAGACAATTTTTCATTATTCTGTTGTAACTACAGATCATTTAAAATTCGAAATCCCTTCTCCATCGCCACACATGACTCTACACAATTCACGGACTAGAAATAGCCAAATTCAGGTTGTTTCAATGCTCAAACATGCATGAAAACCAAATGACAATTCACACAGTGGTTCTCAACCTTTTTCTTTCCGCTCACATACCACTTTAATTAATCCCTATGCCATCGGTGCTCTGTGATTAGTAAGGGATTGCTTAAGGTAGTATGTGGGTGGGAAGGGAAGGTTGAGAATCACTGCTCTGGACCCAATTGTTTCTGAAATATTTTGCTTGAGAAAAATTGTCATTGACCCATTTCCTTTGGAATTATGAAACCGTGCACAGAACGAAATAATTAGGTATGATTAAAACAGTGGAAAGAAAAGGGTTGAAATACACTGCTGTAGATCCTTTATGACCTGCTGGGGAAATGCTTGCCCTAGAGAATTGTGAATCTGTGAAATCTTCTGCCCAATGAAAGAGGCTGCCTCATTAAATGCATTTAATTAGATTTTTGATTAATAGAAGAATTAAGAGTTATGGGGAACAGCTGGGAAAGTGAAGATAATTCCAGAGCCAGATCTTATTGATTGACAGACTAGATTCAATGGACCAGATGGCCTACTCCTGCTCCCCTTTCTTGTGATTCTATGTGCCAGGTTAGCTGGAAACTGCCCTGATTTATCATCTGAGGGAGGGCAGGAAGTGATGAGGAGCAAAAAGTATTATTATGCCCCTGGACTTTATGGCACTACAATCAGTACTGAAGGCTCCAAAGGAGATTCCCTCCTACTCTCCACCATCATGCTGACAGCTTTTGTTGGTGGGTGTGTTAGAACTTGGTCAGTAATGCTGCCATCCCTCCATTCCAGCACTTTTGCTGGCACTGTCTAGGATGTTGCCCAAGAGGTGTGATCCTATGAGAATATTTGAGTCAGGCTCTGGCTACATGAGTCTTGAGACCAGCCCTCTATTTTCAGCATATTATTGCAGATGCTACAAGGCTGAGTCAGATAGGTGTGATTTTGTTTCAGTTAAATCTGGGATTTAGGGCAATTCTGGGATCTCCAGTAATAATAGAAAGCCATTTACTGAAATGGGCAGTGCTACAAAGCATTGTAAATCCATCAGACAAGTTGCATATGACAGCTTCAGTAGAAGCACAAGATTTTGGAGCACTGCAGGTAGGAATGCATTACTGCAGCTCCAACAGCACTGACATTTTCTTTTTCAACTTGTGCGTGTTGAGCGAAAGCCTAGGGCTAGAAAAGCCTGGTGGCATCATCAGGCCAGTCAGTGAGCCAAACTGTCCAGTGCATTTGGAAAAACATTGTTTTGCAATATTTAACACTATGGGAAGAGATGCATGAGAAGCTGTCCAAAGTTCGGTCAAATGGGTTTCAAGGAAAGTTGAGGGAGAGTGGAGCAATGAAGGGAGGGAATGTCAGGAGCTTGGAGTCTCAAGCAACCCCAGCCATGATCATCATAATGGCAGAAAGGATATGAGGATCCTCCAGAGGCCAGGATCAGCATAGTGGATTTCTGAAGTTTGTGTGGCCGGGGCGGGAAGTTAGAAAGAGAGCAAGGGGGAAGACTTTGTCATCTGCTTAAAGTTAAATGACCATCAGTTCATGATTCACAATTATCATGGTCATAACTCTTGTTTCTCCTTCTGCAATGCTGCCTGGCCTGTTGAAGGGCTGGGACCATGTAACATACTGGGATACAGAACTGTGGGCACGGGTCTTTCATCGCTTCACACTGGGATATAGTGCAATGGGCTGATTGGGTGTGGGGGGGGAGGGGTGAAGAATTTAGCATTATTGGTCACAGGTTTCCTTCTGGCATTATCCCCAATCTTAATTGAACTGTAACAGGCACAAGGGTTCCAAGATATTTTGAAACGATATCTCCGCCACAGCTTCTTGTAGGACACTTGTGCATGAACTTGACTGACAATGTTCATTAAGGTGGACAGGAAGGGAAGAGGTCCAGCTTTCCGACTGATTAAAGATGGAAATGATTGCTCGTGGAAAATGTGAAAGAAAGATTTAAAGGGAAAAAAAAGTGATTGATTTATTTTTCGGAAAAGATCGAGGTGCCCCGAGAAGTGGTCTGCATTGTAAATCCATCAGACAAGTTGCATATGACAGCTTCAGTAGAAGCACAAGATTTTGGAGCACTGCAGGTAGGAATGCATTACTGCAGCTCCAACAGCACTGACATTTTCTTTTTCAACTTGTGCGTGTTGAGCGAAAGCCTAGGGCTAGAAAAGCCTGGTGGCATCATCAGGCCAGTCAGTGAGCCAAACTGTCCACTGAATGTTATTTAGGGCAGCATGGTTGGTGTAGTGGTTAGCACAACACTATTGCAGTGCCAGTGACATGGTTTTGAATCCAGCACCGTCTGTAAGAAGTTTCGACTTTCTTCCCTGTCTGTGTGAGTTTCCTCCAAGTGCTCCCGTTTCGCAGACATTCCAAAAATGGATGGACTTTGAAGATAAATTTGTGTATTTGGGCAGCTCATGATTGCAGGCAGAAAGGGCCTGTTACCATGCTGTTAGTTGAAATTTTAAAAACATAATTTAATTTTGAAAATTATTTTGCCTTGCAAAAAGGAGACAGTGCATTTACACAAGCTGTAAATTGTCTAAGCCAGGCCAGATCAAAGGAGAGTTTAGAGTTTTAGGCAGTATGCCTTGTCAGGATTTAGCTACAAATGTGTCACATCTGGTGCAAACGTAGCCTGGACGGCTTAGGAAATTGTCTATTTAACCCCATCCCAGTATTTAGTGTTGCTATGTGATATAGAACATAGAACATTACAGAACAGAAACAGTCCTTTCAGCCCTTTTTGTCAGTGGTGAACTATTTTTCTGCCCCCATTTATCTGCACCCAAACCTCAATACCCATCCCATCCATGTACCTGTCAAAATTCTTCAAAAATATTAAAATTGAGCCTGCATTCACCACTTCAGCTTGTTCTACATTCCCAGACTCTCTGTGTGAAGAAATTTCCCCTCACGTTCCCCTAAACATTTCCCCTTTCACTCTAAACCCATGTTTGTATCTCACCTGTCCTCAATTGAAAAAAGCCTACCTACATTTACTCTGTCTATTCCCCTCATAATTTTAAATACCTCTATCAAATATCCCCTCATTCTTCTAAGCTCTAGGGAATGAAATCCTAACCTGTTTAACCTTTCCCTGCAACTCAGTTCCTAAAGTGCGGACAAGGTCCCAGCAAATTTTCTCTGAATTCCCTTAATCCAACCGATATCTTGGGTGACCAAAACTGCACTCAATACTTCAGATATGGCCTCACCAATGTCTTATACAACTTTACCATAACACCCTAAATTCTATTTTCAATATTTTGATTTTTGAAGTTCAATATGGCAAAAGCTTTCTTTTCAACCCTATTTACCTGTGACACCACTTTCAGGGAATTATGTATCTGTATTCCCAGATCCCTCTGTTCTACCGCACTCCTCAGTGCCCTACCATTTACCATGTATGTCCTTTCTTGGTTTGTCCTTCCAAAATGCAACACCTCACACTTGTCTGTATTAAATTCCATCTGCCATTTTTTTAGCCCATTTTTCCAGCTGGTCCAGATCCCTCTGCAAGCTTTGAAAACCTTCCTCACTATCCATAACACCTCCAACCTTAGTGCCATCTACAAAGTTGCTGATTCAATTTACCACATTATCATGGAGATCATTGACATGGATGATAAACATCAATAGTCCCCACACCGATCCCTGAGGCACACCTCTAGTCACAGGCCTCTAGTCTGAGAAACAGTCATCCACCATCACTCTCTGGCTTTTCCCGTATAGCCAATGTCAAATCCAGTTTATGACCTCACCATGAATACTGAGCTTATGAACCTTCCTGACTATCCTCCCATGTGGGACCTTGTCAAGGGCCTCACTAAAGTCCATGTGGACAACATCCAAACACTTTCCTTCATCAACTTTCCTTGTAACCTCCTCAAAAATCTCTATCAGATTAGTTAAACAATACTTACTACACAGAGAGCCATGTTGAGTATCCTTCGTCAGTCCCTGGCTATTCAAATACTTGTATATCTGATCTCTTAGAACACCTTCCAATAATTTATCTGCTACTGACGTCAGGTTCACAGGCCTACAATTTCCATGGTTATTTTAGGAGCCCTTTTTCAACAACAGAACAACATGAGCTACCCTCCAATCCTCTAGCACTTCAATCTTGGCTAAGGATATTTTAATTATTTCTGCCATGGCCCCTGCAAATTCTATACTAGCCTCCCTCAAGGTCTGATGAAATGTCTTGTCAGTCCCTGGGGATTTATCCACCCTTGATGAAGGGCTCAAGCTCAAAAAGTCAGTTCTGTATTTTTACTGTTGCTATAGAAAGAACAATGCTTTACCTGCTGCATTTCTTATTCATTGTATGCTTTTATTTATCTACTCTTATTTGCTTTAAGACAGCAAACACCTCCTCCTCTTTAATCTGTATCAGTTCCATTACCTCACTGCTTGTTTTCCTTACTTCCCTTGACTCTATGCCAGTTTCATGAGTAAATATTGATGCAAAGAAAAAACCTTATAAGATCTCCCCCATCTCTTCTGGCTCCACACATAGCCGACCACTCTGATCTTCAAGGGAATCAATTTTGTCCCTTACTATCCTTTTGATCTTTATAAAACTGTAGAAACCCTTAGGATTTTCCTTCACATTGTCTGCCAAAGCAACCTCATGTCTTCTTTTAGCCTTCCTGCTTTCTTTCATGATGTTTTTCTTGCATTTTTTATACCCCTTAAGTACCTCATTTGCTCCGTGTTGCCCATACCTGCTATACACCTCTTCTTCCGAACCAGATTCCCATATCCTTTGAAAAGCAAGGTTCCCTATTCGTGTTAACTTTGCCTTTAATCCTGACAGGAACATACAAACTGTACTCTCAGAATTTTGCCTTTGAAGGAACATCGTTTCCAGAAAACAACTTACCCCAATCCATGCATTCTAGATTCTTCCTCATTTCCTCATAATTGGCCTTTGTCCAGTTTAGAATCTCAACCAAAGACCAAACCTATCCTTCTCCATAATTAATTTGAAACTAGTGGCATTATGATCACTGGGACCAAAATGTTCCCCAACATACTTTTTCACCAGTCCTCCTCATCCCTAATAGGAGATCCAGTTTGCACCCTCTCCAGCTGGTGCCTCAATACATTGATCTAGAAAACTTCCCTGAATATATTAGTAACTCTCCAAGCCATCCAACCCTTGTACCATATGAGAGTCCTAGTTGATATGTGAAAAGTTAAAATCTCCTACTATCGCAACCTTATGTTTCCTGCAGCTGTCTGCTATCTCTCTACAGCTTTGCTCATCCAATTCTCATTGACTATTGGGTGGTCTATAATACAACTCCATGAGTGTGGTCATTCTTCTCCCATTCCTCAGCTCCATCCAAGCAGCCTCAGTAGACATGCCCTCTGGTCTGTCCTGCCTGAGCACAGCTGTGATATTTTCCCTGACAAGCAATGCCACTCCTCCCCCTTTCAGACCCCCCTCCCATTCAATTGCCTCGAAAGCAATGGAAGCCCCGAACATTGAGCTGCCAGTCCTGCAACCAAGTTTCACTAATGGCCACAATGTCATAATTCCACATCCCAATCCACCCACTAAGCTCATTTGCCTTTCCAACAATACTCCTTGTATTGAGATAGGTGCACATGAAAACATTTCCACCACATACGACCCTTTGACTTCTAATGTTACATGCAATTTTCATGTCATCTTTTCTCTCCTCCATTCCCCAATTTGCAATAATTCAGCAAAACTTTTATCAAATCATTGCTTGTGCTGAGAGAGAGCCTTAAGCCCTTTTTACACTCATGTCCCAGTTAGGAATGGCATTTTTGCTGTTCACCTTTGGCCACTCTTAAACGGGATACTCCACGCTTTTATACTCACCTCGAGCCATCCCCGGGGATAAGACTGTTCATCCTTCTACCGGTGACATCATGATGCATTGAGTGATGGTGCACATGCTCTAAATTCTAATCAATGTATTATGATCTTATATTTAAACAAAAGTAATCATGCCTAATTATAACATAATTAAACTGTACTGTACTGTACAGCACAGTATGAGCCCCTGATGTTGTTGTGCCGACCTATTTAAATCTTTACAAGGGAGCGTGGGAAACTGTTAGCAATAAGTAGCAATAGCGGATAATTTTCAAACAGCATGGGAAAGTTGGTAATGCTATCGTGCACAATTCATAAAAACCATGGGAAAAAAGCAATGGCAGACCTGACTTCCCAGAATTCCGTGTGACAGGGAAACCTCTCCAGGAGTGTTCCGCACATGCAACCGTGCATGCAGCCCTTTCTCTGCTGCACGGAATTCTGGGAGGCAGGTCTTCCATTGCTTTTTTCCCTTTGTCTTTATAAATTGTGCGCTATACCACTGCCAACTTTCCCACGCTGTTTATAAATTGTCTTCGATGGCTATTTATTTCCTCTCTCTCTCCCTCTTGTTGTGACTTTCCCATGGCAAAGTTTATATCTTCATTTTAATCTTTTCTTTCCTTCATGTTCTGCACTCACACAAAAAAACGTGCGTCATTTCTGTCCTAGAATGCAATTCTCAATTTCACACGGCTAAATGGAACACTGGCCGAAAAGGGTTGAGGCAGCCTACCCCTGGCGTGAAATGACATCATTTCACGCTGGCACACAGATTAATTTGGTTTCACACCTGACCCTTACCCTGGCAAATGGCTGTTAATTCCTGGGATAAGATACAAGTGTGAAAGGGGCTTCAGATTGCATTCCTAATAGCCAAGTTCTGTGCAAGTGCTGTTCATTTAGACCTTTCAAAATGATCTAGACTGCTTCAGGCACAGATGAACATGACTGACACGATCTCTCCTCTTGTCAAAGCTGCCTACCCTCTTCCCCACTCTCACCATTAGTTGATGCCAGCACTGAGTCTACACTTGGACTGAAGCTTGCTGGTATTACAAAGGCAGAACTATGTCCTGGATTGATGCAAGCAGCAAGAGAATACATTTCAACCCAGATAAACTGGCTGCCTGTGCCTCAAATTCCATCACTCACCCACATAAATGCCCACCTCCTCTGCCCTGCTAATGGAGATGATAATCTGCAGAGATTGGTTCTGCGTTTTAACACTGAAAAGAGCTAACACGCTATTTTCACAGCTTTGTAACTCGACAGATCAACTATCAAAAATGACATCTAAGTGTGCTTGAAATCATTCAAATCCAGCTGAAAATAGCATCTGTGTCATTGGGGTGTATAATATTATCATGATTCATGTTATTGTCATGCACTCAAGTGCAATATACATAGGCCAGAAATTCTTACTTGCTCCAGCCATACACACTTTCCAACAAAAAGGCTACTACATTCAAGCACCATATAGAAAGAGATAATAAATACAAAAGAGAAATAAACCATAAACATTCACAATCCCCCTCATGCAAAAAGAAAAAAAAAAGTGGCATTCAATAGTTCAGACTAGCCTTTATGTGTCCCTGGGGTCATTTATGTTTGGGACACAAGAGGAGGCTAAAGATAAATGCTGGGGAAAAATACTGTCCTTGAACCTATGTGTTGGACTTCATGCTTCTTCTGTATCTTCTTCCAATGAATAGAATTCCGAAGTGGATACTTTGGAGGTCAAATTCAAGAAATATTCTGTAAAATTTCCACCATTCAGAACAATGATACAAAGCAAATTTTGGCCTCAAGCTGGAAAAAATTAGAAATCAATTGACACACACCTGAAAAGTTGACTCATTTTCTCTCTTTGTGAATTCTGCTCGATAAGCTGAATGTAACAGCATTCAGTTATTTTTAAACACTCCAACTCGATGTGCTGTTGAAATTTTCGCTGCAGGTTTATTCTGGTGTATCATTTTACACTGCCCTTTTACAAGTTTCTCATTAAGAGGCATTAATGAAAGATTATATTCATTTCTATCTCTATCAACATTGTTTGAGTTCCTACAGCAATCTCAATTTCTTTCAGACTTCCACCATCAAAGATGCTCACTAAGGTCTGCTTCATCACCAGCCTTTCAAAACACTTCATCACTGTTGATGTAAATTTACAAGGATGTGGCCTGGCTTAGAATACCTCGAGTACAGAGAAAGAGGTTAGGACTTTATTCCTTGGAATGTAGACGGTTGAGAAGGAATTTGATAGAGGTGTTTAAAATTATGAAGGGAATAGATAAACTAGATGCAAATAGACTCTTCCCCCTGAGAGCAGGGGAGGTTGAAACAAGAGGACACAAGTTGAGAGTAAGGGGGCAAAATTTTAGGAGAAACATTAGAGGGTGCTTCTTCACTCAGAGAGTGGTGGCTGAATGAAATAATCCTCAGGAGGAAATAGTTGAGGCAGAGTCAATTATTTCATTTAAGAGGAGGCTGGATATATACATGGATAAGAGGGGGTTGGAGGGTTATGGGCAGAGAATAGGTGGGGGGGGGGAAGCTAGCGGAGTTGTTTGAGTAAACTGGCGTGGACTTGTAGGGCCAAGGTGGCCTGTTTCCATGCCATAAACTGTTATATGGTTAACTTGTCTAGCGAAAAAATTTGGTGGGCTCACTGTTATCATAGAAGAACTCTGCTTAATAAGCAACAAAAACAGAAGCATCACCTTTTCTGAAAGAACAGACGCCATATATTTAAAAAAACACCTCTGAGCTCAACCCACTAAGGTGTTGAAAGCCAAATAAACTCAAGAAATTTGCATTGAAATTCTAGACCTCCAATCCTGCTCAGTTCTAAGGGAATGCAGATGAGAGGGGTAACTTCTTTACCTTCCGAGGAGGAAGAGGTTTTGTACAGTAAAGGGGATGACACCTGATTTAGTGGAGGAAGGAGGTGGCCTCCCAAAGCTCCTGGGTATTTATAAAGTGAAAATAAAATAATTTACAGTATTTTAAACAGGAAGAAAAGGAAGAATATACCTTTATCATGAAGATGTCGAAAAAGAATCAATAAGTGTCAGTGACTTTGAGCTCCCAATGAGAAGCACAGTTTTTCAATGGAAAAGGGCCTACTTACAGGAAGAAGTCTGGGGTCTGGGGTTGTGGTTTGTTCTGTCTCTTGTGCAGACAACCCCATGCCAAGGAGGAATGATGGGACGTCTTCAGCATTGAAACCAAGAGACGCTATGGAAGAAGAGGAGACTGGGCATGTGCACATTGAAGGAGAATTGAAAGAAGCAAGAAGGAGCTCTCTCCCAAATTGGCGATTCAGACACTGATCAAAGTACAAAAGATGAGGATGAACTGGCAAATGTTAAACCAGTGAGTCAAGTTAAAAATGTTAAAGTACAAACTAAAGGGAAATATACTAATGAAGGTATAATGAAAGTACTTTTATCGAAAGATCGGAATACTAACAAGAAACTGGATCATATTTTCAAAGTCGGCTAGAATCAGAAATTGGGATTTTAAATGAAAGAGTTACAGAAGTGGAAGAAAAAAATGGATGAAACTACAGAAAGTGGTTTCAAGAATAAAACAAATGGGCTACAGAAAAAGCAAAAATATTGTAAAAGATGGATTCTTTAGAAAATTTTACTAGATGTAATAATGTTAAAATAGTGAGACTCAAAGAGGGAGTGGAGGGGGTAAATCCCATCCGCTTCTTTCAAGAATGGTTTCCAAATGTCCTGGGAGTACAAAATGTCGGAGCAAAGACAGAAATTGAGAAAGTATATAGATCTCTTTATCCACGTTCAGGAATGAATTCAAAACCACACTCAATATTAATTAGATGTATGAAATTTAGTGATCGTGAAAGACTTTTAAGAGCTGAGCAAAAAAGGTTAATGAGAAAAGGAAAACCTTGGAAGTTGAAGGTAAAAAAATATTTTTTTGTTCTGATATAAGTGCTGCGCTAATATTGTGTGGAAAGGAATTTAATCCACTGAAGAAAACCCTTTGGGAAAAAAGTTACAAATTTGTGCTGTATCAACCAGCCAATTTGAAAATGCTATATAGATGCCAAATGGACAAAATATTTTCTTTACTGAGATTGAAACAGCAAAGAATTCTGTGAACAAATGTCCAACTTTAAAGGAAATTGAAAGAGAATGAGAGGACTTCTGTAAACATGATTCTTTAAATCTGAATTATGATACTATTTCTTCTTGTGTATTTGTTTAATATTAATCCTTTGGAAAAAAAAGTGTAAAATTTTTTGAAATTGTTTTATCTGGGTGTTCGGGAAGCAACCCGCAAAATAGAGAGGGGTCGTGTAATTTTGAATTTACACTAAAGGGAATATTTCTCACTTTTTTTCCTTCCTTTATATATATTTTTTGAGACTTTTTTTTAGTAAGTGTTGTTGATATTGGGCCCGACGTTCAAGAGAAGTGAAAATGGTTTCTGAAAGGAATGCGGTGTTAGGGGTTAGAAGGTGTGAAACAATATAACAGTAATAATGAGGGGTTTTTTTGTGTAGAATATGACAACTAAAGATTTTAAATTATGTCACAAATTTTGTGTTATTTTTGAAATTCACACTAATACTTTTAGATCTGGTAAAAAGGGAACAAGATCCCTTTTGTTTTGATACTAGTCCTAATATTTTTTTCTATTCTTGTTAATAATAATAATAATGTTGTTAGTAGTCAGCCCTATCTTTGAGAGAAAGGGAATGACTTTTGAAAGGAATGAGGACTGGGGGATTTGTTGGAAAGTGGTGGGGTGGGTAGAATAGATTTGGGTTTTAAAGTTGTAATGCGTGTCGAGAGAACCAAAGACTTGTTGATCCAAACCAAGGCTTTTATTAACTAAAAGACTGGAGCATATCACAAGTAGGTCAACCAGTCCAGAATGACCTGGTCTGGCTAGGAGCAATCCTTTATGACCTGTCGGTAGGTGTGGCTACACTCTCAGCCAATCACAGTCATCCTACACTCTTTCTTTCTTTGGCTTGGCTTCGCGGACGAAGATTTATGGAGGGGATAAATGTCCACGTCAGCTGCAGGCTCGTTGGTGGCTGACAAGTCCGATGCGGGACAGGCAGACACGGTTGCAGCGGTTGCAGGGGAAAATTGGTTGGTTGGGGTTGGGTGTTGGGTTTTTCCTCCTTTGCCTTTTGTCAGTGAGGTGGGCTCTGCGGTCTTCTTCAAAGGAGGTTGCTGCCCGCCAAACTGTGAGGCGCCAAGATGCACGGTTTGAGGCGGTATCAGCCCACTGGCGGTGGTCAATGTGGCAGGCACCAAGAGATTTCTTTAGGCAGTCCTTGTACCTTTTCTTTGGTGCACCTCTGTCACGGTGGCCAGTGGAGAGCTCGCCATATAACACGATCTTGGGAAGGCGATGGTCCTCCATTCTGGAGACGTGACCCACCCAGCGCAGCTGGATCTTCAGCAGCGTGAACTCGATGCTGTCGACCTCTGCCATCTCGAGTACTTCGACGTTAGGGATGAAAGCGCTCCAATGAATGTTGAGGATGGAGCAGAGACAACGCTGGTGGAAGTGTTCTAGGAGCCGTAGGTGATGCCGGTAGAGGACCCATGATTTGGAGTGTGGGTATGACAACGGCTCTGTATACGCTTATCTTTGTGAGGTTTTTCAGTTGGTTATTTTTCCAGACTCTTTTGTGTAGTCTTCCAAAGGCGCTATTTGCCTTGGCGAGTCTGTTGTCTATCTCGTTGTCGATCCTTGCATCTGATGAAATGGTGCAGCCGAGATAGGTAAACTGGTTGACCGTTTTGAGTTTTGTGTGCTCGATGGAGATGTGGGGGGGCTGGTAGTCATGGTGGGGAGCTGGCTACACTACCATCTGTACAATCTGTACTATCACAAAAGTCAATGTAATATGGTTTACATGATGATATTGTTCAATTATTTTGAATATAGATGAATATAATTTCAAATTTATGAATCATATTACTATATTGTATAATGAATTTTGAATATGGACTTAAAAACATCAAAATAAAATTAAAAAAAGAAAATCACACAGAACAGGCCCTTCAGCCCATGTGTCTTTGCCAAACATGATGCTCAAATTAAATTAAAACTCTGCTACATGTATAAGGTGTATCCTGCAGGTGCATGAGTCTATCTGGAAGCCTTTTTAACCCTAATACAGAATCATCTTTCATTACTCCTTTTAGCCCATTCCAGGCATTTGTGTAAAAAAATCCCTCCACATCTCCTCTAATCTCCATCCACCCTCTCACTTTAAATACAATCATGTTATATGTGATGTTTTAATCCTGGGGAAAAAAGATTCTTACTGTCTACCTATACCTCTCTTAGTTTTCTAAGTCCCAGTCTAACCAATGTCCAGTTCATCACTAGACATCCGCTTGTGCTATTTCTGAAACTTATCCCAGTGATGCATGCAAATTGCCTTAACACCATCCAGCATGGTTCTAAATTTAATATTCTATTGCCCATGTTCATAGGCAATAACACATTTTTACACAATAGTGCTTTTATTGATATCCCTACTTTTTTTCCCTATACATTCATTAATTTCTTGCCATGTTCTAATCATATGTATTTGAATCGGGTTATCCATCTTTTCCTTTAGCGATTTGAAACTCCATTTATAGATAAAGTCTTTTACTTCCCCCTCTTCCAGTGAGGACATTCCCATTTGAACCCAAGACGAGGGTTGTCTTCAGTGAAGAAAGCTGCGAAAAATCTAACCTGTGCAGCTAGGTAATATTTTTTGAAATCTGGAAGTCTAAGTACTCCCAGCCCATAGACCTATGTCAGTTTTTCCAATGCAATTCATGATACCTTATTATTCCATAGGAACTGTCTAATATTAGTTGTTTAGTTGCTTAAATTTTTTTTAGGTAATGGAATAGGCGATTGCAGTCTTGGCATCTCTTTCATTCTGACGCAGTTAACCCTTCCCACAAAAGTAATTGGTAAGTCTCTACATTTCTGAAGGTCTCTTTCTATCTTCCCAAGAAGAGAACATAATTTAGTTTGAATCACATCTTACAAAAAGAGCACATATCAAACTTCTATCTTTTAATATAAATGACACACCACCCTATTTAAATAATGGCCGATTCCATCACATTTATCCTGCAATGCATATAAACTTGCATTAAGCCTAAACCATTTTTAAAACCGAATGATACTGAACTTACAGATCTATGTTCAATCCACTCTGTGGGCTGAATCTAAATTTGGTGCATCCATTCCTTGGAAAATTAATCTACAACGAACATAATTTGTGTAATTTATTTAATTCCACAAATTCTTTCCCATGGGTTAAATTATTAAATGAAAGAGTTGGATGAAAAAAAATCTTCCTCAAATCCCTTTGAAATCTTAAACCTCTGCTTATGGATATTCTGTTATAGGAATGTTGAATAATGTACTCCTGTTGCAAACATTCAACCCTTCTATCATTAAGGGATGAGATCCTTGAAATTCATCTTGTGCACAGCAGCGACAATACAATTTGGATTTGGAGTCTCTAGCCTAGTCCATCATCTGAAAAGCACATAAATAGACTTGATCTAACCTCTTCTGTAATGCGATGCTTATGTGCCAGAAATTAGCCGCAGCCACCTGCTTTAAGTGTGTGACATGGTAGTGTCTGGGTGTTGGATTCCAAGACTGAAGGTCAATTCCACTAGCTTAAATGTTTTGGTTCTACATTCTTTCCCTTTCTGTTTATTTAATTCAGTCTCTTCTTAGATCATGTCCTTCTTAAAAGGAAAGTTTTGAGATGATAATTAAATGCAGTAATTAAGATAGCACTAAGTTCCATTGCCAGTGATGCAAATTGATCCAAAAGATAAAGAACAGATCAGTAAACTTAATGGCTCATGTATCATTACACAAAGCAAAAATAGTTCATTTCTTCTGTAAAACTGCAAGACAAACCATCTTATGTTCTTTGAGGAAGACACATTGCACCTGTTAAAATCCATCTGTTAAGATGGAATTTGAATCACAATAATTTAACCAGTACCATTTCAAAAGCTCGGTGTTTGCTTTACTACTTTTGAATTAAACTTTTATACAATTGTCAAACTGATAAAGTGAGCACAGACTCCAGGCTTTAAGTTTCAGGGGGAGTACACTCTGCTATATTTTGTCGAATCTGAATAGGTCAATCTCCAAACGGAAACTATGACGACAGGTTAAACAACCCAAAATAGAGACAGATATATTTAACTAAATATAAACAGTTAAGGGAGACTGAGCTGAGCAATGGATTTGTACTTCTAATATGTCCGAGATTGACCAGTTCAGTTTCTCTCTGCTGTTTAAAATGAAATGATGCCATGTGCTCTAATATCACATGATACCCTTGGTCTTTCAGCTCCAGCTGCTGCCAGCACCAGTAAAAGCCTCCTAACATGAGCAACTTCACCTCAGTGTTTGCACTTGTTCTCTCCACACACAGTAGAGGTTTCAATAGGACAAAAGCTTGAACTTATCCTGCTGCACATTTCTTGCAGTTTGAGTGGTGTTTGACAAGGCTGCTTGTATTTGACTTCAAGTCGACAGACAAACCAGACAGGTGGCAGGCCAAAACCTACTCTTATCAGTGGAGAAGTGCAGCCTTAATTTGAGTAAGCACAGATAGACCTCAACTTACAATGCTCTGACATATTTCGAGGCTACGATGATCAGATCCTGTTTTGAATAAAGGTACTTCGGAATGTATGTGCAGATTGCCGTTGGTGGGGAGGGAGAAAGATTGAAGAGGGAAAGCGTTGGCAATCTGTACATATGTTCCAAATCACAACGTAGGTTATGAGGTGACACCGTAGTTACCCGACGCCATCTCTCGGGCTACTGACAGGAGTGGGGATGTCAACCTACCGCCAGCAGCAGCAGGGTCGTCAGCCTCCTGGCAGGGAGGAGTCAGATTGCTACCAGTACAGGTAGACCCTGACCTACAATAATTTCACCTAACGAGGCGAGTCCCGTAACAGAACCGCATTGTCAGTATATTATTGTAGTTGCTTTTTAGTTGGTGTTTTTATGAAGTACTTGTTCAGCTTTAGCAAATAAGAATTTTGATGCATCTGTCCATAAGACACAGAAGTAGAAATCAGTCATTCAGCCATGATCCCATTGGTGTGTTGGGTCCAGGAAAGATCCTCCAAGATAGTGACTCCCAAGAACTTACATTTGTTCACCCTCTCCACCTCTGTTTCCCCAAAGATCACTGGATCAGACACCTCTGGCTTTCCTTTCCTGAAGTTGATAATCAGCTCCTTAGTTTTGGTGCCCAGCGCTCAACTTTTGATGACTAATCAGTGAATAGTGATAAATTAAAATCAGAGATTTAAAAAAATGGAAAATGAAATACTTAATTCGATTCATCCTTTGGTTGTGAAATGAATCGAGTTCACAAATGCAGTGCACAGCAGACAGGAAGTGTGCAATGAAAAAGGATTAAAAGCACATGACAGAACCAAAAAGCTATCCTCGTCTTAATAAAGTCAGGCAATGGTTTTCTACTGTTATCCTGCAACCCTAACAATAATAGGAAGGAATTCCATTCCCAAAAGGACGTTGTATTTTAACTGAGGCAAGAATGCTTAATTCAATTCTGAAAGTAGTTGTAATTCATAAACGAGCCCTCTTTGAACTTAAAACTTTTCTGAGACAGATTCCACCCACCCCCACCATGGCACTAAAATTCTGGATGAAAGAAATTACTCAAGTTTTTCCTCATTCTTTGCAATTGCTTCAACTGAAATCTGACAGAACGCCTTCAGCAATTGCTGCAGTTACTCGTTTGAATTCTGATCACCTGAAAATTTAATATGTAATTGAAAGAAAGAGCAAGATATTTTTAATTCCCAATTTTTTTTTAAATCAGCATTTCACAAATATTAAGTTGGAACAGGCAAAAAGAGAGTCTTGCAGTTAACATTAAGAGACAGCAAAAATGTAGTATTTTCCTTGTCACTTTTAACATGCAGGAATTGAGAGATTTTGACAACAAATGATTTGACAGAAGAAAAAAGTTTACAATCTTACAAAGCATCCACACTGGCACATGGATAAGAAAGGGTTATTCCATGAAAGCAATGACTCATTTTACTATTCCGAACAAAAAGCTTCAAAGCTGTCCGAGCCACCAGGTTATTAAACTTGGTTTCAAAGAGAAACATCAAACACTGCCTCTGTATGAACAATGAAATCCAGAACCAGCTGAGAGCCAGATCACAGGCATTCAATTCCAGACATCCAGATCAGAAGGGCAGGAGCAGGTATGACCTGCAGAAAGCTATCTCTCAGGCGAGTCAAGATTCCGGACGAAAATGGAAATAACAAAGGATACCTGACAGCTGTGGCAAGGTCTAAATGCTACAAAACCAAATCTGGTGAAGTAGCAGAAGGCAAAGCTTCTCTCCCAGAGGAACTCAATGCCTTCTAAGCCCAATTTGACGTCAGTAACAGCAAAAAAACCACCCCTTCACACCCCAACGTCCCACAGTGATCTCATCCTGTCTGTACCTGAGGATGACATGCGTGCAGCCTTCAGGAGAGTGAATCTGAGGAAAGCATCTGGTCCTGATGGGAGAACCTGGCCAAGTATTAAAAATCTGTGCTGACCAACATACCAATGTATTCATGGATATCTTCAATATCTCATTCCAGATGGACATAGTACCCAACTGTTTCAAACAGACTTCAATCATAGAATCAGGCCGTGATACAGCCTTCAATCATGGGCCCAAGAAGAGTGTAGTAACCTTCCTTAATGACTATTGACCAGTAGCACTTTCAATAACAGTGATAAAGTATTTTGAAAGGCTGATGATGAAGCATTTCAGCTCCTGACTGAGCAGCGACATGAATACATTCCAGTAACAGGTATAATGGCAGATACCATCTCACTGGCTCTACACAAAGCACTGGAACACTTGGACAGCAAAGATGGATTTACTCATTACTACTGTTTGACATTTAACGCAAGGCCAGCGCCAAGGGAGGGCATCCGTGGACATTGCCCCTCCAAACGAGGTGCCATGGCCCCCTCAAATGAGGAGCTGTGCCACCTCCCCCAGTTGTCATGGCCATGCTTGGCCATCAGAAATGCCTCCACTCCCTCCCACTTCAGTTGTGTCTAGGTTGACGCACGCTAGCAACTCTCCACTAGTGTGCGTCAAGCACCAGTAGCATCTAATGATGGTCGATGCAATAAAAAGAGCATGCTCTTATCCTAAGTCGTGAGGGATAGCCTCAATGACAGGTAGGCTCCTGCTCGCACCTCCCCCTGCCCCCCCCCCACCATCGACAGGTCAGATGCTGCCAGCACTCCAGCCCCCTCCCCCTCTCCCCATCGTTGACAGATTTTAATATTTAATATTCCATTTTTTAAATCTCTGATTTTAATTGATCACCGCTCCCCTCTAACTCACTAATGCCCCCCTCTAACATAGGTTCTGGTGTCAACTCTGATTTAACACCATTATTCCCTCAAATCTGATAAGCGAACTCCAAGATCTGTGAATTATGGATCTCCTCACCTCCAGACCACAAGATTGGGAAGAACTTCTCCTCCATAACCTCATCAATACCAGAGAACCACTGGCTATGTTCTTAGCCCCCTGCTCTACTCACTTTACACCAATGACTTTGTGGCTCAGTATGGCAATAACACCATCTACAAATTTACCGACAATACTACGGTAGTGGGTCGTATAAAGGAAAGGGATGAGTCAGAATACTGGATGGAGACTGAAAAATTGGCTGAATGATGTAATAACAACAACCTTGCACTCAATGTCACCAAAACTAAGAGGTTGATTGATGATTCTAGAAAGCCAGAGAAAAACAATCCAGTGATCATTGGGGGATTAAACATGGAGAGGGTGAGCACATTTAGGTTCTTGGGAGTCACTAACTCAGAGGATCTTTCCTGGACCAAACATACAAATAACATTGTGAAGAAAGCATGTCAGTGGCTCTACTTCCTCAGGAGTTGTGGAGATTTGATATGACACCAGAAAGCCTGGCAAATTTCTACAGAGGTGTGGTGGAAAGTGTGCTGATTGCCTGCATCACGGTTTGGTATGGGGAAACCAATACCCCTAAGTGTAAAGCCCTGCAAACGGTAGTGGACACAGTCCGGGACATCACAGGCAAAACCCTCCCCATTGTATTTTTTTGAATATTTTATGATTTTCCAAACTAAAACACAAACAATTATCAACATTATCAGAAATGACTATAATTTACAATGATCAATTCTATAAAGGTTTTCTGCAGAGTTCAAGCTCTTTCTGTCCCCCTTCCTCCCTCCCCCACCACATCCTCAACACTTAACAAATCACTTACAAACAATGTTAAAGACTTTCACATCAAAGGTGTGAAACATTATCAGGGTTTCGTGGGTTGTCATGATACAGCGGCCAGAGCTCAGGCTGTCTTCTTTTCTTGACTTTACCTGGTTGGGATGGGATGGACACCACCCATCCCCCCACCAACTGAGGGAGAGACGGGGAAGGTAGGGCGGTGAGGCACGATGGACCACACTATAGTAGTGCTCCTATGGAATTTAAGTATAGTTGCCAATTTTAAAAAAAATGTATCATACTTTTTTCTTAAGTTGTAAGTAATTTTCTCCAGGGGAAAAATACTTGCCATTTCCATGTTCAGGCAGGAGTCGGATTTCCAGGTAACTGCTATGTACTTCCTGGCCACTGCCAATGCAATCATTATGAATTGGATTTGGAATTGGGACAGATTCATTGCAAGTCTTACGTTCTTTTTTTTTTAAACTTTATTTAAGATTTTATAACATGAATAACATATAGAATTACAATACAGTATCAGTAATCTAAATAAACTATACCCTTCCCAATAATTATTACACATTAATAACCCAACTCAAATTAGTCCAACCCCCCCTTTCCCCCCAAAATAAAGAGTGAAGAATTAATAAAGTTAATAATATATGTGAGAAAAGAAACCCACTTACAAAAAAAAACAAAAACATAACCGATTAAAATACTAACAAAAAGAAAAGTAATTAATACTAAGATATCAGACTTAAAAAACATATTTAAATCAAACTTAAATGCATATATTTAACAAATGGAGTTAAGATGAAACATATATTTAACTCAAACTTAATATAAAAAATTAGTAAAGTTAGTAACATTATCTATCACAAAATCTTAAACAATAATCAATTCTTTAAAAAAATTGTAGCCTGAAAAACTTTCTCTATAGAGATAAACCTTCACCAAATATCAACTAACTTCACATCTATCATCATATTAGTCACATAAACCACCATCTTAAAACAAAATTCAAACCTCATTAAGCATTGTACAATTCAATTTTAGTACTCTTCCACCATTTTTCCCTTTTACTCTTGAATAGTTATCCAATAAAAGCTCCAATACCACATTTAAATATCCTCAATCATTACGTTAAAATTCAGATATCCAAATAATAAAAACACATCTAGAACGAAATCTATATCTTCAACAAATGGAGCATAAACCACAAACAAAATTCAAGCCTCATTAAGAATTGTACAATTCAATTTATAACTTTCACCATTATTCCCTTCGTTCTATAACTAAAATAGCAAAATAATATACACCAGAATTACCACTCCTTTCACCTTAAAGTTAAAGAAAAAATATTAAAAAAAACTTATCCATCCCATTCACATTTAAATTTTATCTATGTTAAAGTAGTTTTTTTGATTGAAAAGGCTGATTCAGGAGCCAAATTATAAACTGATAGCAATTAGTCCCAAAGGGAATTTCAATCATATTTTCAGGATTTCTTCAGCAAAAATTGTCAGCACCATTCACAACACAAATATTTATCCCACTACATTTTGAGTGCACCACCCCAGCATAATACCACATGCAAGGTGAATTTCCACTTTCATCAATATACCAGCTCATAATTTCTTAGAATTTGAAATACTAAAGAAGAAACAAAAGTTGGTTTCAAACCACAGGAAGGGATGCCATCAAATGTGAAAAGTTCCAGTCTCCTGCACAGGCTTCCTTTTTGACCTCTTGTACAATCCAAAAGTTTATCATCCAGTAATTTCAGTTGAGATATGTGCAACCTAATAATTATTACTGATCAAGCAAGAAGCAATGCTTCTGTCTCAAATGTTGCTGGTATCATTCATTCCTACACTGCTCAAATATATCCTAAAAGCCAAAATATAAAGTAAATCTCACTAATCCATGAAAATCAATCTTAGCTCAAAATTGCTTTAAGATAAAAGGAATTATCTGATCATTATCTGCCACAGATCCTCACTAACTGGAAGCCCAGAATTTAACTTTCCTTTTATGTAAAAAAAGGCCACTGACTTCTCATTTCATTGCCTTTACATCTCTAACTATCCAGTCAAGACCTGGCACTGTTGTCCTTCAATATAACCACTTTATACTAAACTTTCTTTGAAATTAATTTCAACCATTTCAAGATTCATCTCCCACACCCTCATCTTTTGAAATAAAGTTAATGAATAATCACAAAATGTGGCACCTTTATGGTCTGAACAGAAAAATGTAGGTCCTTTCTCATTCAATATTCATCTCAAGGAAATTCTGTGCTTTTTAAAAGTAGTTTGCCACTGTTTGTACCTTCCAATCTAATTTCCACATGTACATTAATCAACTCACCTTACATTCCTTTAGAGTTTATTTGTGCTCATAGTTAAGTCCCTTGCTCCAGCGCCATGTCACTTAAAAAAATACTCTTTGATTTGAACATTCTTCCTAGACCCTTTAAACTACAATTGGATGGGATCTGAGAATAAATGTGATGACATAAAGATCAACAAATGGTGTTGAATTTAACTAGTCTCCCTCCTCATTCTTCTTTTGCAAAATGTGATTAGCCATCTATGATCTCAGGAGAATTTTGTTACTCTTGTTACATGCAGCTTTAATTTGCAGATTTACATCCTGCCCAAAACCACAGCTATTCGTAAGAGAGGTACAAGCTACACCCACCCACTTCTACTTTCAGAGCTTGATCCTTCACCTTCCAAGCCAAAATCCTTTGCAGCACATTGTTAATCGGGCCCTCATCCTCTTCCTTTCAAGACAGAAAAATCTTGCAATATTTTGTATCCAACCTTCGTCACCCTGCAACTACAGCTCTTGAATTGCTATTACATCAAATCCGTTCTCATCTTTGGAACTATTAATTGATTGTTTAAGAAAAAGCCCTTTAGGCTCATTCACATTCTCCTCATTAATATTTTTATTATTCTTATGGTCCTCAAAGCCTCTTTCCTAATTTTAATTTGTGTTTAATCTCCTCGTACTCGAGAAGTAATTTACTTCTCTATGACACAATAGATTTAGACCTTTGGTCTATTGAATTTCCTATCACCTCCCTTCAATTATGCCTCATTTCTTAAGTTTCCCCATAATTACTTTTCAAACTGGTCTTCAAACCTACTTTGTTCTGCTTAATAATCTAAGATGCTCACTCATTTATTTTATCTACCTGATTCAGTTCTGCTGTGTAATACATGTTTAGGAAATCTTCATTTATTCCCATGTTAATTGATAAGTAGATAACAAAAATTTCTCAGAATTTTATATAATTTCTCTAATTTCATTTCAGACTTGCATTTCCACCTAAATTTACATCCTTTCTAATTTAGTAATTCTTTGAACTCCAATGACATTTTTCCAACTATTTTAACCTACTGCAAATGCTCCCTGTAATCAGTATTCCCATTTCATGAAATTGTAAATCCACCTCTTCTCACATCTTCAAAGCATATTGTATAATAACGATTGCCTTCCATTCTTTAACAATTGACCAAAAAAGAATGGATTTTCTCAAGAAAAGATGCAAGATGAGTGACATAGAAGAGAAATGCACAGGAACAAGCTGTTCACCCCACGCTACCTGTCCCAAAAATTTAACTGTCCCTGCAGTTATTACATGATCCATCTTTCATTTCCTCTGCATTCATATGTCCACCTAAAGTACATTCATTTGTCTATCTAAATCTATCTAATGAGTCTTGGAAGTTAATTTGGTGTTACCAAATCCCATTATACATTTGCACCACGATGGTATTTATTTGTAGTTTTGTAATACAGTTTGCTTTTGGCTTTAAATTATGTGAGAAATTTGCAGAATGCAAGATAAATGATATTCAAATGATACAAAAAATGTTGTTTGTCCAAATAACATGATGATTCATACAAAAGAGGATCTTATTGTTAAACCTAATAACAACATTTGAATACATCAACTACATCAATGAACAATCCACTAATTCCCAAATAGATTTCATACTTTATAGATCTAACAGATCATTAATCCTTAATGATGATCATCTCTGGGAATAATGGAAGAAAGGAGATGGAAACTTGAATGATGTAAGCTTCTGTGATGCACGATTCAGTTCAGGATTCTGCTGTCGTAATGCATTTTTTTTTAAAATATTTTTCACACTATAAACCATACTGACCAAAATACATACAGACATTTTTCTCGAATATATAGTGTCATTTTCTCCCCTTTTCCCCCCTCCCTTCCCTCCCTCCCTCACCCCCTTCCCATTTATTCAAAGTTCAATCCATATGATACATTAAACCCGTTAAACAATGTCATCACTTAATAACAATATACTTTACTTTTATATACTGAGTCAGTTCATTTCGTTGTCTTCTCCTTCTGTCATTTTAGGTGGTGGAGGTCCGTGGTAGGATTTCTCTATTGTGTTTCATGTATGGTTCCCATATTTGTTCGAATATTGTGATGTTATTTCTTAAATTATATGTTATTTTTTCTAATGGAATACATTTATTCATTTCTATATACCATTGTTGTATTCTCAAGTTGTCTTCTAATTTCCAGGTTGACATAATACACTTTTTTGCTACAGCTAGGGCTATCATAATAAATCTTTTTTGTGCTCCATCCAAATCGAGTCCAAATTCTTTATTTCTTATATTACTTAGAAGGAAGATCTCTGGGTTTTTTGGTATATTGCTTTTTGTGATTTTATTTAATATCTGGTTTAGATCTTTCCAAAATTTTTTCACTTTCTCACATGCCCAAATTGCATGTATTGTTGTTCCCGTTTCCTTTTTACAGCGAAAATATCTGTCTGATACTGTTGGGTCCCATTTATTTAACTTTTGGGGTGTGATGTATAGCCTGTGTACTGTCGTAATGCATTGATGCTTCACAACTTATTTCAAATAGTTTGATGCAACTGTAGCCAACCAAACAAGCTTTGATTACCAAGTCAAGGACCTGACATCTTGCCAGCAACAATTATGAAAAAATGATTAGTATCTGTTCTGGAATGGTTTGCTGTTTTAAAAGGGAAACACTTCTTACCAGATTCTCCTGGTTCCTGGCAGCAACCTTTTGTTCATCTTCATGACCTGCATGGCGCTTCTCAGACCATTCAGATTCGTCCTGGCTAACGTTCTTCATGTATTTCACCTCTTCAACCGTTCTAATCCTGAATTCCTCTGCAAAATGGTAACAACAAAATTAGTATGAAAAATCCATGATGGATTCAACTGAAATCAAGCTGGGACGGGATAGTAAAGTGTGTAAAGCAACAGTTTGTCATAACTGCAGAATTTATTTTCCTGAAATGATCTTGTACTCCAGGTACATTGACAAATTGCCTTTAAACAACTTAGTTCTAAGGCCAAAATATAGGTGTAACCAGCTCGATTAAAGGCTTTCCATTGATCAGTGAGTTTCAGGATTTCCATATCAACACAGTTGACACTGACGTTAAATGTAGTAAGTGCTGCAAATAATTAACAGGTATACAGGTTAAGATATGAACACTAAGTTTGACCTCATACTGTAGAAAGAAGGTTTAATATTATTTTGGTGATCCATTCTCACCGCTGCTGCAAGATTGACAAACGACGAAGGATGAGAGGTGACTTAATACACATATATTATTCCTAGGCTGCCAGTAGCAAATACTGGGGGGGGGCATCTGTTTAAGGTGAGTGGAGGAAAGTTTAGAGGCAATGTCAGAGGTAAGATTATTTTTTCCCTTACGTAGCTGGTGGTTGAGGACATTCCATAGCTGGTGGTTGAGGACATTCAAATCCTTCCACAGACACATGGATGTAAGAAAAATAGAGGGTGAAGGATGTGAGGGAGGAAAAAAATTAGATTATTATGGAGTAGGTTTACATAGGTCAGCACAACATCATGGGCTGAATGGCCTGTACTGTATGTTTATGTTCTATGATCTATCAGTGAGATTGAACAGATGCAATGGAATAAATGTGCTCTTTGATTTCAGAATAAAAGAGTTGTTGTTCATGTCCACAGCACTGGAAAAATATGGCAAATTATTTTGCTTTATTGTCAGGACAAGTTGCTTGGAATCAGAACACAACTGTCACCTTTAAGTTCATGTGTTGCAAAATAAAGCAGCTTTCTATTTTGCATTAAATGTTAATTTTCTGCCTTGAGAGATTAAAGGGATATAGGCCGCAAAGGAAGTGCATTATTATTGCAGCTCTGGGTTATATCAATCTAAAATATTGCTGCAGATCATATTGAGTTAAACTATATTAGCAAAGATAATCTAATCACTTTTGGGAGTGAATGGTGAGCCTGAACCCACAAGTTTATTTGTCTACAAACACTACAATTTGCAACATTGTTTGATCACCCAAGCTATAGCTGAAAATAAACCTTTCACAACAGGCCATATCAGCTTTGGCCATTTCATTAAATACTTTGTTCTACTCAGCAGTATTTCCTTTCAAATGAACTAAAGTGGGAACCAATAATTAGTGACTATTTACCTTTTTGTAGCATGTTAACTGGATTAACACAACTCTAATACTAACACCTCACTGACAAAAGGCAAAGGAGGAAAAACCCAACACCCAACCCCAACCAACCAACCAATTTTCCCTTGCAACCGCTGCAATCGTGTCTGCCTGTCCCGCATCGGACTGGTCAGCCACAAACGAGCCTGCAGCTGACGTGGACTTTTTACCCCCTCCATAAATCTTCGTCCGCGAAGCCAAGCCAAAGAAAGAAAGAATACTAACACATTTCATCCATAAGACTATAAGATCATAAGAAATTGGAGCAGTAGGACATTCAGCCCATCATATCTGTCCCATATTTTCCCACTTAGCCTCACTGCCCATCCTTCTCGCAATAGCCTTTGATGCCCTGGCCAATCAAGAGCTAATTAATCTCTGCCTTAAATACACCCAATGACCTGGCCTCCACAACCACCTGTGACAACATATTCCACAGATTTTAACACCCTCTGGAAAAAGAAATTCATCCGCATCTCTGTTCTAAGCGGATCCCCTTAATCCTGGAGTTGTGCTCTCTTGTCCTAGACATGTCCCATCATGAGAAACAACCTTTCCACATCCATCCCTCCCCATGCCTTTCAACATTCAAAATGTTTTAAAGAGATTTCCCCTCATTCTCTCAAATTCGAATAGTTCAGGCCAGATGATAAACGTTTAATTCCTGGAATCATCCTTGTAAACTTCCTCTGACCCCTCTCCAACGTCAGCACATTCTTTCTTAAATGATGAGCCCAAAACTGCCCACAATACTCCAAGTGGTCTCATTAGAGCCTTACTCAGACTCAATGTCACATCCTACTTTGGATCAGGAGTCAAATCAAAATTTATGGTAAATAATAATGCACAAAATACACCCACAATAAAATCCTGTAAAACATTAAACTACACTATGAAGCAAGCAACAAACTTGAGGTGTGGTGTATTGTTATTACTTTTTGCTGTCCATATCAAGTCCTTGGATTTGCAATGGTGAGTGTAATTAAAGCTATCAGTATTCAAATAGTTACAAGAAAGGAAATTTAATAATTTATGGAATACCCAGGTGTAAAATGAAACACAGATATCCAAGAGATGCTATAACACTGCATATTATCCACATCTGTAAATGGCACCCCTTTATAAACTTATCTGCTTTAAAAATTATCTGAAGAGAACTACAAGCAAAATAACTATTCCTGCTGCTCTGTTCCAAAAGATTTTAATTGGCATACTTTGAAATTTGGGTGGAGATACAGCAGATGGATTTTACACCAGACAAGGTGCAAGGTTTTGCATTTAGGTTAAATGCATTAGGAACACTGAACAAAGGCAGAGTTGGCATCAGAACAAGTCTCATCGGGGATATTAGGGTGACAATAACTGACTTGGGCGAATGAACCCCCCCTCCACACCCCGCTTTGCGCCGGCCATGAACAGAGGGATCTAGGGATGCAGGTTCATAGTTCCATGAAGGTGCAATAGAAGTTGGTGATTAACTGAGTGCACATTGAATATAAAAAAGGCAAGTCATGTTGTAGTTATAGGTCCAGCAGCACCACCAATTATGCCAGTATCACCACTTTTACCATTACCTGGTACATGAGACAAATGATGACTATCCACATTAAAAACCAAGTCAACATCAGAATAACATGCACCAGTGCATTTAGCAATTAAACATCAGAACCCCATTTTCTATGGTACATTGCTATATTGATGGAAAAACAGAACCAGACATATCCATGACATAGTTTACATTTAGCTCAGCACTTACAGGGAAGTACATTTGAAAAGTAGAGCGACCCAAAATAAAACAGAATATATGGAGACTGAGTGAATGCTTCAGTTCATTGATCCTTCATTCGGGCAAGAAAAAAAAATGAGAATACCAATGGATTGCAATGTAAACAGATGGTCATTGTCTGGGACGAAACCAAATGCTGAACATGTCTGGAAGGGGTACAGATCAGCAGACCTTAAAGAATGCAGGGAATACAAACAGGACACTCAGTCAAATCCAAAATCTCACTCAAAATGAGATGAACTGTTTGCTTTTGGCTATGTTGGCCATCATCCTGGTCACAATCTCTTCTCACTGTTACCTTGAGGCAGAAGTCAAGAACCCATTCCCCACCTCCCCCCATCTCCTTTCACAATAGCATTTAGGGTCCCCTTACCACCCTAAAACTAACCATCAACTACTGCAGGACCACAAAAAGATATGTCTTCACAATTGAAACACCATATAATTTTTATCTATTTATTTTTATTGTCTTTTTTTGTCTCATGGTGCATTGTGGTAATTTATCATATACTGTTGCAGTTGGGTTTAACTGAAGTACTTGTGTGGTTGCAGCTGTAACAGACCAATACACTTGGAGGTCAGAGTCTCTGGCCCTCATCACTTAGAGATGTTTGCTCAAGTTAACGTGCTAACTGCCCTGGTGTCATGCGCCAGCCATAAAACAGAGAACTAAGTATTCGTTGCACACAAGGGAAGGCAGCACCAGGAGCAAAATAATTTGATTAGTGCTTTTTATAAAGTAAAAATATTGAAAGCAGCTTCTCAAAATTCAGAAGCAAAGGGACATGCTTTATTTACAAATGAAGTGATTAAACAACTTCAGCAGGAATTCAAATAATTAATAATTTGTTTCGCTCAATTCACAAAACTTTCAATGAGTGTTGGGTGATAATTATGCAACACTGCCTTCCAAGGTACCAGTGCTCATTGCAAGCACATTGTGACTCTGGTTGGTTAGGCTTCAATTTAATAGTCACTTGCAATATTGTGTTCAGTTTTGGTTGCCTCAGTACAGGAAGCATGTGGAAAATTTGGAGGGGGTGCAAGGGAGATGCACTAGGATGTTGCCTGGATTGGATAATGTGATGTGGAAGTATAGTTTATATCTCAATGCTTAAAACTTGTGGTTCGGTCGAGTACAAAGGGATGATTAGAGATATTTCAAAGTGTCTTATTCCTGAGACAAGATATGTCAAATAGTAACAGCCTTGCCAGTCTTTTGTTAACCAGGAATAAGCTTTTCGTCCATATTGAGGCTGATTGAGGCTGCTATTGCTTGTCATCTGGTGTGGCATACTTTCCTGTTTTAGGGCCAATACATTTCCAGCTAGTACGATGAATCCAACACTGTTGCCCTTCAACTTTCACTGCTGTTGGCGCACTAAGTAAAACCTGGATTGGACCCCTCCACCTAGGTGCCAACTTCTGTTCCCATTTCTGGATCAGAACATAGTCTCTTGACTGGATATCAGGCAGTGTCTTTGGGGAGGGGCTTAACTTGAGATTGCAACCCTGAAGGAGTTGAACACCATTTCTTAACTGTTATTGATGTCCAATAGCTGTGAAGCTGCAAATTTTTTTTAAACCACTTCTTCCTCACTCACGCTCCGTCTCGTTACATAAACAAAAGTGATCGAAGGTGGGAGGCAGACTTTTTTCCAAGTTTCTTTTTTTCCAAAATGAGCAACACTATCAAAGCTAAGTTCTTTGAATGCATTTAATTGTTGGGGGGATAATTTAAGTTTCTGTGGTGCATTAATTGAAGCAAGCGGCAATAATTCTTTAGTGTAGACAGCCATGTTAGGGATCCACTGTCTGCAAAAGTGAATTAATCCAAGGAAGGCTCGCATCTGTTCAACACCCACCAAAACTAAGGTGATCCAAAAGATTGAAGTGGCACATCAGTACTTTGAGAAAAGAGGCACCAAGAATCAGTACAGTTAGCCTTTGTAGCTACGACACCAGTCCAGGTTCATTCAGCAACTGGTGATATAACATTAGACTCCCACCCAAAACCTGAATACAATGTGTCAATAGATGAAGCTTACAAATACAAAACAGAGATAAAATGGAGCAAATAGATAAGGCAGTTGGAACTGCCCTGGTACAGCAAATGTGTTGTTTGTTTTCAAATTATGTTGAAGATTAAGGGTGGAAATTTAAATTTGGTCAGCGAGTTGTGCAACTCAGTTCAAAAAAAAAGGGTAGGAATTGAGCAGGAGGTTAAATTTCACCCAAGGCAGAACAACTCGTGGAAAAAAAAGATGAAACTGAGGGATCTTTGAAGTCCAGAGTGAGGTACATTCACCATTCAGTGGCAGCTCTCCCTTTTGAGCCAATATGGACTTTTCCCTTAGTGAATTTATCTGACTTTCCATGACTGTATTACTGTTAACTCGACAGCTTTTTTAACATCACCTCCAGATGAATTTGAAGGACCAGATTATGATTGTTTGCAGCAAAATTATCTTTTGACTTCAGGCATGACAAGATTTAATAGACAGTCCCATTGTTGAAACTACAACTTGTTTTATTGATGGTATAGTCTTTATTAATAAAACAGGTCTGCACTGTGCAGTTTATACCATTGTTTTAAAGACACCTGCTTTCTATCATTCAGTTTTCCCAACAATTTGAATTGATTACCCTTATTAGATGATAGGGAAAGGAATATTTATGCCCATATTTATACAGATGTTACTACAAAATCTTTAAGCATTGAGATATAAACAATATTTACACATTGGGAACAAGACTCCAGCTGTACTGGTAAGAGTGAGAAAGGGACATGAGGTGTGAATTGCCTGAAATTAGAAAATTCAGCATCTGCAGAGTTGAGTTTTAGAATAGCAGGTGGTATTCCTCTGGTTTGCCTTTGGCCTCACCATAGCAGTGGTGAAGGCCCAGGGCAATTGGTTGGTGGAAAGGGAAGATGAATTAAAACAATGTACAATTGGAAGCTCAAGAAGGCTATTGCAGACAGAGTGTGGATGGTCTTCAATACATTCACCGTCTGTGCTTTATTTATATTACCAATGTGGAGGAGCCCCATCTGTGAGCACCAAATCAACTGACCAAGTTGGAGGAGATGTCAGTGAATTATTGCTGAGGTGAATCTCTGCTAAACTCCCTGTCTTCCCTTCAGCGAGCCTTGCTGTACTAACATTGGCTGTTCATTATCTCTACTGTTAAAGACCCTCCCCTTGGGTATAACTGTGTATACACCCGTTGTCTTTCATTATTGTACCATTAGTTTCTGTTAATAAAAGCCATGATTATTGTTTGACCACATCATCTTTGTCTACTTCATCAACTGGCACTTCAATTGCCTTGCCTCAAAGGGCTGTTTCAGTGCCTGTATGGTGGCAAGGGAGCAGATGTATGGGTATCTGGGGGTGGGGGGGGGTGGGGATGGGGGGAAAACAAAGAGAAGTGGGTGGAAAAGGATAAGCAGATGTGGGCATCACAGAGATCATGGACCTTGCAGAGAACAATAAGGGGTGTGGTGGAGAAGGGAAGATGTGGTTTGTGGTAGGATCCCACTAGAGCTGGCTAAAGTAGCAAAGGATGATGTGCTGGATGCAGGCTTGTGATTCTCACTGTTTATAGGTGAGGATCAGGGAAGCTCTCTCTTAATTAAGGAGAGGTTAGATAGCAGGTGCGTGGAAAGTGGAACTTCTTAAAAAAAAAATTGGTGATCCCTGTTTCATAAATTTTACATCTTTTATTTCCAAGAATTAAATGCAACATTGCTTGAAAGGACAATGCTTATTTTTAATTTATCTTATGTCAGATGAAGTGAAGTGGAAAGGGTTTGAGCCCTTGGAGTCCAGTTTTGGAACCAACCACCCAAGGTTTCCTGAATTATGATAGACACTGGCTCAAAGCAGCAGCAGAGTGCTCTGAAGTGTTCAGCAGTAGCTGCTATGATGCTGTGCAGTTGAAGTAAAAAACAATTGGGTTCCCCTGAAGTATGAAGAATCAGCGAACCTTTATATGTTGGCTGCCATGATGCCCATACAACAACATTGATCAGATTTCAAAAGAAACTCAGGACCCAGAAAACATTGAGGGATACACGTACCTTACCTTTTATCCTGGAGCATCGGGTCCAGACACCTGCCATTGTTTTGAATCTTCTGGATTTCGGAATCATTTTAAAATGGCAGTCCCTTTAAACCCACCTGAGTTGCACTGGTGCTTCTCCCCCCTCGCCCATCGAGTTGTGCTACCATATCTGTCCCCCCACTCACATGAATCGTGCTGCCGCCTCTTCCCTCATGCCTGCATGAGTCACGCTGCCGCTTCTCCCTCCCTCGCCTGCCCAAATTTCGCTGTTGTCTCTCTACCCCCCACCCCCCCTGCCCCCTGCTCACTTGCCTGCCTGAGTCACACTGCTGCCTTTCTCTCCCTCCCAGTGCCAGGGGAACAGACCCCTTCTTGGTTCCCCTGGCCTGGCGCTGGTACAGCAGTTTCAGCTGCTTGGGGGATTATGGGTAGTAAGGACTGCCATTGATCCTGCATTGAGCCGTTGCTGGGCTAACTGAAAGCGCCACAACGCTAGACCAGAGTCAGTGTATGGCAATTCGGAGGCACTTAAAAAGTAACGGAACAACATGGGACATTCCAGCGTAAATTGAGCAAGGGTCATGCTCGACAGGTTGGGTACTTATAATGATCCCACTAATTAGCGAAGCGTAACACGAAGGGATGCACGGGAGTTGAGTGAGGGTCGCGTCGGGTCATGTTTGGCGCCGAACTTCATCTTTGATGAGCAGATGACATCTACCAAAAAAAGTGCCAGTTTTTGGAATCCCAAATAAAAGGTTAGGCACCTGTGTTACGCATCACCTTTCAGACCCTTTAAATTTTAGAACTCCTTTACTGTCTGGTTGCAAATATTTTAATGTAGAAGATATGCACATAGACATGGGAAGGATCACATTGAATTAGTGGTCAGTCAAAAGGAGAGGAACTTGTCCAGAAAACTGGGGAAATTTTCAAAGCAAGTTCAGTATTACAAATGTCAATCCAGAATAGTGAGAGACAGCCTTTGTCAAATGAGCCCCCCCCTCCACTCCAAATTTATGGAAATGAACTGAGCTATTGCTTGGAGTTGAATTCCAACTCAAAATAAATGCAAAATAAAAATAATTCTAGAGCAAAGTTGAATGTAAGCATACCCAGAAAACTATAATTTCAGGTTGAAATCCAGTATTTAGACATGGGTACTTTAAAACCTTCTGAAATAGTGTTTTTTTTTTGAGACCATTGGAAGGGAAGGAATGACTTGGGTTAAAGTAATGTCGATGATATTTTTGGATTAAAATCTTATAAGTCCAATGGATTATTTTTGTACAACGTGCTCTACATTTTATGATTTGTTGTGGTTTTTGCACATACATTGATAGCCATGATGGAGCAAATAGTGCATGCTTCATGTAAAGGAGTCAGCTTGTTGAAACATTTTATTTTCTAATTTCTTTCATGCATTTTAAATGTGCTGTAGTTGGTGTACATCAGTGCTCTGCCGTTGAAAGCAAGTTATTATTTATGAAGGCCTATTGCTATTTTAGAGAACTAAAGGAAATTAAACCTGGTTTTGAATCTCCCTCATTAGCACAACTTAAAGAATGCAAAGCAGTAATTTGAGAAAGTGCCATTTCTTAAATATGTAACATGTTTTTAAGGTGTGGACACCAGTTTTGTGCAGCTCAGGTAATTTGTTTTTTGGGGGGGAAAAAAATCAGAACCTCTTCAGATCTGTAATTGAAACTGAAAGTTAAAAGTCCTGTGCATTTGAAAAGACAGATAGAGATTGTTTATAAATTGGAAATGGATCTTGTGTGAATGATGTACATTACAACTCCAATTATCCAAAATCGGATTCACAAGATCACAAGATAAAGGAACAAAAGCAGGCCACTAGGCCCATTGAGTCTGTTCCGTAAATCTACACTCAGAAGTTCCATTTTCTGGCCTTTTCTCCATATCCCTTGATGCCCTCACTAATGAGATACTTGTCTATTTCTTGTTTAAATACTCCCAGTGATCTGGCTTCCACTGCTGTATGCGGCAGTGAGCTCCACAGATCCACGACCCTCTGGCTAAAGAAGTTCTTCCTAATCTCTGTTTTATAACTTCTTGTCCTCGATTCACCCACCAAGGGAAACATCTTACCCGCATCCACCCTATCTAAACCTTTCAAAATACGAAAAGCCTCGATGAAATCTCTTCTCATTCTCCTATACTCCAATGAATACAACCCAAGAGCTGCCAAATGCTCCTCGTACGTTAGCCCTTGCATTCCGGGAATCATCCTAGTAAATCTCCTCTGCGCCCTCTCCAACAACATCACATCCTTTCTAAGATAAGGGGCCCAAAACTGCAGACAGTATTCCAAATGAGGTCTCACCGGTGCCCCATAGAGCCTCATCAACACCTCTTTACTCTTACACACTATTCCTCTTGAAATGAATGCCAACATAACATTCGCTTTCTTCACTACCAACTTCACCTGGTCAGTAACTTTTAGGTTTCCATGAACGAGGACACCCAGGTCTCTTTACACATCCAAGGTCTGAATTTTCACCACATCCAAATAGTATTCTGCCTGTTTATTTGCACTACCAAAATGTACAATTGCATATTTCCCTATGTTAAATCTCATATGCCATAATTTTACCCAGTCTCCTAATCTATCTCCTTCTGCAACTTTACAGTTTCTACTACACTTCCTACTCCACCACCTAGCTTGGTGTCATCCGCAAATTTGGCCACAACACCATACATACCACAATCCAAATCATTAATATAAATTGTAAAAAGCCCCAAATACCAACCCCTGCAGAACACCACTAGTTACAGGCAGCCATCCAGAATGGGAACTCTTAATTGTAACCCTTTGCTTCCTGCCTATCAGCCACTTTTTAAATCCAGTTTAATAACTTCCCTGTAATTCTATGGGCCCTCATCTTATTTAGCAGCCTAATATGTGGCACCTTATCAAATGCCTTTTGAAAATCTAAATAGATAACATACACAGCCTCTCCTTTGTCTATCCTACTTGAGATATCTTCAAAAAACTCTAATAGGTTGGTCAGGCAGGATCTACCCTTTAAAACAAAACCATGCTGACTTGGACCTATCCTGTCATGCATCTCTAGGTATTTCATCACCTCATCCTTGAGGATTGACTCTAATATTTTCCCAACCCCCACGGATGTCAGTCTAATTGGCCTATAGTTTCCTTTTTTCTGTCTCCCACCTTTCTTAAACAGCGGAACCACATTTGCAACCTTCCAGTTCTCTGGAATTTCTCCAGAGTCTATCGATTTCTGGAAGATCATCGCCAATGATCTACAATCCCTAAAGCCACCTCTTTCAAAACCCTTGGAGGCACCTCATCCGGTACAGGAGATTTAACAATCTTTAATCCGTTTAGTTTGCCTAGCACAATTTCTCTAGTAACCCTAACTGAATCTAACTCTACTCCCTTAAGCCTCTGACTGTCCGGGGTATTATTAATGTCTTCCATGGTGAAGACAGACATAAAATATTGATTAAGTTCCTCTTACATCTCTTTATAACCTATTACAATTTCTCCAGCATCATTCCTTATTGGTCCTATGTCAATACGTGTCTCTCTTTTATTCCTTATATATTTAAAAAAACTCTATTGTTTTTAATATTGTTAGCTAATCTCCTTTCATAGCTCATCTTTTCTTTCCAAATGACTTTCTTTGTCTCTGTAAGCGTCGAAAGGAATCCCATTCCTCTGATTTCCTACTAATTTTAGCTTCCTTGTATGCCCATTCCTTTGCTTTTTATCTTAGCCTTCACCTCTTTTGTTAGCCACAATGTTACCATCTTTCCTTGGACAAATCAGAAATCCTTAATTATCCAAAATTTTTTGGGGGTGCCGAACTGACCTCACAGTTGAAAAACAAAATCACCTAGCGTGATATTAGAACAACCATTGTCCTCGTTTCAGGTAACTTCCTCCCCTCTCTATTTCCATTTTTTTCTTTACCTTCCCCTATTGACTTTTTTCTCCAACTCTCCCTCTCAAACTGCATCCCACTGTCTCCCAGCTGCAAGCGGTCAGGAGAATCCCTTGTCCTGGCGTCATCGAGGAAAGCAGCCTCCTGGGCAGGAGTGGGACCTTGGGCTCCCAGGCAGGAGTGGGTCCTTGGGCTCCCAAGTAGAAGCAGGGACCTCAGTGGGGAGGTGTCAGTGATCATCTTGAGCGGTTGGGAGGGAGAGTGTGCACAGGCGAAAATTGGGTCTATATCAGGCTCCAACGTCGAGAACCAGAACGCAAAACCGGAACAAGCCCACGGGGAGACAGAAGCCCGCCGGCTCGCCAGTGAGAGTTTCACCGACTTGGAAAACCCCTCCAGGGATCAGTGGCAGCAGTGGGGTGGTCTCGGTGATTGGTAGCCTCGTTGGGGACATGTCAGGGATTGGCGGCGGCCAGAAATTTTTTGGTGAGAATTAAACATTATTTTAATGCTTAAAAAGCCTTCCCTTGTTTTTTTGCTGTTTAAACATTGATAAAAATGATTTGCAGTTGCTACTGGGCTGTTTTAAAAAATGACCAGTTAACTGAAAAAAACCTTTATCCAACATAGGCCCATTCCTGACTATTTCATATAATCAGGAGTTGTATTGTATATAGTTATTCATCAACTTGTGAGAGCATGAGTACAAAGTCAGGAAGTCAAATCAAGGTTTTATAAAACTTTATTTAGGCTGCACTTGGAGCATTATTTGCCTATCTGACCATCCAGGAAGGATATGAAGACTTTGAAAAGAGGTTTATTAGGATGGTGCCTGGTTTAGAAGTATGAATTATTGGGAGAAGTTGGGCAAATGTGTTTTTTTTTCTCCAGAATGGAGGAGGCTGAGGGGAGTCCTGATCGAGTTGTTATTCCTGTTGTTCAGCGAGTTCACTGTGATGAGGGAGAAGAGCAATGCAAATGGGGTTGGCTTTTCATGGCTTATTTCTAATGTGAGAGTGGGTTGCAACAAAATTCTTTCTGTGGAGTTTCTTATAACATGATTATACATCACACCAGAGAATTGTCGGGAATAAATGTTTGGAGAAGTGGCAGTGCAGAGTGCAGAGCGATGGTGAAAGTGCAGCTTTGGCATGGTTTTGGGTTTCCCAAAGACTTAAGAAAATTTAGTGTGTCAAACAGTTCTGTTTAGAGTTACAGCATGATAACAGGTGCTTCCGGCCCACGATCCGTGCTGCCCAAATACACCAATTAACCTACAAACCCCATATATTTTTGGAGAATGGAAGGAAACCGGAGCACTGAGTGAAACCCATGCAGACATAGGGAGAACGTATAAACTCCTTACAGATACTGCTGGATGTGAACCAGGGTCACTGTCGCTGTTATAGAGTGGTGTTAACCACTACGTTAACCAAGCCGCCCAACTCCTCTGCTGAAGGATTCTTGGACTTATTAATGAAGGGTTCAAATCATTAATGTAAGGACAAAAAATTGGGTCAGTAATTTAGATAGGTAGCAACATGGGATTCCTGTGGTTCAGGCCTTCAGTTTATCCATTTCTGCTCTGCTTATACGCAACATCCCTATGTCTGTACATTGCATTTATAATCAATTTGACAGTTGCGTCTTGGTGGGATTTTTTTTAAACGCGCTCAAAATTGTTTGGATGTTGTTCATGAAAATAAAATCTTTCTTAAGATAGCTCCTTTTACAGGTCTCAGCAATTCTTTAATGTGACTGAAGAAAGGAAACAGAGGAGATTTCACAACAAATATTGATGGCTGGGTATTTCCAGCATTCGATATTGAGATAGAAGAAGAATTAAGGTTTCAGATTGATGACCATGTACCAGGGAACTGACTATATTCAGAAGGGGAGCTTGGAGTCAGTTTGTGTTTGTGGTACTAGATCACATGTGATGTGATACTTTTCAACATTTATATGAAAAGAGAGTTGTATCTTGAAAGCAATCCAAGAGTTAAACAGCAACTTTAGCCAGATCAATATATATCTCAAGGTTGCTGTGCCCATTGATAGAGTATTAAGAAGGGTAGCCTTCATAAATCAGAGAATTGAGTTCAAAAGCCGTGAGTAATTTTGGAGCTCTTTAAAAAAAACACTCTGATTAGATGTTTCCTTTGGCTTGGCTTCGCGGACGAAGATTTATGGAGGGGTAAATATCCACGTCGGCTGCAGGCTCGTTTGTGGCTGACAAGTCCGATGCGGAACAGGCAGACACGGTTGCAGGGGAAAGTTGGTTGGTTGGGGTTGGGTGTTGGGTTTTTCCTCCTTTGCCTTTTGTCAGTGAGGTGGGCTCTGTGGTCTTCTTCAAAGGAGGTTGCTGCCCGCCAAACTGTGAGGCGCCAAGATGCACGGTTTGAGGCGATATCAGCCCACTGGCGGTGGTCAATGTGGCAGGCACCAAGAGATTTCTTTAGGCAGTCCTTGTACCTCTTCTTTGGTGCACCTCTGACACGATGGCCAGTGGAGAGCTCGCCATATAACACGATCTTGGGAAGGCGATGGTCCTCCATTCTGGAGACGTGACCTACCCAGCACAGTTGGATCTTCAACAGCGTGGATTCGATGCTGTCGGCCTCTGCCATCTCGAGTACTTCGATGTTAGGGATGAAGTCGCTCCAATGAATGTTGAGGATGGAGCGGAGACAATGCTGGTGGAAGCGTTCTAAGAGCCGTAGGTGATGCCGGTAGAGGACCCATGATTCGGAGCCGAACAGGAGTGTGGGTATGACAACGGCTCTGTATACGCTTATCTTTGTGAGGTTTTTCAGTTGGTTGTTTTTCCAGACTCTTTTGTGTAGTCTTCCAAAGGCGCTATTTGCCTTGGCGAGTCTGTTGTCTATCTCGTTGTCGATTCTTGCATCCGATGAAATGGTGCAGCCGAGATACGTAAACTGGTTGTCCGTTTTGAGTTTTGTGTGCCCGATGGAGATGTGGGGGGGGGCTGGTAGTCATGGTGGGGAGCTGGCTGATGGAGGACCTCAGTTTTCTTCAGGCTGACTTCCAGGCCAAACATTTTGGCAGTTTCCGCAAAACAGGACATCAAGCGCTGAAGAGCTAGCTCTGAATGGGCAACTAAAGCAACATCGTCTGCAAAGAGTAGTTCACGGACAAGTTGCTCTTGTGTCTTGGTGTGAGCTTTCAGGCGCCTCAGATTGAAGAGACTGCCATCCGTGCGGTACCGGATGTAAACAGCGTCTTCATTGTTGAGGTCTTTCATGGCTTGGTTCAGCATCATGCTGAAGAAGATTGAAAAGAGGGTTGGTGCGAGAACGCAGCCAGATCAATATATATCTCAAGGTTGCTGTGCCCATTGATAGAGTATTAAGAAGGTTATCCTTCATAAATCAGAGAATTGAGTTCAAAAGCCTGACAAAGTGTCAAGCCCTGACGGTGTACCTGGCAGGGTACTGAAAATCTGTACCAACCAACTTGCCAGAGTGTTCACAGACATTTTCAAACTCTCATTGTGACAGTCAGAGTTTCCCATCTGCTTTAAAAGGGCATCGATCATCCTGGTACCCAAGAAGAGTGGCATGGGCTGCATTAACTTCCAGTGCAATGAAATGCTTTGAGAGGCTGGTTATGGCCAGAATTAACACGTACCGAAGCAAATATCTGGACCCACTGCAATTCGCCTATCGTCACAATTGCAACATCGCTGGTTCTCCACTCAGCTCTGGATCACCTCGAAAACAGCAATTCATACATACAGCTGCTCTTCATAGACTAGAGCTTGGCCTTCAATACCATTATTCCCTCAGTGCTGGTCAAGAAGCTACAAAATCTAGCGCTCTGTACCCGACTGTGCAACTGGATCCTTGACTTTGTCATTGAAAGACCACAGTCAGTACACATTGGAAACAACGTCACCTCCTCACTGCTCATCAATGATGCGTGCTTAGCCCTCTGCTCTACTCATTATACACCCACGACTGTGTGGCCAGGTACAATTGCAATGCCATTTACAAGTTTGCCGATGACACCAGTGGTCGGCGGAATCACAAACGGCATTGAGGAAGTGTACAGGAGGGAGATGGATCAGCGGAGAGAGGGAGCAGAGACATAATGCTCCTGCCAGGTCCAACCACCCAGTCCAACTTCCAGCAGCTCCATATATATATATAACATATATAACAATTACAGCACGGAAACAGGCCATTAGACCCTTCTAGTCCGCACCGAACCAAACACCCCTTTCTAGTCCCAGCTCCCTGCACAATGCCCATAACCCTCCATCTTCTTCTCATCCATATACATGTCCAACCTTTTCTTAAATAATACAAATGACTCCACCGCCACTATTTCTCCCGGAAGCTCATTCCACACGGCTACCACTCTCTGAGTAAAGAAGTTCCCCCTCATGTTACCTCTAAACCTCTGCCCTTTAATTCTTAACTCATGTCCTCTTGTTTTAATCTTTCCTCCTCTTAACGGAAATAGTCTATCCACATCCACTCTGTCTATCCCTTTCATACTCTTAAATACTTCTATCAAATCCCCTCTCAACCTTCTACGCTCCAAAGAATAAAGACCTAATCTGTCCAATCTCTCCCTATACTCTAGATGCTTAAACCCAGGTAACATTCTGGTAAACCTTCTCTGCACTCTCTCCACTCTGTTTATATCCTTCCTATAATTAGGCGACCAGAACTGCACACAGAACTCCAAATTAGGCCGCACCAACGTCTTATACAATCTCAACATCACCTCCCAACTCCTATATTCCATGCAATGATTGATAAAGGCCAGCATACTAAAAGCCTTCTTCACCACCCTATTCACGTGAGTTTCTACCTTCAGGGAACGATGTACCGTTACTCCTAAATCTTTCTGCTCTTCTGTATTCCTCAATGCTCTCCCATTTACCACATATGTCCTATTCTGATTCTTCTTACCAAAATGAAGCACCTCACACTTATCAGCATTAAATTCCATCTGCCATTTTTCAGCCCACTTTTCTAAGCAGCCCAAATCCCTCTGCAATCCTTGAAAACCTTCTTCATTATCCACTATTCCATCTATCTTAGTATCGTCTGCATATTTACTAATCCAATTCACCACCCCATCATCTAGATCATTAATGTATATAACGAACAAGAATGGGCCCAATACAGATCCTTGAGGCCTCCAACCTGACAGACAATTATCCACTACCACTCTCTGGCCTCTCCCTTTCAGCCAATGTTCAATCCATTTGACTATCTTAAAATTTATACCTAAAGACTGCACCTTCCTAACTAACCTTCCATGTGGTACCTTATCGAAGGCCTTACTGAAGTCCATATAGACAACATCCACTGCGCTACCCTCATCCACATTCCTAGTCACCTATTCAAAAAATTCAATCAGATTGGTCAAACAGGACCTTCCTCCCACAAATCCATGTTGAGTCCTATTCAGTCAAATAAAGTTTTTTGTAAAAATTACAAAATTCATCGTTAATTTCTTTTTGACTAAAAGTAATACCCGATTTATTTCTAATAGCTGGTATAATCCTAGATAACTGTTCTTTTTTTAATTGCCATGCTAATACTTTATGAGCTTTCTCACCCCATTCATAAAATTTATTTTTTGAACAATTCAACAGACATTCAATAGGCTAAGGCAGACTGTTAATGGAGCCGACGATAATCTTATTTAAAGATTTTGTGACCGTGGGGTCTCCACCCTATGGTTGGCAGCAGCCACAAGGGATTGGAGACTCCTGGGAAGTAGAGGACTGGCGCAGGGCACCAGAAAACAGGGAGAAATTTATAACTAAAATGCATATAAAATTACAAGAAACTAAAAGATAAGAGTGTTACAAATACAGTTAATACTAGATATCAAATGGTGCAATATAATTTTCTTCATCATTTATATTATACTCCACATAAATTAAATGGACTTAATTCTAATTATCCGGATAAGTGTTTTCAAAGTAATAAAGAAATAGGAACTTTTTTTTTATATAAACACACATTCGGTATGGTCCTGTGAAAAAGTGGAACAATTTTGGAAAGATTTGAGTGTATTGTTAGGACAAATTATGAAGATAAAGGCAAAAAAAATCCAAGAATATTTTTACTTGGGAATATATATGAACAAGATATAAAATTGAAATTGGATAAATATCAAGAAGAATTTTTATATATAGCCGTAATGAGAACAAATAAATTTATATCAGTAACGTGGAAAAATTAGAATTTGGTAAAAATAGACAGATGGCATATTAAAGTGCAAAATTGCATACCTTTAGAAAAAATTACTTATAGTTTAAGGAAACGAATTGAAAACTTTTATAAAATTTATGAATGAAGGTTCATACACATCTTCCACCTTCCTCATCACTCTCAGTCAGTAATTATAAAAAAGTCAATTAATATTATATATGTTAATAATATATGTAGAAATAGGTGTTCTTTCTCTTTCTTTCTTTTGGGGGGGGTTGGGGAGAAAATTAAAAATTTATTGTATCATTTTGTATGGTTCGTTAAGTTACTATATTATTGAATTTATACTTTGTATTGATACAAAAGATAAATAAAATTTTCAAAAAAAAAAACAGGAAGAACACTCCCCCCCCACCGCCCATTTGAGAGGGAGAAGCAGAACAGACAACCCATGGGATGGTGACCATGACATGGACCAGTGAGGGAATCTGCGGCTGAAGAACACACAAGCAGCGCACTGTTGGTGACTCAAGGTGAGGAACCCGTGCGAGCCACTGCAGCCGAAGGATTCACACCAGGCAGTGGGCTGCCGGAGACTGGCTCAAGATTGGTTGAACATGACCTGGGGATTGGAACCAGGATACGAGACGGAGCTGAGGGCGCGAAAGGCTTCCTGATTGTGTAGGAGTTTCGGATCTAGAGCTCGGGCTGCTGGTGGTTTGGACCAGATTCTTTCTGGCTGCTGCAGCACTGGAAGCGAATCCACAGATACTCGGTGACTCTGAAGGGACTTTCTTTCTCAGAATGTCAGAAGTGCTTCAGGCAATTTCTGCTGATGGCAAATATGTCTGCCTTATGGCAGTTGAAAGCAAGCGCTGTGTGATATTGCTTTGTTTTTATTACACAACATCTAATCTAGTTTACTATTCCAAAACATTGGAGCAAACCTGAAGCGCTTGCACTTGAATTGTCCTTGGATCTGCTCGTACCATTAATAATGTTGGCATTTCTAATCAGTGCATAAGGACAACAATGTAGCCTTAAACCTAGTCTGCACAACCCTCACACCAGTTATAAAGGACGATTTGGATGAAAGATTGATTAAGTTTGATTTTTTTTTCCCCAAAAGCATTTGATAAGGTGGTGATGCAGAAAATGAAATTCACGGATTGCTTAGTTAATGGGAGATGTTGGGTATAAATGTGTCTTTTTTTCATTGGTAAGATGATTACTGAATTTGCTGAAAGATAAAAAAGTTGTGAAGAAGAAACTTTCTCTCTCCCCTCTGCTGCAACTTTCCCACGGCAAATTTTATACCTTCATTTAACTCTTTTCTTTCCTTCACGTTCCTGCACTCACACAAAAACATGTGTCAATTTTGTCCTAGAAGGCAGTTCTCCCTTTCGCATTTGGCTAATCTCCACGGCGGCGTTGGGAGACCCTAAGGAATGCAGTAGGGTTGAGGCCATCTATCCCCGACGTGAAATGACTTCACACTTGTCTCTTAACCAGTCAATTGGCTGTTAATTCCTGGGACAAGGCACAAGTGTGAAAGGGGCTTCAGATAGGATGGACAGCCAGCACCTTTTTCCCAGGCGACGATAACAAAAACCAGAGGACATCTGTACAAGGTGAGGGGAGGAAAGTTCAGGGGAGACGTTTTTGTTTGTTTTTTTTATATAAACATAGAATAGTGGGTGCTGGGAATACTTTGCCAGAGATGGTGGTGGAGGCTGGTACAATATGGACATTTAAAAGACTATCAAACAGGCACATGGGTGCGAGAAAATTAGAGACTTATGGGTGTGAGTTTGGAAAGATTTAGATTGTGGAGTAGGTTTACACAGTTCAGCATAACATTGTGGGCTGAATAACCTGTACTGTGCTGTAAGATTGTACGTTCTATTACAGGGAAATGGTGTTTCACATCCAATGGCCAACCTCAGGGATCCACAAAGTCCAAGGCATTATTTTTTCATTGGGGAATTCCATTAAATCTTCTTTCTTCTCCTTCTTTGGCTTGGCTTCGCGGACGAAGATTTATGGAGGGGGTAAAAAAGTCCACGTCAGCTGCAGGCTCGTTTGTGGCTGACAAGTCCAATGCGGGACAGGCAGACACGGTTGCAGCGGCTGCAGGGGAAAATTGGTTGGTTGGGGTTGGGTGTTGGGTTTTTCCTCCTTTGCCTTTTGTCAGTGAGGTTGGCTCTGTGGTCTTCTTCAAAGGAGGTTGCTGCCCGCCAAACTGTGAGGCGCCAAGATGCACGGTTTGAGGCGATATCAGCCCACTGGTGGTGGTCAATGTGGCAGGCACCAAGAGATTTCTTTAGGCAGTCCTTGTACCTTTTCTTTGGTGCACCTCTATCACGGTGGCCAGTGGAGAGCTCGCCATATAACACGATCTTGGGAATGCGATGGTCCTCCATTCTGGAGACGTGACCCAACCAGCGCAGCTGGATCTTCAGCAGCGTGGACTCAATGCTGTCGACCTCTGCCATCTCGAGTACTTCGACGTTAGGGATGAAAGCGCTCCAATGGATGTTGAGGATGGAGCGGAGACAACGCTGGTGGAAGCGTTCTAGGAGCCGTAGGTGATGCCGGTAGAGGACCCATGATTCGGAGCCGAACAGGAGTGTGGGTATGACAACGGCTCTGTATACGCTTATCTTTGTGAGGTTTTTCAGTTGGTTGTTTTTCCAGACACTTTTGTGTAGTCTTCCAAAGGCGCTATTTGCCTTGGCGAGTCTGTTGTCTATCTCATTGTCAATCCTTGCATCTGATGAAATGGTGCAGCCGAGATAGGTAAACTGGTTGACCGTTTTGAGTTTTGTGTGCCCGATGGAGATGTGGGGGGGCTGGTAGTCATGGTGGGGAGCTGGCTGATGGAGGACCTCAGTTTTCTTCAGGCTGACTTCCAGGCCAAACATTTTGGCAGTTTCCGCAAAACAGGACGTCAAGCGCTGAAGAGCTGGCTCTGAATGGGCAACTAAAGCGGCATCGTCTGCAAAAAAATATCTTTCCACTTAACCTGTGGGAGACTTAAACACTTTTAGAAAGTGTAGGAGAGATTACATTCCCTGGCAAATTCAGAGGGGTCAGAAAGGCAGAATGGGTCTAAAGTATGTCAGCAGTAAAACAATATTGTGTTATCTTGGTTATTCTTGCTCTTAATATCACTAAGCCTATTGTGGACTTTTGGAAATGGGGACAGAGAGACAACACCCTTTCTTCTTTACTGCCAGGATGGTGGTGCAGGACTGCAGCAGTTTCAAGTTCACATATCAGAGAACCTTTCTTGGAGCCAGCACTTTGAGCCACCTATGAATTAGGCACACCCAAGACATTTACTTTGCAAAGATTATAAGGAGATTCAGTATGCCACTGAATTCTCCATCAAACTTCCACAGGTTTACGATGGAAAGTGAATTGAATGGTTGCATCAGGGCCTGCCTCAAGTGCCCACAGAGGCAGAAGACTGCAGAAAGTGGCAAACTTTGCCAAGTCTGTCATGGGCATCATTCTCCCATCCACTGACAGCATCTAGGCGCGGCACCGCCAAGTCACAGAGGATCCCATCATCTTGATCATGTTCTCATCTCACTGCTATTTTTAGAGCAAGACCTATATAAGCCTGAAGTAAAGCACATCAAGATTCACAAAGGCTTTTAATCCAACAGCTACCAGGCTCTTGATCCTCCCCATAATACTCTGAACCAAAACCATGAACTACTCCAGGACCTCCAAAACAGCTGTCTGTACTATTGAAACAGCACATATTTTTGCATTACAGCAATGGTGACTATATCTCTTTATCTTTTTATATTTATTAACTGTTTTCTCTCATTGCACATTGAGTAAAAGAATGCATGCAAGCTTTTCATATCTGCATAGCTGCACCAAGCAAGACTTTCACTGCATTTGCTCATTGTGGTTGTGTATATGACAATAAATTATAAATTGATCAAGTTAAAATTAATTTTAATTTATAACATTTTGTAAAAATTTTAAATTTAACAGTCAATCACTTTGGTGGCACAGTTTGCAATCCCTATTACGGTGGCAGCAACCCAAGATTGAATCCGGTGCTATCTGTATTGTTACCAACTAACAACCCTTTTAATTATTTTTGGGACCTGAGGGATTTTCTTAGCATGAACACAGTAACAGCAATGGAAATTTCACCAGACAATGGTATATTCAAAATAATAGTTTTTTAATTAAACTATTAACAACATAACATTTCTTACTTGTCTCTAAACTTACTTAACTCTAAATTTAATCCATGCACAAGTGTGTGTGTGTGTGTGTGTGTGTGTGTGTGCGCGTGCATGCATGCGTGCGTGAAAAGTCCATCTTTAAAAATTTGAAGGACTTAAATTCTTAGTTCAGAAATAATTATAAACCACTTTTAAGCACCATATCTTCAAGCCTCTTTAATCACAATGTGGCTATTTTCTTCCATGATGAATTCACAAACACAGACAAATGTTAAACAAATGTGGTTATCTTCTCTGACGATGAAGTCACAAACCAGACAAGGGTTAGGCAAAGTGGCTAAACACAAAAATAGACCTAGTAGAAATCTGTCCTCTTCTCCAAGAGACAGCAAAATTGTCTTATATCAAAAGCCACTGATTCTGTGTTCCCCTTTTCCCAGGAGTAACACACAGCAGCACCAATTCTACTTACTGCAATTGAACCCTGTCTTTCACAAGGTTTCAACCCCTGTTTCACAAGGGTTCTGTCTTCTGTACTCTCCAAACTGAACTCTTCCAAAACAGAACTCAAAATAGCTGAATTCCATAATAAATTTCTCCAAATCATCACCAAGGTTAGTCCCAATTCTTGGAAACCATGACTATCAGTTTTATTTCTACCAAAATTCTGTTCCTGCTTCAAAACCATTCTATATAATAACAACCTCTGACCTCATCTCTGTTCAGGAGGCTTAAGTGACTTTGATTAAAAACACTTGGCTTTCCTCAGCAGTTCTTGAATAATCAAGACCCACTTGACATCCATTAGCTCTCTTTATCCAAGACGCTGCGACTCTGAGAATGAACAATGCTGTATTTTTAAATGTGCTGTGATGTGTGTGTGACCCTAATTTATTAAATCATATCAAGATAAAATATAGTTTTAAAATTATACTAAGGATGAACATAAATCTGTTATACCTCCTTCCCATAGAGAAATTTTGAACAAGGGCAAAATTTTAGACTGCAATCTACCATTTGTTTTTATTAGATTTCACAACCTTAAACAATATAATACAAATAAATAAAACAGAAACATATAAATTCAACAACCAGATAAGCAGTCAGTTTCATAATGTCTCTATAATGCCTTATACCCAAGTCATATTCTTGCAAAATTAAACTCCAGTTTTAATAATCATCTATACTTATTTTTAATTTTACTCATAGATTATGGTCAATGTAAACAAAGCTTAATCCCACAGCAGTGCAAGCATAAACTTCAAAATGATGCAAAGCTAATATAAAAGACTAATTATTTTCCAATAGCAGAATAATTCTTTTGAGTATTTATTGAATTTCTTAGACACATAAAACACTGGATTTTAAACACCATCGTAGTCATCATTTTTTTTACTAGCATAAACTGCGAAAGCAAATAGCTTCTCAAAATCAAATGATTTAAGCACATGTTTAAGTCATAACATGTCTTTCAACTTGTCAAATGCTTCTTGACATATGGCTGGCCAAATAAACTTTCCACTCTTCTTTAGAATATTATTCAAGTTAAGAGCAATGTCATTTTTTTTTAAAACAGAATTTCCCATAATATCCAATTATTCATAAAAATCTCCCAATAACTTTGAAATTCAGAAGTTGTCTAAATTTCAACCTGAACATGCTCCAACAACATAACCAAGATAACTCACTTGAGCATGACAAAATCCACTCTTAGCTAAATTAACATTAAACTTGGCTTTCAAAAATCTACCAAACAGCTTGTCTTTAAAATCCTGTGTGTGTCACATCTCCTCTCAAGAGTTTTAACTATGCAGTTAGCTTTATTTACCTTCCCACAGGGTCCAAAAAATCCTGCTCTAAGACAGTGATTCTCAACCTTTTTCTTTCCATTCACATATCACTTTAGATATTGCCTATGCCATAGGTGCACTGTGATTAGTAAGGGTTTGCTTAAGGTGGTATGTGAATGGGAAGAGATGGTTGAGAACCACTGCTCTAGATCCAATTGTATTGAAATATTTTGCTTGAGAAAAATTGTCATTGGGTCATTTCCTTTGGAGTTATGAAACAGTGCACATAACAAGTCAATTAAGTATGATTAAAAATAGTGGTTTTCAAACTTTTTCTTCACGCCCACATACTTCCTTAAGAAATCCCTTACTAATCACAGAGCATCTATGGCTTATGAAATACTTAAACTCGTATGTGAGTGGAAAGAAGATAAGGTTGAGAACCATTGCTCTAAGATGATTAGATATAGTTGAGAACAGAATTAACACTTTATCTCCTGGTTTAAAACTTCTCTCAGAAGATTTCCTTTGTACCAAACCTTCATTTTGTCTCAACCCTCTTTTAAATTCTCTTCAGCTACCTTACAATTTTTTTTCTAGCGATCTTTAAACTTTGAAACATAATCCAACCAATTCAACTGTACATCCTCATTAACCCACTGTTCTTTTAACATTAAAGGTTTTCTAATCTCATGTTCCCTTACTTCAAACAAAAATAAATGAACATCTTCCATAGCATTTTCACAACAATAAGTTCTCATAGTTTTCAAAGTTGAATGGAACCTCTCCAAATCTCCTTGAGATCTGGGTGGTATGCAGACAATGCAATTTGTTTAGCTCCCAATTTATAAACTAACTGCTGAAATACACCTGACATAAAATTATTTCCCTGATCTGATTTACTTCTTTAGACAGACCAAACGAAATGAAAAAAAAAATTCTAGAGCCCCAGACACAGTTTTTGCCTTAATGTTCCTGAGTGGTTTGGCATCTGTAAACCCTGGAAACGGCACATGTAATGGTCAACAGATATTTATTTCCAGCTTTTGTTTTAGGCATTGGACCAACACAGTTCACACTTACTTGAGAAAAAAGTTCTCCAAAAACAGATTTTAAAGGGACCTTCATTAGGTTTTCTTGTAACGTGACAAGTCTTTAAAAATTTCTTAACTTTTTTTTTAAATAGGCCAGTAAAATTGTTTTATAATTTTGTTGGTAGTTTCCTTTACCCAAGATGCTCACCTAAAAGTGTTTTAGGAGCCATGCTCAAAATCTTATTTCTATAGGCTCTCGCAACTACAACTTGCTGAACTACTGCCCATTCTTTATTAGCAATAATCCCATTAGCAGTAATCTCATTAATAAACTCCTTTGAAATAATATCCAACTGGCACTTTTTTTAAAAATTCCTTCACCAAAAAGTGCTTTCTCTCTAACTTCAGCAAGAAGTTACTTTGTTTCTCTATTAAAGTTCCTCAACATGATTATCCAACTGCACGAAAACCAACAAGGTCGGGTCAGATACAGCAATGAGCTCTCTGAACCCTTCTCCATTAACAATGGCGTGAAGCAAGGCTGTGTTCTCGCACCAACCCTCTTTTCAATCTTCTTCAGCATGATGCTGAACCAAGCCATGAAAGACCCCAACAATGAAGACGCTGTTTACATCCGGTACCGCACGGATGGCAGTCTCTTCAATCTGAGGCGCCTGCAAGCTCACACCAAGACACAAGAGCAACTTGTCCGTGAACTACTCTTTGCAGACGATGCCGCTTTAGTTGCCCATTCAGAGCCAGCTCTTCAGCGCTTGACGTCCTGCTTTGCGGAAACTGCCAAAATGTTTGGCCTGGAAGTCAGCCTGAAGAAAACTGAGGTCCTCCATCAGCCAGCTCCCCACCATGACTACCAGCCCCCTCACATCTCCATTGGGCACACAAAACTCAAAGCGGTCAACCAGTTTACCTATCTCGGCTGCACCATTTCATCTGATGCAAGGATCGACAATGAGATAGACAACAGACTCGCCAAGGCAAATAGCGCCTTTGGAAGACTACACAAAAGAGTCTGGAAAAACAACCAACTGAAAAACCTCACAAAGATAAGCGTATACAGAGCCGTTGTCATACCCACACTCCTGTTCGGCTCCGAATCATGGGTCCTCTACCGGCATTAGAACGCTTCCACCAGCGTTGTCTCCGCTCCATCCTCAACATCCATTGGAGCGCTTTCATCCCTAACGTCGAAGTACTCGAGATGGCAGAGGTCGACAGCATCGAGTCCACGCTGCTGAAGATCCAGCTGCGCTGGGTGGGTCACGTCTCCAGAATGGAGGACCATCGCCTTCCCAAGATCGTGTTATATGGCGAGCTCTCCACTGGCCACCGTGACAGAGGTGCACCAAAGGAAAGGTACAAGGACTGCCTAAAGAAATCTCTTGGTGCCTGCCACATTGACCACCGCCAGTGGGCTGATATCGCCTCAAACCGTGCATCTTGGCGCCTCACAGTTTGGCGGGCAGCAACCTCCTTTGAAGAAGACCGCAGAGCCCACCTCACTGACAAAAGGCAAAGGAGGAAAAACCCAACACCCAACCCCAACCAACCAATTTTCCCCTGCAGCCGCTGCAACCGTGTCTGCCTATCCCGCATCGGACTTGTCAGCCACAAACGAGCCTGCAGCTGACGTGGACTTTTACCCCCTCCATAAATCTTCGTCCGCGAAGCCAAGCCAAAGAATTTTGAGCTGGATCCTGACAAATCCTCTTCCAGCCGCTGTGCGCTGTCAAAGGCTTTAAATCAAGTTTAAAATCAAAATGGATTCTGGCTTAACAAAGAAATGAGTAAAGTGACTGATGACTCACAGTTTTATCTAGACGTGACAATCTGCCTCTTTCTGCTGCTGTCTCTCGCCAACTTTCTTTCAATCACTTTGCCCAGTATTTTCTTCACTGGGCAAGGTTTTAAGACTTAACTTTTAACTCGGGTTGTGCAGCTTTTTCTACACTGGATATTTTACTCCAGAGACAACCTTATCTCTTGACACAAAACGTTTTCATTCCTTCCTACTTTTACCAACAATTTCCTTTTTCTTTCCCGTATTTCACCTCATTTAACACAAACTTCTAGGGCTTCCGCTCCATGCCCTCTCTCCAAGGAAAAAAACAATTAGCTACCACGTGTCCAGCTCTCTTACAATAATTACAAAATGAACCAAAAGGTTTACCCCATTTATTTTCTACCTAATTTTGGTACTTCAGGTTACCCTTTTGAAAAGGTAATTTAGGCATAAATTTCACATGGTGATTAATTGTCTGCAAATGCAGCAGAATTTTGGCCCTTTTGAAAAGTTTAACTTGGCTTTAATTAAAGCTGGGGATTTAACACATCATAACCAGCTGTAACTTTAACTGAATTTTTTTCTCAAATTCCCTTTGTTTCCTGCCTTCCTCAGCTCTAAGGTTTTCTAACTCAACCGTAAACTGCCTCTGCCTTTCAGATTCCTCTACCTCATGTTTAAGTTTGTGTTTCTGCAATTCAAGCTCCCATTTCTCTTTCTTCTTCCACCCTCTGTCTCCAACTTCTGTGTGTCTCTCTCTTCATTGAACTTCCATTTCTCTCCCTCCACCTCATGATCCATCAGCTGCAGGTCAAGAGATCCACTAAAAAAAATTGCATTAGTCTTTCTCTTCAAAAATACCCTCTTTTACACAGTAGTCAGACATAATTTTCTGAATCACTATGTTTTTAATCAACAGTTTTCCCTCCATAAGTTTCAACTCCTTAGCAATAAATAATAACTCCTCCTTTCTCATATCTGAAAAAGTTTGGTGATTCCAAAAACTTTTTAATAGCCATTTGGACAATTTCACTTAACCCACACAAAAGTTTTGTTTGAAAAATACACTCATCTGTACTTTTTACAGAATCTGACCAAGTATGGAAGTTTCACTTGGCCCATGGGGTTTAAAACATTCTCCTCTGCAAAATTCTGCACAATCTAACGAAGGCTCTCCACTTTCAAATATACGCAGATCGGCATTGCCAAATGTTTATCAAAACCCATTGTTGTTGTTCATCCACACACACAATAAGCCTTTTAATTCTTTCAAAAAGATTTTTAACCAAACAAATCAAATAGTTACCGATCAAATAAACTCTCGTTAAGCTCAAATCCATCACAGGACCTCTCACATGAGCGAGACAAGATGAGCCCCCATAAATGTTATGAACTAACAATCCTTTAAACCATTTTAGGGACCTAAGGGACTTTGTTAGCACGAACACAGGAACAGCAATGAAAAATTCACCAGACAATGGTATATTCAAAATAATAGTTTATTGATTAAACTATGAACAACATTTCTTACTTATCACTAAACTTATTTAACTCTAAATTTAACCTCATTATGTGCAAATGTAAATGTACATGTATGTGTGTGTGTGTGTGTGTGTGTGTGTGTGTGTGTGTGTGTGTGTGTGTGTGTGTGTGTGTGTGTGTGTGTGCGCACACGTAAGTAAATAAAGTCCCACTCTGAAAAGTCAATCTTTAAAAGTTCAGCATTATTTTAGTCTTGCTTGAAGTCTGTAAATTCTCAGTTCAGAAATAATTATAAAGCGCTTTTAAACATCATATTTTCAGGTTTCTATACTCGCAATGTGGCTATTTTCTTCCACTATGAAGTCAAAAACTAGACAAGGGCTAAACAAAGTAGCTTAACAAAAAAATAGCCCCAGTAGAAATCTGTCCTCTTTTCCAAAGAGACATCAAAATGGTCTTCCTTATTTCAAAAGCCACTGATACTGTGTTCCCCTTTTCCCAGGAGTAACACACAACAGCACCAATTCTCGTTACTGTAACTTAACCCTCTTTCACAAGTTTTCAACCCCTGTTTCACAAGTGCTTTTGACATTTGTACTATCCAAAGTGAACTCTTCCAAAACTGAACTCAAAATATCCGAATTTGGTAATATATTTTCCAAATCACGTGACCATTACATCATCACCAAGGTGAGCCCAATTCTTGGAAACCACGTCCATCAGTTTTATTTCTACCAAAATTCTGTTCCTGTTTCAAAGCCATTCCATATCCATAACGACCTCTGACCTCATCTCTGTTCAGGAAGCTTAAATTACTTTGATTAAAAACAGATGGTCCCTCAGCAGTTCTTGAATAAAGAAGACCCACTTAACATCCATTAGCTGTCAGTCCATGACGATGCGACTCCAAGAATGAACACATGAACACTCTTCTCAGAGTATAATGGTATATCTGTAAATGTGCTGTGACCCTGTATCAGCTCACAATTAACTTATTAAACCATAAAAATATAGTTTTAACATTATACTAAGGGTTAACATAAATCTATTACAGTATGTTTTCCCCGTGTCCGTGTAGGTATCCTCTGGATGCTTCAAAAACATAAGGGGATTTTAGGTTAATAGGTTTATTGGGAGAGGGCATCGGCTCATGGGTCGGAAGGGCCTCTTATCGTGCTGTATATCTAAATTTATAAATTTACTGAAACAATGGGATTTGTGTGTCTTTATGAATGTGAATGATGACCAGTATCGGCTGAGTAGTGCTGGGATGTCAATCTGGTCGTCTTTGCAGACGAATTGTAGACCATCATCACATAGTCTATCAAAAAGATATCTTGTCCAAGTGTTATTAGATAAAGTGAGGCAAATGACAGCTTGTTAACCAATTGCTGCTCTAATAAAAGTCCCCAAACTCTGTTGTTTGTCTCTTGGAACATTAAATGCAGGAGAATAAAAATTCAAGAGCAGAAAGCTGTCATTACAAAGTGTTTATTTAATCACACTACTCCCTCCCGACTCCATGTAATTTCATTGGAACAAATCACTTGTGTAGTGTAGGTACAAAGGCTTTGCCAATCCAACATAAATAATCAGGTTATGTATTTTATTTTTGGAAAGATATGTACCAGTAATTGTTTTTCTGGCAACAGAAGAAAGCGTCTAGCTACGTTTTGAGAGTGAGTGCTGGATAGCTAAGGTAAATCAAGGCAAAACAGAACACATTTTAGACCAACTGATCTTCATTAACATTTGACAATTATTGATGATTTTTAGTGAGATTAAGCCACACTTCCTTCCTCCTGTGTTCCTATATCCTTTTACCAAAATAAAACACTTGTGAACAATTTGGTTAGTCTGTGATGTACAAGTAGACAGGGTTTATTTTGTTCCATTTGTGGTTGCCAAGCTAAATAAAGGACTGCTATTCCTTCCTCAATCTAGATTCATTTTATGGACATTATAGTCACATCTGGAATGAATACACAACACTTGATGTTGTCTTTTCCCCCAGAACCTAAAAGGTCCATAGATGTGACATTTGCCATTTCCCAGATCAGTTTACCCTTTTGATTACTTCAAGCAAAACAGTTAAATTTCTAATGGTACCAAAGAGGAAAATATATTTAGTATACCTGATTTGTGAACAGATTAAACATTTGGTCATTATGGAGGTAAGCTTCACATGCACTAGACTACTGTACACTTATTTACTGCAAAAATCAAACTGCTGGAGGAACTCAGCAGGTCGCACGGCATCCACAAGGTCTGCCAGCAGTTTCTAGCATGCAATCTCTTGTATCTACATTTAGTATTGGCTTTTTATTGTGAGGGCTTCTCAAGCTGATCAGAGTCCAGTGCTGTTTTGTTCGTGCTCTGGTTTTGATGGACTAAGATTGTAACAAAGGTAGCATGTCTCTGCCACTTCCTACTGATACACGATGCCACAAACAGATGGTGCACATACAATAGCTGATAAACTTATTAAAAGTAACAGATCCAGTTCTTAAGGACTGAACTTATTAGATGGCAACAGTGCCAAGATATTAAACAACTAAGTTCACAGTATGTACCTGAAGAGGGTCCATATGGTACCAGAAACTGGCCATCCCCTGATGTCAAGGGGAAAAAAAATTCCACCCTTAATTATCCAGACACAATTTAATAGCACCAAGGAAATAGTTTGCTCTATTCACTATTCTATAACTGCAGCTGAAGTTGGGAAATAAATTCTGACATTTAGAAAGGAGAGACGAAAGAGAAAAGGTGAACTGGGGATTTAGAGTGAATTTAATTGAGATCCATTTGGGCTGGGCAAATTAAATTGGCAAAGTAGCAGAGAATGTTTCATGAATGCAATCAAGCAATGAACAAGGTCCTTTAGATCCTTCCTTGTGGGACAGAAGAGAGTTTAAGTAATTATCTCAGAGAAGGTAACCCTCTGGAGATGAGTGATTGGAATAAAATGAATTTTACATGGAGTTCACAACTGACTTAAGTCTGAAAATAAAGTCTTGAAATGAAATAATGCTAATTATATTGAAGCCAACTTGGCTTAATTTGATTGGGAAATCAAATTTTAAAGTTTGACAGAAGATAAACAATAGTGAACACTTTTTAAAAAAAACACTAAGTTGTACAGTTCTTTGAGAAATAACATATCCACAGGAAAATGAACTGCCAGAGCCAAATGCTGAGATTTAACAACTACAGTCACAACCCCGATTATCCGAAATTGGATTCTCCAAAATCCTCAGTCATCTGAATTTTTAAAAACATTTTGGATAAATGAGAATATCTGAAATCCTCATTTATCTGAAATATTTTCAGAGCCAAACTGACTGTGGATGTCGGGCACCCGGCACCGGCAGCAATGCAGCAGACCTTGGGCTCTCAGCGGCAGTAGGGACCTCAAACTCCCTGGCAGGAGAGAGACCCTCAGGTTCCAGGCATGAGCGGGGCCTCAGTGAGGAAGTGTTAGTGGTCAGTGGTGGCTAGCATTTTATTTGGTGAGAATTAAACGTTATTTTAATGCCTAAAAACCCTTCCTTTGTTGTCTGTTGTTGTATCAACAGTGTTACAAGTGATTTGCTGCTGCTACTGGGCTATTATTTTTAAAATGACCGGTTCTCCGAAAAATAAAACATTTATTCCAAATCGGCCCGATCCCGACCATTTCGGATAATCAAAGTTGTACGGTCTTTCAGATTAAGAAAGAATTGCGTAACATAGTTAAGTTCATTGATTGAGTTGTTTGAGGAACCAGCAGCAGAAAACAAAAGAAATGACAAGAAATATTTTAGAAAACACATCACAAAATCCTGTGGTAGGTGAATGAAAAAGAAAAGTGCACTGAAGGCATTATAAAATGTCCACTGTAAAAACAAAGCTGCTCTATTGCTATTGTGTCCTTTGGATTTGAACAGGAACACTGATGCATCTGCACAATGGAGACAGATAATGGGCAAGAAAGAAATAGTTGAGATGCCAAATTGTATTGGAGAAATCTTTGGCTTGGCTTCGCGGACGAAGATTTATGGAGGGGGTAAAAGTCCACGTCAGCTGCAGGCTCGTTTGTGGCTGACAAGTCCGAAGCGGGACAGGCAGACACGGTTGCAGCGGCTGCAGGGGAAAATTGGTGGGTTGGGGTTGGGTTTTGGGTTTTTTCTCCTTTGCCTTTTGTCAGTGAGGTGGGCTCTGCGGTCTTCTTCAAAGGAGGTTGCTGCCCGCCGAACTGTGAGGCGCCAAGATGCACGGTTTGAGGCGCTATCAGCCCACTGGCGGTGGTCAATGTGGCAGGCACCAAGAGATTTCTTTAGGCAGTCCTTGTACCTTTTCTTTGGTGCACCTCTGTCACGGTGGCCAGTGGAGAGCTCGCCATAGAACACAATCTTGGGAAGGCGATGGTCCTCCATTCTGGAGACGTGACCCATCCAGCGCAGCAAATTAACAGGTTTAATGATAGAGAAGAACTTGTGTAATTTTATTAATGATCTTTGGGGCTATGAGAGCCAACTAGAGCACCTGGGAGAAATGATATGTGGTCACAGGGAAAGCATGCAAAGTCCACACTGAGAACACCAAGGACAGGAGCAAACCCAGATGTCTGGAGCAGTGAACCAACACCACTTTCATTCCAGCAACCTCAGTTGCTTGTGTTTCGTGAGTATAAAAACCGGGTAACTGCTGTTGATTGCAGTACATCAAAGCTCTCTGACAGCACAGTTATATTTATGGGCACGAGAGAATCAAGGGGAAGGAATATTGCACAGAAGTCAGCCTCAACTTTGTAGGGTGGAGATTTGAGTGAGGTGACAGGGGTCTACTCAAATCTGATTTCTTAGCATCTATTTTCAAGCAAAGTAAATGAGATTATGAATGACTTAACACAAATCATAAGTGAGATATAATGAATTATGCTTTCTCAATTCAAGAACTAATTTATTCAGATTGGAAAATTATATCCATCAAAGTTGTGGAAAAAAATCTATTGATAGAAAGTCATTCTAATTCATAATGAATGGTAAATGGTAAACATTGACAGTAAGCATGGATAGTAAAGACAGTGTTCTGCTTAAAAAAAAAATTTAAATGAAAAAAAATGCCTGAAGTACTTCCAGTATTGACAATCTTATTCCTCCTAACAAATACGATGTGGCCCAGTGAATGCTTTGGTTATTTTCTGCAATTACAGTACTGTGGACATCCAAAAGCCATTTGAAGCTGGATTTTTTTTTGAAGCAAAATTATTGATTAAACTATGAAATCAGCTGAAGAACTGCAGGGATCATGGATAGGTGGATCAATGTGACACTTTAACGATCCATTCTACTTTTTAATGACTGGGGTAAATAGCCACATATTCATTTGCCAATTGCACCAGTTCTCGATGGCAACATGAGCAGACCAAGCAGGAGTATGTCAACTATAAAGCAATCATGGCCCAGATGTGTGATGGTCATGAGAATGAAACAATCATTGCATCACAAGTTCCACAGCAATAACTACCCCACAGAGGTGCATTGTGGACTGCAAAAATCCAGCAATTCCCTATTCTTCTACAGGCCATGAGATGTTCTGCAGTCTCCCTCTGCATCATCTTTACAAGTTGGTGGATTAATGAAAAAATATGCATTTATAATTATTCCCACTGCAAAGCAGACCCAAGATGCAACATAAGGGCCCATGTATGATCAGCTCGTTCATGAAAACTTGGTTGGCATTTGGGTCTCGTTCCATTTGCATTTGGATCATACAAATGATCCTCTGAGTGGAAGAAAACTACCCCTTAGGCCTCTCAACTGAAACTTATTCCCTCTAGGTTCAGCTGCCCTTGGGAAAAGACAGAACATATTCATTTTAACCAGGTCCTTTTAAACATTTTGAAAGGCATACTAAAGCTTAATTTCTGCTCTGACCCCCCCCAAGGAATTTTTTTTTTTGCATGAGCTCTCATATTTCAGAAAATATCATTGGGCCCACGTCTGGATCTTTATCTCGCATCAGCTTAATGGCACCACTAATACTGGACTCAAGAGATCACCTATAACTGATACCTGCTGCAGAAGATGGACATCAGACATGGCAAGTTGTTACCTGCTTTCATTGAGAGGAGTTGATCTCTGGCTGCAAGATCAAGTCTAACAGATCAAACAGATAAAGCACCACAGAAAGCACAAGGTCCTCCACTCTGGATCAATCAATGATAAAGTAGGTGAGTAAATGAGCAGAAAAAAGCTGGAAACAGTGGAAAGCAGAAGAATTTATTGGTGCACTACGTGCATTGATCAAGGATGAGGATTAAAGGCTTTACTGTATCTCTGAAGTATTAGGTTAAAAGAGGTTAGAGGTTTTGATGCAATTATGCAAAGTCCTGCTTAGACCATACCTGGAGCAAGTGGAAATGTTCTGGTCACCACATATCAGGAAAGGTCAAATGGCCTACGTTACATTCCCTAGATTTTTGATTAAAGAATGAATTGGTTGATGTCTTCAAGATATTAATGTGAAATAGAGAAGACTGATAACTTTAGTTTTGCACTCTCCCCCACACCCCAGACAGCATGGCAGAGAAATTAGAGCAAGCCTTTTCAGATGTTCAATTTGGGCATTATGTCTACCTGCAAAGGATGGTCAAAGTTGTGAAACGAAAAGATGCTTGGCCAATTGTTAATTTTAAAGCTGAGATAGAGTCAACTATAGGTATAAAGTGAAAAGATCAGACAGGAAAGTCTGGTCACACACCTGACAAGAACTGACTGAATGGTAAAACTGCAGCCCAAAAAGTTCAACGTTCAGATTTATTTTTACATACATGACATCACATACAACCCTGAGATTCTTGTGGCACCTACACCTCTTTCCTGATGTTAGCGGCAAGAACAGCTTATGCTGGGTGAAGTGGATCCTTGATTGCTACTGCTTTGTGACATTCAGATGCTCTTGATGTTGGGAATGGTTCTGCCTGTGATGTCCTGGGCTGTATTCACTTCCTTTTTCAGGGCTTTCTGCTCAGGGTTATTTGTTGCGCCATATACCAGACTGTGATGCAGCCAGTCAGCACACTTTCCATCACACCTCTGTATAAATTTGCCAAGGTTTCCAATGTCATACCAAATCCCCACTAACTCCTGAGGAACTAGAGATGCTGACATGCTTTCTTCACAATGAAATTAGTGTGTTGGGTCCAGGAAAATTTCTGAGATAGTGACTCCCAAGAACTTAAATTTACTTACCCTCTAGTATCCCCCAATGATCACTGGATCTACATCTCTGGTTTTCTCTTCCTGAAGTCAATAATCAGCTCCTTGGTTTGAGAGACATTGAGTAGGAGGTTGTTCCGCCAAGTTTTCAATCTCTCTGCTGACTCACCACTCCTTTTGCAACAAGCCATGGTACCGTTAGCAAATGTGTTAATGGTGTTGCCCTACTGAGCCACATGGTCATGGGTGTATTGCAAGTAGAGCAGAGGGCTAGAATGCAGACCTCAGGGGCGGATTTTCTCTCTGCTCCTTTATACCCATGTATAAAGGTTGCTAATTTGTTTGCATTGAAAAAAAATGAAGATTTGATTTTATTCAAGACATAACATCTGAGTAATGCAGTGTTGTTGACAAAGGAAACGATGTTGCATAAATATTATGGTTTTTCAAAATTATGGTACATTAGACTGACATTTTCAAGGAGAACGAAAACTTGACATTGAACAGTTGTAGTTCTCAAGCGATTACTCTGTTTTGTATTAAGGGAGTAGCCTATTATACAAGATTGTCAACTTTCATTCCAAATTTAGATGGTGTATAGGGTTTCAATTGTAAATCAGTCAGGAGGAAGAAACTGATTTTGAGATTTTAAATCAAATTATGTGTCTGCAGATCAATACATTTAGTTTGTAAACTCCAGTATGCATTCATTGTGGTGTGGCGGTACGCCATTAGGCAGGCGAACCGGCTCCGCATGTCACGCACGCGGCGGGACAGCCGGCCAAAATGGCACCATCGGGAGTTTCCTCCCAACCTCGGCACCGGGCTCAGAAGCCCGTGCTTGGCGACCCAGGTGACGCCCCGGTGTCGTCGGAGCCCACCAGCGCAGTTCCCAGCCAGATCCAGGCTGGGAGTATAAGACCAGCCAGGCAGCCTGCAATAAATCAGTCTTGCTCACTGAACTCTACCCGTCTGGTTGCGTGATCCTTCAGTTAGCGTGTAGCCGCCGCTGCAGTGGGGTTTTTTTTGTTGTTGATGTTATTGTGAAATATTTGAAATTACAAACAGATTTATTATTCCTTTAAAGGTATAATCAAATGGTTATGTTGTTTTTGTGGGGTGGAAATATCGACAGAAAAACGTCCGTGACATCCAAACAGTTCATGATCTTAAATTAATCACATCTTCCCAAAGCATCAGGTGTTATTTCTTTCGGCCATGGATGGATCAGGTGCTCCATCCATGATCAGTTGTTCTGATCAAGAATTGACAAGGCTAACTCAGGAGGCACACTGCACACATAAAATACAACTGAGCAAAGTACAAAAAGGCTGCTAAGGAGATGGATGCTCCCATCTGCAGAAATAGGCATGAAATATTACAAACACATGTTATGTATTCCCTTTTTATAGCCAATCTTCTTATGAAACTCTGCAGAATTGAAAGTCATTTCCAGAATATAACGATTCAGCAACATTACAATTAATGCTGCTCCAACAACCCTGGTTCAATCTTTCATTATGCATGTTCAAACTCATCCCCAAACCTCGGGACCTTAGGCTCAGTGCCCTGCTCTGAAACCGGATCCTTGACTTCCTGACACGCAGAACACAACCAAAGGATTGCCAACCACACCTTCTCCATGATCATCTTCAACACCATTGCCCTACAAGGCTGTATGCCCATCCCTTACTATATCCTTTTATACTTGTGACCATGTGGCCAAATACTGTTCTCACTCCATCTATAAACTTGCAGATGACACCACCATCAATAGGCCAAAAAGTATAATGAGATTGATGCCAGGATAATAACCTCTCCTTCAACGTCAGCAAGATGAAGGAAATGGTCATTGCATTCAGACGTCTACGTGAAACATACACCCCTGGTCTCTAGCAATGGTGAGAGAGGTGAAAATGGCAGAGTACTCTTTGTGTTCAGGTGTAAATATCACCAACAATGTTTCTTGGTCCAACCATGTTGAAGCTACGGCCAAGAACATGCATCAACATCTTCTTTACATTGCTGATTTGTGACTCATTCTTTCAGTGTCCTAGTTTATTTGACAGAAAAGAAAGTAAAATGAAAACAAATGTTCTCACTTGGGGGTTATGATGGAAGAGGGGTGTCCAATGCAGAATGCTGAAGTAACTTGAACAAAGTAAGTTGCCCACTCAGATGTACATTTCAGAATTTCCACACATAATTGAGTTCAAGTGTTTTCTGAATTGAATTTTCATTCAAGCTTTCAACAAATCAAATTGGCCTGTCTCAATATAGCGAGGCATTGCAGCAAACAGGTGGCCTGAACACAGAAATATGATCTATTCTTGAACAAATTTGAAGTAACCGGAAAATTTTGTGCAAAACTGCAGAAGCTGGAAACTAAGCTAGTTCACGGCGATAACATTTCTAGATGTTGAGAGCAGGGTTACACAGAGGGAAGGGTAGAGGGTGTGAGCAACAGTGAAGAACACAAAGGGAGCATGATAAATCAGAACAAGACGAGTCGGCATGTTGAGGCCTGAACATGCTCAAAGGTTCAAGCCTAAATATTCAAGCAATTTTATTTCAACTGAAGAGTTAAATCAGTCCAATCTGCAGAACAATCCAGAAAATGATTACCAAATGTTCTTTAAATAGACAAGCTTGGAAGAATGAGTAAATTGTTGAGAATTTAATCCATTGAACCTCCTAGCCTGGAAGCAGAGTCCACAACAGCACAGTTCTGTTGAAATGACAGCAAATTTTAAGCACTTAATTTGTTTCCATTCAGCCAAGAATGTACACAAATGACTTGGTCGGGAAGTGCACAGATAGTTTTTATAAAGTGGATTTTTCTTTATGGCTTTCTTGAAACTGAAAACAACATTGCTGAGTTTTGTCCAGATGACTGGACCATCTGGAAAATCCTTAGGAATGAATTAAAATAATAAGATGTGACATGTCAATTACAAATGGCAATGGATGAGAAAAAGCAAACAGAACAACCCAAGCAGTAAAGACAGAAGGAGCTAATTGAATGATATTTCTGTTCTTCCTACTGCTTGTCACTTTAGGTATCCCATCTTCAAAGTATTAATGTTACCACAGCAACTATACACTTGTAGATGGCCATAGAAAGTTATCAGTGCAAAACTACATTAAAAAAGAAATGTAAGGAAATGACTCACGTACAGAATATTTAAAGACTTTTTTAAAATTACAATGCAGGAAGAGGGTCAAAGCAAATGGCAGAAGGGGATGGACATTTTTGTCTTAATATGTTTAAGAATGCCATTAGTGAAAAATCATGGGAATCAAGACTGCCAGATCTTCAGGGTTCTGTGATCAAAAAACTTCTAAGTTTTTTGTGGTGAGAAAGAAATTCCAGATTTATTAATCACAATTTTTTTCAAGATTCTGGTTGTGGTGTTTATATTTGGAGATGCTTTTTTTTAAAAAAAAATGGATGTCCAAATACGGGGACCCCACGCTTTGCAGCCCAGGCCACGAGGGTTGCAGGTTTTTTGTGACCAAAAGACTTGTGCCAGGTCATGGGCTTCTGGAGACTGACTCGTGGGAACCAGGTATTGGGATGGGGATTCAAGAGGGTGCCGATGATGAGCAGGGACTCCCAAAAGGTTTTGGGCACCAGGATCAAGGACAAAGATGGCAGCTTGGATGCCTGGAGCTTGGGTTCACTTCTGGAAAAGACAGGAAACTGCAGCTATGAATGCTACAGGCTTTGAAGGAAGGAGGAATTCATGGACCCGATGTTTCTGAAGGGACTTTCTTTTGCCTCTCTTTCTCTTCTTGCTTGAGGCACTGGAATAGAGCCTCTGGAGTGCCTTTATGGACAAACAAAAGTCCACAGGTTTTGTGTATTTTGTAAATGACAATGAAAGAACCTTGTTCAATGTGGAAGGAATAGAACAACTCTCTTAGATTAACAATAGTCAGAGGAATTTGCTTGAAGTTATGAAAGAAGGGGAACAACTGCATGTGGACACACAGCCAACTGATCCAAAAGAGTCTGTGAATCACAGGTCAAGTCTGAATAATCCAGGCCATTACTTTTTACCAGCAATCAATGGGCATTGCCTCACTTAAGACACTGCACTAGAGGAGGCAATAAAAATTCAAGGAAATGAGGATATGCTTGTGAATTGGTTGGATGAAAGAGACCAAAAAATTCAAGTTCTTAAGCTAAATAAATGGCAGAGACAATTTTTCATCTCAGAAATCCATGTTGGATGTTTGTTGCCAATTATTTGGCTGAATGTGGGATAACTAGTGTGATCCATTTTTGGCCAGTATGAACATTATAAAATGATTTAATTCTGTGCGAGCCACAAACCCAAGTTTGCAAATAAGAATAAATAATTTCTTGCATGGCTGAAAGGATAATTATGCAAGGACAATGAAAATGGTGGTGCAGATCACTGTAAACGTGAGGTCATCTGCTTTGACTCACGGACTGAGAGTGAAAGCATGGATTGGTAGGGAGCCTTCAGGAAAGCAAAGCATTAAAAGTTAATGGAGATCCACATATCCAATCATGAAAGTTAATGTGACTTTGATTTCTATTACAAGAGATTTGAAAGGGAAGAAGTAGCATATAGAGTCCACAGAGTACTGGAAAGATGCAATTTGGACAGCTGACCTAATGGAATGTAGTACTGGCCCAGGAAGTCGCACACAGCAAATTCATAAGAGTGGACTGGAATGTTATCAGAGCTTGAGAGGAGTGGTTGTGTGAATTTGGAATTTTAATGTTCAGAGTTTAAAGGCTAATCAAATTACTAAAAGTGGTTAAGAGCAATAAAATAACCATTTTATCCAGGGCGGTGGAATGGGAACAATGTAGAAAATGCAAATCCAAAGTAGCAGGGAATAATCTTAAAATGAGATTGGAGTGAAAGCAGTAAGAACTCTACACATCCTCCAGCCAAAGTGCACCATCCCAGAAACTTCGAACACTGGCCTGATTAGAAGGTGAGATTGGTTCAATCAACACAATGGGCATGGAAGCGATGCGAGTAAATGGTGCCAAGCAAGGTAAATATCAGTTTTTAAACCTTAATGAAAGGCAAAACAGATTCACAAGTTGAATGGTCCTCATATGGAGGTAAAAAGTGCCATTTCCCAGATTTATAGAGAGCATCAGGGTAATACAGCTCAGAAAGAGGCCTTTCAGCTCACCACGTTCGTGGCAATTATCAAATCCTGATCTTGGCCTGCATCATTTTAATGCTTTGACAATTCATCTACTCATCAAGATACTAATTATTGTGGTGAGAGTACTGCTTCTATCAGCCATCTAGGCAGTGCATTCCAGATTGCAACCACCCCAAGATGCAAAAGTTCTTCATCAGATCTTCATCCAAATCTCTTTTCCCTTTCCCTTTTATTACCAATTATAAGCACCACTCCTCGGGGGAATTATTTTTCGCACTAACTTAAATTAGATACAGCACGGTAACAGGTCAGTTCGGCCCTATGAGTCCATGCTGCCCATTTTACTCTCAATTAACCTACACCCCAGTGCGTCTTTGAACAATGGGAGGAAACCGGAGCCCCCAGAGAAAACCGGGGAGAACGTATAAACTCCTTACAGATAGTGCGGGATTCGAACCTAGTCCCGATCGCAGGCGCTGTAAAGGCATTCCGCTAACTGCTATGCCAACCGTGACACCCATCCTTCTTTTGAGAAACAAACCTGAATTGCTCATAGTGAAAATGCAACAGCTAAAGTGCTTAAACTCATTGTAGGAAATCGAATGCATACAGTGACTGACTACATTTTTTTCGAGGATCTATTAACTAGCACTTACTCATTAAATCTCATATGCAGTGTTCGTACTTGTCAGATTATTTACAGTGAATGTATTTAATAAATAAAAGATAACCACAACTTAAAAATAAAAATTTGAAATCTCATGCTAATCAGAGTTGATTGCAATGTTCACATACAGTTTTGCACAAATAGTCATTAATTCAATAACACATGTGGGTGTCCATTCATCCTGGGCCTTGACAGGGCGGAGTGCAACATGCTGAGGCAGATGCATCAGCTGGGAGTGCATTAATCTGAATACAAAATTTATCTAGATAAAAACAAAACTCAAAATTATCAAGTTTGGCAAGCTCTTTGAGACGGTGTTGGAAGTGGTGAACATATTCCAGCACGTTGCAGCACAAAGATATTGTTTTCTAGTTTAAATTTTGCATTCAAAGTTCATTACTGCTAATTCAAATGTGGCATTATTCTCCTTTTATCTACAAATCTAGAAGAGATTTCACTGATAAATAACACACCATTACCAGAGAAGATACTTTACATAGATAATGAATCCTCTATATTGGAGAGCATAGACAGATTAAGCGACTGCCTTGCAGGGCAGGTCCATTCAGTATTCATTTGGCTCTCACTCTATTTCTTCATTCCACTCCCTCTTTGACCAGAGTCTTCAATATGATGCATTGTTTCAATGATGCCCAGCACAAGCTTGAGAAACTGCACCCCACTGCAGCACAGTTGATGTAGCAGTTAGCGCAACGCCAGCGATCTGCACCAGGGTTCGAGTCCTCCGCTAAAGAATTTGTACGTTGTCCCTGTGTCTGCATGGGTTTTCCCCGGGGGCTCCAGTTTCTTCCTACTGTTTGAATCGTACTGGGGATGTCAGTTAATTGGGTGTGAAATTGCCTTTTACCGTGCTGTATGTCTAAATTTAAATGATGATGAGATGCAGTTCCTCATCTGCACCTCAGCACAGAACAATACATTCAACATTCCAGTAACCATCCTTTCCACTATATAGAGTTGGCCAGGTCCACCTGAAACCTGAAATCTGTTTCTCTCCCCACGGATGTTGCCCAACTTGTTGAGCATTTAGCACTACTGCTTTTATTTTAGTTTTCTAGATTATGCAAATCCTCCTTCTGCAGTGTGTTTCTCCCCCAGTCTTTTATCCACATGTCCCTACCCACCGCTTTCCTCCCCCCATGACTCTATTCTCACTTATCTGCTCCAACTTCTACAACTACATGACAGATCACCATCAGGGGCTGCACAGTTAGTGTAGTGGTTAGCACAATGCTGTTACAGCGCCAGCGAACGGGACTGGGGTTCGAAACCCTCGCTGCCTGTAAGGAGTTTGTATGTTTTCTCCCCATACCTGCGTGGGTTTCCCCCCAGGGTCTCCGGTTTCCTCCCGCCCTTCAAAACATACCTGAGGTTGTAGGTCAATTGGCACGGGCTCATGGGCCTGTTATCGTGCTGTCTGTCTAAATTTTTAAAAAATTAATCACACCCCTCCTCTGCAACCTAAAATGTTTGATTTCTACCTTTCGCTTCGCTCGCATGAAAATTTATTGATGCAGTGTGAGCTGCTTCTCACCCCTCAGGTGCTGTCGGACTTGTTGAGTATTTGCAGCATTTTGTTTTCTTAAAAAATTAGAATGCATAAAATAGTAATTGTTTTCTTCAGCTCCACAGTGACTTCTCAAAAACTGAAAATCATGAAACAATAACACCCTAATCTCATCCTTTGTTTCTTGCTCATAGCTCTGCCGATATTATGCCTTTCCAAATGCATACACCCAATTCCTATTTTTAACCAGCACCACTGCAGCTTACGACAACACCATCTGAAGTGGAGAATATACAAATTGCATTTGCGCCCTGACTTTCTCACCAATTATTTTAAGCTTGGGCTCTCACTGGAGGGGAAAAGGGTCTGTAAAGTTTCATTCAACTTTCAGCAATGATTTGTTTTCAAGCCTAAAGGCAAAAAAAAACCCAAAATGCATCAATCAGCTGAGGTGACAAGTTCCTGCCAAACCACTCTTGTGGTGACATAGTATGGGAACAGGTTGCATTTCATCGATTGCATTGTGAAGCATAAGTTCCAGGCTAGTCAAAGGGCACACAACCTTCCCCACACAACGCCCTGAGTCGGGCCCGGCTGCCCATTCTCTCGGAAACTGGTTGGTCAAGCTGACAGCACGGCAGTACTTAAATGGTAGGAACAGAGGTCCTTACATTGGATTGCAGCAGATACAGTTCCAAAATGCAGGCTCCAAACAAGGTCAGTGGAATTTCTCTGAAGATATTAAGGAAGGTGCAGGGGAAGGGGTAAAAAGTGCTGGGAGCAGGGGAAGGGATGATGCACGGCAGACATCGCAAACCTGTAATAAACCCCCAAAACGCTGTAAGCACTAAGCTCATCATGCAAGAATAGGTGATTATTTTGGGTTTGGGAAGAAAATGTCACAGACACAAAATATTAACTCTGTTTTTACAGATGCTGGTAGACGTGCTGAGAGTTTCTGCCATTGTTTTTAATTTCACTGTCAGCAATCAGTCTGACGAAGGGACTTCCATCTGAAACCTTAACTCGGTTTCTCATTCCACCATTGCTGCCTGCACAGTTGAGGTTTAACAGCATTTTCTCTTCTTGTTCCAGTGGAAGGCAGGTCAACAATACAACTCCTAAATCCACATCTCAAATGAATATTTACTCAATTATTTATTTTAATGTAAAAAGAACACAAGATCAATAATAACATTTATCCCTTCCAACATCTCTGAATAAAACCTAAAGGATAAGAAAAGTGAATTGCTACAGTTGCTCAAAATGACTTAATCCATGCCAAAGTTCATCTTGTTAACCACATGAAGCAAATTCTCATTCACAGAACAGAGAAAGAATCTCAATTTAACATCAGTTACAGTTAAGCATTCACATCCCTGTAGGCTTTGTTTATTTCTACTTACAAACAGAGGTGAACATCTTTCGTCAAACAAATAATCAGCCACCAACCATTTTACCTTAAGAGCAACATCTATACATTTGTACATATAGTGCGATAAATAAAAAGTTACAAAAAAAAGCAACATCTACTTCTTAGCTCCTGACCCCTTCTCTGCATCTAATTTGTCCTGCTGCTAAGCAAGCCAGTAAATTTCCCCAATCCAGGAGGGGGTTTAATGGGGAAAACAGAGGGTTGGTCCTCTCCAATCATCAATTAGGGTTTAATAGGGAAAACAGAGGGTTGGTCCTCTCCAATCATCAATTAAAAGGTTCTGGACATATACAGACCAGTTGCATCAAGGGCATATGTTCCTCCAACAGCTGGCAACGTTAAGGCTCCTCACATGCATTGCCTTCAACTAGACAGTGGAAAGGCTGACACCATTGGCTTTCACTGCTGCTACCATGATCTCTGTTAATACAGATATCAAGCCGCCCCATGATTAAAGTAAAGCAGACAGTTTACAACCTCTTGCATCCACATTTACCATGAGCTAAGCTTCCACGTCATATATTCTCCAATGCTAATATCACCTGCTGCCTTTACTAATCCACAGGAGACATCTTTCCATCTACATTTAAATACCACTAATTTATCTAAAAATGCCTCAACCCCATCCTTTTTTTTTTCCTTTACCCATTCCTGCCTCAATTATTCCAGTATCTTCTTAGCTAATCTTACACAATGCAGAAATGCAAGCATGCCCCAAGTTCTACTGTTTACATCCCACCATACCCAATCCTGTCCACTTATCAGTCCTGTAGCTTGATAAACGGGCATGAACTCTGAATTAAGCATCAGCTAGGTATTCAGGACCTCATTCATGTTTGCAAATAACCTCCAGAGCAGGGGTGTCAAACTCAAATTCACAGAGGGCCAAAATTAAAAACTTGGACTAAGTAGTGGACCAAACTAAATATTTATTGAAAATTTTCAACAACATCTGCATGTTTTCTCTTCTTTCAACATATGTAATGTTAAACTTTTTCTTATTAAAATAAATGTTTAATAATAGTTTTGGTTAAACTCTTTCCAGAAGAAGCATTAACAAATGAGAAATAAAATATTCAATAAATAATATTTCTCTATAGCCTTTAAGCTCCTTTTAAATGTATTTTTTTTCACAAGCCAACAAGTCAAAAAAATAACAACTTGCTTCAATGAAAATCCAATCTTTCAACTATGAACAGTCCAAAGTTAACCAAAGAAAATATTAATCCAAGCTTCGCTTGCTACACTGTGATTTACTCTGATGCACCTGGGTCTAAAGCAGATACTTGGCATCTCTTCTTAGATGCAAGTTCATCAAACTCTGGGGTCAGAGTTTGCCTCCCACCTGTCTTGAAAGGTCATATCGAAATATTTCAACACTCAAATCTGGTACTTCACTAAATTTGTGGAGAATTAATGAGGCATTTAAAACAAAATGGTTATTTGAAATTATAAAACCAGAAGTCACCCCAAGATATTCATTAAAAATGAAGGATAATGCATTACAAATGTGTGTTTTTGTGCCAGTTTCCTGAGAAACCTCTTATTTGGGTTGTGTTGTAATTAGACTAGTTATGCAGTCTACCACACGCTTGTGTCATGTTCAGATGCCTGCAGAACCTTTGATGAGTAAAGTGGATCATGAGGGCTGGTACTTCTCTGGATCTTGAGACTGGTTAATTTTGACAAAAAAGGGGCAGACAATGCTACAAATCCAAACTGGCCTCCAGATAAGACGGTTATATTAATCTGTCAATGAGCAGAGGATGGATCATACCCATAAAGTTTAATTTGTATTCCTCTTTCATGTTAGAGCTCTCTGGTGTGCACTGCAGAGAAACAGCTACCAATATTATGGAAACAACTATACCATTTAACATCCAATTTCATTCAGAATTTCACACCCTGGAAACAGGTCGTTCCTTCAGCTCATCTTATCCATGTCAACCAAGTTGTCTACTGCAACTAGTCCCATTTGGCCATACTCCTCAAAAGCTTTCCTATCCATGCACCTGTCAAAATGTCATTTAAACAATATGTATTTACTCATCTCCTCTTCTCTGTGGATTGTCACCTTGTCGTGGTAGAGAAGCTTGTGTGGTCCTATGATTCCGAGAGTGATGCTGCCTGGAGCTATGCTCCTGGTAGGGTCATCCATGGCAGTAAGGTCAGGGTGAGGTCCCTGACAAAGAACAATCCAGCCAAGTCCTCAATGATGGAACAGGCAGACAAAGTTGTTCTGAACCCGATGGCCGTGAAGGCAAACAAAGGCTGCAACAGATCCATCAGCTCTAATCGTTGTTGTTTCCATGCCACTGGAAGTATCATGTGCTTCTTGGAGTACAACATCAAATACACATTAAACAAATACATACATAGGTGACTTTGCTCTGTGGATCAACCGAATGAAGGCGATCATCCTCTACCTTGAGGGATGGCCATGACAAGGTCAACTCATCTCCAACACTTCCTCTGGCAGAATCTACATTCCATATGTGAAAAAAGTTGCCCCTCAGATCCCTTTTAAATCTTTCCCCTCTCAAATTAAATCCAGGCCTTCTAGTTTACTCCCATTTACAATATTCTATTCCTTTCATGATTTTATAAACCTTGAAAAAGGTCATCCCTCAATCTCCTATGCTCTAGGGAGATAAGCCTCAGCTGCGTCTCCTTATAATTCTGCTCAATACTGCCAGTAACATTTTCCTGAATCTCTTCTGCATCCATCTTAATGGCATTATTCCTATAGTTGGGTGACCTGAACTATGCACAATACTCTAAGTGCGGTCCCACCAACATCTGACACAGTTGTTACATCACATCCCTAATCCTGTTCAGAATGCCATGACTGATGAGGCAAGCATATCAAACACCTTGTTTATTTGGGTCACCACTTTCAAGGAACTATGTATCTATACCTCTAGTCTCTCCCCTGGAATTCCTTTCATCTATTTACAAGTTCTGTCCCAATTTAACCTATCAAATGCAAAAACTTTGCACTGGTCCACATTAAATTCCATCTATCATTCCCATTTTCACAATTCATCTAGATCCTGCTATAATCTCAGGCAACCTTCCTCAATGACCACTACACCATTAATTTTGGTCTCATTCATAAATTTACTAACCATATAATTAACTAGATTGTCATCTATATTAGCTACTTGGATAACCAACAACAATGGATACAGCAATGATCCCTGCAGCACAACACTGGTCCTAGGCCTCCAGTCTAAGTAGCAAGCCTCCACTGCTACTCTGACTCTTTCCACCAAGCCAATTAGCTAGCTTAGCTTGGATTGCATGGGGCCAGCGTACCATGCAGGACCTTATCAAAATCCATGTTGACAATGTTAAACCCCTTGGTCATCTCTTCAAAAAAACTCAATCAAATACATGAAGCTGTTTCTAATCAGGCTTTCCTTCCCAAATGTTGATAATATTGATTCTGTGTCTCTGTGGTAACTTGCTCACCACTGTTGTTCGGCTCACTGGCCTGTAATTGCCTGGCTTGTTCTACAGCACCACATTAGCCACCTTCCAGTCTGTTGGCTGCTTAAGATAATACAAATAATTTTTCCAGGGCCCCTGTAATTTTAAAGTGCATCCAGTCAGGCCCAAGGTTACCTCTGGTAACGTGGATGTGTTTCAAGAACTTATGATTTAATTCCTTTTGATCTATTCTTCATGCGAGTTTCCAGAGATTGGACAGAGAATGAACTAATAATGAACACAAACCAAACTAAAGCACCATAGAGAGTTTGTGAACAATTGTGTCAGGATTGATATACAGGTTGAATGTCCCAAAGTTTTTTTTGGATTTTGGAACAATAGAACTAAGCAGCACAGTTGCATCACCAGAATACGTGTAACAGCAATAAAAAACAAAGGCAGACTTTTTGAGCACAATCTTGAAGCCTCAAATGGAAAATTCACATGAAATAATGTTGAGTACTGACCCAAAAAAAAACTTGATCTCTGTTACAAAAGAAGACCACGTCCTCGACACCTCTACATCACCACCGCCCTTGACACCTCCCCATCACCATCACCGGTCCCCACTCCTGCCTGGGAGCCTGAGGACGGCCCTACATCCGATGTTGAGAATGGAGTCACCATCATCGACTCCAGCTGTAGCCGACGCTGAAGACTTGGATCCAGGTCTATTTGGTATCTTCCCGGCCAGAAGCAAAGATTTTGTTTTGTTACACAGTTATGCTGTTACGAAAATGGCACCAACAGTGTCAGAGCCCCACATGTGCAAGTCAGGTGTTAAATTTTTTTAATCTTGTGATGTCATGTCAGCGCTAAAAAAAATTGGTTTTTGGATCTTTGGATAAGGGGTATTCAACCTGTACTTTGTTCAGGTTTTCTGATATGCAGATGAACATTAACCATCTTTAAATCTTTGCCACAAAGCTCATTTGAGTATTTGACCCCCCCCCAAAAAAACCCTGATGTGTGGTGATAGAGTGCTAGTGATACTCCTGACCACTAGAGGAAGTTTGTTGCATCGTGGGAAGATTCAAGATGGATGTATCCACAGGACCCTGTGTGACCTCTTTAGCGAATAAAGCATGGTTGTTTTAAAACAAGCCAAGTTTCTTTATTACAATAAAAGAAACATCACATCAAGAATAAAATTGCGGGGAAATGTTGAAGTAGGCAAAATGGATTTGGCAACCTGAACAGAAGCAATACAATCACTACCTGAATCAGAATTGCATAGATCAACTGGTTCAGACCTTCCACAATAGGAATAAACAACAAACGAAACCTAAAAGAAAAACTGAAGAAGCTGGAAATCGGAAATGAAAACAGAAAATGTTGGAAACAGCAGGTCAGGCAGCCTCTGAGAAGGGAAAAACTAAGATAACATAGCAGGCAAAGCCAATCATAGCTGATCACTTCCATCATCTTGTGTCTTCATTCGAGTGAAAAGACATTCTTAAGGTGGATTCTTTCATTACTAATGATTATTGCGTTGACTACATGACATTTTTAAATTCATCATCAGGTGGTAATTGGCCTGAAAACTAGCCCAGCAGCTCCAACTGGTTTTGAAGTCAAAGGCAATTTTGAGTTGATGATTAGTCAAGCTGAGGTAATTTCCTTCATCCAGTAAGAGTCCAGTAATTTCCAAAAACACATGTTGTATTTCACATCTCAGTGAATTTGCTCAAGAGGTAAGCAGTTGTTTGGCAAGGGGATCGGAACAAGTCATTCAATTTCATTTTTCATGAAGAAACGTGCTTTCATCTGCAACTAGCATAAAACAGCTGGCAATTGCACAGGACAGCAGACTTGCATATCACCCTATCATCAAGATCTGCACGACTGTTGTGAAGAAACATACTACTTAAAATCAATACACAACTTTTTAGCATAAAGTTGTCCTTAATGTAATCTCGCACACGCACACACTCCTTTCCAATGAGCATCAAGCAGAGTTTTACATTCCAGCGCATGAATAAAACTGGGTTTGAGATCTGGCTGTCTTTTGTGCATGGGTTCCCAGCTTACGGAGATTTGTTCCTTGGATCTCAGTGTGTGCGAAACACAAACACAAGAGGCCAATGGCCACAAAGCACGCCACTGATGTCAAATTGCATGAAACGCTTACCCTCACATCACTAACACAAAATACAGTACCTTTCTGATTATACAAAATGGTTGGGACCTGACATATCTCAGTTAAGCAGATTTTTCGGATATTTGGGAATTTTCTCTAAAGCAGACCAGAAGTAATGGCTGTCGCCCATCTCCGACACCTCCCCACCGCCATTGCCAATCCTACCCGGGAGCCAAGGTCTCAGCTCACCTGTAAGTGGCAAGAGATTGCACAGGGATTGTCCTCCAGCAGCAATTCAGCACTGAAAGGGTATTTGACAGACAGAGCGGCTCGGGTGAGTGGGGAGAAAGCGCGGCACGAGTGGGGAGAGAGCGCGGCTCGGGCAGGCAAGTGTGGTATTCAGTTCAAATTCTGAGAATGCCACAATGCAATTTATCACAGTAGCATGGCAAAAAATTGTCCATTTATAAATACATAATCAGTGTTACCGTTTCCTTCATTGTGTAACCTATGTACATATGTATCCTTTGAAAAACTGATACCCTGTAGCCCCACTTGAGCACAGTGGGTAAACTTCTTTCAACTTTTTTTTTCCAAAAATTGAGACGACATGTCTCACCCGAGAAAAACTTTTGGGTATTCGGAATTTTGGTTGATTGGTTTTCAGTTAATCGGAAACGTCCTGTATAATGTACATCCAATATAACCCAATATACATCTGTGTATAGAGTAGGTCAGCCGTGATGAAGGCTAAGACTGGAAATGCGAGCAGTGAAGGTTCAGTCATAGATTCATGGCTGGCACTCCCAGTGAAACCATGATGACACTGGATAGGTTATATCTGCCTTAACTGATGAATTCTAGTTTGACTCCTATTTGCTTTTTTTTTGTTTCCTCAACAGTCCCACAGGACCATACAAATTCAAACAAACCAAAGGACTGCTGAATAGTTGGGGACCTCAGCACAAATATTAAACTCTCAAAGAGAGGTTAATTTCAATCTAATGCTTGTTTTTCAGTTGGTTCAGTATCATCTTGCACTGATGTCTGCAGATAGTTCATTCCATTCAGTCTGTTTCCACATCAAAGTTCAAATTTATTGACATAGTATATACATGATATCACATAAAAACCTGAGATTCTTTTTACCTGCGGGGCAGACACAATTTTACTTACTGGTAACTGTGAACCATACTCAAGGTAATATATACAGTACAACTCCAATTATGCAAAATCGAATTCTCCAAAATCCTCATTTACCCGAATTTTTTAGAAATATCAGATAAAAGAGGATATCCAAAACAAATCAGATATTCTCATTTATTTGAAATTTTTTCGGAGCCAAACCTCACAGGCTGAAAAAAAATCACTCAACATGAAATTAGAACAACGATTGTCCTTTTTTCAGCTAACTCCGTCCCCTCTCTCTTTCAATTTCTTCTTTATCTTCCCCTATTGACTTTTCTCTTGAACCCTCCCTCTCAAACTGCATGCCACTGTCACCCAGCCGCAAGCAGTCGGAGAATCCCGTATCCTGGCATCATCAAGGAGAGCGGTCTCCCAGCAGGAACGCTACCTCGAGCTCAGTGGCATTCCCTCCCCTTCCCTCCTTGGCACAGCGACACTCTCGACACCGACACCAAACCCTCCTCTTGGCCTACTACCACACACACACACACACACACACACACACACACACACACACACACACACACACACACACACACACACACACACACACACACACACACACACACACACACACACACACACCGGACTTCCAGTAGGACTTGGGGAGGATTCAGAGTCAGGATTTGGAAGCTCTGGTGACTGGGGAGACCGGAGCCTGCTGACTCGCCAATGAGTGTTCCACCGGCCTGGGAAACCTCCCTGGGAATCAGCTGCAGCCGTGGGGATGTGTTAGGGATTGGTGGTGGTAGTTGGGAGGTCTCAGTCATCAGCAGCAGCATTTTCTTTGGTGAGAATTAAACATTATTTTAATATTTAAAATACCTTCCCTTGTTGTTTGTTGTTGTTTAAACATTGATAGAAGTGATTTGCTGTTGCTACTGGTCTGTTTTTAAAAAATGACCAGTTATCCGATTAAAAAAAACATTTTTACGGCATGGGCCCGGTCCAGACCATTTCAGATAATTGGAGTTGAACTGTATATCCAAAACAAAGAAATGTAAAGAAAGTAACGAATGTAAACAAACCAAATGTGCAATCCAGAAAAAAAAATTCAGCAATAAATTATGTGCAAAGTGTCCTTAAATGAGTCTCTGATTGAGTCTGTTGTTTTGGAGTCTGATGGTGGAGGGGTAGCAACTGTTCCTGAACTTGATGTTACGTGTCTTGCGCTATTTATACTTCTTGATAGCAGTAGCGAGAACAGAGCACGTCCTGGGTGGCATGGATTTTTGATGCTCTCTGACGTCAGCATTCCTTGTAGATTTTCTCGATGATTGGGAGAGTTTTGTCTGCGATGTACTTGATGGTGTCCACTACCTTTTTTTAAGAGGGCTTCCCCTCAGAGGTATTGGTGCACTGAGTGATGCAACCAGTCACCACACTTTCTACTACTCATCTGTAGAAGTTTGCTAAGGTTTCCAATCTCATACCGAACTTTGCAAACTCTTAAGGAAATAGAGACATTGACATGCTTTCTTCTAGATATTAGTTTGACAGATTCAAGATTATTTTTTGTCATATGATAAAACAGAGACTGTGACATTTCATGAAATTTCCTTTAGTCTACTGCAAGGCAGACAAAGATTCACTATCAGCAGAAATTGCCCAGCGCCCCTTATAGCCAGAGAAAGATAAGCTCAAGAAAGTCCCCGAGACCCACTAAGTGTGCATGACTTGGCCTCCAGTAATCCTGCAGCCTCCACAGTCACACAACCTTCAGTCCAAACCATCAGCAATCTGAAGCCCAGATGCACCCCCGGCACCCTCACGCATCTCGGTTCCGATACCTGGCACCCCTTCAGCCAGCCGTGAGCCAGTATCCAGCAGTCTGCAACCTGCGTGGCTTCCTTGCCTAGAGTCACCAATAGGCAGTCTGCTTGTTCTTCAGCCTCAGAGCTCCTCACTGGTCCGTCACCATGGTAACCATCCCTTAGGGTCATGTCTACTGCTTCTCCTGAAATGGGGGTTTGTTGCCCTCCTTTCTGGTGCCCTGTGCCAGTTCTCCACTTCTCCGGAGTCAGCAGCCCCTCATGGCCTCTACCGATCATAGTCGCTGCCATCTTGGGCCCGGACCCCATGGTCGCAGGATTTTAATATAAGCCTTTGTTGGCTCCTTTAACAGGCTGTTTAAAGCATGCATGGAGTCTCATTAGGTGGTTGGACCCACGGGGGTGTGCTGTAACTTCATATCTCGCTCTCCATGGGTTCGCACCAGTGGCAGCACGGTCATGACAGCAACTCCAGCAAGATTCCAGCCTCTGCTGTTCACGTGTTTCCCACTGGCGTCATTTGGTCTCTTGGTCATTGTAAAAACTAAATAAGTGATCAGTGCTGTTGTTTCTTCTTCCTTTCGATCCACAGTAATGCTTACTTTTGCAGTCATCTGAAAAGACATCATGCAGGCGTGGTACCCACCAGTTTCAAACAGGTCCAAGAAGAGTTTGGTAACCTGCCTAAATGACTAATGACTAGTGGCATTAACAGTGAAGAAATACTTTGAAAGGCTGGCGTTGAAGTGTATTTCCTCTTGTCTGGACGGTGACATGGATCCATTCCAATCCACCTATCATAGCAACAGGTCTACAGCAGATGCCATCTCATTGGCCCAACACAAAGCCCTAGAACATCTGGACAGAAAAGATGCATACATCAGGATGCTCTTTATTGACAACAGTTTGGCATTTAACACCATCATCCCCTCAAAACTGATCAGCAAACTTCAACACCTGGGACTCAAGACCGCACCATGTAATAGGATCATGGATTTTCTTACCAACAGAATACAATCAGTGAGGATGGTAAGAACATTCCCTCCACAATTTCTATCAGTACCAAAGCACCACAGGGCTGTGTTCTTAGCCCCCTGCTCTACTCGCTTTACATCTATGACTGTGTGGCTCGGTATGACAACAACACCATCCACAAATTCGCTGATGATACCGCAGTAGTGGGCTGCATAAAAAGGGGCGATAAGTCAACATATAGTAGGGAGATTGAAAACTTGGCTGAATGATGCACCAACAATAACCTTGCACTCAATGTCACCAAAACCAAGAAACTGATTGTTGACTTCAGGAAGGGAAAACCAGATGTGTACGATCAAGAAATCATTGGGGGATCAGAGATGGAGAGAGTGAGCAAATTTAAGTTCTTGGGAGTCATATCTCACCATCTCTAAAGCCCTCCAAAAGGTAGAGGACACAGCCCAGAACATCACAGGTAAAACCTTCACTACCATCAAGAACATCTGCAGGGTACACTGCCATCAGAGAGCAGCACCAATCAAGGATCCACACCACCCAGGACATGCTCTGCTACCATCAGGAAAGAGGTACAGTATAGGTGCCACAAAACTCGCGCCACCAGATTCAAGAACAACTGCGACCCATTCACCGTCAAGATTCCTCAACAATAAACTCAATCAGGGACTCATTTAAGGATTCTTACTTTTGCAGTGTATTTTTTTTCTCTCTGTGTCGCACAGTTGTTTACATTTCTTCATTTGTTTACATGTGTACAATGTGTACTTTTTTTTTGCACTACCAAGAAGAGGTAATTCTGTCTCGCCTGAAGGAAAAAAGAATCTCAGGGTTGCATGTGATGTCACGTATGTAAATCTGAGATCTGAAATCTAAAACCTCACCTTTGAGTGTGCTTCACCTTTGTATTTGTAGCCAGCAGAGATGCCCTGTCAAGGGTTCCCTGCCAACTTTCCAAGACGCCCAAGATAATGAGTGCAAAATGATTACCAAAACAGATTAATAAAATGCTTATTGCACAGCCAATGGGGAAAAATAAACTTGCCGTCAATTGCATTCCATCTGCCAATATGCAAGATGACTGCAAACAGAACTAGGTGATAATTTTAAACACTTTATCCCCATTCAGGGCGGCATGGTTAGTGTAGCAGTAAGTGCAACACTATTACAGTACCTTTGACCCGCATTTGAATTCAACACTGACTGCAAGGAGCTTGTACATTCTTCCTCTGTCTGTGTGAATTTCCTCTGGGTGTTCCGGTTTCTCCCACTCTTCAAAATGTATGGGGGTTGTAGATTGATTGGTGTATTTGGCGGGGGGAGGGGGGTTGAGGGGAGCACGGGCTCATGAGCCACAGGGTCTGTTAATGTACTGTTTGTCTAAATTTAAACATTTTTCTCAATGTGTTATTTGAAGGTAGATTCACCACATGTAGGAAGTTTCAGCAGAAAGCCTTTTGGTTCTGCATGAAAAAACAAACCCACAAATATTTTGATCATGAACAAGCAAAAACTTTCAGTAAACCAATCCTCATGTTTAATTAATCATTATTTGCTAATTAGTTTAATGTCATTCTGACCTGTCATTGTAAATAAATTATTGGACATGCCATTCTTAACGTTTAATATGCAAAACATTACAGCATTGTACAGGTGCTTTGACCCATGACATTGTGCCGACCGATGAAAACATACTCAACAATCTAAACCTTCCCTACCTCACACACATAATCCTCATTTTCTTGCACCCATATGCCAGTTTTTATGGAGGGGCCCCGCTTCGAGGCTGGCTCCATCAGTGGAGAAAAATGAGCACTTAACTTTTTTATAGACGAGGCCTAAAAGGCAGCTGCAGCATCACTTTCATGAAGAGCGGCACCTCATTGAGTCCTCCGGAGCTGATGGAGGCAAGGCAACTGGTGCTGTAGTGCTGCCTGACAACACGACGGCATACATACGTGGTGAGCCATGGCCGTTTTCGTTACCCTTAATACCCAAAGCAGCTGGAACCGCTCTAGGAAATGCAGAGCGGTTCCAGCCAATTCCTGCTGTGTGGGGAATTATGGGTGATAAAGAAAGCCATTAATCCTGCTGCCCGGTGCTGCCCATCCGGCACACTGAGGGACTCCGACCTCCGGCACTTATGAACTGTTACTGCTACAAGATGCTGAGAAGTGGACACGGAGAAGCAGAGCCGGGAAGTATGATGGATGAAACGAGAGCGAAGAGCCAGGCTCGGCGAGCCGGAGGGGTAGCGGCGGGCAGAAGAGCTGGAGGAAGGAGCCTTAGGTTTCATAACAGGAACTTCTTTTTGTTTTAATGTGGGATGAATGACTGGGTTCTGGGTCACGGGCTAATGGTATCATCGCGTTGTCATCAGCCAGCCCCTAGCCAGCAGCTTGTGTTGGCAGCACATTTATGGACTGAGGTGGAGTGGCCTGCTCCACCTCTGCAACCAGGCTGAAGAAGCATCAGAGTCGGCATCTTGGAGCCATGCACCAAGCATTCATGGAGGTAGGTTCAGCGATGTGAGGGCGGAGAATATCTGCCTTTGCAGTCAAATAAAAGTGTATGAGAAAATCTACTACAAGTATTGCTTGAAAGAAGTGGATTTCAAAATTTCAAGATTTTCTTTTAAAGGGCCTAGAGTCTTTTAAATGTCCCAATTGTACTGACCTCCAGCACCATCCCTGGCAATGCATTCCAGGCACCCATTACACTCTGTAAAACTTACCGCTGACATCTCCCTGAAACTTTCCTCCTCTCATCTTATACAGATGCCCTCGGCTATTTGCATTACTGTAAACATTACTGCAATTAAACATGTCTTCAAAAACAAGAATATAAAGAGAAAGTCAGTTAAACACTTGATGTCTAATCATTTGGTAATGAGGCTCGAATGGACACTGCAAATTGTTTCAGACAGTTTCAATTACATCAGACAAAAAGGCAAAATACCATACAAGTCATTTATTTACACAGCTGCTGCGTTCGGGGAAATTATTCCCATTTTCCTGGAATGCATACTGTGTAAAAAATCTCGGAACAGGAATGTAGGTGCCATTCCAGTTCTGACTTTTTACCTCCTAGATCCCTTGTCATTTTCCTGGAACACCTGCAGTCTAATCTGAACTGCAGGCTTTCTGGGACCAACTCAGGTCAAAGTGTATTGTGTACTGTAATTTTCTTAGTATAGTTTTTTTTTAGTGCTGCCTGCTCTCTCCCACAGCCCGCTGTCTTGTTCTGTCCCAGCAGTCTGCTGCCTGATCTCTGTTGCTGTTAACCACTAAGCTAACCTGAACCCATACGACTAACCTTAAACAGAACCCCAACCTTAACCCTACCCCTATCCCAAATCCCACACCTAAGCCTAACCCTAAGGTGTGAATATAAGGTCACCCACTATGCAGACAATAAAATTATCCCAGGATACAATGAAATGCACAACTGAAACAGACACGAGGTAGTGAAAGCATGCATGGGCCAACCAAAAGAGATATCAGTGAATACAAGATGGATGATTATCCTGCTGCCCGCATATTAACAAACTAACCTGACCCTAACCCTAGATTTGACACTTATTTTGCCAGATTGTGAGCAAGCTGGTCTGTGGGTCTGCCCTCTTTGAACATTGAACAGTCTGAAGTCAACTGCTCTGCTCCCCCACTGACAGTCTGCCATCAGCTCTCAACGATAGGTAGCCGTGATTAGTAATGGATTACTTAAGGTGGAATGTGAGGGTAAAGAAAATTTTGAAATCCACTTCTTTCAAGCAATACTTGTAGTAGATTTTCTCATACACTTTTATAAATTGTGTTCGTGTTTTATTAAATTGACCATGCATTTTCCCATGCTTTTATAAATTGTGTGTATGTTTTATTAAATTGACTGTTTTCTCCACCTTCCTTTATACATTGTGTGCATAATCTTATTAAATTGTGTGTTTTTTTCCCCATGCCCTTTATACATTGTGTGCATACATCTTAATAAATCATGCACGTTTTATTCCCATTTAATTGTTGTGCTTTAATACAAGTAATATTTGATAACAAACCCTGGTGTCCAGACTAGTCTCTCATGGACATGCCACCTACTCAACACAATGACCAGTACTACTGTCAGCATTACTCATCGCTATCACCCTAATTTCAACCTGGCCTATACAACTGGGGGAATATTTTTGAGCCATTTTTTGGGAAAAACAAGCGAGTCTAACATGTTGCCAAATACAGTATGTTCTACATGACATTAGACGCAGATGTTGTTGAGTTACACATCCCACCCCTTTTATTCATGGAATGTTGGTATGGTGTCTAAAATCGCGGACAGAAAAGGAGCTTTGCAGTTCTGGTTGTTCCTGTGTGAACGACCAATGCCAGGATATCGGAGACCCTTCATAACGGTAAAATCCTGCGAAGTCTGTGTAAAAAATCATAACTGAATGAACATCTGTTTCTGCAGATACTCCATGTGGCAAAATGCATAAGGAATTTCAGCGAGTTAACAGTTCCCATCACCATGCTGGAATGCTGGGTGCTGAAGCATTACCATCCACCAAGATAACTTGATGCACAGAAGATAGAAGATTTGTAAAGATGGCATCTTCACAAATCTTCCATCTACTTTTCAAGATGGGATTAACTGGTTGTTAGCACATTACTGCTTGAATAGATAAACAAGAAAATTTGCAGATGCTGGGGTCAAGTGCTGGATAAACTCAGTAGGTAATGCAGCATCCACAAGAAGTGAAGGGTAACCAATGTTTCGGGGCTTGGTGCTTTGTCAGGAATGTTTTATCATATTCTTATTTTTGATGAAGGGCCCTGGTCTGAAATGTTGGTTACCTTTTGCTTCTTATGGATGCTGCTGTGACCTGTTGAGTTTCTCCAGTACAATTGTTTGACCAGTGTTTCCTGCATTACAATGGTGTTCACACTCCAAAAGTACTACATCAGCTGAAGAATTTTTTTTTCTGGCAATACTACTTCATTAACAGCCTGTAAAGCATAATTTCTGATTTGGCAGCAAATCAGAATCAATCCCAGTAAATGGCATCATAAAGCCAGTGTTCTGTACCATGGAGTTGACATATAGGAGCTCGTTGTTGCCGCAGACTAAACACACTACTGGTACCTTTGTCAGAATACACCCTTTTAAATTGGAGCAAAAGAGCAAGTTTAAATGTTAGATAACATAGCACAAGTTTTCCTATTTGCAATCTATTCTCCTGACCCAAACAAACTGTTGAAGGTGAAAACAGTGGGTGCATTTGCCTTTGTGCAAGTACAAGAGATGTGAATATAGTCAGTAGCCCCTTTCAAATCACAGCACTTGGGTTGCCCTCCTGGGATACAGGTGCGATTACTGGGGTGTTGGAAGCACCTTTTAAATTACAGGGGGATTGACCCTTTAAATTGCAGGGGGATTGACCCTTTAAATTGCAGGGGAATTGACCCATTACATCGTCAACCCGGCAACTTAAGGGGGATCCTGTCCCTGCAATGCTTCGTCATGCACTCACTGAAAGTACTGCCGGATGTTCAAATGCTGGCTGACCAGTGACACACGCACGCAAGCACTGGCATTACCAGAATAAGCGGGTCAGCCATTTTCCTGTTCAAATTGCCTGTGGACACGAGCTAGATAAGTTTAATTGGTTTCCCTGACTACCTTTGAGGTTGGATTGGGTTGGATCCTATCTAACTGCCATGTAACTGGGGCAATAACATTTTACATGGCAGTTTGAAAGGGCCCAATGTTAGTCAAAGTTTATACAGCGCATAAAAAGGCACTTCAGCCGAACTGAGAATACAGAACAGAACAACACAGGAACAGGCCTTACAACATACAATGTCTGCACCAAACATGATACCAAATGAAACTAAATTTCTTCCACCTGCACATGATACATACCCTTCATTCCTTGCATATTCATGTGTCTCATGGCCTCTTACCACTACTTCCTGCTTTCACCACTGCCCTGGCAGCCTTTTCCAAGCCCTGACTTGCCCCATCTTGTTTAAGCTTTGCCTGACCCACTTGTCTATGCTGATCAAGTTGTCTACCCAAGCTAGTCCCATTTTCCATTTTTGGCTCATGTCTTCAAAACCTTTCCATATCCCTGCCCAAACGTCCTGCAGTCAAGCAAGAAAGGATTAGTTGGAGGAGGACTGTAAGATGTAAACATTGACACAGATAGTTTCTCCACTGTAAATTCATCAAGACATCCATGTATAAAATTAAATTTACACCTTCCACAAATATTTTAATTGCATGTTTCTTTTGAGCATATTCATCATTAATTGAGTGTCCAATAAAGATAGCATTATAATTCGCCTCCATCACAAAATCAACAAATTCCATTTTTGTTTGAACTGTTCATGAGAATTGAGTTGCTGACATCAGAATTCCAAAGCAACTTTGCTTAGAAATTAAACCCTGTCATTTCATCATACTCGTTAATTTTGTTTCTGTTTGACCCAATTGGAGACTTATACCCTTGAGGAATGCCATTTTTCCCCTTTGATCCAGCTCTTTCCTAGATTTTGGGCATAGACAACTACATGTTACAAATTCCACTATGTTGGAAGGCTGCTAGCTGAAGGATAAAACTAATTCTGCACTTGTGTATTCATTACACATGAATGATTCCAATAGTACTTGTTGAAAACTAAATTATATTCTCAAAATTCAGAACACAGAGCCATAAGGAAATACTCTCTTGTAAATTCACCCAGGATTGGCTTACTCCCCAACTGTGGGTTGAAGTTGGCACCCTTCATATCAGTTTGGCTGTGAAACACATGAGGCCACCTCAACTCTGCAAAAGGAACAAGCATCTATTGGAGCTGAAATATTAACCATTTATTTTTCCACAGATGCAGGGTGACCTGAGTGCTTCCAGAATTTTCTGTTACTTCCAAACATTATAGTGTTATTAAAGTTATAAACCAGTTTTATTCAAAACTAACAGCTGCACTTGATGTTGCTCAAGTTATTATGCTGAGAATCATGAACTTTCCATTTATTTCCATGCATTGGATTTTGTAAATTAAATAAAATCTAAATTAAAACTAATAAGTAGCTAAATAAATCAACCGAACTGAAATTAATTTTTAAAATTTAGACATACAGCACAGTAACAGGTCCTTTCAGCCCACGAGCATGCCGCCCAATTACACCTAATTGACCTATAACTTTCCCCCCCCCCCAGTAAGTTTTGAAGGGTGGGAGGAAACCCACACAGATTTGGGAGAACATACAAACTCTTTACAGACAGTGCCGGATTCGAACCTTGGTCTCTGGTGCAGTAACAGTATCTGTGCTGCCCTAATGATTCCATTATTAATATAATTAGGGATTAAAATTACTAGTTTGATGAAAGATACCAATAAAAACACAGAAGATAAATGTGTACACAAATTGCATTTATTGCTGCTGTCTTTAAGAAGGAACAAAGTGTACTACATTTATTTGATATTCATGTTTATGTGCTTCAGAATACATTATGAATTTTTTTAAAAATAAGATGTAAAAATCCATGGACTATTTTTTATCTCCAGCTCTGGAGCATCCAATGCATAGATGAGCATGGAAAAGCAATGGTGTGAGATTGTAGTCAACAACTTTCAGCGATAAGGGGCACATGAGAGACTGCAGATGCTGGAGGAACTCAAGTGGTTTGAGTGGCATCAGTGGGAGAAAAAGAACAGTCAATGTTTTGGCAGGTCTTCCTAAAGATTTCTAGTTCAAAATTTTGCCCATTCTTTTTCTCCAGCTTTTAGTAATTATCTCTGTGCCTTGTGAACGTTGATAGAAAAACTAAGTAGGACAGGAAAATGAAGTTGCTTGAACTGAAAAAGTAGATCAGATGAAATGACTGGCATCAGAGCACATCGATATTTTCCGCAATAACCATTCACAGTGAATTAGTGTAATCTCAACTACATGTGGTGGCAATTTTGGAACTGATAATCTTGTGCCATTGCCTTGTACTAGTCGATCTAAATAATTAAGTATTATGAGTGGATCTCCTTTTCCTTCAAGATTTTATGCTGACACTCCAGGCAGTGAGAGTTTAAAAATTTATCAAAAAAATGTATAGCTTCAATGTCGGTCATACTATCAACAGATTTATGTTGGACAGGCAGGTCAGAAAACCAAGGAAAGTCTTTATTTATGACTTTCACTGCACCAAATTTTGGTGGTAAAATTGCTCTTCTGAACAGTTATCAGTAATTCAAAAAGTGCCAAGTGACATTTGGGAAAACAATACATCTGATCATGAAGAAACTCACAAAAATTTGGAGGAACTCAGTATGTCAGGCAGCACCCACGGAAGACTGTCAATGTTTTGGGCTGAAAGTCAATGTTTTCTGACAAAGGGATTCAACCCGAAACGTTGACTGTCTATTCTATCACCTTCCACAGATGCTGTCTGACCTACTGAGTTTCTCCAGCATCTTGTTTTTTTCTCCAGTTTTCCAACATCTGCATTTTCCTTTGTTCATCTTGCACAGGATCAATAAAGTAACAATTTAACCCAAGATTTTAATCAAAATCTTTATTTTCTGGTGGAACAGAGTCGGAATGTCCCTGTGAGGATTAACGGAAAGGTTAGAAAATATTGGGAGCCTTGTTTTCAAGGGATATTGGGAATTTGGTTTGGAGAAAGAGGGATGGGTACAAGACGTATGGACAGCAGGGAATATATGAAGTGATTTAGGAATATAAAGAGTGCAAAAAATTTTAAGAAAGAAATTAGAAAGGCTAAAGAGAGATACAAGGCTGCTTTGGCAGACAAGGTAAAAAAAATAAATCCAAAGGATTTCTACAGGTACATTAAAAGTAAAAGTGAAGGATAAAATTGGGCCCCTTGAGGATCAAAAGGGTAGGCTATGTGAGGAGTCAGAAAAGATGTGGGAAATTTTAAATGATTTATTTTCTGCAGTATTCACTAAGGAAAGGATTATTGAGCCAGGTGAAGTAAGGAAATTTGGTTGTGAGGTCATGGAAAATATACAGATTAATGAGGAGGTAGTACTGGCTATTTTAAAGAGAATAAAGGTGGATAAATCTCAACGTCAGTGGTAGGTAAATTAATGGAGAGTGTTCTTAGAGATGGAATATACAATTATTTGGATAAACAGGGACTGATTAGGTGTATTCAACCTGGTTTTGTACATGGTAGATCAACCATGTACAAATCTTACAACATTTTTCGAGGAGGTTACTGAGATGGTTGACGAAAGGAAAGCTGTGGATGTTGTCTTTATCGACTTTAGTAAGGCTGTTGACAAGGTTCTGCATAAGAGGTTAATAAAGAAGGTTCAATCATTAGGTATTAATGTTGATGTAGTGAAATGGATTCAACAATGGTTGGATGGAAGATGCCAGAGAGTAGCGGTGGAAAACTTTCAAATTGGAGGCCTGTGACCAATGGAGTGCCTCAGGGATCGATACTGGGTCCATTGCTATATGTCATATATTTTAATGATCTGGATGATAGAGTGGTAAATTAGATTAGTAAGTATGCAAATGATACTAAGACTGGTGGTGGACAGTGAGGAAGGTTTTCAAAGCTTTTCCAGTGGGTTATAGGCCAGTTAGAAGAGTGGGCAGAAAGATGGCAGGTGGAGTTTAATACTGATAAGTATGAGGTGCTATATTTTGGTAGGACTAATCAGCAAAGATCGTACACATTAAATGGTGGACAAATGAGGAGTGCAGTAGAACAAAGGGATATAGGAATTCTTGTACATAATTCCCTGAAAGTGGAGTCACATGTAGATAGGGAGGTAAAGAAGGTTTTTGATATGTTTGCCTTCATAAATCAGAGTATTGAGTACAGGAGTTGGTACAGGTGTATGTCATGTTGAAGTTGTATAAGGCATTTTGAGCAGTTTTGGTCACCGAATTATAGGAAGGATATCAATAAAATAGAGAGAGTGCAAGGAAGATTTACAAGAATGTTGCCTGGGTTTCAGGGTTTGAGTTACAGGGAAAAGTTAATCAGGCTAGGACTTTATTCCCTGGAGCGTGGAAGATTGAGGAGTGATTTGATAGAGATATTTAAATTATGAGGGGGACAGATAAAATAAATGTGTATAAGCCTTTTTTTTTTATTGAGGGTGGGGGAGATTCAAACAAGAGGACATGGATTGAGATTGAAGGGGGAAAAAGTATAGGGGAAACATGAGGGGGAATTTCTTCATTCAGAGGGTGGGGGGGGTGTGGAATGAGGTTCTGGCCAAATTGGTAGATGCGGGCTCGATTTTAATAGTTAAGGAAAAGTTGGATAAGTATATGGATGAGAGGTGTCAAGGGTTATGGGCTGGGTGAGGGCCAATGGGACTAGGTGGGAGAAGGTGTTCAGCATGGACTTGAAGGGCTGAACTGGTCTGTTTCTGTGCTGTATTTGTTACATGGTTATATGGAAAAACAACCACCTAAAGAAACACACAAAGATCAGCATGTACAGAGCCGTTGTCATACCCACGCTCCTGTTCGGCTCCGAACCATGGGTCCTCTACAGGCATCACCTACGGCTCCTAGAACGCTTCCATCAGCGCTGTCTCCGCTCCACCCTCAACATTCATTGGAATGACTTCATCACCAACATCGAAGTACTCGAGCTGGCAGAGTCCGCAAGCATCGAATCCATGCTGCTGAAGACCCTACTGCGCTGGGTGGGTCACGTCTCCAGAATGGAGGACCATCACCTTCCCAAGATAGTGTTCTATGGCGAGATCTCCACTGGCCACCGAGACAGAGGTGCACCAAAGAAGAGGTACAAGGACAGCCTAAAGAAATCTCTTGGTGCGTGCCACATTGACCACCGCCAGTGGGCTGATATCGCCTCCAACCGTGCATCTTGGTGCCTCACAGTTCGGCGGGCAGCAACCTCCTTTGAAGAAGACCGCAGAACCCACCTCACTGACAAAAGACAAAGGAGGAAAAACCCAACACCCAACCCCAACCCACCAATTTTCCCTTGCAACCGCTGCAACCGTGCCTGCCTGTCCCGCATCGGACTTGTCAGTCACCAACGAGCATGCAGCAGACATGGGCGTACCCCTCCATAAATCTTCGTCCGCGAAGCCAAGCCAAAGAAAAGAAAAAGAAAAAAAAATGGATGCATTTTGAAAGGACAAACAGGAAACTAGTACAGGGTTAATGGTTGGTTACTTAAGAGTGTGGATGAGCAGAGGGACTTTGGTTTTCAAATCCGTATATCCCTCAAGGTCACTGTATAGCTTGATAAGATAGATAAAAAGGCCTATGGGATGCTGGGCTTCATTAATAAGGGTGTTGAGTTCAGTAGAGGTCATGTTGCAACTCTACAAATCTTTGGTAAGACCAAATTTAGAGTATTGTGTTCAGTTCTGGTTACCTCGTTATAGGAAGGTTGTTGTGGAAGCTGAGAAGAGGGTGCAGAGGAGATTTACCAGGATATTGCCTGGATTGGAAAACAAGCCTTATGAGGCAAGGTTAGTACAACTGGGACTTTTCTCTTTGGAACATTGAAGGATGAGAGGCAACTTGATGGAGGTCTACAAGATCATGAGAGGCATAGATAGGGTCGACAGCCAGCACCTGTTTCCCAGTACAGGATCAGCAAACACCAGAGGAAATGTACAAAATAAATGGAGGGAAGTTTAGGGGAGACATCAGGTTGAAGTTTTTTTTTATGCAGAGAATTGTTGGTGCCAGGAATGCCTTGCCAGGGATGGTGATGGAGAATGAAACACTGGGGGCATTTAAGAGACTCTTAGACAAGCACATGGATGGAAGAAAAATGGTGGTTACTGGGTGGGGTGGGTTTAGTAGTTTTTTAAAGGAATATATGGGTCGGCACAACATCGAGGGCTGAAGGGTCTGTTCTATGTTGTAGTGTTCTGTGTTCTAAAACCTGCCTTTTAAGATCACCGGAGGTTTTGCAGGACAATGCTGAAAATCTTAAATATGATGGGTAATCAGATATCTCACAAGAGTTATCAGGATGCTTCACAGAAGCCTGAATTTCATTCTTTCTTTAACAGTACTTAATGCTAACTAATCCATCAAACCAAACACAATGTCTTTCATATTGAGCATTAATAACCCACTTATGTTCAATATGCAAACACTGATTTCCAATGGAAGAATGAATACATAGTAAGACACTGCGAGTCATTCGACACAAGGTTTTGGGAAACGTGTCTTTCATTTGGAACTACTTCATTCATTGTGTGCTCTCAAAGTCTACATCATCAGGAGTGTTCATTTTCCAGGATTATTCACTCTGTCTCTAAGTAATGAAAATTCCAAAGGCATTGTGTACGACGACAAAAGGAACTGCTCACACTAACCATCCAAGACTCTCATTTGAACAAAACAATATTTTTTTAATAGATAAAATACTTTCCCTGCATATGTGTTATTTGTCTATATGTGTGATATGTCTGGTTGTGTGTCTGCATGTTTTGCATCGAGGGCCAGAGAACGTTGTTTCGTCAGGTTGACTTGATTATGCAATAAAACCAAATGATCAATGAATCTTTTCAGACAGTTAAGGAGAGCAAAAAGAAAGGTTTAAGGACGGCATGGCTGAAACAGCGGTTAGCACAACACCTTTACAACAACAGCGATTGGGACAAGATTTCGAATCCTGCGCTGTCTGTAAGGAGTTTGTACGTTCTCCCTATATCTGCATGGGTTTTCTGCAGGGGGGGGGGGGGAGGCTCCAGCTTCCTCTCATCCTTCAAAACGTACCTGGGTTGTAAATTTGGCGGCACGGACTCGTGAGCTGAAATGGTCTGTTACAGTGCTCTATGTCTAAATTTAATTTAAAATCTTCATTAAATATTATCCAGCAGGCTTCACTGTAATGACTACTGCACTCATTTTAATCAGAGAAGCTACAGAGATACATGCTTGTAAAATTATGCATGCCTTTTAAAAGATTGCAAACCTTAGAAGCAAGCATCTAACATGTATTATGGAACAAGAAGTGCACAATATTTCAAATTCTGAACAGAGCATTTATGTAAATCAGTAAAATAAAACAAACCCTGCACTATAATTCTGCATTAAATTGCTCATGGATATTTTAGCTCACACTTTAATTCTATTCTTGCTGTAAACAGTTGTAATCAAGCCCTAAGCTGTCAATGGTTAAGACAGTAAAGGAAGTTGTTAAATGTTCCTGAAGTCATCCTTGGTACATACCCCCAATGACATCGCCGTTTTGGTAGTTCTTTCCCTTCTGTGCTTCCTCCTCATTTTGAACAGTGGAGACATGCTTGGCTGATGCACAGCCCATAGTTCTACGCAAATGGCTTCAGTGTGCACTGCCCACAGACCATCTCTAAGATGAAATCTCCTCCCTCCCTGCAAGATGGTTGTAACCTGTGGATAAATGAATTAAACAGTCTTAAAATCTCCAGTTAAAATGTTCTCACTTTTCTCTCTGCTGGAAAAGGCAGGAGACATCGCTGCCATTAATTCCCTTCACCTTGGGCACTGTAAATGAAAATGTCACCTCAGACAGCATATGGATCTCTTTCAACACACAAAGCAAATGAGAAATCTCAGACTCCCATTGATTCAATATCCAACTCCAAGGTATTGACAAGCAGTGTGCTCTACCAAAATCAAATGCTGCCGAGAGTGCAGAGAAATTCTGTTACAAGAAGGACAGAAAGAAAGAGGGAAAACTCAATTGTGGAACAAGTCAATAAAAAACTATGAAAGTAATACATTATAGATCCATATACTGTGTATGTCATATTTACTGAGCAATGAGATGCAAAAAGCCAAGAACTTAAGGATATTTGATGCAAGATAACTGACCATTGATTTGTGGTTTTGGTGTCTGACCAACATCGTTATACAAATAGCTCATTGCTATCCTATTACACATCAGCTGGCACTAAGGCCTACATGTAAATAGCAGAAGTGCTTTTACAATTGCATCTCCATGTTCCTCAAGCAACATTGAAGCGACATTCAGGCAGACACGCTGACGTTTTTATAATTACACGCACATCACACGATAGGTTCACTAAAAATGGAATAATATTAACGTCAACAATTTTTAATCACATTGTTATCATATATGCTTTTTTTTAAATTAAAGTTGCACAATATAAATTATCAACTTTTATCACTGATTTTTGATAGGGAATAAAGATTCCAAAGTCAAACAACAAAAATCAATTTCCTTATTACAGCACAGAGATAATGATGGAAATTATCAGCAGGTCAGGCAGCTTGAAAGAAGAAAGAAAAACAAAACTAACATTTCAAGTTGATGACCTTTCATCATTTTGCATTTCAAACATCAACATTTCTCACTCCACCAACACTGCCTTACTGCAAATGGGTTTATGGCCATACACACAACTACATTGTACAAATGCAGTGAAATTCTTGCTTGCTGAAGCCAAACAGCTACATTGTAATAGAAAAAAACTGCAACAATATACAATAAATTACCCCAATGGAGTAAGAGATGATAAATCAATGATAAATATTCAAAGATACCATAGTACAAGAAAAAAAAAGCTGTGGAGACAGATCTTTTTGTGGTGTCAGCGTAGTTTACGATTCGAGTAGTAAGAGGAGGTTCAGAAGCCTGCTTGCTACTGGGGTGGTTGGGGTGGGGGGGGGGGGCGGTGGAAACATTCTGTTCCTTCTTCCAGAAAATAGCAGCAAGAAGGGGCTGTGACCAAGGTGATGGGGACCCTTTAGGATTTCTTGAAGCAGCACATCACATAGGTGTCTTCAATGGATGAGAAGTCGTAGCCCGTGACAGACCTCTGTTTGCTACTTTCTGTCGCCTTTCTGGGCACTCGAGTTTACCAAAGCAAGATGTGATGTAACCAGTCAGTATTTATTTCAGATTTACAACATTTATTTTAAACTTAATAATTTCTTTATTCCAGTTTCATCAGTTTGATATAACATCCAAAAATGAAATAGATAAATTGCACTCTTTGCTTGATATTTCAGACTAACCTGCACATTCAGTTCTTACCTCAATGTGTATTAACCAACAGTGAAATGCTTTGCAACTCACCTACACTTGAACCTGCACCTAAACTTATCTTCTGCATTGAAAATGAATTTGTGGCCTGCCTAAAATGTCCAGGTTGTTCCATTAGAACTGCCACAGAAATATCGCGACTGCACGACATTTGATTCGTGAAGGATAAATACAGGCTTTAAAACCAAGTTTCACAAATACTTTACCCATTAAGATTACTCTGGCTAAAGAAACAATACATCATAAAGTAAGATTTCACAAACAACAACTACATCAAAGTATCCCTCTCAACATCAGAGTTAAAACAGAATATTGAGAGGAAAACTGAGACCTTCCTTGGGTGAAAAATGTTGGGGAAAGGGAGAGAAGGAAGAAAGACAAGAGGGACGGATTAAAAAGGGGAAGGCAAATCGCTACTAAGCCTAATCTCTTGGAACCCTCAAGGCCGATCCTATCCTGGTGAAAATTTTAAGAGAGCATTTCATTCAGGAATTGGGATAATTAGCAGCAAAATCTGTAATCCATTCCCTGACAGTTCAAGGCACAAATCCAATTCACCCAACATGAACCAGGACAACATCCAACCATTCCCTTTCCCATTCACACTACTCTTTGCTACCAGTAGGAGTGGGATCACATCTGACATTAAGATCTAATCAAGCAGAAATCCACTCTCTGCTGCCTTCAGATTCCTGAATGATCAGTGAATGAAAGACTTTGACTTTTCATGCACTTTTTTTTGTTGAACGGTGGTTTATAAGAATGTTTGCACTGTAAATGCTGCTGCTAAACATTGAATTTCATAACTTGTTCACGAAAATAAATTCTGATTCACTGAAACATTTTGAATGTTTAAAGGTATGGACTGAGTAGATGTAGAAATGTTGTTTCCCATGCTGGGAGAGTTCAGGACAAGAGGGCACACCTTCAGGATTGAAGGGCATCTGCTTAGAACAGAGATGCTGAGGACTTTCTTTAGCCAGAGGGTAGTAAATCTATGGAATTTGTTGCCACAAGCAGTTGTGGAAGCCAGGTCATTCATTGGGTGTATTTAAGACAGATTAAACAGATTTTGATTAGCCAGGACCTCAAAGGTTATAGGGAGAAGGCCAGCCAGAGGGGCTGAGTAGGGAAATGGATCAGCTCAAGATTAAATAGTGGGGCAGACTTGATGGGCTAAATAGCCCAATGCCTTATGGACGATCAAAGGAACTGCTCATATTAACCATCCAAGACTCTCAGAACTAAATCACAAAATGCTGTTGACACCGCGGTTGAAGTAAAAACACAAAATTCTGGAGACGCTCAGCAGGTCAAACAGTCTCCTTTAAATAGCAAAGGCAAAGATACATGTCATCCGAGACTCTCATATTCATGAAAAATACTTATGCTTTTTATTTGTATAGATGAAATGAGTATCCTGCATATGTATTATTTGTCTGTATGTGTTTTTTTAATTTAGACATACAGCATGATAACAGGCCATTTCGGTCCTCGAGTCTGTGCTCCCCAATTTACACCCCATTAACCTATACCCCAATATATTTTGAACCGGAGCCCCAGGGAGAAAACCCACATAGACATGGGGAGAACGTACAAACTCCTTACAAACAGCACAGGATTGGAACTGCTACGCCAATCATGCCTTCCATATGCCTGGTTGTGTATCTGCATGTTTTGTACTGAGGACCGGAGAAAGCTGTTTCGGCAGGTCGTACGATGAAAATAAACTTAACTTGACTAAGCCTTATGATCATTGGTGCAGCTGAACAGCTCCGCATCTGGAAGTTACTTTTTTCTCCTTTCTCTGCTTTGTCTGTCAATGAATCCATACTTGTATATTAAATCCCGTAACAGGTGTTTTAATTCGGATTTATTTCCTCTGATAAAACAACTTGAGAACACCACAGCACAGAAACAGGCATCTTCGGCCCTACTAGCCTGTGCCAAACCATTATTCTTCCAGGCTCCACTGACCTACTCCCAGACCATATTGCACCATACCGCTACCATCCATGTACCTGTCCAAATTTATCTTGAAAGTCAAAATTGAGCCTGCATTCACCAATTCAGCAGACAGCTTGTTTAATTCTCCCACCACTTTCTGCATGAAATAGTCCCTCCTAATGTTCCCTTTAAACATTCCTCCTTTCACCCTTAACCCATGTCCTCCAGTTTTTATCTCTCCTATTGTCAATGGTAAAAAAAGTATTAGTTTCTTTTTTCTGCTTTTTTTTGATAAATTGATAATATTTGGTTTAATTTTATCATTGTCCTAGACCATAACAATTACTTATATATTATACCAAGGTATGACAAATGTTGGTACATAATGTAACTCAAGTGGTTTATATTCATAATTATTTTAATAACATTAAATTAACAATTTTGGATTATAAGTGCATTTATATTAATTATATGGTATCTACATGCTATGATATTCCTTAGTTATATTAGAACATGTAACTAGGATTATTATGTTAATCTCAAATAAAATATTTTAAAAAGGAAAACACCTGCTTGCATTTACTCCATCTATAACCATCATATACACCTCCATCAAATTCTTCTACAGTGCAGGAAATAGTCCTTATTGTTACACCTCCACATTAAGCTGTGTTGCAATTATTCCAGTGGGTGTGAACGCTTATTGGAATAAAATGTCAAGGTAATTTCTCTGTCACGGATCCAGTCATGGAAGAATCTCAGCCAAGCTCATTTATTTTCATCCCAGTGTCTAAGCTGTTCAAACTTACACCAGTCATGGTCACTGTGTATCACAATTGTTTCCAATTTCTTCGTGTGAATAATTATATAAATAAATAATTCTGTTTGGTTAGCGTTACACTATTGCAGCACCAGCGACCAGGGTTACAATTCGACGCTGACTGCAAGGAGTTTGTGTGTCTGCATAAGTCTTCCACTCACTCTTCAAAACATACAGCGGTTGTAGGTTAACTGAGTGTATTTGGGCGGTACGGGATCATGGCCCAGAAGGTCCTGTTACCATGCTGTATGTCTAAATTTAAATGTTTTCTTTTTAAACATTTTTACTGATTTTGACATAAAGTATGTACATACAAAACAATAATGGTATGCTTATTAATGATAAATGATAAATTAGATAACTCAAAACTATAATACATATAATATATTATAAAAATATAAAAGTCATAAATTCTAAACCCTATCCCCTAAGACATGGTGCTTTACTGAAGAAAATATGTACTTTGTTCATGAAATAAAACAGAAAATATTAAGATTTCAAAACAATATTATATCTCGAGGTTATGAAAGAAATTTAAGAATGTTCCCCAGTATTCAAAACCTTATATTTGAATTAATTGAGTAACGTATCTTTTCTAAATGTAAGCAGGATATAATGTCCCTCAAACATTGAGCCTGGGTGGACGGGGAAGCATCCTTCCATCTAAAAAATACTCATCTAGCCAGGAGAGATGCAAAAGACAAAAAACATTTAATTGGAGTTTAAAAAGTATCAACTTCTCCACTTGTACCAAAAAGAACAAATTTACACTTAAATTTAAAGTTAGAGTTTTAAATACCTCCCTCCAGTATTTTTTCAAGACTAGTAAATTAAGATCAATCCTGTTCCCAGGCATTTTTAATTTTAATTTGTTGCAAGAGTTGAGCAGTGTTTCTGGTGGAAAGATGTGGGAGTTCAAAAAAATATATTCATATATTTAGCTCATAAAAAATACTTAAGTATTGGAATCAATTAAATCTTTCGACAATTCCTTCACAATCGGCACAGTTGGTGCAGCAGTTAGCACAACGTCCTTACAGCACCGGTGATCGGGACCGGACCTGGGTTCAGATCCCGTGCTGTCTGTAAGGTGTTTGCACATTCTCCCCATGTCTGCGTGAGTTTTCTCCGGGGTTCTTGTTTCTGCCCACTCTTCAAAATGCACTGGGGGTAAGTTAATGAGGTGTGAATTGGGTGGCACAGACTCATTGGGCCAAATTGGCCCAATATGTCTAAATTATGAAAAAAAAATCTTGAAGACAGCTCGATGGGCCATTCTGAGCCTAGAGTCCAAATCATGCTTCTTGTGTTGGCCAAGTGCAATATCCCAACAAATTACAAGCCCACATGATAAGATTTGAGGGATATGGAAACTGCAGATGTTGGAATCATGAGAGAACAACATGATGGAGGAACTCAGCAGGCTGGGCATCATCCATGGGTAGAAATGGTTAGTCAGCATTGAAACAATAAAGGATCCCAATCCAAAACATTGACTCGTGCCAGAGGTGCTGTAACGGCAGCACTACTGCTGCTGCAGACTTGGCGGGTCTGGGAAGTGAAGGCACAGTGCTGTTCCGCAAGGACCTACTGTTTGGTCGGGATGCCAACATGCCATACAGGCTTAAAACAGCCTGATAAAGGACCTGCAACTGCCGAGCTTGTTTCCCAAGATGGCAGCATCTGTGCTGGGCAGTATTCCACAAGGAGTAGCAGAAAGGGCAATAGAAATGTGGACAACACCCAGTACCCCCCTCATCCCCACACTGCACCCATTGAGAAAGAGAAGCATAGAAAATGAACCTATTGGACAGCGACCACAACAGCAGACCAACAAGGAGCTCAGCAGCTGAAGGTTCCACACGGCCTTTGGGCAGTTGGTGACTTGCAGTCAAAGGATTCACAAAGGCTGCAAGAGATTGCCTCATGAGAACCAGGTATTGGAATAGGATTTTGAGAGGGTGCTGTGTGGAACCTTCAGCTGCTGAGCTCCTTGCTGGTCTGCTGTTGTGGTCACTGTCCAATAGGTTTGTTTCCTATGCTTCTCTTTCTCAATGGGTGCCCTTGCAAGTGTGAAAGCGTTCAGTGACTCAGTTAGGAGTGATCTAGTGTGAAAGGCCAAATCCCCATCCCTATCCTGTGACACTCAACGGCTGATTTACTGGGATGCAAGTATGGAAGGGGCTTGTGCTTCACTTCCTATGGAGCTGTATTACTCATGAGTTTCTCCAGCACATTTGTGTTTGCAGAGGTCATGTGTTCCAGTTTTACTCCAGAAACCTAAACAGCCTTGCACTTTTATAGCGTGCTGAAGTAATGGTGCAGTGAAACAGATGATGCAATTTGGACGAGTTGTTAAATCAAGATATGATCTCCCAATTTAATTGGCTATTAATTACTTCCCAATTTCATCATCGGTGAGAAGAGTTCTGAACATTGGGCTGTTTCAGGAATGGCTGAAAGCAAAGTGGCTGAGTTTCTTATGCTGTAACAGGGAGAAATAAAGGCATCTGGCATTTCACTGGACTTGAGAGCAAGGATTGGGTCACTTGGAAAAAAAAGTATCGTGTAAAGATTTTGAATGGATTATAATAATCAGTATTTCAAATACAGCTCTAAAGGAAGCAGACTGGCAGAGTTGAATTGTTTGTTCTCAATGTGTCAAAAGCCCCCTTCACACTTGCATACCACTAAATTGACTGTTCAATATTCTGGGATAGGAATGGGGGTTTGGCTTTTCAGACTTGATCATTCCTAACTGGGACACTGAATGTTTTCACTCTGGCAAGGACCCATCCCCAGGGTTAGGACTTTTCTACCTTCTACTGGTGACATCATAACACATTGAACGATGGTGGATCTGCCCTAAAACCTGATCAAAGTATCATGATCTTATATTTGAAAATTAATCATGCCTAATTATAACATAATTAAAGCTTATGTACAGCACAGTATGAGCCCTTCAACCCCTGTTGTTGTGCTGACCAATATAAACCTTTAGAAGGGACTGTGGGAAAGTGCGAGCAATAAATAGCAATAGCAGACAATTTTTAAATGGGGTGGGAAAGTTGGTAGCACTAATCGCATACAATTTATATAGCGTGGGAAAGTTAGTAGCACTGTTGTGTACAATTTATAAATACCGTGGAAAAAGCAATGGTGGACCTGCCTTCCCAGAATTCCATGCAGCAGAGAAAGGGCTGTATGCCCAGCTGCATGCATTGAGCATTCATAGAGGGGTTTTTCCTGCAACACAGCATTCTGGGAAGTCAAGTCTGCCATTGCTTTCTTCCCACGGTTTTTATAAATTGTGTGCTATAGTGCTACCAATTTTCCAATGCTGTTTAAAAATTGTCCATTATTGTCCCTGTCCATTATGCTGGTGGGGTTATAAACTGTATTAAAATGAATGTGCTGCCAAGGCTTCAGTATCTCTTCCAAATACTGCCCTTAGCATTGCCCCAGCGGTTTTTCCAGAACCTGCTTTCATGGTTAAGAACATTTTTATGGAACGGGAAATTGACCTAGGACGTTTGGGCAGTTTACAGATGCTGGACTTCAAAAGTATTGAGGAGCCCAGTCAAAATACATCTCCTCACTATTCGAGGGAAGGGAGGTGCCATCCTAGGGTATAAATTGGTCTGCATTTGATGGGTGAGAAGGTGGCAGAGGATTTCATTTATAAATGGAATGCTAAATTGCTATCTGGGAAAACTGACAGCCCCATATTGAAACACATTATTTGCATTTGGAATAACATTAACTAATATTTAGGAATAAAAGTGGGGCTGTCCCCAAAAACACCCGTCTCCTAATTGATTACTACCTTTGACAGTAGGTAACAAGATCCTGGGCATCTGACGTCAGAATGGCCTCACGTGAACAACTTAGACAGAAATATGATTTATCAAATAGTACACTCCACTGCTACCTTCAGATAAGATCTTTTCTACGGGGCAAATTAGGTCCAACATGGCCCTACCAAAGTGCCGTGACATAGAGACTAGGATTCGAAGGGGGATGACCAAGAAATTCATTTCGGCAACAAATTTCCTCCTCCGAGTGGAAGGACCTAAACGAAGCTTTCATAAATCAAGGCAGAAGTGGGAGTCAGACCTAGGAATAATGATTAATGACACAGGTCGGACCAGCATAACTGCAATCATCAATGCATGGTATAGGCTGGTGCCAAACAATTTTTTGCCCCAGCTGTACCTTACACTGCAAAAGATCAGTAGATCTAACCCAGAATTATTAGACCAATGTTTTAGATGTGACATTGAGACAGGGAACTTTGAGTGGCAATGACGTGGACATGTACTAAGGTGAGGCCCTTTTCGGCAGAACTAGGCGAAGTTCTCGGGAAAATTGTAGGTAAGGAATTTCCACAGGACCCAGTGTTGTTCCTGTTGGGTAATATAATGGACATAAGACTTAAGATGAAGCTGTCTAAATTCCAAATTCAATTTGTAATGAAGTCCGACTCTTGTTTGAGCATTGGACTGTGGAGCAAGGCGATGCAAAGCTGTGTTCCTCTGGGGAGGTATGTGTGGTGGTACCCCACCGGCCTACTGTAGGGGGAAACCTCTGTACCTGCAGGAGTGTAAGGGGACAGGACAACACCTGGCTGGCTGTCAGTCAGCCAGCCTGCCTGAATGGATCAAGCCCCACCTGGTCCGGTGTCAATCACCCTCCGGGATATCAACTAAGCAGAGATGTTCACTATTTCCCTCACTGTTCGCTTTAGCAATAGAACCATTGGCAGAACGGATAAGAACAGAAAATAAAATAAAAGGGATAAAAATAAAGGAGAAGGAGTTTAAAATCAGTTTATTTGTAGATGACATCATAGAATACTTAACAGAACCAGAAATATCAATAAAAGAACTACATAAGAAATTGAAGGAATATGGAGAAATATCAGGGTACAAGATCAATGCAAATAAAAGTGAAGCGATACCAATGAATAATGCGGATAATACAGAATTTTGAAAAGGATCACCATTTAAATGGCAAACACAAGCAATGCGATATCTAGGTATTAGATTAGATAATAATTTAAGCCACCTGTACAAATTAAATTATCAGCCATTAATACAGAAATTACACGAAGACTTAGAACATTGGAAAGAATCACCACTAACGTTGATAGGGAAGGTAAATTGCATTAAAATGAATATCTTCTCAAGGATACAATACTTATTTCAATCGTTACCAATTCCCTTAAATACAGAAATTCTTCAATTAACTAAAGAGAATAATAAGGAAATTTTTATGGAAAGAGGGGGAAACCAAGGATAGCGTTAGATAAATTAACAGAGTGGTACAACCAAGGTGGTCTGCAGTTACCAAACTTTAAGAATTATTATAGAGCAGCACAATTAAGGTTTTTATCAGATTTTTTCAGACAAGGGAAAAACCAGATTGGACTAAGATAGAGCTAGATAAAATAGGGGAGAAGGTACCGGAACATATACTTTATAAGTGGGATGAAAAGCTGGTGCAATATAAAAGCTCACCAGTACTGCATCATTTACTCAACGTATGGAAGAAGATTCACTTAGAAAGGAAAAAAACAAATTACCAACAACCAAAATTATTATTGACGCAAAATCAGCTAATCCCTTTTACAATAGATAACCTTTCCTTTAGAGAATGGGAGAAAAAGGGAATAAAAGAATAGAAAATAGTTTTTTGGGAAATAATTTATTAACATTTGAACAAATGAAGTACAAACATGGAATAACTCACAATAGAATGTTTGCATACCATCAACTGAAAGCCTACTTTAAGGATAAATTGGGAAACAGACTGAGATGATCAGAAGGAAGCAGCTTTGAATATGTGATTACAGAAATAATGATAATAAAAAGATTTATAACGAATATGTACATCAAGCTGCAAGAGAAGGAAAATTATGAAATAAGCTATAAACCCAAACAAAAGTGGGAAAAAGATTTAAACATGAAGATAAAAAATGAAATATGGAAAAAGTTATGCTCTGGAACTATGAAGAATATAATAAACACAAGGTTACATATGATACAGTATAATTGGTTACACAGGTTATATATCACACCCCAAAAGTTTTTAAAAAATGGGATCCAACATTATCAGATAGATATTTTCACTATAAGAAGGAAACGGGAACAACAGTTCATGCAATTTGGGCATGTGAGAAAGTGAAAAAGTTTTGGGAAGATCTAAATCAGTTAAAATAAAATCACAAAAAGCAACATACCAAAAAATCCAGAGATCTTTCTTCTAATATAAGTAAAAAATTAGGCCTCAAACTGGATGAAGCGCAAAAAAGATTTATTATGATAGCCTTAGCTGTAGCAAAAAAAAATGTATAATGTCAACTTGGAAATCAAAAGAGAGCCTGAAAGTACAGCAATGGTACATGGAAATGAATAAATGTATTCCATTGGAAAAAAATAACATATAATTTAAAAAATAAAGTCACATTATTTGAACAAATTTGGGAACCGTTCATGGAACATAACAGAGAGGGTTTGCCTCAGACCTCCACCCCCTAAAATGATAAGACGACTAAATGACTTGACCCTGTGTGTAAAAGTAGATGATAGAATTTTCTTATTTATTTTCATTATGTGATGACATTGTTTAATGGTTTTATTGTATTGTATATGTTGAACGTTTAATGGGTTTGGAGGGGGCTGGGAAGGGTGGGAGGGAAGGTAGGGGGGAAAAAAGGGAGAGAAAATGCCATTGTGTATATTTAAGAGGGAAATGTTTGTATGTATTTTGATTGATATGGTCCTATTGCTGCAGCTAAGCCTGGCTCTATGGAAGTCTTTGTGGATTAAAGCCTGTTGTAGTCTTTACCTTGTGTGTGTCTGATTCTGGCTAACAGCACATCACAGTATGGCACTTCCAAAAGATTTGGCAATCATATCTACATTTTATAGGAGCATGGTTGTGGGGAGAACTGCTGTGCCTCACTACTCTGCCTTCCCTGTTTCCTTCTCAGTTATAGGGGGGGGGGGGGGGGGGTGTTGGGAGGCAAGCAGGGGACCGGTCTCATTCCATCCGGGAAAAATTAAGAAAATAAATTGGCCTGGACCTGGGTCACCTTGCCGTGACAAACCTATAACGCCCTGATGTATGATTTATTCCATTGTGAATGTTTCTTTGTCCTGTGAGGTTTTTTTGACTAGTTAAACCTCATGTGACATGGGAATGGGAGTGGGGGGAGGGTAGAATAGGATAAATTTGGTCTCAACAGAGGAATCTGTATAATATGGATTTGAATAAGTTTTAATCAGTGTTGATTGTACTCACTGACAATAATATTGTTGAAAGCTCTTTGATTCCAAGTCTGGAAAATTATAAATAAAATATTCATAAAAAGATTGTCTGCTATTGCTATTTATTTGTTCTCTCTCTCCCCCACTGTGACTTTTCCATGGCAAAGTTTATACTTTCATTTTAATCTTTTCTTCCTGCACTCACGCAAAAACCTGGGTCATTTCAATCCCACAATGCAATGAACTGTTTCACACTTGCCTGATTGCAACGCCGGCATCTGCAGGTGCTAGAGATTGTACTAGGGGTTGAGGCTGTCAATCCCTGGCATGAGATGACGTTATCTGGTGCCGGCATTGGGCTGATTTTGCTTTCACACTAGACACTTTAAAGGCTAATTGGCATTTGATTCCTGGGATCACTTGCAAGTGTGAAAGGGCTAAAGTCTCTGGCAGCTATTCAATGTTTTCAAGATTGGAAATCTGTCTGGGTATAAATGGGTTTTCATGCTGAAGGAAAATCTTGATCTCCAGGAGCTACAGTCTTAAGCAAACAATGAGAAGCTGGAGGAAACTGAAATGTGAAGTAGCACCCTTGGGTAGAAATGATCAAAGGTTTCAAGGATCCTTTTATTGTCATGTAATAATACATTAAAAATATAATACACAGTGCATGATATACTCGACTTTTGACTGTTGGCAAACAAAGTTATCTTGAACGTTGCCCAACACCCCTTAAAATCAAAGAAAGAGAAGCAAGAGAGAATCCCTTCAGAGACACCGAGTGGATTAGCCTTCAGTGCTCCTGCAGCCTCTGCATGACCTCTTGGCAGGGTATGGGTGTTAGATGGTGACACTATCTATTGTTACAATCAAGCATTCAACTCCTTACCAGCAACACAGGCCTGTACCTTGCCAACTATTAGCCATTTATTACATATATGCAGGGCGGTGCCAGACTATTTTGTACCCTAGGCAATGCCAACTATTTACACCCCACCCAAAAAAAATTCCATCTCCCACAACCTGAGTCCATAGAAAATGAGTTCCTAGAATAATAGAACCATAAAATATGACAGCAAACAGCCCATAAAATAGAGGGAGTCACGTGATGGAGTAGTGGCCGGACGGTGAACTCCAGCCCTCTCCAGAAAAGTCGGGAAAAACAAAGGAAAACACAAAGGCACAGAAGTAAAAGTTACAGAAAAGTGAGTATAAAGGTGGAAAGAAGATGGCGACAAAAAAAGAAAAATCGAAAGCAACGGTAAGAAGAGAGGAAGAGAAGACAAAGGAGGAAAAAGGTGAAGGCCTTACCTGTCCGAAGAGGCCCGCTGCGGAGAGAGAAACCCGCTCCCTCAGGTCGGTAAATAATGGACTACAAAAATGGCTCGCTGAGCCAAGTAAAAGTGTGCAACCGGGCATGCGCGAGGAATCGCGCGTGCGCGATACGAATGAAAAAAAACACACCGACGGGAGGGGGGACCAGCTGGGGAGTCGATCTCCACAGCCGGCAACGACAGCTGCAGAACACCTGCAGCAAGAAGAGACCACAGAAGACAATAGAAACAAGAAAGAAGAAGAGGAAAGGGCACCAAAGAAACAACAGATGGCCAACCCAGAGGAAGAAGAAGAGGAAGAGGAAGAGTACAGGGAAATAGAAGAAGAAAAGAAAGGCAAGGTAAAGGATATACTTGCTCTTATTAAAGGATACATGGAGTCATTTAAAGAATGGCAAACACAGGAATTTAAGGATTTAAGAAAAAGAATAAACAACACAGAAGAGAAAATAAATAAAATGGAGATGACCTTAACAGAAATGGGAAAGAAAATGGACAAGATGGAAGAGCGGGCAGTAGCAGCAGAAATGGAGGTAGAAGACTTAAAAAAGAAATTGGAGAAATCTAATAAAAAAACTAAAGAGACACAAGAACTACTAGCTCAAAAAATAGATACAATGGAAAACCATAACAGAAGAAATAACATAAAGATAGTGGGCCTTAAGGAAGATGAAGAAGGCAAGAATATGAGGGAGTTTATAAAAGAGTGGATCCCTAAGACCCTAGGATGTCCAGAACTACAGCAAGAAATGGAAATAGAAAGGGCACATAGAGTATTGGCCTCTAAACCACAACCACAACAAAAACCAAGATCTATTGTAGTAAAATTCCTAAGATATACTACAAGAGAAAAGGTACTGGAGAAGACAATGGAAAAAGTAAGAGAGGGCAACAAACCACTGGAGTATAAAGGGCAAAAAATCTTCATTTATCCAGATATAAGTTTTGAACTCCTAAAGAAGAGAAAAGAGTTCAATACAGCAAAGGCGATTTTATGGAAGAAAGGGTATAAATTTATACTAAAGCATCCAGCGGTATTGAAAATATTTATTCCAGGACAACAAAACAGACTATTCTCGGATCCAGAAGAAGCACGAAAATTTGCAGAACAATTACAAAAATAGACTGAGGGAGGAAGACGGGTAATGAGAGTTAAAATGATCACGATTGATATGTATGTGGGTAAAGACAAAAATAGACTGAGGGATGAAGACAGGTAATGAGAGTAAAAATGATCACGATTGATATGTATGCGGGTAAAGAGGTATAAGAGTGAATAGAGACAATGAGCATACATGAATGTATCTGTACTTAGAGGAAAATATAGATAGTATAGACAAGAATTAATAAAGGAAGGTAATGGAATAGAGAGAATAAGGAGGGAATTAAAAGAGTGACCTTTGTGACATATGAAAAGTGAAATCTTTTCTGGGGGAGGCGGGGTGGGGGGAAATAGCGGTCACTGCAAAATCAGTTGACGCTTGCGAGTGGATTCGCAAATCCAAATGGAGAGGGGAGATGTGGTTGTCCGACAAGGGATAAAGGACAACTCAGGAGGTGAAGGGGAGATTGGGGATAAATAAGATAGAAATAGGAGACTAAGGAAAATGTTGGATGTTGTAGGAATGTTGTCTTGTAAAGAGTTGAAAATAAGAAAACAGAAATGGAAAAGGAGGAAAGGTAATGATGGAAAAACGGAAAGAGAAGATAAACAAAATATAAAAGGGCTACGCTGAACTATGTCTTTAAATACTAATGGAATACATAACCAAATTAAAAGGAAGAAACTACTAAATTTAAATGAATAAATGTATTCCATTAGAAAAAATAACATATAGGTTAAGAAATAATATTGAAATATTCGAACAAGTATAGGAGCCTTACATTAAATACAATAGTGAAAACGTACCGGGGACAAACATTACCTAAGTTGATGGAAGGAGAAGGAAAGAAAAGAATGGACTCAGTAGAATTTCTGGTGTAATTTTGTTGAATGACAACATTGTCTGACTGGCTTAATGCAACCTAGATTGTATACCTAAAATGGATGAGGGGGGGGGGGTGGGGGGGGTGGTTTGGGAGGAAATGGGGGGGGAGAAAAAGTCACTGTATATGTGTGAAAAAGAAATAGTGTATATCATGGCTAATGTGATTTATGGTGTGAAAAATAAAAAATTAAAAAAAAACAGCCCATAAAATACATGCATTCATCTTTCTTTGGCTTGGCTTCGCGGACGAAGATTTATGGAGGGGGTAAAAAAGTCCACGTCAGCTGCAGGCTCGTTTGTGGCTGACCAGTCCGATGCGGGACAGGCAGACACGATTGCAGCGGTTGCAAGGGAAAATTGGTTGGTTGGGGTTGGGTGTTGGGTTTTTCCTCCTTTGCCTTTTGTCAGTGAGGTGGGCTCTGCGGTCTTCTTCAAAGGAGGCTGCTGCCCGCCAAACTGTGAGGCGCCAAGATGCACGGTTTGAGGCGTTATCAGCCCACTGGCGGTGGTCAATGTGGCAGGCACCAAGAGATTTCTTTAGGCAGTCCTTGTACCTTTTCTTTGGTGCACCTCTGTCACGGTGGCCAGTGGAGAGCTCGCCATATAATACGATCTTGGGAAGGCGATGGTCCTCCATTCTGGAGACGTGACCCATCCAGCGCAGCTGGATCTTCAGCAGCGTGGACTCGATGCTGTCGACCTCTGCCATCTCGAGTACCTCGACGTTAGGGGTGTGAGCGCTCCAATGGATGTTGAGGATGGAGCGGAGACAACGCTGGTGGAAGCGTTCTAGGAGCCGTAGGTGGTGCCGGTAGAGGACCCATGATTCGGAGCCGAACAGGAGTGTGGGTATGACAACGGCTCTGTATACGCTTATCTTTGTGAGGTTTTTCAGTTGGTTGTTTTTCCAGACTCTTTTGTGTAGTCTTCCAAAGGCGCTATTTGCCTTGGCGAGTCTGTTGTCTATCTCATTGTCGATCCTTGCATCTGATGAAATGGTGCAGCGGAGATAGGTAAACTGGTTGACCGTTTTGAGTTTTGTGTGCCCGATGGAGATGTGGGGGGGCTGGTAGTCATGGTGGGGAGCTGGCTGATGGAGGACCTCAGTTTTCTTCAGGCTGACTTCCAGGCCAAACATTTTGGCAGTTTCCGCAAAGCAGGACGTCAAGCGCTGAAGAGCTGCCTCTGAATGGGCAACTAAAGCGGCATCATCTGCAAAGAGTAGTTCACGGACAAGTTTCTCTTGTGTCTTGGTGTGAGCTTGCAGGCGCCTCAGATTGAAGAGACTGCCATCCGTGCGGTACCGGATGTAAACAGCGTATAAATAAAGAACTGAAAGAAACAAATATTCACTTACCCTTCTTTAAAGCCCGTCGCACTACTTCACTCGAAGTCAGCTGAAGAGCTGCCGATCGTTCCAAACTACATGCTTGCCTTCATCTGCAGGTCCACCATGCATGCACTGATTGGCCCCAGTAACTAACACACCACACTTGCACTGGCTGGCCCTGGTACTCCAATTCATCGTGCATGGACCAGCCGGCATGAGCGCAAGAAGAAACATGGCCACGCAAGGCCTATGGACCCTGAGATGCCACATTTAACAAGGTAAGTTCCCCCTCTCTTGCCTTTTCTGCCCCTATACCCCCAAATGGAGGACAAATTAACATCCAGCTCGAGGTGGCGCCAGACAGAGGACAGAGTGCCCCAAAGGCCAGACTGTCTGGCCTAAAACCGGATCTCTGGACACCCTGATAGCACGCCTCGGAGGTCTGTGCTCTAAGCGGCTGCCTAGTTGGCCTATTGGTAGAGCTGGCCCTGCATATGACAAATCAGAATCTATTTACCAGGGTAGGACAGTCTTGTGTTTGAAGCACAGGTTTGAATTGAGAGAGTAGTGAGTATCTGGAACAGGCTACCAGAGGGGGTGATGGTGGGAGATACACTTACAAAATGTAATAGGCATTTGGAGAGCTACTTGGATAAGAAAGGCTGAGAGGAATGTGGACCTAATGTGGGTAAATAGTGGAATCTGCGATTTTGGTCAATGTTGGGGAACAGGACAAAAACAGATCTGTTTCTGTGTTTCTATGTTGGAGTACTAATTGGGAGACACTCAAAAGGTTGATCTGGCAGCTCATAACTGGACATTCAGGAAGTATTGTGGGGTGACATTAGTAGCAGCAAAAAAATGTACTGCATTACAATCTGTAACCTCACACACCATTCATCATAATATCTCAGCATCAAGGAATCAATTGTGGAATCAGCACTGGGATCACCAAAAACAAAAATGTCAGGCTGGTGAAAGTGCGAAGCAGGACTGCCAGGGACTAAAGGTAATCAAATGAACAGTATACAAAAGATAAAGTGACTAAGTCTACCACATACTCTATATAGAGTGCATACAGTTGGTGGCCAGAGACTATGTATCCTATGGCATATGATCAACCACCTAACATCCACATAAAACTGTGCAGCACAGGAACAGGCCCTTCAGTCCATGTCCCACATTGTGTGAATAGCATCTGTCCCTTTATCATCTCTTTTTCTACATTTCTGCACATTGTGGCAATTTAATTTATACCCACTATGTTGCTGGTGCACCTTGCGTACCTGTGTGGCTGCAGCAAGGAAGAACTTTGGTGCATCTGTACATTGTACTTGTCTTCTTCTTTGGCTTGGCTTCGCGGACGAAGATTTATGGAGGGGGTAAAAAGTCCACGTCAGCTGCAGGCTCGTTTGTGGCTGACAAGTCCGATGCGGGACAGGCAGACACGATTGCAGCGGTTGCAAGGGAAAATTGGTTGGTTGGGGTTGGGTGTTGGGTTTTTCCTCCTTTGCCTTTTGTCAGTGAGGTGGGCTCTGCGGTCTTCTTCAAAGGAGGTTGCTGCCCGCCAAACTGTGAGGCGCCAAGATGCACGGTTTGAGGCGTTATCAGCCCACTGGCGGTGGTCAGTGTGGCAGGCACCAAGAGATTTCTTTAGGCAGTACACATGTACACATGACAATAAACTCACATATTCTTCTGACTTCAAGCATAAATTTCCTCCTTTATCCTAGAGTGATCCCATCCTTTTCCAAATTATCCTCTTGCTTTAAATGCAAGTATAAAATGCTCTGGGATTCTCTTTATTCACCTTTATTGCCATTTTTGTCTTTCTGAATGCAGTGCTCAAGTTCTCAAAGAACCCATTCCAATCTTTTCTTCCTACAACTTGCACATGCTTCACTTCTCCTTTTAATTAAATTCCTGGCCTCTCGTGTCATGTAAAGTTCTACTACCGTGCAGTCATTCATCCTTACTCGAATATGCTGGTCCTTGACTCTGATCAACTGGTCCATGTGACAACTGCAGGCTTGCCCAAAAATTTCTGAAAGTTCAAATTTATTGCCAGATAACATAGATGAGAGAGTGGACTGAGTCAGAGTGATAAGGCTTTGGCTCAACTGGCTTTGGCGAGAACAGGTCAGAGGCGAGGGATAGTAGTTGAAATAAGAAAAGGGACACACTACTCAAAGAAAAAGGATTCTGCAGGTAGGCACAGGGAAGGGCAGGTTTGGGATAGCAATTTCTTCCCTCTAGCCATAAACAATGGGAATGGCACCCAAGGCAGGGGAATGTACCTCTGGCAGAATGTGGGTTGTTCAGGTAACCAGAAGTATCCCTGACGATTTCACCTGTAAGACGTACATCAAGCTGCAGCTCCTGACAAGCTGAGTTAAGGAGTTGGAGTTGGGTGAACTCGGGATCATTCAGGAGACAGAGGGGGTGATAGACAGGAGTTACAGGGACTCTATCACACCGAGGAGGCAGGAGAAGGGTAGATGGGTGACAGTTAAGAAAGGGAAAAGGAACAGGCAGGCAGTTCAGGGCACCCCTATGGCTGTTCCCCTCAATATCATTTTGGATACTATTTGGGGAGGGGGGGGGGGGTGGGAAACGATGCATCAGGGACAAGCCACGGCAATCAAATCTCTGGCATGGAGTCTGGTCCTGTGGCTAAAAAGGGAAGGGTGGAGAAGAGGTGAGCTGCAGTGATAGGGTATTCCATAGTTAATGAGGCAGATAAAAAAAGTTCTGCGGAAGAGATTGAGTATATTGGATGGTACGGTGCCTCCTGGTTCCAGGGTCCAAGATATCTCAGATTGAGTTCACTGCATTCTCTGAGGGAGAGTGAGCGGCCACACGTCATAGTCCATAAAGCAGCCAATGACATGGGTAGGAAGGGTGAAGAGGTCCTCCAAGGAGAGTTCAAGGAGTAGGACACTAAGTTGAAGGACAGGACCTCCAGGGTTGTGATCTCAGGATTGCTACCCATGCTAGTGAGGTTAGAAATAGGATGATAATGCCAGTTAACACGTGGCTAAATACATGGTGCAGGAGGGAGGGCTTCATGTTTCTGGATCATGGGCTCTCTTACAGGGAAAGTGGGATCTGTTCTGACAGGATGGTTTGCATCTGAACTGGAGGGGGACTAACATCCTTGTGGGAAGGTTTGTTAGTGCTGCTCTGGTGGGTTTAAACTAAATTTGCAGGGGAATGGGAATCAGTGTGCCTGAGGAGTGGAGGAGGAAAAAGATGATATGAAAATTGCATGCACCATTTTGAAGTTCTACGGGTTGTACAATGAGAACATTTTCTAAAGTGCATCTATTTCAATGCAAGAAGTATTGTAGGAAAAGGAGACAAGCTACAAGCGTGGATTGACACATGGAATTATGGCATTATGGTCATTAGTGAAACTTGGTTGCAGGAGGGACAGAACTGGCTTGTTTCTGGGCTTCTGTTTCTTTACATGTGATAGAATGAGGGGGATGAAAGGGGGAGGAGTTGTATTGCTCATCAGGGAAAATATTGTAGCTGTGCTCACGCAGAACAGACCAGAGGCTTCGTCTACTGAAGCTGTATGGGTGGAGCTAAGGAACAGAAGAGGTATGACCACACTCATGGGGTTGTATTATAGACCACCCAATAGTCAATGAGAATTGAAGGAGCAAATCTGTTGATAGCAGACAGCTACAGGAAACACAAGGATGTGAAAGTAGATTTTAATTTTCCACATATTGACTGGGACTCCCATACTGTAAAAGGGCTGGATGGCTTGGAGTTTGTCAAGTATGTTCAGGAAAGTTTTCGACATCAATATATAGAGGTACCAACGAGAGAAAATGCAATACTGGATCTCCCAACAGGGAACGAGACAGAAGTATGTGCAGGGGAATATTATGGGTCCAGTGATCATAAGGTCTGGGCCTCAGGTTGAGATTCTAAATTGGAAAAAGGCTAACTTTGAGAAAATGGGAAAAGATCTGGATGGCATGGATTTGGGATAAGTTGTTTTCAGGGAAGGATGTATGAGGTAAGTGAAAGACCTTCAAAACTGAAAGTTTGAGAGTACAGAGTTTGTATATTCCTGTCAGGATTAAAGACAAGAAGTAGGGGGGGGGGCATCAAATGATGCTGTAGGATCGACACACAGGCTCCTGACTCCCTTGGGAAATTATTAAGTTTTAAATAAGCACTGTTTAAAGTTCAAAATTTTTTTTTAAAGTGTAATTGAACCCTCCTACTCTTATGATTCCTCCAGAAAAAAAAAAGAAAAAGCAGTACCAACGACTTCTGGAAGCTGACAGGAAGTCAAGAAGAAAAAAGAAACAAGGCCTATCTTGATGATAAAGCAGGGTGCTGGACTTGGTACAGTCTCCCGATCTGATGAGTTCTCAGAGGGGACACCTGCTAGCGCCTCTCAGCCATTAACGCGGAGAGGTGGCGTCGGTGGAGTGCAACAACCTCCTACAGAAAAGTTTGGGACATCGACTTCAGCACTGGAGGAGGAACAATCAGGCTCAAGAGGAGGCTCATCAGCTGAAGAGGAGATTCAAGAAGAAGAGGTAATGGAAGAAATTAAATGTAATCCTCAGACTAACGCAGAGGAGTTACCTGTAATGATAATGAAACAGATTAAAGGAATGAACAGAGAAATGAGAGAAGGACTAAAGGAGGTTAAGGCTGAAATTAAACAGATAAAAGGAGAAACTGATAAAGTATTGGATGTTGTAATCAAAAGAAGAAGAAATTAGAGAACATGGAAGAAACAATTACTAGACTGCAGGATGGTGTACAGCATGTTAAAGACAGGGTGTCTAATGTGGAAAATACAACCACTAGTTTAATTACAGTAAATTAAAAGCTTTCTTATAAAGTGGATACTTTGGAGAATGTTAGGAGAAGAAATAGCATTAAAATAGCGGGTTTCTCAGAAGGGAAAGAAGTTCCATATGCTATTCACTTCTTTCAAGATTGAATTCTGAAAGTATTGGGAGATTACAACTTTGAAAACAAGATTGAAATTGAAAGACCCAAGCCTCTCCCTAATCAAAAGCCACAATCTATATTAGTAAAATTTCTACGTTATCGAGACAGAGAATTTGGAAGAGGGGACAGAGTGTAGTGTAGCCAAGTTTGTGGATGATACTAAATTGAGTGGAAAAGCAAATTGTACAGAGGATTTGGAGAGGCTGCAGAAGATATAGTTAAGTTAGATGAGTGGGCCAAGGTCTGACAGTCGGAGTATGTTAGTAAATGTAAGGTCATCCACTTTAGTAGGAAAAATAAAGAGCAGATTTTTATTTAAATGGTGAAAAACTGCAGCAGACTGTATTGAAAGAGGATTTGGGAGTGCTTGTGCCTGAATCATAAAAAGTTAGGTTGCAGTTATAACAGGTTATTAAGAAGGCAAATGGAATGTTGGCCTTCATCGCTAAACGAATTGAATTCAAGAGCAGGGAGGTCATGTTGCAACTGTACAAGGTACTGGTGAGGCTGCAACTGGAGTCCAGTGTGCAGTTCTGGTCTCCATATTGGAGGAAGGATATATTGGGCTTGGAAGCACTCCAGAGGAGGTACATCAGGTTGATCCGGGAGATGAGGAGGTTGACCTACGAGGAGAGACTAAATTGTATGGGATTATATTCACTCATTTCTTCTGAATTTGAGAATAGACATTACAGAAACATATAAAATTATGAAAGGGATAGATAAGACAGAGGCAAGAAAATTCTTTTCACTAGTAGGTGAGACCAGGACAAGGGGACACAGCCTCAAGATTCAGGGGAGTAGATTTAAGACAGGGATGAGGAAAAACTGTTTTTCCCAGAGAGTAGTGAATCTGTGGAATTTTCTGCCCAAGGAAGTGGTTGAAGCTACTTTATCAAACACATGTTCAGTTAGGTTTTTACATTTAAAAAAAATTGAGGGATATGGGGAAAAGGCGAGTAGGTGGAGTTGAGTCATTGATCAGATCAGCCATGAGGCGTGAATTTCTGCAGGATTATGTGTGAATTTGTGATGTTGGTACAACCTGTAAAATGAAAGGAGTTAGTGTTGTATTAGATAACATTTATTGGGAGGGTTTTTTCTATATTGCTATAGGTATCCATTTTTGTGCATATATCTTTTTTTCTTTTTCTGGATTGCTTGAGGGGATGCGTGCGGATACACAGGTTTTTGTTGGATCTGGAGGAGATGTGCAGGATGGGGTGAGGGAAGGGATTGATAAATATTTGGTTTAGACGAGTAAGGTAATCAGGTTTGTAAATTTTAATGTTAATTGGCTAAACAGGTCAATAAAAAGAAAGTGTTAACATATATTAAGAAACTTTTCTTCAAGAAACACATTGAACTGAAAACAGCATTTGAAATTAACAAGAGATTGGGTGAGATATGTAATGTCATCTTCATTTAATTCTAAAATAAGAGGGGTGGCAATTTTAATTAAAAAGAATCTTCCGATTACGGTATATAGGAATTGTATGACTAATACTATTAATTTAAGATATAGATGAGATCAATACAATTTTTAACATCAATTATATCTTACACCACAGAAATGAATCAGATTTATCAATGTTTTAGGTGTAGTGAGGATGTAGGATCTTATATACATTCAACGTGGTCTTGTTCCAATGGGAGACCCTTTTGGGTGATGTATGTAATTTTTTGGAACAGGTTACAGGAGTTGTTTTTCCATTAAATCCTGATTTATTTTTATGAGGAAATATTGAAGATACAAATCCTAAATTGAAATTATCAATTTATCAATTGAAATTTATTAAATTAGCATTAACAGTAGCAAGAAAATGTATTGCAATTACTTGGAAATCGGATATATCTTTAACTGTACAAAGGTGGCATTCTGAAATTCAAAGTTGTATTCCTTTGGAAAAGAATTACTTAGAATTTAAGAAATAAGTACTCTATGTTTTTACAAATCTACTGCCCGTACACTTAAATAATGGAATTAAATTTGTAGTGATGTCCTTCTTATCCCTCCAACCCTGCAGAATTCTCCTCTGTATGTTTATGTTAGAACTGATGAGCTGTACTGCACAACATCTCTCTCTGCAATCCAAAGATTTTTTTTAATCTTTCTTCTCATCTTTCTGTACCTATAATTTTTTTTTGAACTTTTATCAATTTTTTTTTGCTTTGGTGGGGGAGGTTGGGTGGGAGGGAGGGATTTTTTGGGGAAAGGTGATAAGCATCGTGTATGTAATAAATTTGCTTTATTTATATTTATATAATAATTGTAGTTACTTCTGTATGCAATATTAAATAAAATATATTTAAAAGGATTAAAGGCAAGGTTCGCAGGCATAGGGAACCTTGGTTTTCAGAGCTATTGGGGATCTGGTTCAGAAGAAGTGTATAGCGGATATAGGCAACATAGAGCAAATGAGGTATGAGGTACAAAAATGCAACAAAAAGCTCAAGAAAGAAATCAGGAAGGCTACAAAAAAAAATCAAAAGGATAGAAATGGACAAAATTGGTTCCCTTGAAGATCAGGCTTTGTAAGGATCCAAGTGAGATGGGGGAGATCGCAAATGGTTTTATTTTTATCAGTATTCACTCAGGAAACAAGCTCGGGGTCATGGGAAGGAAGGAAAACAAGCAGTGAGGTCATGGAATCTATATAGGTTAAAGGGGAGGAAGTCGTTGCTGTCTTAAAGCAAATATGGGGGGAATAAATCCCCAGGGCCTGACAAGATATTTCCTTGGACCTTGAGGGAGGCTAGTGTAAAAATTGCAGGGGCTCTGGCTGAAATAGTTAAAATGTCCTTAGTCGTGGATTTGGTGCTGGAGGATTGGAGGGTAGTTCATGTTGCTTTGTTGTTTAAAAACAACTCCAAAATTAACTCTGGAAATTATACGCCAATGAACCTGAAGTCAACAGTAGGTAAATTATTGGATGGTGTTCTAAAAGATCAGATATATAATTATTTGGATAGCCAGAAACTGATTAGGGATAGGCAACGTGGCTTTGTGCATGGTAGGACATGTTTTTAGAGGAGTTTACCACAAAAGTTGACGAAGGAAAGGCTGTGGATATTGTCTACATGACTGTAGTGTGGACTTTGACAAGGTCTCACATAGGAGGTTAGTCAGGAAGGTCCAGACACTAGGTATTCATGGTGAAGCAGTGAACTGGATTCAACAATGTTGGACAGGAGATGCCAGCGAGTAGTGGTGGATAATTGCTTCTCAAACTGGAGGCCTCTGACTAGTGCTGTGCCTCATGGATCGATACTGGGGCCATTGTTGTTTGTCATCTATACTCAATGATCTGGATGATAATGTGGTAAATTGGATCAGGAAGTTTGAAGAAGACACTAAGATTGGAGGTGTTGTGGACAGCAAAGGTTTTCAGAGCTTGCAGAGGGATCTGGACCAGCTGGAAAAATGGGCTAAAAAAAATGGCAGATGGAATTTAATACAGACAAGTGCAAGGTGTTGTATTTTGGAAGGACATACAAAGAAAGGACATAATGGTGAATGGTATGGCACTGAGAAATGCGGTAGAACAGATAGACCTGGGAATACAGATACATAATTCCCTGTAAGTGACATCACAGGTCGATAGGGTTGTAAAGAGAGCTTTTGGCATATTGGCCTTCATAAATCAAAGTATTGTATAGGAGTTGGGGTATTATGGTAAAGTTGTACAGGTATAGGACATTGGTGAGGCCAAATTTGGAGTATTGTGTGCAGTTTTGATCATCTGACTACAGAAAAGATATAAATAAGATAGAAAGATTAGAGAGAAGATTTACTAGGATGTTGCCTGGACTTCAAGAACTAAGTGGCAGGAAAAGGTTAAACAGGCAAGGACTTTATTCCCTGAAGCATAGAATAATGAGGGGAGATTTGATAGAGATATTTAAAATTATGAGAGGACAGACAGAGTAAATGTAGATTGGCTTTTTCCACTGAGGGTAGGTGAGATACAAACAAGAGGACATGAGTTGAGAGAGAAAGGCCCCCAATTCAAGAGCAAGGATGTCTGGAGTGTGCACACCCCTCCACCCCACCCCCCCAACACAAAAAAATGTATTTTTTTCAAAACATGACCTTCTGAGGAAGCTTCATAGTGCAGATAATGGATGGATATTTCCTTGCTGTGAAAAGTGTAAGAAAACAGGCACACATCCATAGGATTAGAGCTCAGCCATTTGAAATGAGGAGATATATTCTCTCTGAGGGTTTTTTTTAAACTCCTTTACCCAAATATGCATATTACAAATCATTAGGCATTTTTGAGGTTGGAATAGAGATTTCTAGATGACAGAGAAATCATAGTAAGAAAATTGTATTGGTGCCAAAGACCAGATCAATAGCAAACTTAATGAATGTCAGAGCAGGCTTATACGAGCTTTCCTGCTCCCATTCGTTCATGTACACTGCATAAAACAGCAGCTTTCCAAAACTGTCCATCTCAAAAAACTGTCAGCAAGCTGATCCTACTAAAAACATAATTCAACCAAAAACCATTCAGTTACAGGCATCTCCTTTCTCCACACTCAGGCTATGTATTCACTGTTAGCTTGTTAACTTAACTATTGACAATCAATATTGAACTTCAATTGAAGCTTTCAGAAAATTAAACAGAGCTATTTGCATACTCAGTCCATTACACCTTTGCAAATTCTGTCAGTTAATAAAACATTTTCTTTTACTGAATTTAATGTTTTTTCTGTGTTCATAGGAAATTTTCAAAAATCACTTTTAAATGCATCCACAGCTACTCTATACATTCCAGCGCAGCTGATTACACACACAGTCCAAAATATTGAAAAGAAAGCTTATTTCAAGTAGGCCTTGGCATACATGGATACATCATTGCCAATATCCTTGCATGAATAGATGCTTGTCAAAGTCGTTGGACATGATTAATTGCCATGGATGTGCCACTTAATTCCCAGAATCCTTTTGGAATGCTGATTCATTTCTCTGGCAATCCCACTTGTGCTGGTAAATTAAATCATCTCCTCTATGACGTAGAATCTGAGTCATGAACCACTAAAACAAGCCCTTTAAGCTACACATTCTGTTTACCATCAGGCACCCAATTTATAGCAATCCTTCAGTTGGCCATTTCATTCTTCCAACATGCTCATAACAACATTGTGGGTTGAAGGGCCTGTACTGTTCTATGTTTGATATCCTGTCAGATTTTATCATTCCCCTACATTAGGGGCTTTTATTTTTAAAAATATACAGGCAATTACCAGCTGACCATCAGCTCTTTGGCACCCAAAGGAAACCCCATTTAGACACAGGGAGAATGTGCAAACTCCATAGAGTCAGTACTGGAGGTCAAAATTGAACCGGGCCTTCCGGAGATACAAGACCACAGCTCTACTAGTTGCACAATTCTTATAATAAACCAGAAAACGCTTTCAAATACTGTAATTCTAGGCCACGACAGCTTCAAAGAAATTATTAATAACCAACCACTACCAATCAGTCAGAATACAGCAATAATTAAGTGAATGATGGCCTATTATTTACCTTGCTCTTCCATTTAAAATTACATTTGGAAACAAACCAGAACTTGGAAATGAGTTTTATAATATTACTTAAAGTTGCATTCTTACAGCTGCAGCAAGCTGGGGTTGAATCCGGCAGTGTCTGTAAGGAGCTGGGACATTCTCCCCGTGACTGTGCGAGTTTCCTCTGGGTACTCCAATTTCCTCCCACCCTCCAAAAACACACAGGGCGGGGACTGTAGGTTAATTGGTGTAATTGTGTCACTAGTGCATGGGCTCATGGCCAGAGGGCCTGTTACCGTGCTGCATCTTTAATTTAAATTGAATTAAAATTTTAATTAAAGTGGCAAGAGTTTATTACAACCTTTCATATTAACTACAAAGGCCATCCCTGGATTAGGAAAACCTAGATTTATATGCACTCTTTGAACACAAATGAATTTCCAGAATATTGTCAAAAAGGTCTGATGTACATAGACAATCGTTTCTACTAAATGCAGGACTATTTTCTCTCTTTCCCTCATTTTTATATACACTTGAATGCTTTTGATGCCACATTACAATACTGTGAAGGTATGGATATCGTAGTGATTTTTGTGTAGATTCCAATTTACAAACAAAATCAACTCATGGACATCAGTTTAAAAAAAAAATCACCATTCATTACCTGGAGATGGCCAGTGTTGAAAAAAGTGAATAGCTTGATCTGTGATCTCATGTGATATCTTCCAGTAAGTTGCTTTTAATGCATATTTATTTTGAATCGCTATGCATACTTGTCATTTGTGTGTGGGGAGTACTGTGTGTCTGCGCACTATGGTCCAGAGATGCATTGTTTTGTCAGGTGCACACACAACCAGATGCCAATAAACTTAAACTTCTCCTCTTCAAAGATGTTCCATAATCCTCTGCATTAGCAGGAGGGTTTCTCCATTTTATCCTGCTGATGCCTTTTGGCCAGCGCAGTGCAGGACAGAAGCCCGTATAATTTTGTATTTCAAGAGGAACCTGTCATCTTGGCAATTTCAGTCCAGTAGGTGACAAGCAGGCTAGCTGGAGAAGCTCATCTTGGAGGGGAAACAGATGATGTCTTCTTTTGGTGAGCACACCCAGGATTTCACAGTAAAATTTGACCAATGGATCGGGTCAATTAAATAACCTGCTTCTAGATTATTTCTTGAATTGCTCCTCAAGTAACGCAAAATAACGATTCAACCAATTTTACGCTATAATCACTGATGCCTATAAAATTTGGGCATGCAACAGGTCAACGAGGCAAATACCCCAATTAACCTACGTTTTGAAAGGTGGGAGAAAACCATAGCACCCAAAGGAAACCCACAATGACATTGAGAGAATGGAGAAACTTCTTACAGACGGTGCTGGATTCGAACACAGACTGCTGACGCTGTAATAATGATGCACTAACCGTTATGCGAGCCAAGCAAAGTCTTGTCAGAAGCATCCTTTAAGGATTTAAAGGCAATACTTGATGGCAGGATCAAAACTGAAATGTGTTTCAAAACTGGCCTACAAATATCATGTTGTTCCTTTCAGTGTATTTTAAAAAAAGGTCGATCTTTCAAACATTTAATGTATGTATGTAATTGAAATATTCTTCTTCTTTGGCTTGGCTTCGCGGATGAAGATTTATGGAGGGGTAAATGTCCACGTCAGCTGCAGGCTCGTTTGTGGCTGACAAGTCCGATGCGGGACAGGCAGACACAGTTGCAGTGGTTGCAGGGGAAAATTGGTGGGTTGGGGTTGGGTGTTGGGTTTTTCCTCCTTTGTCTTTTGTCAGTGAGGTGGGCTCTGCGGTCTTCTTCAAAGGAGGTTGCTGCCCGCCGAACTGTGAGGCGCCAAGATGCACGGTTTGAGGCGAGATCAGCCCACTGGCAGTGGTCAATGTGGCAGGCACCAAGAGATTTCTTTAGGCAGTCCTTGTACCTCTTCTTTGGTGCACCTCTGACACGATGGCCAGTGGAGAGCTCGCCATATAACAGGGGAAAACAAAGAGCAGGGCAAGATGTATGCAACTGCTGTGTAATAATGCTAGAACACTGCTTCATCTGTTACAGAGCACATTAAAAGACTTCGTTTTACCCCTTTCATGGTGTATGAATTTTCTCCCAAAGTGAAGCAGCAATTCACATGCAGTTCTTTTAACTGAAGGTACGGCATTCAGTGTTCACAATGTCGTTCCTCTACACTGAGCCAAACGCAGTTAAAGAGATGGTTTTCTGAGTGCCTGCACTCAGATTGCCACCACTAAAGCCTCATCTAATTCTGACTCATTGGTCTGCAGCTTCCTGCATTATAATGCTGAGCCCCAAAGTAAACTTGATGAGTCGCACCTCATCTTCCATCTAGACCTTTTGCAGCCCTCTGGACTTGAATGATAATAAATTTTACAACTTGAAAAGTTTTGTTTTCCTGGTTTATTTCAAAACTAGCCACTTCTGCTGTGAGCCCTCTATCTATCATGTTGGCTTAGTTTTTTCACCTTTGGTATAGCCTGGCCTGCTGGACAATTCCTACAATCCTGCATTTTGCAATGTTTTAAAATGTATTCTCATTTGTTAACTGCCCTCTCATTCCTATTGTTCTATTTCCTCTCTCAAACTGAAGCCAGATGTCCTCGGTTTCATAATCCCCAGGACAACCCTGGCCTCAGACCACAGAGGTGGCACACCTTGTCTTTTCCACCCTTCCCTACCTTATCTCCAATTTACAACTTGATTGTTTCCCTGCTCTAAGTCTTCAACCTGAAACATTAACTTGTTTCTTCTATCCACAGAAGGACCCAACCTGCTGTTTGTTTTCAGCCTATTTCTGCTTTTTAAAAAAAAATCAGGTTTATAGCATTTGCAGATTTATTGTTCATATTTATTTGAAATGTTGCCAATGTTTGATGCTTTTTTGAGCATGGAGACAGAAGGAAGTAATCCATACCGTACCTGCTCAGAACTAGTTAAGTTCCCAGGCCTTTACAGCAGACAGAGAGCAGACATATGTTCCATGAGGATGGACAGGATCTACACTCAGGCCCTGGAAGTTAAAAAAAAAAGACAATTTATTAATACTTATTTTGGCATCCAATCATTTAAGGTTTTCAGAAACCCCTGCTGGAGCAGAAATTTACAACAGGATACAATTAGTGCAACTGACTGTTCAGAAAATGTTTGTATAAGGATTTCAAATGACCAAGCAGCTTGTTCTTGTGTGCTTTCTCAACAGTAACATACCAATCCCTCTGGACATGGAAATGGCAGGAACTCCACCAGAATGTTTTGATCGAGCTCCCTCGAGCCTGTAAATGCGATTCAAGTCTAAAAAATCCACCAGCAGGCGTGAACATTCCTGAATGAGCCTATTTCTGCAACTTTAATTACCGTATTTGAATTAATTACTGGTATATTCAGGCTACAGCCATACATAAAATAAGTGTATTTTGCTATTGGAGTACATATTTATAGCAGAAGTAGAGATTGTTGTTTTTCACTACGCTATTTGTTCTTGTTCTGTTACACCATTTAACAGTTATATGATCTGTTACTCCTTTGATAGCACTGAAGAGTTCCAAATATGGATCTAATGCAGTTGAATTCTTAGCTTTTTTTAAATGTAGATTTTGCTTCAATTCTTTTTATATCAAATTAAACCTTATGAGAAAAGAATGCCACATTTCTGGCCAAGGTGAATTGAGGAACTCTTTTATTCCTTTTGATTCTTTCTTTTTTTTTTAAAAATAGAGTGGATGGAAATTGATTTTCTATGTTCAGTCAAGGCACAATTTTGTATTCATCATGGTCACTCTGAATGAATTAAAATCAAGCATCATCTGATTTACTTCAGAGAAGCAAATAGTTTGTCCCAAATCTATCTGATCTTGAAGCAGTGCAATGTAGTTGGCTCTCAACCATTAGCTGAAATTCTGAAATACCAACACCCCCAAGTGTAAAGCCCTGCAAAAGGTAGTGGTCACAACCCAAGGCATCACAGGCAAAATCCTCCCCACTACAGGGAATCCAGTCATGGGAGGGAATCTGGTCATGGGAGAGCTGCAGCAATCACCAAGGATCCACGCCTCCCAACACATGCACTGTTCTCACTGCTACCGTCAGGAAAGAGGTCTAGGTGCCACAAGACTCGCACCACCAGGTTCAGGAACAGCTGTTACCCCTCCACCATCCAACCACCATCCAACACCTCAACAACAAACTCAATAAGGGACTCATTTAAGGACTCTTACTTTTGCACTTTATTGTTTTTCCTCTAAATTGCACAGTTGTTTATGCACTACCAATAACTGGTAATTCTGCCTGCCCACAGGAAGAATCTCAGGGTTGTATGAGATGTCATGTATGTACTCTGACAATAAATCTGAAATGGCTCAGCAAATGACTCAATTAAAACTTAAACCCCTGCTAGCAAACTTCTTATCCTCTGAAGCAACATTGTTCACAGTACAGTAGAAACAACTTATTTAAAAAATGTTATTGATTCAAAATAAAGAACAATGCCATTGGTTACATTAGCAAATTACAGCCCTGTCCTCACAGCCAAATCCAGACACACCATTGGCTTGGTTAGGAATTACTTTTTTTCCCTTTTTTAAAAGACTGCAAAGGTTTGATCATCTTCCTTAACTTGCAGTGGAATGAAGGAATAAAATCATGGATTCTAGAGAATTAATATCTAGCTTCTGTTGACCTCGTGTTTCCTTTGTACAGTGGGGAAAACTTGGCATTCCAAGTCTTTACAATTAGTCAGAAGAGACTTAAATATTAAAATAGATTGGATTTCCTGAAAGAAGACGATTACAATTTTCTGATTGTCTTCCAAACCAGACAACTGTGTTGAGACATCACACACACCTCTATGGAGTCACAGAACTGGGTACAGCACAGAAACATGTCCTTTGGCCTAACATATCCATGCCAAACCATTCACCCACATACATCAATCTCATTCAACTACATTAGGCCCATATCCATTGAACCCTTGTTTCTTGAAGTGCCCAAATAACTGCCTTGTAAATAGAGTGATTGCATCAGATTCCATCACCTTCTCTGGCAATGAGGTCCGGATATCAACCATCCACCCTCTTGGAAAAAAAAAATTCCTTGTAAATGCTTTCTTCTCACCTTAAACTCATGTCCTCGCTTCACCATGGGGAGAAAAGATTTTGACTATCAACTCATTCCATGCATCTCATATTTTCTATCTGGTCATCCAGAGAAAACAAGCCTGAGCAACCCAATCCCTCCCTATTGCATCCTGGTGAATTTCTCCTACATTCCCTTCAGCACCAAAAATATAAAATTTCAGTTTCTAACGAAACCTGCAATAAAAAGGACCACAAAGAATTTTAGCAGCTCTTAAATGTTAAGCTTACATTTAGACACTAGACAAGTGTTCAGCCCCAGCTGAATGAGAGTGTGTGGGAAAAGGGGGTTAGAAGACACCAAGGCAAATTTAAAATTTAATTTTTTTAAATTAAATTTAGATGTAACAGGTCCTTTCAGCACATGAGCCCATGACGTCCAATTACACACAATTGACCTACAAGTCCTGGTACTTTTTTTGAAGTCCCTGGGGAAAACCCACGCAGACATGGGGAGAACATACAAACAGTGTGGGTTTCGAACCCTGGTCCTCATCGCTGGTGCTGTCACAGCATTGTGCTAACCGCTACACTAACCACGCCACCCTCCCATGCCGGTAGAGGAAGTAGGCAGTGCAAGTAAAGGGAAGTATGCAACAAATATATTCAGGACATCTTTTTTTATATTATCTCATAAATGTTTTTAAAGACAGCAATGTCGGGAAAATAGCTGAAAAAAATTAACATAATTACTGCCTGTGTGGTCTTTCACACTGGACGCCTTTTTAGACTGCAAGTACCTGAGTACAATAGTCCCTCCTGGTGTTTGGACATGCAGTCGAGTGAATGACCAACAACAAATTTTTCCTTTACACTGCCGGCTTCCTCCAAAAAGTTGTAGGGGTCCTGCAGAATAAATTGTGGTGCAGGAATTAACTCAAAATTCCTGCACTTTCCTTTTTAGACTGCCCGTGTAGTGGCAAAACTCCTTGATTGTGCCATTACATACCTCCAGTCTAAAAATATAATGGTCTCTACCTGTATCTTCCTCTACTACCACACACTTCACAATTAGTTCCTGATTAATTAACTAATAACTCAAACAAAATTTTAAATTGCAGTTTGGCTACTCCAGGAGCCAAATTTCCAAGCAATTAAAAAAATCTTTTGCTACTCAACAGTCAGAAAATAGAAATGCTGCCTGTCACTGCAATACTAATTAAAATAGAGCTTCTTGTTTTCACTGACTGGCCTGACAGGCATGTGCAGTGGATTGAAGCCCCACTGAATGATTCACACAAGCATTGTAATCCAGCAAACATGAAAGAGCAAGAACCCAATTAAGGGAAGGTATCAAATGATAAAGGGCTTTGCTGTTCATGCTTACTGGACTTTGCACATACATGGGAGAGAGGGGGCTCAGATTTTGCAGACACTACTCAACTAACACAGCTAGCCACTCTATATACTTACATTTGGTCACAAGCTATGTTTTTTTTAATGCACTGGAACTTTCAGTTAGCGAAAATGTTAAACTTCAGAGAAACCTCTAATGGGGGAACCAGGATCATTAAAGAACATTGAAAAATTAGCAGTATTTGGACCAGGATATGATGCATCAAACAGAGAGGCAGACTGAGGTGAAAACGTGAAACAAAAATGGAACATTAAAAATTTACAACTATTGTTCAAAATGCAGAAGAGACTCCATACTTGTAAAGCTATTTTGAGTGTCAAATTTGATTGGCAGTAATTAAAGAGGTGCATTGTGTGACAGATTATGTTTGTTACATTTTATATTGTTTTAAATTGTGTGGGGTTTTTAGTGAAGTAACACACAGTTGTGGGTGTCCAGCAAGCAACAAGTCTCTCTCTGATAACCGACAAGAACTTTCCTGAGCGGTAACCATTTACCTTTCAAGCACCAAAGCCTGGTGAACTTCATACATGTTAAATTCTGTGCACAGTAATAAGAATAACCTGATACCAGTGAACTTGCAGGAATGGTGAAGTGAGATTGGACTGTGAATTAAAGAACTTTTCTGAACTTGTATACACATTACATACATGTGCACTTAGAATTAGATGGGGGTTAAGTTAATAGTAATAAGTTAAAGTTTGATCCTGTTTTATGTTTAAAGTTTAAGTAGACATTTGTCTTGATGAATTTCTATTGCTGCTGGGTTTTGGGGTCCTCTGGACCCATAACATGAGTCTTAAACATGCAATTTCAGGTCAGCAGGTTCAAGAACACCGATTCCCTTCCATTGCTTCAATGCTGAGTACCTTAGTGAGATAATTACAGTGAAGGAGAAGCAGGTGAACTTGGGAAACAGGTTTTCAATCATTGTTTTACCATCCACTTAAAGGTGTTGGAAACTGTGGTGGAATCTGTACCAGGTTTGATTGCACCTAGGGACAGCAAATCCACTCCTTTCAAATAGAGAAGAACAGCTAGAAGGAATGGTTATGGAAATTTGCCTTCTCTATCCCATTTCCCAAGACTAAATTGTTTACTTACAACCTTTTTTGATTGTTTTTGCATTTTAAAATTGTGTTTTAAGGTTTTGAATCCTTTTCAAAATTATCAACTGCCGAAGTGTTTGTTCAATAGTTTTTGCATGTTTTGGACAGCTTTAGCACCTGGCTGAAAGAAGGATGTTGGCTTAGTCACCTGTAACAGGTTTTTCCATTCAAGGAGGTTTCATCACCAGTTCAGCTCTTACAATCAGTGTCAAAGATCAAGGTCATAGCAGTCGATCCACAAAGGTAAATTCATCCATTTGTGCTAAGTGTGGGGACTTGGCTGATGGCATAATTTCTAATACTTTCACTGGCATAATAACTTCAATGCTGGTAATTTAATGCACATATCTACAAAATAAAGTGAAATATTCCAATTTGATTCAATTCAATGGTTTTTTTTTCCCCCCTGTGATAAAATGGGCAAGATCTTTCCCCTTATTTTTGCTTGCTATGCAGCATTTCAATGAGAATCTGACAGGCCATTGACCAATTGAACTCCTGTTGGTTAGTCTAAATTCACCTACACCAGAGATCTGGATCATCATCTAACCAAATACTTGCTGCACAATGATTCCCAACAGGGTGCACTGATAGAACATTGGTCCAAAATCTTGCATTTGATCATAAACCAGCCAGTCATGTGGACTTGTATATTAAGAGTCACCAAACCATAGGTGACAGCCTCCATAACCTGAGCACAAAGTAATCTGTTCATGGTCATGTGCATCGAGGCACAGTGAAAAAGGGTTGCTCTCTTATACACAAGTACAACAAATAAAACAACACAGATGGCAGAGTTACAAAAGCCCCTTTTCCACTAGCACTCTAACCCAGGAATTAACTGGAACAGTTACTGTCCAAATGCCAGCATCAAATGATGTCATTTCATGCCTGGGATTAACCACCGCTACCCCTACTTATATTCCTGGTGTTTGCCGATGACGGCGTGTTAATAAAACCAGTGGAAAAGGGACAGCAGAAAGTCACCCATTTCCATTTGAAGGTAGAACACTCCGATCCCCAGGGATGTGTTGTGCTCAGTGGAAAAGCAATCAGTGTCCCGGTTGAGGGTGGCCCAGTGGAAACAGCACAAAGGGCTTCCTCTCCTTGGACATTACAATTAACTGGGATGCCAATGGGGAAAAAGGGCTAAAGTAACTCTGGAGCAAGGGAAACTATAGGCCCTTTTCCACTAGCATCCCAGTTAATTGGCTGTGCAGTGTCCTGGGATAGGAAGCCCTTTGTGCTGTGTCCACTGGGCCACAACACATCCCTGGGGACTTTCTGCTGTCTCTTTTTCACTGGTTTTATCAGTGCACTGGCATCAACAAATGCTGGGGATGTGAGTAGGGGTAGAGGTGGTTAATCCCCAGTGTGAAATGACACTGTGTCATTTGACACTGGCGTTTAGACAGTGTTCCTTTTCCATTGGACCCTGACCCAGTAAATTCCTAGATAATTCCTGGGACAGGATGCTAGTGGAAAAGGGGCTATTATTTCACTAATGTGAGGTTCATTTAGGAATTGGATAGCAGTGGCAAAGAAACTGTCCCTGAATCTGGGTTGTGTTATTTCACAATTGCGAAACTTCTTCCCAAAGGAAGGTGGAATAAGAGAATGTGACTGGGTGGGGTTTAGACCTTTGGTACATGGGCTGCTCTACCGAGGCAGCAGAAAGTTGCTGGAGGAAAGGTTCCAAGCTGCATTTACCACTCTCCACAGTTTCTTGGGAGAGCATTCTCTGTACCAAACAGTCATGCATCCTGACAGGATGCTTTTGTGCCATGGATAGGGAAATTGGACTGGTCCAACTCAGCTTGCAGGTGTAACACAAGCCTGAATTAACAGCAATAAGAAGCAAACAAAATACATTAACTTGGCAGAGCAGACTCTGGATCGAACAATCTACTTCTGCTCCTATATTTTATAGTCTTACTTGTTTTCAAGCAAGATATTTGGTAACGTGAATGTGGACACAAAAAAATGCATCCCCAGTCTGTGGTGCTAAAATCTTTGGGTTTGGTGAGTCAACATTATCTGTGCACAATTGGCTAGCACAGCAACAAAAATAGCCAAGTTCACAAAATTCCACTGCACATAATAAAGTTGAGGGCAGCTTTGCTCCTTGAAGTGTTTTCTAATTCCCCAATTCCCATGCATCCATATTCCTCCAGGTGGATACCTTTACATGTCATGAGTGACAGGATGAGCTCCCACATTCTGCAAAATGCCAAAGAGAGTTGATCACAATTGGAAAGTGTGGCTCACGGTCAGTATACATGACTAAATGTAACCTTGTTACACTGAGATTTTTTAAAAAGCATTGCCCCTAATCAATTCTGAAAGTGATTAATGTTGCAGATTCCCAAGGTTTATTGGAAGAAGCAATTTTTTTTTTTAAATCAATTTCATTCTGGCCTTGAAATTTGCAATTTTGCCTGTCTTATAAATCTGAAAAGAAAAAAAAGCAAATGGGTAATATGAGGTAATTTACTACTACAACAGAGATAAATTGATGTTGTTGACCCTCACATACAGATCCCATGGACAATTCTGTTGAACATGGAATTCATTCTTTTATCTCTTCCGTTCCCACCATCCAAAGACCCAAACAGTTCTTTGAGGTGAAAATGAAAATTCACATGCACCTTTATCATTTGGTACTCAGGTTGTAGTTTTCTCTAAATTGGAGAAACAAAACACTGACTAACTGACTGCAGTGCCAAACACCTCCATTCAATGCCCAAGGATGACCCCAATTTCCATTTGATCACCACTTCCAATTTCCATCCCACTTGCTCTCCTTTTTTTTCCTCTTTAACCTATAGTACTGAACTCCTAATGGGAGTTTGAAGAATGATTCTGCATCATTAATCAGGCACGTTAGAACTGTCAGGGCTCAATGTTGAATTCAACCATTTCTCACAAGTACCATGTTCTATGGAAGATAATTCACCTGTAAAGTAAACTTTGATTTTTCCTGTCTCATTAAAGATATTGTCTGATATGCTGTGTATAATCCATAATTTCATTTTATTTCAAATTCGTGCAAACTGTGTTCTGCATCTCACAGCTCCAGTACATTGGTGTCCTTTTTTTCACAACAGACTAATCTATTCCCTCCCCACACCAAGTACATTCCAGATAAATCATCTGCAGTTAATAAACATCCATCTTCTCTAATTTGGCACAAACACCTGGAGCCTCGACTCCAATATAAATTATCCCTTCATTCTCCCGACCTCCTCCCATTTTGCTCCTTAAAACACACTTATTTTCAGTTTCCTAATGCTAAGAAAAGATCACGTACATGATTGCTTCTTCTCTCCACAGATGCTGCCTCACCAACTGAACATCTACAGTTTTTACTTCAGATTTCCAGCATCTGCAGGTTTTTGCTTTTCAAGTGGAATTCAAACAGTGTCCTGTTCAACATCTATTCCTTAACCAACGTCACTAAAATTGACATCTTTACCAATGTTCCAAGGAGCTAATTGTACATAAGCAGACCTTGAGAATTCTAACAAGTTCACTTCAGAAGTTCGTGCTCAGCTGCAATGCTCCTTGGGATTATAGAAATGTTTGAAGGGTGCCATACAAAACCTTCCGATGGACAATTTTTTTTTAGTATGTAAAATAATGGTCAAATAATATTTCACTGTGTTTAAGCATTTATAATTAGAATCTAACCTTAACTCGTGGTGGTATAATTACCAAAATTACCAATTGATCTCAGTTCATAGATGCACAAACTCAAACTTTAAAAGATTTATGGGCTTATCCATAGCCCTGAAAACAGATTTTATTTTTCAAAAGGCCACAATCAGACCTACACCTTGTGCACAGCAAGTTCATACAAAAGGCTCTCTCTGGCAACTCCCATTTCATTAAAATTTGAGTCAGCCAACAAGAAAATGGTGCCAATATATTTTTTATTGTAATCTCTGCCTTTTCTATTTTTTTTTACTTCTGTACTTTTGTGTGCTTTTCAAAGGAATTTGTTATAATGGATTTTTTTTTCCCAAATAGATTCCATCTTTAAAAAATAATTGACAAAATCAAAACCAATATTTGCATCCAACTTGAAAAGTTGCATCAATACTAATTACTGAAGCTGTCTAACTAGTGAATAACATTCGTTACAAAGTGAAACATCGATTTTTTTTCTATGAAATGGACAATATATAATTCAAGATATGGAAGACTTGGAGGGAGATATTGCATACCAAATCAATGTACAGCCTCGGGTTTACAGATTCCAAAAAATGGAGCCTTTCTCCCATTCCAATTTAATTTTAAATAGTGCAGCCATTTAAAATATATTTTTTTCTTTGATGAGCATTTATAAAAAGGTCAGATATTTGAATGAAGACTTCAAATTATACAACTGCACACAGACAACTCTTCTGAAGTTCAGTTGTTGGAGTATTTAATGAGAAACACAAACTCTAAAGGCTATTGAAGGGTATATTGCCTTAACAGCAGGGAGAAGAGATATTCTTTTATAGATTTTTCACAGAATCAAAATCCAAGTTTTGTAACATTAAAACCAGCTCAAAATCCAAAATAAAAATTCCACATTTTTCATTGCTGTCAGAAATACCTTGTTAATATTCCAAACACCAAGATGAATTTAAATTAAAAAAAAATCATTAACAAAATGTCAAGTCATGGGGAGATACACCACTGAGCCAGTGCCAAACATCAAGCTTCCATTGACACGAATCCTGAATTAAACCCATTATTTTATTCTCCTCATGTTCTCATCAACTCACCCACACACTGAGGACAATTTACAATGGCCAATTAACCTACCAATTCGCACGTCTTTGGGACTTGGGGGTGGGGGGGGGGAGGGGGGAACACGGATCATCTGTTGGAAACCAGTGTGGACACAGGGAGAATATGTGGTCTCCACCAAGAAAGAATGTGGGTTTATGGCACTGTGAGCCTGCAGCTTCACTGATGTATTAAATCCCTTCATTTTGTTTGCCCCCAAAATAACTTTTATTTCACAATAAAAAATTTACTAAAGAAAACCGCTTTGTCTTTTTATCCTTTGTATCAAATCCATATGCTTCCATCAATGAACATTGTTACAATTGTTTTTTTTAGATATTTACACCATTGGCAACAATGTGGCATCTTGTCAGTACTCCCCCCCCACCCCCCCCACCCCCCCCCAACCCCCACCCCCCCCCCACCCCCACCCCCCCCCCACCCCCACCCCCACCCCTGGCTTGAGGAGCTTTCCCTTAATCTCAGACCTCAATAAATGGTAAAACAAGGACTTAAGACTATGGTCGATCCATGCAGCATCCTTGCATTGGCTACACCAAAATCTAAAATAAAAATTCCAAATTTTTCATTGCTGTCAGAAATACCTTGTTAATATTCCAAACACCAAGATGAATTTAAATGAAAATAAAATCATTAACCAAATGTCAAGTCATGGGGAGATTTTTTTTTCTTTCATCTTTTATACTTCTTATTTATCTCATTTGCTCCTTATTGCATGTACCAGGTATACATCTTTTTCTTCATCTTAACCAGGTCTCCAACATCCCTTGAAAACCAAGACACCTTATGCCTGTTATCTTTGCCTTAATCCTGACAGGATCATGTAAACTATTTACTCTCAACGTTTTGCTTTTGAAGGTCTTTGACTTAACGAGCAAATCTTTGCCAGAATGCAATCTATCGCAATCCATGCTTTTCGGATCTTTTTTTCATTTCCCCAAAATTAGCTTTTCTCAAATTTAAAATCTCAATGTACTCCTGCAGCATGGAATGTACCACCTTCAGCAGCATTCCAGCACCGATATCTCAGTGTGCTCACCGATTCCAACACCGATTCCAGCACCGATATCTCAGTGTGCTCACCGATTCCAACACCGATATCTCAGTGTGCTCACCGATTCCAGCACCGATATCTCAGTGTGCTCACTGATTCCAACACCGATTCCAGCACTGATATCTCAGTGTGCTCACCGATTCCAACACCGATTCCAGCACCGATATCTCAGTGTGCTCACCGATTCCAACACCGATATCTCAGTGTGCTCACCGATTCCAGCACCGATATCTCAGTGTGCTCACTGATTCCAACACCGATTCCAGCACCGATATCTCAGTGTGCTCACCGATTCCAACACCGATTCCAGCACCGATATCTCAGTGTGCTCACCGATTCCAACACCGATTCCAGCACCGATATCTCAGTGTGCTCACCGATTCCAACACCGATTCCAGCACCGATATCTCAGTGTGCTCACCGATTCCAACACCGATATCTCAGTGTGCTCACCGATTCCAACACCGATATCTCAGTGTGCTCACCGATTCCAACACCGATTCCAGCACCAATATCTCAGTGTGCTCACCGATTCCAACACCGATTCCAGCACCGATATCTCAGTGTGCTCACCGATTCCAGCACCGATATCTCAGTGTGCTCACCGATTGCAACACCGATTCCAGCACCGATATCTCAGTGTGCTCACCGATTCCAGCACCGATATCTCAGTGTGCTCACCGATTCCAGCACCAATTCCAGCACCGATATCTCAGTGTGCTCACCGATTCCAGCACCGATATCTCAGTGTGCTCACCGATTCCAGCACCGATATCTCAGTGTGCTCACCGATTCCAGCACCGATATCTCAATGTGCTCACCGATTCCAGCACCGATATCTCAGTGTGCTCACCGATCCCAATACCAATTCCAGCACCGATATCTCAGTGTGCTCACCGATTCCAACACCGATTTCTCAGTGTGCTCATCGATTCCAACACCGATTCCAGCTCCGATATCTCAGTGTGCTCACCGATTCCAACACCGATTTCTCAGTGTGCTCATCGATTCCAACACCGATATCTCAGTGTGCTGAAAAACCAATAGGTTTTCAGAAAACCAAAGTGCATCTTCCAAAACCTTGATCTTCCAGCAGCTCTGGATGCCTGTCTCTGCATACATCTCTGGGAACAACCTGTAAATCAGAGTTGTCTGTCATTCTGCTACTGATGACATGGAGCCTTTCATCCTTCTCCACATACTTTCAGCAAATCCGCATTCTGCAAAGTGGTGGGCAACTGTCTCCTCTCCATCGCAGTTATCTTGAGGACAACATGCATTGTGGGTGATGTTTCAGTTATACAGTAAATATCTAACGGGAGGGCTTTCTCTCACCACCAACCAGGCCTCGTCCTGGTTTGTGAGCACTGGCGATGAGGCCTGTGTGGGCTGACCTGAAGGGTTGCTCCGTGAACCACTCTACAATATCAATGGAGTCCTTGTCTCTCAGTGTCTGCAGGACATACTGTGCCTGATGGACTGTTGGAAACATAGAACTTACGAACACTACAGTACAGAAAAATGTCTTTCTGTGCCAAAACTATTATTCTGTCGAGACCTACTTTCCCGCACTGTCCATTTTCTCCATACCACTCCCATCCATGTATCTGTACAAATTTTTCTTACATGTTAAAATTAAGCACATATTCACCACTTCAGCTGGCAGCTCGTTCCACACTCCCACCACTCTCTGTGTGAAGAAGTTCTCCTTCATGTTCCACTTAAACTTTTCCCCTTTCACCCTCAACCCATGTCCTCTGCTTTGCATTTCACCTCCCCTCAGTAGGGAAAGCCTACGTACATTTATTTACTCAATCTATAGCCTTCATAATTTTGTATACCTCTATCAAATCTCCCTTCATTCTTTTTCACTCCAAGGAATAAATTCCTAACCTGTTTAAACTTTCCTTGTAACTCAGTTCTCCTGGACCCAGAAACATCCTAGTAAATCTTCTCTGCACTCTTTCAATCTTATTGATCAAAACTGCACACAATATTCCAAATATGACCTCACCAATATCTTATACAACTTGACTATAACATCTCAATTCCTAAACACAATACTTTGATTTATGAAGGTCAATTTGCCAAAAGCTCTCTTTATAGCCTTATCCATCTGTGATGTCATTTTCAGGGAATTATGTATCTGTATTCCCAGATCCCCCTGTTCTACTGCACTCCTCGGTGCTCTACCATTTACTGTGTTATGTCCTTTCTTGGTTTGTCCTTCCAAAATGCAACACTTCACACTTGTCTGCATTAAATTCCATCTGTCATTTTTCAACCCATTTTTCCATCTAGTCCAGATCCCTCTGCAAGCTTTGGAGGCACTATGGGCAGCAAAGAAGGTTTTCAATCTTAGGGTCATCTGCAAACTTGTTGATCTAATCTACCACATCATCATCCAGATCATTAGTAGACCCACCTCTCATCACAGAGGTACATCATTCATTACAGGTCTCCAGTCTGAGAGGCAATCCTCCAAGGCCACTCTCTGGCATCTCCCATAAAGCCAATGCAAAATCCAGTTTACTAACTCACCATGAATACCAAGTGTCTGAACCTTCCTAACTAACCTCCATGTGCGATTTAATTAAAGGCCTTATTAAAGTGCATATAGACAATATCCAAAGCCTTTAATTCATCCATTTACCTGGCGATCTCCTTAGAAAAAATGCTACAAGATTGGTCAAATACAACCTACCTTGCATAAAGGCATGTGATCGATAATCAATCCCTGACTATCCAAATACTTGTATATCCGATATCTTAGATTACCTTCCAATAGCTTATGACATACATCTCTATTCTTGTATATCTGATATCTTCGAATACCTTCCAATAACTTATGACATACATCTGGTTCATTGGCCCATAATTTCCAGGATTATTTTTGGAACCTTTTTTTAAACAACAGAACAACTTGAGCTACTCTCCAATCCATCAGCATTTCATCTGTTGCAAAGGACATTTTAAATACATCTGCCAGAGCCCCCCTCAAGGTCCAAGGAAATATCTTGTTAGGCCCTAGCAATTTATCAATCTTATTTTGGCTTAAGACAGCAAGCACCTCCTCCTATTTAATCTCTATAGGTTCCATGATTGCTTTTCTTGTTTGCCTTATTTCAATAGACTCTGTAACAGTTTACGAAGTTAATATAGATGCAAAAAAAAAAGCAACTTTTAAGATCTTCGCCATCTCTCCTGGATCTCCACATTGCTGACCACTCTGATCTTCAACAGGACCAATTTTGTCTCTATTAATCTTAATATACCTGTAGAAGCCCTTCAGATTTTCCTTCATCTTGTTTGCCAGAGCAACTTCATGTCTTCTTTTAGCCATTGATATTTTTTTTCTTGCATCTTTTAAACTTCTTAATTATCTCATTTGCTCCTTGTTGCATGTACCAGGTATACATCTTTTTCTTCATCTTAACCAGATCTCCAACATCCCTTGAAAACCAAGACACTTTATGCCTGTTATCTTTGCCTTAATCCTGACAGGATCATATAAACTATTTACTCTCGACGTCTTGTTTTTGAATGTCTGACTTATCGAGCAAATCCTTCCCAGAAAGCAATCTATCCCAATCCATGCTTTCTGGATCTTTTTCTCATTTCCCCAAAATTAGTTTTTCTCCAATTTAAAATCTCAAACTGAGGACCAGACCTAACATTATCCATAATTATCTTGAAATTAATGGCACCATAATCACTAGACACAAAGTGTTCTCCTACACATACTTCTGTCACACATCTTGTCTCGCTGGAGGAGTCACGTGATGGAGTAGTGGCCGGTCGGGGAACTCCAGCCCTCTCCGGAAAAGTTAAAAAAAAAAACAGAGAAAACGCAAAGGCACAAACACGAAAATTAAAATAAAGTGAAGTAAAGGTGGGAAGAAAATGGCAATGAAGAAAGAAAAGTCAAAAGCAATGGGAAGAAGAGAAGAAGAAAAGACATCGGAAGAAGGTGAAGGCCTTACCTGTCCGAGGAGGCCCGCTGTGGAGAGAGAAGCCCGCTCCTTCAGGTCAATCAAAGTCCCGAGCTTGGGACTACAAAAATGTTTCGTGGAGTCAAGCAAAAGTGCGCAACCGCACAAGACAAAAAAAAAACACTGACGGGAGGGGGGACCAGCTGAGGAGTTGATCTCCACAGCTGAGAATGACAGCCACAGCACAACAAGAGGAAAACACAGAAAATAACGAGAGCAAGAAAGAAGAGAGTAAAAGGAAATCAAAGAAACAACAGATGACCAACCCAGAGGAAGAAGAAGAGGAAGAACACAGAGAAATGGAAGAAGGGAAGGGCAAGTACATGGATATATATTTTTTTTAAGAATACATGGAATCAATAAAAGAATGGCAATCACAAGAATTTAGTGAAATAAAAAGGAGAATAAAAAGTACAGAAGAAAAAATGAATAGATTAGAGATGGTCATGTCAGATATAGGAAAAAGAGTGGACAAGGTGGAAGAATGAGAAACAGCCATAGAAATTGAAGTAGATGACTTAAAAAAGAAATTAGAAGAATCTAATAAAAAAATTAAAAAGACACAAGAGCTGTTAGCTCAGAAGATAGATATAATGGAAAATTATAATAGAAGAAATAATATAAAGATAGTGGGCCTTAAGGAAGATGAAGAAGGCAAGAATGTGAGAGAATTTATAAAAGATTGGATCTCCATGGTCCTAGGAAGACCAGAATTACAGGAAGAAATGGAAATAGAAAGGGCACACTGAACATTAGCCCCTAAACCACAACCACAACAAAAACCAAGATCCATTTTAGTAAAATTCCTAAGATATACAACAAGAGAAAATATATTGGAGAAAGCAATGAAGAAAATAAAAGACAAAAAGCCACTGGAATACAAAGGTCAAAAATTTTTTTTCTATCCAGATATAAGTTTTGAACTCCTGAAGAAGAGGAAGGAGTTTAATACCGCAAAAGCGATCCTTTGGAAAAAAGGATATAAATTTATGCTAAAGTACCCAGCGGTACTTAAAATAGTTATTCCAGGGCAGCAAAACAGACTATTCTCGGATCCGGAGGAAGCACAAAAATTTGCAGAACAACTACAAAACAGGCAGAGAGATGAAGACATGTAACGAGAGCAAAAATGACCACGAACTATATGTATGTGTATATGTGTGTGCGTGTATGTATATATGTGTATACATGTGTGTATGTGTATTTAAAAGAAAATATATAGAGTATAGATAAGAATTAATAAGGGAAAGAAAGGGAAGAGAGGAAGTAAGGAGGGAATTAAGAGAGTGACCTTTGTTGTATATGAAAATTAAAATCTTTTCTGGGGGGGGGGCCTGGGTGGGGAGGAGTTACGGTCACTGCGAAATCAGTTGACGCTTGCGAGTGAATTCGCAAATCCAAATGGAGAGGGGAGATGTGGTTGCCCGACAAGGGATAAAGGGCAACTCAGGAAGGGGAGGGGATAGTGGGGTTAAAGAAATTTTAGATAGGAGAATAAGGGAAATGTTTGATGTTTTAGAAATGTTGTCTTATAAAGTGTTCAAAACAAGAAAGCAGAAATGGATAAGGAAAGGTGATGATGAGGAAATGGAAAGGAAAGATAAACAAAGTATGAAATGGCTATGTTGAACTATATGACTTTAAATATTAACGGAATACATAACCAAATCAAAAGGAAGAAACTGCTAAATTTACTGAAAAAAGAAAAAAATTGATATAGCATTCGTGCAAGAAACACACTTAACTGAAGTGGAGCACAAGAAATTAAAGAGAGACATGTAACAGCAGCGTCATATAATTAAAAAGCTAGAGGAGTAGCTATATTAATCAGTAAAAATGTACCAATTAAAATAGAAGAGGAAATAATAGATCCAGCAGGGAGATATGTAATGATAAAATGTCAGATATATTCGGAGTTTTGGAATTTACTCAATGTATATTCACCTAATGAAGAAGATCAAAAATGTATGCAAGATATTTTTTTGAAGATAGCAGACACGCAAGGGAACATACTAATAGGAGGGTTTTTCAACCTTAATTTGGATTCACACATGGATAAAACTGGGAATAAAATTAACAGAAAGAACAAAGTAACCAAATTTAATCGATGCAAGAAATGCAACTTTTGGATATATGGAGGAAACAACACCCAAAGGAAAAGGAATATTCATATTATTCGGGCAGACATAAAACATATTCAAGAATAGACAGTTAGGAAAACAGAATATAAAGTTAGAATATTATCGGACCACTCACCCCTGATATTGACAATAGAGTTAGAGGACATCCCTCCAAGAATGTATAGATGGAGATTAAACTCCATGCTACTTAAAAGGCAGGATTTTAGAGAATTAATTGAACGACAAATTAAAATGTACTCTGAAATAAATACGGAATCAGTGAAAGATAAGTTGGGACGCAATGAAAGCATTCATCAGAGGGCAAATAATAAGTTATGTAACCAAGATGAAGAAGGACTACAATCAGGAAACAGAGCAGCTGGAAAGGGAAATAGCAAATATAGAAAAAGAATTAGCAATGAAGGAAGACACAACTAAAAGAAGAGAATTGGCAGATAAAAAAATAAAACATGAAACACTACAAACACATCTTGTCTCGCTCCAGAATAGGAAATCTAGTATTGAACCCTCTGTAGTTGATACCTTTGACATTTTCATTTAGAAAACTTTCCTGAACACTTTTGACAAACTATATCCAATCTGGCCCTTTTACAGTATGGGAGTTCCAGTCAATACGAGGAAAATTAAAGTCACCTACGATCACAACTTTATGTTTCCTGAATCTGTCTGCTATTTCTCTGCAGATTTGCTCCTCCAATTCTCACTGGTTATTGTGTGGTCTAAAATACAACACCATTAATGTGGTCATACCATTCCTATTGCTCAGCTCCACCCATACAGGCTCAGTTGTCAAGCCCTTTAGTCTCTCCTGTCTGAGCATAGACAGATGAGCAATACACTCCTCTCCTTCTCATCCCTCCCACTTTACCAAGACTGAAACAAGCGAATCACAGAACACTGAGATGCCAGTCCTGCCTCTCTTGCAATCAAGTTTCAGTCATGGCCACAATGTCATAATTCCAGGTGCCAATCCATGCTCTCACCTCATCTGAACATTTCCTAAAATATTCCTAGGATTGAAATAGATGCACCGGTGAACAGTATTTTCACCACGTACAACCCTTTTATTTCTGTCTTCATATGCAATCTTAACATCACCTTTTCCATCTTCTGTTCCATTATCTGCTCTGGAACTCTGGTTCCCATTTGTCTGGAAAAATGTTTCCACGAAGAACAGATAGTGTGGCAAAGATCAGCTGACTATAATATTGCATGACAATGGGGCCAGACCCATCTTTAACAACCCCTGGAACAGGTAGGACATCAGGACATAAGAACACTTGGTGCCCTTGTTCTTAAGTTCCACACACAAGCCTGATGCAGCCTCACAAGAAGGTGGTCACCAGGATGATAGCAACATTGGGTATGCCTTTGCCCCCCCCACCCTTCCCCCATTGTCTGGCAATTTGCACATGGCAGCACTTAGGACTCTTTTCATTTTGCATCCCCACATGAACTGGAAGATTGCTTTTGTGGCCAACAGGCAGAGGAGCAGAGAATGGGCTGCACACGTGCCACGTACAGCACTTCACACCTGATGACCAAGTTCCCTGTTATTGAGAAGGAGCACGGTGCCCACAGACAATTTCTGGTGGATCTTTGCGATCCGCTCCAACCAATTTTTGCTGTATGCCTTTGCCTGTTTGAAACAGATCCTCAACATCTTCAAGTAGTCAAATCTACCTCCGAAAGGCATGGCAGACCATTCAGATCAGTTACCTCAGTCTTCTTCCAGTTCACCCTAGTGGCCGATGCAGATTCAAACTGGCTGCAGATGCTGATCAGTCTGTGAAATGATTGGGTGTCTAAAACAAAGACATAGAGATTGACCATGTACAGGGAGGCCTTAACCCGAGTGCCTCCACTGCTTGTCAGCATTACTCCTCATCACTTAATTTTTCCACTCAAGCAGTTACACGTCTGTGCAGAGTACCTATATTTGGTTATTCCCCTCTTAAACCCATGCCTTTCCCTCTTTTTTTATGAGGGTCCAACATCCATTAATATCATCCTGTGGCGGTGTACTCTCTCATGGCGAACCGGCCCCGTGTGTAATGCCACGTGGCGGGGCAGCCATGGGAAGATGGCACCATCAGGGGTTCTCCCTGACTCAAACCTTCCTCTCAGCGCGCGCCTCAGGCAGCGATTATGACATCACCATTCATGTGGTGACTGAGCCAGCGCTGCCCTTAAAGGGGCATGCACTAAATTCAAATAAACAGTCGTTAACAACCCTCAACGTGGTGGCTGTGCTTTCTGCAACTGCACAGAGCGCCACAATCCATCCTTTCAGCTGAGCAGGCTAATGTTAACTTGTTTGTTTTATCCTGTCCCTAGGATTTTGCCATGAAAAATATGCTAAGTAAATGCAACTCCTTGCAAGCTTTAAGTGGGCTGAAACTTTAAATGGTCATCACTTACTCAATGAAAGTGAAATCTGAAGAAAGTGGAGCTGAGCAAAAGTGGGAGTGCAGATCAGCAAACACAAGATGATGTGTACACTGAGTTATAAAGCTACAAAGGCTTGGGATGAGCAGCTGAACACAAAATCCATGGAGCAATAGTTCAACAAGCTCAGAAGTGGGCCAACTACAACGTTAACCCGAATCTCATTCAACAAACTGGAAGCCACAAGCAGTCACATCACTAGAAAACTACATTTACGAGATTTCAACTACCCAATATCTTCACTTGGTAATGCAAGTCTAAATTACACTGTAACTTATTTCAAACTAATTCACTGACACTGGTCCATGCTGCCTGCTAAAAATGAAAAGTGCACAAAAGTTTTATTGTTCAGCAAATGATTTATTCATATCCACCACAAAATCATGTTTATTACCATGCTGTAACTACACATTAGCAAATGACTGAAATGAGCCGAAAGTTTTAACTATTCATTTGCGCAACCACACATTTAAGTTGAAGTTCAATCTTCCTTGATATTTTTAAGATCAAAAGAAATAAAAATGCCAACTTCACTCCAGGTTACAGTGACTGAAGATGACAGTCTTTAATCTTTATATTTTGAGAAGTGCCTTATTTTTTCAACTTAGCATGTGTCACAGAAACAAAAGGTTAAATCCTTTGCTCCATTTCATGCATTTAATGGGTGATTAAGGCATAGGAACAAATGCTATGTGGATCTTTCGTGCACAACACAACTCTGGGGGGAAAAAAAAGCTATTTTCAAAAAGACAGCAAAGCAAAAACAGTGCAGACTTGTGATTTACAAGGGGATGCACACTCCAACCATGGAGAATCTAAAACTAGTGCGCATAGTTTTAAGGTGAAGGATGCACACTCCACCCATGGAGAATCTAAAACCAGTGCGCATAGTTTTAAGGTGAAGGAAGGAAAGATTTAAGAGAGACCTTACTCACACAGAGTGCTGTGGGTATATGGACCAAGCTGCCAGAGGAAGAAACAATTGTGATATTGAATAGACAATTGGGAACATGGATAGGAAAGGTTTAGAGGGATACAAGCTGAACGCAGGCAAATGGAATGCACTTGGATGGCATGGTTCAGGCCTGTTTCCATGCTGTAGAACTCGATGATTATTACCTTCAGGGTCACTTAAGAAACAGGAAAGCAAAAGTGATTTCAGAATATCTAACTTTCCACTGGTGACATCATCCTTCCAGTATTCTTGTTCTCTTTTAAAAAACTATATTCTCACAAACACAGGAATTAATGCCTTTCATTTAGAGTTCGCATGAATAGATTTTGCAAAATAAATGCAACTTCTTATTCCAGCCTTCAAGTGGGCTCAACAAGTGAACTCAGTCGGGACTTGATGAATTGAATTTGCTTCTATTGAGCTGCATCAGGTAAGATTACAATAAGATTGAAAGAGTACAGCGAAAATTTCCAAGGATGTTGCTGGAAACTGAGGAGCTCAGTTGTAGGGGAAGGTTAAATAGGTTAGGACTTTTTTCCCTGGAGCATGGAGAATGAGGGGAGATTTGATAGAGGTATATAAAATTGTGAAGGATATAAATTTAAGCAAGCTTTTTCCTCTGATGACGTACGAGACAAGAGCGAGAGGATATGAGTTAAGGGTAAAAGGAGACCAGTAAAAGGGGAACATCTCTCTGAGGGTGCTGAGAGATGGAGCAAACTGTCAATGGAAGTGATGGATATGGGTTTGATTTCTATATTTAAGAGAATTGAATGGGTACATGGATGGGAGTGGTATGGAGAGCTATGGTCCAGGTGCAGCTTGATGGAACTGAATGACTAGACGGCTGTTCTGTGCTGTAGTAGTCTGTGTTTCTAAATAATCTGCACATTTCTCTCTTGACAATCTGGTCCAAATTTGCTCTTACACTGTATTAAAAAGAGTCACCACCTCTGGTAATATTGCCAATTATATTGCAATTACAATGCCAGCCACTCCACCACCAGAAATGGTTTTCACATTTATTCTTCTCAAAAAATTTTTTTTTTTTTTTTAAAACACGTCTGTTAAATCTTCCATGAATTATGTTTTCTCCCCTTTCTTTGGTATCTCCAAATAAAAAAAACTTTTCATTCCATGCACCTCCAGTAAACTGGTCGGTCCAACTCCAGTGAAACCACCCCACACCCCCCCTCCAAGTAACACCACTAACTCTCCCCTCCCCACTCCAGTAAAACCAGCCCTCTCTGGATAATTCCAGGAGTTGGTCCAGGATAGCGACCACATGGTAAAACTTGGTGAAATCTGGCGGAGGTGAAACTGAGCCTCTGCGTGGCTGAACCAGGTCTCCAGCTCCTGAACCCAGAAGTCAGGAAGCTTGATGGCTGTAGCGTTGATCGGAGGGTCGTTCATGTCGGGTTCAAAGACTATTGAACCTGTCGGGGTCACCAATTGTAGCAGCAACTACACTGCTAACTGAAGGATCACACAACCAGACGGGTGAGTTCAGTGAGCAAAACTGATTTATTGCAGGCTGCCTGGCTGATCTTATACTCCAAACCCGGACCTGGCTGGGGGGCCCTGACGTCAATGGGGCGTCAGGTGGGTCGCCAAGCACAGGCTTCTGAGCCCTGTGCCAAGGTCGGGAGGAAACCCCTGATGGCGCCATTTTGGCCGGCTGCCCCACTGCGTGCGCGACAAGCGGGGCCTATTTGCCTGCCTAATGGCAAACCGCCACAACTTTCTTTTTTGTGGGGTGCCTAAATAACACACACAGAGCTTCTCTCTGCATCTCAGTGCATGCAACAATAAACTAAACCAACCAACTACAAAGTCAAGGTGAATGGCAAAAGGAAGAGAAGCAGATTCAATGGGAATATTCAAAAGATAATCAAACAAATAAGTGAAAGGTAGACACTTACTGGGCCATGGAGAAAGAGCAGAGGGAATTACTGGCCCCAGCACAGGTCGAAAGGGCTGAATGACCTCCTTTGTGATGCATCAGTCAAAGATTCCAGGCTTTAATCCAATTGCTGTTTAAAAGTCATGATTGAACCATTTTCTCCACCCTCTCTGAATACTCCATTAAAAAATATAAACATCTTTTTTCCTCCCCACATGAAATACTGCAGGAAACAGCATACTGCCAAATAAATCACCAAGAAAAAAAATCAAGTCACAAAGACCACAGGTCTGACATTCTTTGATATCAATAATTCAATTGTTCTACAATCACCTTACTTGTGCAGCTGAATTAATTTCATATTATTTTCAAACCGCTTTCTGTGCAGGAAAGAAAATGATCCAATAATTCCAGTTTTAATTTGAGTAACTGGTTTTTCCATACTTTTACTCAAAAGAAATCATAAATTGAGAGAGATTTCCAATGAACTTGAATGAATTAATTGAAGAATCATTCAGGAATAAAACTAGTCGTGTCCTACACCATCCAATTGATAGCAAATTGCTTGAAGAAGAAAAAGCAGTTACACTAAAATAGAATTAAATAAGAAAGTCTTCAGATGGTGAGGCTGTTGTCCAATACACGAAAATGCTGAAGAAGCTCTGTTGGTCATGCAACGTTCTTTATGTATGTATCTTTATATGCATATCTTTGCTACATAAAGAATGCTGCGTGACCTGCTGAGTTTCTCCAGCACAATAAAATGGAGTGGCATTTAGTGAATGTCAAAGGAAGAGAAGCAAATTCAAAGGGAACATTTGAAGGAAAATCGAACAAATAAGTGAAGGGCCTTGGAGGAAGAGCAGGGGGATTAAAGGAGATTCAGATATAATTCACATGGCTTTTGCTCCAGTGTGATCGTGAGCAATCAAAAAGGAAAAATAAAGCAGACTTTAGCCCCTTTCACACTTGCAAGTGTTTCCAGGAATTAAGGGCCAATTGGCCTAAATAGGGTCTAGTGTGGAATGAAAAGCGTCTCAATGTCGGCATGAGATAACATCATCTCACACCGGGGATAGATTGCCTCAACCCCTACTAGTGCAATCTCCAGCGCTTGAAGCTGCCGGTGGTTGGAATCAGGCAAGTGTAGAACAGGCAATTGCATTCTAGGACAAACAACTCAAGTTTTTGCTTAAGTGTAGGAATGTGAAGGGAAAAAAATTAAAATGAAGGTATAAACTTTACCATGGGAAAAAGTTGCAGCAGATGAGAGAGAGAGAGAGAGAGAGAGAGAGAGAGAGAGAGAGAGAAGAAATAAATAGCAATAATGGACAATTTTTAAACAGTGTGGCTAAGTTGGTAGCAGTATCGCACACAATTTATAAAGACCATGGGAAAGGTGATGGCGGACTTGACCTCCCGGAATGCCGTGTGGCAGAGAAACCCCTCCATGAGTGCTCAGTGCATGCAGCTCTTTCTCTGTCGCACAGCATTCTGGGAGGGCAGGTCCACTATTGCTTTTTCCCCCAATGTATTTATAAATTGAGCACGACCGCACTACCAACTTTCCAACGCCGTATAAATTGTGCACAATAGCCATGAGCAACTTTCCCATGCTGTTTAAAAATTGTCTGCTATTGCTATTTATTGCTAGCACTTTCCCACTGTCCCTTATAAAGGTTTATATAGGTCAGCACAACAATAGGGGCAGAAGGGCTCATACTGTGCTGTACATAAAGTTTAATTATGTTATAATTAGGCATGAATAATTTTGTTCAAATATCTGATCAATGTAATATGATTTTGATTTAGGCCAGTGTTATGGCGTCACCAGTAAAAGGTAGAATAGTCCTAACCATGGGGATGGCTCCTTGCAAGTGTGAATGTGTGCGTTGTCCCAGTTAAGAGTGGTCAAGGGTGAACGGCAAAAGTGCCATTCCAATCCCGGGACACTAAACGGCCTATTTAGTGGGGCACAAGTGTAAAAGGGGCTAGTAACAGCTGTCAGATATGACCGACACGAATAAGCAACTATAGCTTTGTAAACATTCACATTGTGAACAAGTAATGATCAGCTGGAGGATGGAAACCACCAATGCCACCTTGAATATTTACTAAACGAACAACCAATTACAGTGCTGCAAGGAACTGGAGGAGGCAATGTTGATTGCTGGAAGATCATTTGCACTGCCAGCCCCAACTTGTAACATTATTTTGGTCCATTTCAATTCAATGGAAACCTGATTGGAAACATTCCAATGTAATTATAGAAAAAAAAACAAAGGAATTTGCAACGTAACAATACCCTTAAGGGCTTTGTGCAGTGGAGAATATTTGGAGGTGAGGTGGTAGCTTGCATTAGAGTCAAAGGAAGGGCAAAAGTAATAGTGGTAGCTGGTACAACTCTTCTGAAAGGAAGTACCCAATGAGAAGGGAGTATTTGTGTCACTGGTTCAGCAATCTAAGGAACTGGGCTGATTAAAACTGACATTTATTCAGCACATTTATTAGAAAATTACATCTCGAGGAAATGCACAGGAACCCTATGATACACAAGTCGGTCCTCAATCAGTCTGGATCAGCCTACTACTCTCATATCCTCCAACTTACCAGACCCAGACATGAAGACTCTATGTGGCTCTCCCTTTAAATGCAGGAGTTGAGTGGAAAGATCCAAACAGTGACTTAGCTGCCAGTAATGGAATGGAGAGACCCTACCCTTAAAATGCCCCACAAGATTTTAACAAAAGGCAAACCCGAGAGGTTATTACCAAATTCGCCAATTTAAAAAAAAGTTGAATGAACACTTTTTCCAGGGGAAAGAGTGGCAATGATAAAGAACACTATTGATTCTACTATTAATGTACAATCAATCCAGAGGAGAACAGTACAAAAACAACAGAGCAACAATTGTTGGAGATGTCAACTGACCTAATATTAATGATAATAGAGAGATCAATGCATCACTTTTTTTCCAGATTTATTGTCAGAGTACATACACGACATCACATACAACCTTGACATTCCTCCTCCTTGCGGATGTGGCAAAATTACCACTAATTGGAAAAATAAACTGTACACAGTGTAAACAAAACTGTAAACAGGTAATGAATGTAAATAAATTGTGCAATACATAGAAAACAAAAATAAAATCAATAAAGTGCTAAGAAAGAGTCCTTAAACGAGTCTCTAATTGAGTATGTCATTGAGGAGTCTGACGCTGGAGGGGTAGCAACTGTTCCTGAATCTGGTGGTGCGAGTCTTCTGGCACCTATACCTCTTTCCTGATGGTAGCAGCGAGAACAGAGTATGTGCTGGGTGGTGCGGGTGTTTGATGATTGCTGCTGCTCTCCTACAGTAGCATTCCCTTCGATGTACTCAATAGTGGGGAGGGTTGTGCCTGCAATGTCCTGGGCTGTACCCATCCTCTTTACGCTCAGGAGTGTTGGTGTTTCCATACCAGACTGTGATGCAGCCAGCCAGCACCATTTTTACCACGCCTCTAGAAATTTGCCACGATTTCTAGTGTCATACCAAATCTCCGAAAACTCCTGAAGAAGTAGAGGCACTGATGTGCTTTCTTCACGATACCATTGGTGTGTTGGGTCCAGAAAAGATCCTCCAAGATCGTGACTCCCAAAAATTTAAATGGGAAGTAAATCCAGATTTACTGGGTTTTTTTTTAATTTTATGACACTGTTTTCATTACCATGACAATAAATTGAATTTGAATCTTGAATTAAGCTGGGCAGGTGAAAAAAGGGTCTCTTCGGGAATGTGCTCAAAATTCCGTTCTGCTTAATGCAGTTACACAAAAGGACATGGATAGAGGACAAGTAGCAGCTCAAGACCAAAATGAAGGCAAATTTTACTCAACTGACCTGATTAAGCAAAAGTAGGCTGAAATTTTAAAAAAACTGCACATGCTGAAAATCTGAAATAAAAACAAAAACATTGTTGGAAACACTTGGCTGGTCAAGCAGCATCTGTGAAAGGAGAAACATAGTCAATGTTTTTAAGAGTTAAAGACACTTTGTTAGAAACACAACTTGAAGGCAAATGCAATGAGAGGTTTTATGGTTAAAATTCAAGGGAGTGATGATCAATGTGTCCCACAAAAAGGGTAGGACTACCAAATCCAGAACCCTTGATATAAGAAGAGCGTAGCAGACCAGCTAAGTTGTTTCTGTTTTGCTCAGGTCAGACACCGTGAGCTTAATAAAACAAGAGCATTCAAGAGTCAGAAATGGAATTAAAGGCAAACAAGGAAGGCAGGCAAAGGACACACATGACAAAAAAAAACTGAGTGCAAAATAAAAGAAAATCCAAAGCCTGGAAAGTGCTTTAGAAAAAAAGACAATTATATACCTTTTTCTTTATTTTTTCTTTAAAAGAAGAAATTTATAATTAATTTGAGAGGAACTTATAACTTAAATTTTCCTTTATTTCTCTTTCTTTTTTTTTCTTAGTTTGATATTATGTTTTACTACACAAGGATACCCAACAACTCTGGAGAGAATCTCTTTTGATTCTCTTTCTCTTACTGTGAGGGGCACCAGATAATGCTGATAGCGACACTGTCCTCCTCATAGCAGACTAAAAGGAAATTTCATGTAATATCACATTTTCTCCTTTTACGTGATAATAAAAGGATCTTGACTCTTAGAAAGACTGAGAAGATTCGACTGCATCTGTGGAAAGAGAAACTGTAATATTTCAGCAGGATGAAATTTTTCCTCTGTTCATAGATGCTGCTGGGCCTCTTGAAGGTTTTACTACATTTTATTTAAACCTTGGAATTCCAAGATCTGCTGGGTTTTTTTTTTAATTTTCATCGTGGCTAACTTTTTTTCCAGTAGGTAACAAGGGTCTAATGAGAGCAGTGGATTTGATTCTTCTCTGTATTTTATCACAGGATTTGCTGGATAAAATAGAAGCCCATGGGATATAAGGGAGACTAGTAAATTGAATCCAAACTTGACTCAGTGGCAGGAAGAAAAATTCCCAGTGGCTGAGAGACATTATGTAATGTTTAAACTTAGAAAATATTCATTATTCAATTAATAATTCAGGTATAAGATTTCAAACATTGTGGGGACCATTTATGAGTCATTTTCTTAGCCTTTAATATAACCCTAACCCTAAAAGGTACAAGGACTACCTAAAGAAATCTCTTGGTGCCTGCCACATTGACCACTGCCAGTGGGCTGATATCGCCTCAAACCGTGCATCTTGGCGCCTCACAGTTTGGCGGGCAGCAACCTCCTTTGAAGAAGACCGCAGAGCCCACCTCACTGACAAAAGGCAAAGGAGGAAAAACCCAACACCCAACCCCAACCCACCAATTTTCCCCTGCAACCGTGTCTGCCTGTCCCGCATCGGACTTGTCAGCCACCAACGAGCCTGCAGCTGACGTGGACATTTTGCCCCCTCCATAAACCTTCGTCCACGAAGCCAAGCCAAAGAAAAAAAATATAACAACATTTTTTTTATTTTCTGTTTTCATTTTAGTATTTATGGATAAAGTTGGGATGGGGTTTGCATTTCTCTTTAGTCGGGATAAAGTTATTAATATGTTGATGGATTGTGGATGTCCTTATGATTTCTGTATCTTTTTTAATGACTGAATGTTACTTACTCCACAATTGCTTATTGTACTTGTTTTTTTTTCTGCTTTAAAATCACAATTAATAAATGTGTTTTTTTTAAATAAAGAAAGAACCAGAATGTTATTATCTGCAGGTTCCACACACCTCAGTTTGCAACAGGACAAACTATTGATTTAAACAGCATTGGTGAATGAGGGGGGTGGGGGGTGGGGGGGGGGGAGAAGATTTTAAAAACTTCAAATCATTTAGAAATTGCTCATGTGGTTGACGGAGAGGAGGGAAGCTTTACTCTGCAGTTGGATGGAAAAAACACAAAATTGAATTCAATCCCAGCAAAGTATGATGCCTCGTGTATGCAATGGTGAAAGTGGTATTTCCATTAAATGGGAGGATGTTAAACAATGTGGTGGAACAGGAAGACTGAAATTTGTGTCTGAAGATTATTAGGGGGAGTTCCCTGCTGGCAGTCCTTGGAGTGACAAGCTTTTTTTAGCCTGCTCCTAAATATTTCTAGCTCCCATGTTTTGATTCGTTTTTGGTTCTTTTCTTCTTTTCCTTCATAATACCTTCTCTTAACGTACATTCATTATGACTGCTCAAGGAAGAGGAATAAGTTATTACCTCTGAAAAGTTGACCCTTATTATGATGGAATATATAAAAGATCTGAGGAAAGACATCAAAGAACGCAAAAACGATGGAAGAGATTAAAAATTCTCTTGCTCTGGTCACCATCAATTTTGAAGAGTTACAGTCTACTATTGAATTTCATGATTCCAAAGTTAAGGAACTTGAAAATTCTGTTGAATTTCAAGTAACCCAATTTCAAGATTTACAACAAACTAATATGTCGCTAAACAAATCCAATGATATTTTATTGAAGAAAGTAGCTGATCTGGCAGAAAATTAGCAGAAGAAATAATTTGAGAACCCATTGGCTTAAAAGGAGGAACTCAATCTGGCCACCTTCCTAAATTCTGCAAGGGGTTAAACCAAGAATTTCTGCCTACAATACTCAAGATTTATAGAACCCATAGATCGCTAGTGTCTAAACCTGGTTTCGATGGCAAGCCTTGATCTATTATTCTCTGTCTACATCGATTCCAGATTAAAGTCCTAATTTTAAGAGAATCTCATTGAAGAGATACGCTACAATATCATGGACAGATCGTGGATGACTACCCTGGTGAAGTTATGAAGGAACAGCTTCACTACAAAGAAGTTATGTCTCAACTATATCAAGCCAGATTCAAGCCTTTGCTGCGCTTTCCAGCCCGACTGAAGGTCACTTTGTCAAACAAGTCTATGAAGTGGTTCAACTCTCCCAAGTCTGCTTATCAATTTTTTGGAAGAAACTTCAGTTATCTTGTAAAATACTGACTTTTTGGCTTTAATTGCCTTCTTTCTTATTTTGCATGAATGTTGCGAATAATCTTTATTTGGGAACTTGCTTGATTATTTAATTATGCCGTGGCATTTTTTTGTTTTGTTTAAAGTGGGTTCTGCTTAGATTTTTCTTTCTTTGTGTTTATTCTTAAAATTGGAGAAGTTTATTCTTTATTTTTCTTAATTCTTTCCTTAATAGGATTACTAATATTATACTTTCTTTTCAATTAATTAATAGGCTTTACTTGGGTTCTTGGATTTTTCTTTTGCAATATACCTGTAATTATTCATCCATTAATGTTTTTCATTCTGATTTTGGTTGTTTCTTTCTAGTCATAATATGTCTAACATTTGTAGGAACCTGGACTTTTTTTTCTGGGATGCTGCCAACAGGGAGATTTGATGGTGGGAGGGGGGGGTGGGTAGTTGCTTTGTTTATGAGCACACTGTCAAGGACAGTTTGCGTTAATTGGGAGGGATTAGTAAGGTTAGTCTTGGGTTTGCATGTGAAGTTATGTTGGCTGTGTGTAACTGGATATGCCATGATGTTTTGAAAGTGCTTAATATTATTTTCTTCTTTTCTCTTTTTAAAATATTTTTATTGATGTGTACATTATAACTGCACTGTTCAATTTTGTGTAATGTACAATTCAAAAAATAAGAAAAAATGTTTAAACTTATAATTCAAAACCCCAAGCTAACACATGGGAATCAAATGACAACCACCTGGAGATGCACAGCACCAAAGCTTCAGAACAACCCTAATTCTTTAGGTTATGATAATAGTCCATGGTTGGTTAGAGTGTTTCACCTGAAATAAGGAAAACAAAAGGAACTCTGTGGTGACCTGCAGAAGAAGAGGTTATCATTTAGAAAACCCTGATAGGGCAAGTTTCTTCTGCAAGACACTGAAGTTACTGATCGGAAGGAATCAGTTTGTGTCCAGCGAGCAACAAATCTCTCTCTGAAACCAACAAGAACCTTCCTGAGCAGTAACCAATTACTTTTAAGCACCAGAACTTGGTGAAAATTCATAAATGTTAAGTATAAGAATTGCCTGATACTGGTGAACTTGGAGGAGTGAGAAGTGAGTTTGGACTGTGAATCAAAGAACTTTTCTGAACTTGTACACATTACATACATGTGCGCTTAGAATTAGAATGGAGTTAAGTTAATAGTAATAACAAAGTTTGATCCTGTTTTTAAGTTTAAAGAAAATTAAAAACTACTTTAATGGAAGTATCTATTTGTCTTGGTGAATTTCTATTGCTGCTGGGTTTTGGGGTCCTCTGGACCCGTAACACCTATCATCCTTAAATCTTAAGTTAGTTTCAATATTAAGGAGTTCATGAAGCTCCTAATCTGTAAATATTTAAAGAAATGATGTTTAAATACTTTAAACTTAGAAGATAATTGTTCAAAAGAAGCCATATTTTAGTCAATAAAAAGATCCTGAAAGAATTGGATACTTTTTTTATATTTTATTATTTTTTTTTATAAATATACATAGTAAAATTTTCAATTTAACAAAATATTAAAACTTTTTCATACAAACCCCCCCCCCCCCCCGCCACCACTTCCTACAAAATATAAAACCACACAGTGTCAGAGCTCACAATTATACTATCCATAAAAAAATCTATGCAGGAAAATCACATCAGCTTATTTTGTAACAACATCTGATGTTATCATTATTATAATTGGGCCCCTATATGGCTGCCATATCTTGACATTATTAATTCATATTTATTTTTTAGATTATATGTAATATTCTCCATAGGTATACAACTATTTGTCTCTGCAGTTCATCGTCCTATGAGTAAGGGAGAGTCGGACTTCCAAGTAGTTGCAATACATTTCTTAACCACTATTAAAGCTATTTTGACAACAGAAATTAGAAATTTAGTTAATTTATTACATTTCAATAAAATTACCCAAAAGATAAAGCTCCAAGTTGTCCACAAATTGATGGAGTGATAAAATGGTTGGAATTAAATGGAAAGCGTCAGATATATAACCATAGATAATCATCTGCATAGAGAGAGACCTTATGAACATTCCCATCTCTTATAATTCTAGAAATATCATCTAATTGCCAAAAGGCTACTGCTAATGGTTCTAATGCCAAATTAAATAATAATGGGCGAAAAGGGCAACTTTTTCCTGTTCCACGGTAAAGCTTGAAAGGTTTGGTTTTAATTAAATCAGTAAAAATTGAAGCAGTAGAAAATAAGTATATTAATTTAATCCAATTAATAAATTTGGGACCAAAGTTCAATTTATCTAACATGTTGAATAAGTAATTCCATTCTACTCTATCAACAGCTTTTTCAGCATCCAATGAAAAAATACATTGAGAATGAGTAACAGTGGGAGAATAAAGGATATTTAATAGGCGATGGGTATTAAATTATGAATAATGACCCATAATAAAGCCAGTTTGATCTTCAGAGATAATAAGGGGTGCATAATATCTTCTAACATACAGTCCAAAATTTTAGACAATATCTTAGTATTGGCATTCAAGAGAAATTAGCTTGTAGGAAGAATAATCAAAAAGATCTTTATTATTTTCTAGTCATAATAAGAGATGGAAGCTTCATAAAATGTATCTGGTAATTTCCCAGCAGTGATGGATTCAGAAAGAACCAAATCCAAATGAGTTATCAATAAATGGGAAAAAGTCTTATAAAACTCTGCTGGGAAACTATTGGGTCTGGAAACTTTGCCGGACTGCAAAGAGTTGATAGTTGCAATCATCTCCTGAGAAGAAATAGGCCTCTCTAACAGAAACTGATTTTCTGAAGATAGTGAAGGAATAATCAAATTATCCAAAAATGTCATTACAGAAGTTGAGTCTTTAGTCAATTCAATACTATAAAATTAAAATAGTATTGACAATGTTTTATTTATCTCAGCATGATCAGTAGTAATCATTCCATCATTTTTTTGGATATTTGAAATTAGCTGTTTAGCTGTATAGTTTTTTAATTTGGCTGGCTAAAAGCCTCCCAAGCCTTATCTTCACGTATATAGAACTTAGGTTCTGAGGAACAACAAGATAAGCAGTATTGTTTACTTTGTAATAGAATGAAGGTTACCTAAATGAATAACATGATGAAGAACCTGGACTTCCCAAGAAGGAAAACTTCATTTTGTTTAATTGAGTACAAAAATAAAAGACAGCATAGTTTGAAAGGACTTCGTGTAAGAATTTGAATGATGTGGTAAAGATTCTCCATCCACAGGCCAGTAAAGCAGGAACCCTCATTTTTAGAAAGTGCTTGGATGTCTACTTGAACAACTTACAGAAAAATGAGACCACACTAGGTCACTTTTTCAATGGACAGAAATGATGGGCCAAAAAACATCCTTCTGCACAACTTTTCTGATCTTTCGATGCTTTGAACATTAATGGAATTGCGATTAACTTTTAAAAAAAAAAGATTAACAAACATTAAACTAAAGCATAACATTTTTTTTTTAAATACAGTACCTTCTTGGCCTCCTAAAAATTTCCATTTGGAAATTATTAGAACCTGCCTCATGTCAAGCAGAGTTGATTCCAATCAAGACTTTAATGACCTAAGGCAGCTTCAGTCTCTCAACTCAATTGATAGGTTGTGGATCTAATTTGGTTTGACTAGTTCAATGACAGTGATTCAACTTGGGACGATAGCCAGTATCATTGGGCAGGTAAGAAAGTTTTGAAGGACAAAGAAGTAGAGAGGCTGAAATTTGTAGCAAGGAAATTCCAGAGCTTGTAGCTCCAGGTATAGCCACCATAGGGGGAATGATTACATTTGGGATTAGACAAAATACTTGAATAATGCAGAAATCTCTCATTCAAACCCCATGTCATCTTGAAGGATTGAATTGTAGGATTACAATCAATGATTTTATTCTATGGTGGGGGGGGGAGGGAGAAAACAATGGATGATCCTCACCCAGTTGGCCTGCATACATGATGAAAACTGGACACAAACTCAATTCTTCTCCATTGTAGTGTCACAAACCAGTTGCAACATTGCAATGGGCAATAGGTACACTGCTTACAACAGAGCACTCATCAACAAAAAAAAAAGGGGCATGGGGAGTTCAAGTGAGTGACTCAGACTGCAGCTTGAGGAAGGGATGGGAATAATACAGGATAGGTGGGAGAGAGGCTGAGTGGGGCATACATGATATTTTAGTCAATGACTCCACTTGTTGAAGAAAATTGGATGGACTCCCCATTTCATATTAATGCACTCCCCATTTCAAAAGACACTTGCTTTCCAATGATCAGCAATAATATAATTTATTTTTCAACCATTCTTGACACAAAAATATCACATCAAAAGCAGAATGGAGAAAGGATAGCTATTTGCTCAAGAGCTCCTCTCTTGCCACAACTGAGACTCAAAGAGAACAGCGCATAATTTATGTTTCCCAATCCCTATCACCTTGCAGGCACGCAAATCACACACACTCGGAAACCTCCATACCATGAATTCAAGTGATTACCCCAATATTGAACTTCAAGTGACCACACAGGCTAGAATCTGTGCAAAATCATACTCAGTGGGTTAAGCAGCATCAGTGGGAGGAAGGCAGTGGGAACAAGATTCATTTGACAACATTCTTACATTATTCAGGCAGAGTTCAAATCTCATGGCAAGGAGCCATACTGCCATCCAATTGAACACACCAAGATGGACACAAAGAAATATAGCCACACACAAGCAAGGGTTCCACTTTATCAGGGTAAAAGTTACAGTTGCAGAAAAGGAGCCACTCATGTGATTCCTGACCACTGGGCCCATTGTCCATGTTTCATCCAAAGTCAGAAAAGCAATGTAATAACCAACACCCTTGTCAAAGTTTCCTCCAGTCTTATCTGTGAGTGGATGGTAGGAAGGAAGAAGGGGATAGGAGTTTGTAATTCCCAAAGCAGAGACAAGTCAGGAAATGATGGGTGGGCTGAGCAGGACAAGAGGTTGAGAAAAAGAGATCCAGGTGCACTTTGGCAATACAAATATATAAGGGACAGCTTTTATAATTAAAATAAAAATGGTGTTTAACAAACTGCCAGAGCAAAATGCCATAAATCTCACATCAGAAGTAATTCCATCACTGGTCAGTGATCGGCTTATATAATTTTCCTTTTGACTAAGAACAACCCTCGAAATATGAACAAGAGCCTTCAATAGATTTTGCTCCTGACCAGTGCAGTGTAGACACTGACAAACATTGCCAAAGCCATTGCTTTTGATAAGTTGCTGAGGGAAAGATCCAGAACCATTTCTGCGCACCACCTCGGCAGTTTTGGCAGGATATTAAAGGTGCACTTCAGGAGGAAGAGTGCTTACTAAAGATACCAAAGATACAAGGAACAGGAGTGCATTAGTTAGCCCTCTGCAATTTAATGTCATCGCTAAACTTTATCTCAAATGCACATTGCCAACACAGAGGATCAGAGCACAGAACAGGTTCCCTTCGATGCCCGATGATATGCTGACCAATACAATCCGATTCAAGAACCTACACCTTCTCAACCTCACACCGATAACCCTCTATTTTCCTTGTATCCATATGTTTGTCAAAGAACATTATAAATGTTGCTCTTGTATCAGGCTCCATCATCATCCCTGAAATGCATTCCAGGCACCCACTACTTTCTTTCCAAAACCTTGCCCATGTCTCCCCTGGCATGATTGGCATAGTGGTTAGCACAATGCCTTTACGTTGCCAGCGATTGGGACGGGGATTCGAATCCCACACTGCCTGTAAGGAGTTTGTACGTTCTCCCCGTGTCTTCATGGATTTTCCATGGGGGCTCTGGTTTCCTCCCACCTTTTGAAACATACCTGGGCAGGAGGCTAATTGGACAGCTCAGACATGTGGGCCAAAATGGTCTGTTACAATGCTGTATGTATAAATTTAATATGAATTTCCTGCTATCACCTTGTACAGATGTCCTCTGGTATTTGCTACTGTTGTCCCAGGTAAAGGGTGTTGGCTGTCTACCCTATCCATTCCTCTCATAACTTTATAGATAATTATTAGTCACCTCTCATCCTTCTTTGCGTCAAAGAGAAAAGCCCTTGCTCTAATTAACCTTGCTTCATAAAACATTCTCCAACCAAGGCAACATCCTGGTAAATCTCCTCTCCAAAGCTTCCACATCTTTCCTGAAATGGAGGTGACTAGAACTGAACACAATATTCCAAGAGTGGTCTCAGCAGAGTTTTATAGAGTTGCCAACATTACGTATCGACACTTGAACTCAACCCTTCAACTAATGAAAGCCAGTATTCAATCACCCTATCAACCTGCATGACAACCTTGAGAGATCTATGGATTTAGACCTCAAGATTTCTCTGTTCTTCCACACTGTTAAGAATCTTGGCAGTAACCATGTACCCCACCATTGACCTTCCAAAACACATCACTTCACATTATCCAGACTGAACTCCATCTGCCACTTTTCTGCCAAACTCTGCATGCTGTCTTTATCCTGTTGTAATTTATAACATCCGATGCGCTCTAGTATTTGCCAAAGCCCTTTCCTGCTCACGGTGTCGAAGGCTTTGGTGAGGTCAACAAAGGTGATGTAGAGTCCTTTGTTTTGTTCTCTGCACTTTTCTTGGAGCTGTCTGAGGGCAAAGACCATGTCAGTGGTTCCTCTGTTTGCGCGAAAGCCGCACTGTGATTCTGGGAGAATATTCTCAGCGACACTAGGTATTATTCTATTTAGTAGAATCCTAGCGAAGATTTTGCCTGCAATGGAGAGCAACGTGATTCCCCTGTAGTTTGAGCAGTCTGATTTCTCGCCTTTGTTTTTGTACAGGGTGATGATGGTGGCATCACGAAGATCCTGAGGCAGTTTACCTTGGTCCCAACAAAGCTTGAAAAACTCATGCAGTTTGGCATGCAGAGTTTTGCCGCCAGCCTTCCAGACTTCTGGGGGGATTCCATCCATACCTGCTGCTTTGCCACTTTTCAGTTGTTCGATTGCCTTATATGTCTCATCCAGGGTGGGAACCTCATCCAGCTCTAGCCTTAGGGGCTGTTGAGGGAGCTGGAGCAGGGCGGAATCTTGGACTGAGCGGTTGGTACTGAAAAGAGATTGGAAGTGTTCTGACCATCGGTTGAGGATGGAGATCTTGTCGCTGAGGAGGACTTTGCCGTCTGAGCTGTGCAGCGGGCTTTGGACTTGGGGTGAGGGGCCGTACACAGCCTTTAGAGACTCGTAGAAACCCCTGAAGTCGCCAATGTCCGCGCTGAGCTGTGTTCGTTTGGCGAGGCTAGTCCACCACTCATTTTGGATCTCCCGGAGTTTGCGCTGAAGATGGCTGCATGCGCGACGGAAGGCTTGTTTCTTCTCTGGACAGGACGGCTTTGTAAGGTGAGCCTGGTGGGCAGCTCACTTCTTTGCCAGCAGCTCCTGGATTTCCTGGCTGTTTTCGTCAAACCAGTCCTTGTTTTTCCTGGAGGAGAAGCCCAGTACCTCTTCAGTGGATTGCAGTATGGTAGCCTTCAACTGATCCCAGAGGGTTTCAGGGGACGGGTCCGTGAGGCGGGTTGCAACGTCGAGCTTTGCTTTGAGGTTTGCCTGGAAGTTTCCTCTCGCTTCGTCTGACTGCAGTTTTCCAACATTGAACCCCCAAAGTTCCTCAACATGATTATCCAACTGCACGAAAACCAACAAGGTCGGGTCAGATACAGCAATGAGCTCTCTGAACCCTTCTCCATTAACAATGGCGTGAAGCAAGGCTGTGTTCTCGCACCAACCCTCTTTTCAATCTTCTTCAGCATGATGCTGAACCAAGCCATGAAAGACCCCAACAATGAAGACGCTGTTTACATCCGGTACCGCACGGATGGCAGTCTCTTCAATCTGAGGCGCCTGCAAGCTCACACCAAGACACAAGAGAAACTTGTCCGTGAACTACTCTTTGCAGATGATGCCGCTTTAGTTGCCCATTCAGAGCCAGCTCTTCAGCGCTTGACGTCCTGCTTTGCGGAAACTGCCAAAATGTTTGGCCTGGAAGTCAGCCTGAAGAAAACTGAGGTCCTCCATCAGCCAGCTCCCCACCATGACTACCAGCCCCCCCACATCTCCATCGGGCACACAAAACTCAAAACGGTCAACCAGTTTACCTATCTCGGCTGCACCATTTCATCAGATGCAAGGATCGACAATGAGATAGACAACAGACTCGCCAAGGCAAATAGCGCCTTTGGAAGACTACACAAAAGAGTCTGGAAAAACAACCAACTGAAAAACCTCACAAAGATAAGCGTATACAGAGCCGTTGTCATACCCACACTCCTGTTCGGCTCCGAATCATGGGTCCTCTACCGGCACCACCTACGGCTCCTAGAACGCTTCCACCAGCGTTGTCTCCGCTCCGTCCTCAACATCCATTGGAGCGCTTTCATCCCTAATGTCGAAGTACTCGAGATGGCAGAGGTCGACAGCATCGAGTCCACGCTGCTGAAGATCCAGCTGCGCTGGATGGGTCACGTCTCCAGAATGGAGGACCATCGCCTTCCCAAGATCGTATTATATGGCGAGCTCTCCACTGGCCACCGTGACAGAGGTGCACCAAAGAAAAGGTACAAGGACTGCCTAAAGAAATCTCTTGGTGCCTGCCACATTGACCACCGCCAGTGGGCTGATAACGCCTCAAACCGTGCATCTTGGCGCCTCACAGTTTGGCGGGCAGCAGCCTCCTTTGAAGAAGACCGCAGAGCCCACCTCACTGACAAAAGGCAAAGGAGGAAAAACCCAACACCCAACCCCAACCAACCAATTTTCCCTTGCAACCGCTGCAATCGTGTCTGCCTGTCCCGCATCGGACTGGTCAGCCACAAACGAGCCTGCAGCTGACGTGGACTTTTTTACCCCCTCCATAAATCTTCGTCCGCGAAGCCAAGCCAAAGCCAAAGAAAAGAAGAATTTATAACAACCTTCAACAGTAACCACCACATATCTAACCTTCTTGTCATCCGAAAACACACTGACTCATCCCTTTTCTTCTTTGTCCAGGTCATTTATAAAACTCACAAAGAGCACAGGTCCAAGAATAGATCCCTGCAGAACTCAACTATTCATTGACATCCAGATAGAATGTTTTCTGTCTACTACTACCCTCTGCTTTCTGCAAGCAAACTAATTCTGAATCCACACAGCCAGGTCTCCATGGATCCCATGCCTCATATCTCCCTGAATGAGTCCACCAAGCATGACCTTGTCAAAAGCTTTTCTAAGATCCATATACACATCTACCTCCCTACTTTTTATCAATTTCTTTTGTTACTTCCTCAAAAACCTCAATTAGGCTCATGATACATGACCTGCCCCTCCCAAAGCCATGCTGACTATCCCTGAAGACTACGTGTCTCTAAATGTTCATAAATCCAGTCCCTAAGTATCCTGTCCAATAGTTTGCCCACCACTAACATTAAACTCATTTGTCTATCGTTCCTAGGATTCTCCCTATTACCTTTTATTTTTAAACAAGGGGACTACAATTGCCATTCTCCAATCCACCAGTACCTTACTTGTGGCAGGGTGGATACAAAGATCATTGTCAATGCCCCAGCAATCTCTTACCTTGCTTCTTGTAGTAACCAGGATTATATCTCATCTGATCTCAGGGACTCGTCAATCCTAATGTTTCCAAGAAGATCTAGCACTTCCTCTTTCTTCACCTCAACATGCTCCTGCACATAAACTTGTTCCATATTAATCTCACATTGACCAAGCTCCCCTGCTCTGGTGAACACTAACGCAAAGAATTCATTTAGGATCTGCCTCCAGGCACATTTCGTCCTTTATCTGTAAATCACCCCACCTTGATTCTCACCATCCTTCTGTTCTTCATGTATGCATAGAATGCCTTAGAGATTTCCTTAATCCTATTTGCCAAGGCCTTCTCGAGCCCCCTTTGACCTCTCCCAAGACCTTTCTCAAGTTACTACCAACTCAGTGAACACTCCCTCCACAGCGTTCTCCCTTTCTGCAGTGCTGGTACTATCCCTAATTAGTTATGCTACTCCTCCCCCCTTTGAAACATCTCAACTCCAGTACCAATTATGCCTTTCCATCAACCAAGTCTCTTTTACAGCCACATTATCGCAATTCCACATAATTATCCATGCTCTATGTTCATTTCTCTTATTCTTAATACTTCTTGGATTGAAATAAACACATTTCAATCCTTTCATTGGACTACTTTTATGCTCCCTCCACTGCCTGATGTTCCTCACGATTGCAATACACTTTGCATTAACCTTTCCACCATCTGTTCTATTTTCTGTTTTATCACTCTGGTTCCCATCCCCCAGCCAAACTAGTTTAAACCTTCTCTAACAGCTCTAGCAAACTTCTCCACCAGGATATTGGTCCCCTTCCAGTTTAGGTGTAACCCGTCCTATTTGTACAGATTGGACCTTACCCAGAAGAGATCCCAATGATCCAGAAAGCAGAAACCTGTCCCCTGCACCAATTATGCTGCCACATTTTTACCCTCACTGGCCCAATCATGAGATTACTAGCCTTGAGCTCCTGCCTTTCAGTTTCCCACCTGTATTCTCTCTTTAGGACCTCATCTCTTTTCCTACCAATGTCACTGATATCAATATGTACCATGACTTCTGGCTTCTCACCCTCCCTTTTCAGGATTCCTTGGTCCCAATCAGAGATGTCCCGGACCCTGACACCTGGGAGGCGACAAACTCTCTGGGTGCCACTTTCATGGTCATACAATCTCCTGTTTGCTATTGAATCCCTTTACCACTATTGCTCTCCTTTCTCGCTCTTTTCATTCTGAGTCACAGGGTCTGACTAAGTCACTATGGCTTTCGCCAGTAGGCCATCACCCCAACTACATCCCTAGCGGTACTCTTATTATTGAGTGGAAAAGCCCACGACACGTCTGCATGTTTTTTGCTTTCCCTCTCGTGAGAGTCGCTCAGCTACCTTCTGCCTCCCACAGCTTCAGTAGAAATTCCTTATCTATGAACTCCTCATTCTCCCATACAAGTTCAAGGTCATCGAGCTTCAGCTCCTGTTCTGGAACAAGGTCTATAAAGAGCTGCAGCTCAATACACCTCATGCAGATATAGCTATCTAGGAGATGGCAAGTCTCCTTGAATTCCCACTTCTCTCAAAGTGAACATTCCACTAACCCTGTTGCCATTCTGACAATTCCTCAAGGCACAAGTGTTGGTAAAATAATAAACTTTCACCAGCCTCTTTTCCTCAAAGCTTCTTGAGCCAAAGCCTCCACTCACCACTCACTGACCCACTCACACGATGGCCACACTCATGGTGGGCGCTCTGCTTATACCTCTCACCTTCTTCCATTTCCCCACTCTCATACTCCTAATGTCCTTCCACTCCAAACCATCCCCCAAGACTCGGCTGATCATTCCTGAATGCGCACATTCACCACTCACCCTCAACACTATGGGATGAGTGTTTACAACATTTTTAACTCACTGAGTGAAGACAATTTTATCTTCTCTAAAAGGCCAAATACTATTATAAATCAATGACTCCTCTTCTTGCAGGATGCACTTTTCTTCCTTTCAAAGGATATTTGCTTTGCAGTAATCAAAACATACCCGATTTAATTTTTAAACCTCTCCACATAGAACACCATATCTCAAGCAGAGTCAGAAATGGAAGGCATCTCTTCCCAGAATATCACTTCGCTCTGTTCTGGTTGGACACCACAAATCAGGCCCAATTAGGGTAAACTGTAATTTATGTTGTTTTTAAAAAAAAACAGCTGGAGGAACAGGTCAGGCAATATCCGTGACGAGAAATGGATAATCCTGAAGCAGTTTTGATCCATAACATCAGCTGTCCGTTTCCTTCCTGGATGCTGCCTGACTTACTGAGTTCCTCCAGCAATTTGTTTCTTGCAGTAAATTCTACAGTAATCAGTTTCTCTATGACTTCAGCTCCTCAGCCTCCATTCCACAAGGGATTTGGGCACACACGTACTATACCAGAGCAGGTTAAATGAGACTCACATCGAGCTTCCATTCAGCTACAGTTCAGTTAATGGTGCTCTCATCTGATGCAGATGGCAGAGGGTTCAAATCTCACTGCAGAGACTGGAATGCAGAATCGAAAGCCGACAGTCCCATGCAACACTCAAGGCATGACTTTTTGATATGACATTCATTCATCCCTGCCCTGTTGAAAGGGCAGAAGAACAGGGGAGTTTGTACCTTCAAACACTGTTCACCTTCCGAGTATTTTTCTTGCTTTCCCAGTTCTGATTAAAGGTGCAGCCCTGAAATGTTATCCATTTCCCTTTCAGCAGATTGCTCAGTGTTTCCATCATTTTCTGTTATTATTGTGCATCCAAAGTCTATTCAAATTCACAGATAATTTTTCAACATGACATTTGTAGCTCAATCGCTGTGAAGTATCTTGAAATGTTCCAAGCTTGCGAAGAGTGCCAAAAAAGCCTTTCCTTCCTGATTAGAATACCATTCTACTTTCCGTGAGCCTATCAATGTATTCTTCAGCAAAATCAGCCCAGTGGGAAATTAAATTGGGAAACCATGTATAAATCTCACACTTCAAACTTCATCAATTTTTAGGACTTATTAAGGAATTGCAATTGCAATATGAGGCATTTTTGCTCTTTTGACTTAATAATTTTGGAAAAACTATTTTTTAATTCACTTGTAGGTATTTTAGTATCTAGTTTAAGCTTGAGCTTTTCAATTGGTTAAGTTGGAGAAAGGGCTTCCCAGCCATATGCAGACCACTAGAATCAATTGATTGCACTCGTTTATAGACCAGGATGGTGACAGTCCATGTGCGAAAATTGAGATTTTCATCAAGACGTTGGTAATTGTTACCTATTGACTTTTTTTTTTAAACAACCATGGTGCAACAACTTGTTAACACATGTAGGGCCACAGAATACTGGATCAGTGAGTTTTGACCTATAATAGCATTGGCAAGAGTCAGGATGGGTTTAATCAAATGAAAACACTTGGACCAATCTGACAATGTTGACTATCCAGCAGGATAGGCAAGGGCATGGCCCAAAGATGGTGAGGTGTGGATTTTGAAAAGGCCTTTTATTACATGTCACAGAAGAGATCTCCAAATAAAATTAGAGCATATAGTTTTGGGGTAATCGACTGAGTTGGATAGAGAGTTAGTTAATGGACTGACATATAAACCAAGGAGCTGATTGTTGACTTCAGGAAGGGAAAACCAGAGGTGTACAATCTGGGGGATCAGAGGCGGAGGGGGTGGTCAAATTTAAGTTCTTGTGAGTCATCATCTCGGATGATTTTTCCTGGACCCACCATACTAATGGCACCGTAAAGAAAGCACATCAATGCCTCGACTTCCTCAGGGGTTTGCGGAGGTTGGTATGACACTAGAAATCCTGGCAAATTTCTACAGAGGTGTGGTGGAAAGTGCATCGTGGTCTGGAGTAGAGACACCAATGCCACTGAGCATAAAGCCCTCCAAAAGGTAGTGGATACAGCCCAGGACATTACAGGCAAAATCTTCACCACAAGCAAGGACATCTACAGGGAACACTGCCATCGGAGAGCAGCAGCAATCATCAAGGATCATCACCAACCAGCACAGCACAAGCTCTGCTCTTGCTGCTACCATCAGTAATGAGATATAGTTGCTAGGTTCAATCAACAAACTCAATCAGGGACTTATTCAAGGTCTCTTACTTTTGCACTTTATTTTTTTTTATTCTCTCTGTATTGCAGAGTTGTTTACATTCACTTTCTGTTTACTGTTCTTTATTTATTTACATGTATACACAGTGTACAGATTTTTTATGTACTACCAATAAATGCCTTGCCTGCAGGAAAAAGAATCTCAGGGTTGTATGAGACTCTTGAATTTAAGGTCAGCTGTAGTAACTTCACACAAGCTTGTTGTAACTGCAACATTCAAACAGCAGCATTTAAAGCTCAGCATTTATCCAGCAATTGTCTTTTTTGATTAATCTGTGCACAACAGCCATCCAATTGAAATACACTTAACTGAGAAAAGGCAGTCTTCCCATTCATGTGTAATGGATAAATATTGGGAGGAATTTGGTAAGATTTAGAGTAGGTTACATACATACACACATTTTAAAACTGATCTTATTTGAAAGACTTGAAGAATTCATATTCAGTAACATTGCAGGATCTTTGGAGACTTTCATGCACATTTCACAAGTAGGTGCTAATTGAAATGACATCATGAAATGAATAGACCATTGTTTGGAATTGGAGACAGACTGGATGGTTGCAAAGTGCTCACAGAAAGGTCACTGGTGGATTTTGTTTATCTAAGACAACACCTTGACCAAGGGGGAAAACTCCTGTGGTTTGCTGAAGAAGGTGGGGGGTTTTTGCAAGTAAGAGAGTCTCATGGGCTTTCTGGCAATTGCCAGTGAGAGAGAGAGAGAGAGAGAGAGAGAGAGAAGACAAGCTCAACAAGCTCTCTCAGCTAGTGTGTGTGTGTGACATTGAAAAGAGACTGAACAGTCGTGGCTGAAACAAGCCAGGAAGAGCTGGATGGAAACAAAAAGTTCCAGAGTAGCGGATGGCTGGAAGAGCTATCTGTCTGATGTTTCTCTTGGAATTAGAGGAACTGAAAGGAACTCTGTGATAGCCTAAATAAAGAAATTACCATCTGAAAAACCCTGATGGGGCAAGTTTCATCAGTGAGACATTGAGGTGACTAATGGTGGTACCTCAGTTGTGGAAATCCTGGAACAACAAATCTCTCTCTGCAAACCCTACAAGAACCTTCCTGAGCAGTAAATAGTTACCTTTCAAGCACCAAAGCCTGGTGAACTTTATGCATGTTAAATTCTGTGCACAGTATAAGAATTGCTTGCATCCAGAGAACTTGAAAGTAAGAAAAGTGAGGTTGAACTGTGAACCAAAGAATTTTTCTTAAATTTACACACATATCATACACGTGCGCTTAGAATTAGAAGGAGGTTAATTTGGGTTAGTTAAGTATAGAGATAAATTAAAGTTTGATTCTATTTTCATGTTTAAAGTTGATTAAAAACAACTTTTGTTTAAGTAACTATTCGTCTTGGTGAATGTCTATTGCTGCTGGGTTTTGGGGTCCTTTGGACTCGTAACACATGCTTTTCACATGATGACTCTACAATTTTTTTTTAAAAGCAAAAAATAAACAAGTTAAAACTGTAAGGTCACTAACCTCCAGAAATACAAAGTAGAATACTGTGTTACGAGCCCAGAGGACCCATAAACCCAGCAGCAATAGATATTCACCAAGACAAATGGTTACTTAAACAAAAGTTGCTTTTAATTATCTTTAAACATGAAAATAAAATCAACCTTTAACTTATCACTAACTTACTTAACCCCCCTTCTAATTCTAAGTGCATGTGTATGTAATGTGTAAGTTTAGAAAAGTTCTTTGGTTCACAGTCCAATCTCACTTCTCATTCCTCCAAGTTCACTGGTTGCAGGCAATTCTTAACTGTGCAGAGAATTTAACATTTATCAAGTTCACCAGGCTTTGGTGCTTGAAAGGTAAATGGTTACTGCTCAGGAACATTCTTGTCAGTTTTCAGAGAGAGATTTGTTGTTCTAGGACTTCCACAAATGATGTACTTCCATCAGTCACCCAGTGTCTTGCTGATGAAACTTGCCCCGTCAGGGTTCTCCAGATGATTACCTCTTTCTTTCAGGTCACCACAGAATTCCTTTTTGTTTTCCTTATTCCAAGTGAAACATTAGACAGCCAGTCCGCTCCTCTTGCATGAGCCACAAGGGCTTTAACCAAGACGTCTTCCAGTCGGGCTTGCCAGCTTGTCCTGTTCCAGTCCCAGTTACTTCTGCTGGTTATAACACTATACAAGTGATCTCTGCTTCTCTCGCTCTCTCTCTCACACGCGCACGCACACACGGAGAAAGCATGTTTGACTCTGTGCTTACAAAACAACATGACCCTCTCACAATAGCAAGCTCTCCTTCCAGACAGCAGCAGCTCCAGCATTCTATTTCATGTGTTGCCTTCGGTAAACAACATTCCATTAGTGATGTCTCTTGAGCACTCTTCAAAGCTCGTAAAATGTGTGAGAAGCCACTATGTCTAGCATTAGCAAAGCTCCAGTATTTCAAATAAGATCTGTTTTAAAATATTTGTATGTGACCTACTCTAACAAACCTTTCCCAATTTATCTCCCAAAACCTTTCTAAATACTCTGTCACAACTGTACCTTCTTCATAACTTGAAGGAGGATCAGGCCCAAAACAATGGTTACCTCCTGTGGATGCTGTGTGACTGGCAGAGTTTCTCCAACAATTTTGTGTTTTTAATACAAAATTGAATGCACCTCTGACAGAAAGATACAACACCAAATTATAAGCTAACCACTCACAAACAAAACTGAAAAGAATGGCTCTTCTTTTCCAAGTTCTTCCCTCCATCCGATCAGCTTAATCTCTCGCTCGAGCAAGATGGTTTCAACATCCATGCATGAAATGCCACCAGATAGTGGTACATTCTCCAGATAAGCTCGTTAAACCGCCTGCTCCTAGATATCAGGATGCTACTTCAAATTAATGAGTGCAAACTTCACACTATTCCCTTAGCCAATGTTTCTTCTCCAGCTCACATCATCGAGAACAACTAACTGCTGTCACATTTCACTGCCGATCCTTAACCAAGCATACACTGACCTTGACAATTCCAGTATTATTAGAATTCCACTTGCACTTCATTGACTGTGATACTTCCAGGCAAGTTTCATGTTCGATAAAGACACAAGTTCCTTCCTGCTGTCCTTGGCAGGCCAACCAAGGCACCATTTTTCAACTGGGCATCATGACATTTGACCCTGGCACATAACAGCAGCATAGCAGTTTCTATAATAACCAAGTAAACCAAAGGCCAACAGAGGATGATGATGTAAAGGCACAAGTTCAAACCCAAGAAATTTAAAAAAAAACTTAGCAGCCTATTCTTTCCAAACCTACATAATTATCTATTAGTAATGGATACTGTGGAATCAGCCAAGTTCTATAAACTCCTGTCTGGTTAACTCAAGTCCAATAATGACATCCATTGTACTTGTACAGTCTGGCCTTTATGCAACTCCAACCCCACAACAACCTCATTAGAATTAGTGAGTAGCACAGAGGCCCTACGACTCGCTAACTCCTTGACAACCACCAATTACCCATTTACACTAATCATATATGATCTCATTCTCCTTGTATTACATCATCATCAACACTAATGCCCACTATACCCACCTCACAGCTTCTACTATTCTCTGCACAGCAAGGACAATTTTCAATGGCCAAGCAATTTACTGACCCATGTCTTTTTTTTTTTTTTTTTTTTTAAATTTTTTTATTTTTCACACCATAAATCACATTAGCCATGATATACACTATTTCTTTTCACACATATACAGTGACTTTTTCTCCCCCCCCCCTTTCCTCCCAAACCACCCCCCCACCCCCCCCTCTCATCCATTTTAGGTATACAATCTAGGTTGCATTAATCCAGTCAGACAATGTTGTCATTCAACAAAATTACACCAGAAATTCTACTGAGTCCATTCTTTTCTTTCCTTCTCCTTCTATCAACTTAGGTAATGTTTGTCCCCGGTAGGTTTTCGCTATTGTATTTAATGTAAGGCTCCTATACTTGTTCGAATATTTCAATATTATTTCTTAACCAATATGTTATTTTTTTTCTAATGGAATACATTTATTCATTTAAATTTGGTAGTTTCTTCCTTTTAATTTGGTTATGTATTCCATTAATATTTAAAGACATATAGTTCAGCGTAGCCCTTTTATATTTTGTCTATCTTCTCTTTCCGTTTTTCCATCATTACCTTTCCTCCTTTTCCATTTCTGTTTTCTTATTTTCAACTCTTCATAAGACAACATTCCTACAACATCTAACATTTTCCTTATTCTCCTATTTCTATCTTATTTATCCCCAATCTCCCCTTCACCTCCTGAGTTGTCCTTTATCCCTTGTCGGACAACCACATCTCCCCTCTCCATTTGGATTTGCGTATCCACTCGCAAGCGTCAACTGATTGTGCAGTGACCGCTATTTCCCCCCACCCCTCCTCCCCCAGAAAAGATTTCACTTTTCATATGTCACAAAGGTCCCTCTTTTAATTCCCTCCTTATTCTCTCTATTCCATTACCTTCCCTTATTAATTCTTGTCTATACTATCTATATTTTCCTCTAAGTACAGATACATTCATGTATGCTCATTGTCTCTATTCACTCTTATACCTCTTTACCTGCATACATATCAATCGTGATCATTTTTACTCTCATTACCCGTCTTCATCCCTCAGTCTATTTTTGTCTTTACCCACATACATATCAGTCGTGATCATTTTAACTCTCATTACCCGTCTTCCTCCCTCAGTCTATTTTTGTAATTGTTCTGCAAATTTTCGTGCTTCTTCTGGATCCGAGAATAGTCTGTTTTGCTGTCCTGGAATAAATATTTTCAATACCGCTGGATGCTTTAGTATAAATTTATACCCTTTCTTCCATAAAATCGCCTTTGCTGTATTGAACTCTTTTCTCTTCTTTAGGAGTTCAAAACTTATATCTGGATAAATGAAGATTTTTTGCCCTTTATACTCCAGTGGTTTGTTGCCCTCTTTTACTTTTTCCATTGTCTTCTCCAGTACCTTTTCTCTTGTAGTATATCTTAGGAATTTTACTACAATAGATCTTGGTTTTTGTTGTGGTTGTGGTTTAGAGGCCAATACTCTATGTGCCCTTTCTATTTCCATTTCATGCTGTAGTTCTGGACATCCTAGGGTCTTAGGGATCCACTCTTTTATAAACTCCCTCATATTCTTGCCTTCTTCATCTTCCTTAAGGCCCACTATCTTTATGTTATTTCTTCTGTTATGGTTTTCCATTGTATCTATTTTTTGAGCTAGTAGTTCTTGTGTCTCTTTAGTTTTTTTATTAGATTTCTCCAATTTCTTTTTTAAGTCTTCTACCTCCATTTCTGCTGCTACTGCCCGCTCTTCCATCTTGTCCATTTTTTTTCCCATTTCTGTTAAGGTCATCTCCATTTTAATTATTTTCTCCTCTGTGTTGTTTATTCTTTTTCTTAAATCCTTAAATTCCTGTGTTTGCCATTCTTTAAATGATTCCATGTATCCTCTAATAAGAGCAAGTATATCCTTTACCTTGCCTCTCTTTTCTTCTTCTATTTCACCATACTCTTCCTCTTCTTCTTCCTCTGGGTTGACCATCTGTTGTTTCTTTGTTGCCCTTTCCTCCTCTTCTATCTTGTTTCTATTGTCTTCTGTGGTCTCTTCTTGCTGCAGGTGTTCTGCAGCTGTCGTTGCCGGCTGTGGAGATCGACTCCCCAGCTGGTCCCCCCTCCCGTCGGTGTGTTTTTTTTCATTCGCATCGCGCATGCGCGAAACTTCGCGCATGCGCGGTTGCGCACTTTTGTTCGGCTCTGCGAGCCATTTTTGTAGTCCATTATTTACCGACCTGAGGGAGCGGGTTTCTCTCTCCGCAGCGGGCCTCTTCGGACAGGTAAGGCCTTCACCTTTTTCCTCCTTTGTCTTCTCTTCCTCTCTTCTTACCGTTGCTTTCGACTTTTCTTTTTTTGTCGCCATCTTCTTTCCACCTTTATACTCACTTTTCTGTAACTTTTATTTCTGTGCCTTTGTGTTTTCTCTTGTTTTTCCCGACTTTTCTGGAGAGGGCTGGAGTTCACCGTCCGGCCACTACTCCATCACGTGACTCCTCCGACCCATGTCTTTAGGATGTTGGAATGTGGGAGGAAGCTAGAGCACCCAAAGGAAACCCACATTGCCATGGGGAGAACATGCATACTCCACGCAGACAGCAGTCGAGTTCAGGATTGAACACCAGATCTTCTAGCTGCGCCACTTGTACCAGACCCTCCACAACATCCCCACCCCCCAAACCCACAAATGGATCTGCAGATCACTGGTTTCAAGAGCCAAGCACCTGCTGGAACTTCATAAAATTGAGAAGCATTGATTGGGTGGACAATCAGAATCTTGTCCCCTTGGCAAAAAAATGTCAAATACGTGGTATATATTAATTGAGGGAGAAAAATTTAAAAGAGCAGTTGGTGTCTGGAATGATCTGCCAGGATTTGTAGTGGAAGCACATATGATGGAGGAATTTAAGAGGCTGTTAGAAGGATAGACAAATATTACAGGGAATGGAAGGATATGTATCATATGCAAGCAGAAGAGATTCAGTTTCATTTGGTGAGTTGGGGTGGGGTGATACCCAGAGGCTGAAAGGAGATGGTCACACCCAAGAGGCAAGAGTTCAGTAACTGAGTGACCGTTAGGAGAGGGAAGGGGACTCAGGAGGCAGTGCAAGGGATCCGTGGCCATTCCCTTCAACAATGTATGTTGATTTTGGGTACTGTCTGTGGAGATGATCTACCAGCGACAAGTTGTAGCAGTCAGGTCTCTGACACAGCTGGTCCTTTAGCTCAGAAGTGAAGTGGGGGGTGGGGGGGGGGAGGAATAAAGAGGAGAGCTACAGTGATAGGGGATTCAATCGTTGGGGGAGCAGATAGGAGGTTCTGTGAACAACATCAAGACTTCTGGATGGTATGTTGCCTCCCAGGTAACTCAAAAAATGTCCTTTGATATGGGAATATTGTGCTACGCCTTCTGTATAAAAGGTTTGAACATGGAATGGGGGGGGGGGGGAGAGAAAGAGAGAAGAGACCCCTCCCCATTTCAGTGTAGTTATAAGTAAGCCCGCACTGGTCCCACTGCCCTTCTCTCTCCCGTAGCCCTTCTGACACAGAGATCCCGCAGTACTAGTATAAAGAAGACCCATCATTAAGCCGGCTTTGCTTGTTACATTAAACCAAACAATGCCGGCATAATGCTGGGTTAGTGTGTCTTTTTACACAGGAAGCCAGCAAGAGAGGTGGGACTTGTAACACAAAAGCGTCCTTGTCTAGCGTATGTATAACATACTGTATTTGACATTATACAAGACCCACTTTTTCCCCAAAAAATTCGCTCTAAAGAATCCCCCAGGTCATATATGTGAAGTTGAAATTAGGGTGATAATGGTGAGTAACACTGACAGTGATCATTGTTGCACAAGGCTCAGTAGCATCATCACTAGCTATTGTCGGGGGCTGGTGACGGGCTGTCAGTGGACTCTCCTGGCGGGCCACTGTTGATCCCCGCACTGGGCCTGGGAGGGAGAAGGGCAGCGAGACCACTGCGGGGACTGACAGAAGGCTGCCAGGAGAGAGAAGGGCAGCAGGACCAGTGCGGGGACCAACGGTGGGTCACTGGGAGAGAGCGGGACAGCAGGTCCAGCGCAGGGACAGACAGTGGCAGTTTGTTTTTATAAAATGCTCTCTGCTATAGCTTTTGTTTTCTCTTGTAAATTACAGCAGTATTATTATTAAAAAATCTTTTCCTGTTGTTCTAGTTGCATGTTTTGTCCAAGTTTTAAATGCACACCTGTAAATACACAAAAGTTTTTTTTAAACATTCCCTGGGGGGATTGGGGAGGGTTTATATGCCATCAAATATAGTACACATACACATTCTTTCCCATCTTGGTTCCACCTTGCTGGCTTGCCCTTTTTACACAGACATTGATTTGGCAGTGACTACCTCCACTGCTGACTTAAAGGTGGGACTGCAATGACACCCCCGCATTCAGTGTTCATACTTTTTTTTATATATATACACAGAAGGCATAGTGCAATATTCCCACCTTGAATGGCTGTGTAAAAGGTACTGTAGAAAGAAGTATGGATGAGGTTCTGGAAAGGAATTATAGGGAGATAGGAACGAAGCTTAAAAAGGAGAACCTCAAGTTTGGTAATCTCTGGATTTCTACTGGTGCCACAGGCCAGTGAGAGCAAGAACAGAACGTTATGGCAGATGAACGCATGGCTGAAGAGTTGGTGCAGGGGTCAGGGGGTCAAATTCATACTTGTACAAAAAGGAGAGGTTGCACCTGAACAGGAGGAGGACTAATATCTTTGCAGGCATGTTTGCTTGAGCTGTTGGAGAGAGTTTAAGCTAGTTTCGTAGGGGGGTGGGAACCAGAACGAGAGATCAGTGAGTAGGGTAGAAGATACCCAAGTAGATACACTGTGTAGCAAGACTGTGTGAGGAAGGATGGCAATCAATAGGGCAAAAGCGCAAAGTGTAAGATTAAGGATTTAACTTGGGGTACTTTGGAAACAAAATTGAAAAAGGGTATTGAATTTAAATACCTGCAGTATATTAAAAAAAATAAGGCTAACAATCTTGTAGCTCAGCCGGAAGCTGAAATATCCATGGATACACGGTGTATTGGAAGGCTAGGAAGGAAGGCAGAGGTGATTCTGCTGGTTCAACATGCAATTCAATTTTTGGAGAGAAGAAACATTGGATCAGAAGATTATAGAAGCCTTGTGGATAGAATTAAGAAACTCTAAGGGTAAAAAGTCCCTGATGGGAGTTGTATCCAGGCCTCTAAAGAGTATCCAGGATGTGGTGTATAATCTACAGTGGGGGATAGAGAAAACCTGCAAAAAGGGCAATGTTACAATAGTCATGGGGGATTTCAATGTGTTTCATTTGTCCAAATGCCTTCAGGTTGGCTTCTTAGAAAAGCCTTGTGGCTGAGCTGACCAGGAAAATGGCAATTCTGGTTTGAGTATTGAGTCATGAACCAGAGCTGTTAAGGGAAGTGAAGGTAAGGAAACCCTTAGGAGGCAGTGATCGTAATATGATAGAATTTGCCCTGCAGTTTGAGAGGGATAAACTAAAATCAGAACTAAAAGAACAAAAATCTGTAGACACTGTGGTCAAAGTAAAAACACAATGATGGAGAAAATCAGCAGGTCAAATAGTGTCCTGTATATAGCAACAGTAAAAATGTTTTGGCTGAAATGTTGTTTATGTATTTTTACCATTGCTATATAAAATGGCAGTGCTCCCTGAGCCACTGTAATCACTGCACTGCCACTGGTGTAGGCCCACGGAGAGAAGGGCAGAGATGCAGTGCTCCCACAGAGTCCAAATGCCCAGTCAACTGCCTTCAGCTCCACACAGGCCTGTTAAAAGAGGCAATGGTAGTTTGGTGCCCAAGATGGCAGCACCTCTCATCACCAGCAGCCACGAGGGGTTGCAGACTCCAGGGGAGCAGAGGACTGGCGCAGAGCACCAGAAAATGGCGAGACCATCCCCGTCTGAGAAGGAAAAGCAGAAGAGATGACCAACAAGACTGCGACCACGACGGCGGACCACTAAGGGGGCTCTGTGGTTGAAAGACCCTTCAGTGGGCAGCTGGTGACTCAAGGAACCCATGGAGGCTGTGGGCTGCTGGAAACTGCCATCAGGGGACACACGCTGGGCTGCAGACTGGCTCGAAACTGGCTGAAGGGGTACCAGGTATCAGAACCGGGACGCGAGGGGGTGCTGAAGACACTGAAGGGTTCCTGATCGTGTCGGAGGTTCAGATCTGGAGCTCAGGTTACCAATGGTTTGGATTGGACTCTTTGTGGCTGTGGAAGTGCTGGAGATGAATCTAAGGACACTCTGGTGGGGGGGGGGGGGGGGGCGGGGAAATCTCTCTGTTGCTTCTCTTTCTCTGACTGTAAGAGGCACTTTAAGCAATTTCTGCCAGTGGAGAATCGGTCTGCCTTACAGCAGGCAAATGCAATTTGGCTGATTGGCGGGAAATAGAGAGTAGGAATAAAAAGGGACGCTATTCTGTTTGGCTACCAGTTATCAATGGTTTTCTGCAGGATTCGGTATTGGGGCCACTCCTTTTCAGGTTACATGATTTAGATTATAGAATACTTAGCTTTATACCTGTTTGAAGATGATACAAAGACAGGCGGAGGGGCAGGCAGTGAGGAGAAAATGGAGAGGCTGCAGAGTGACTTTGATAGAGTAAAAGAGAGAAAAAAGTGCCAAATTAAATACAAAGTTGTTGGAAAGTGTACAGTCTTGAGAATTGTAAATTCATTTTATTTTTTTTTAAATATAAGGGTATTTTTTTTTTATTATAATTTGCCTGAAAATAAATTATATTTTCTTCTTCTGTTTCTATTCTTTTTTTTTGCTCTGGGTTGGGAGGTTTTTTTCTCTCTTTCTTTTCATTATTAAGTTTTGATATATCATGAATGTTGTGGCTTAGAGTTTGAAATCCAGTTCACATTTTCAGAAAATTTCTTAAATACAATTGGAATAATGTGCAAGTGAAATGTTTAATTGTTTACCCAAATCCAAAACTTAATCCCTTAGATAAGATTTAAAATATTTTAAGAATAAAAGAATTATAGTTTTGGTTTACAAATTATATGGAATGGTTTATATATTATATGTAATGGTTTACATCATTTTACTAGTTTATACCTTTCTGCATATAATTTCCTTATTAAAATCAATAAAAGTATTTTAAAAAGAAAACAAACAGTCATACACTTTGGAAGAAGGAATAAAAGGACATTTGGTGGCAAAAAAAAAAATCAATATTTAGAAGTGCAAAGAGACTTTGGAATCCTGTGCAGAATACCTTAAAGGTTAACCTCCACGTTGAGTCAGTGGTGAAGAAGGTCAATGTAATGCTGGCATTCATATCTAGAGGAATATAATGCAAGAGCAGTGATGTGATGTTGAGACTCAATAAGGCTCTGGTGAGACCTCACTTAGAAAAGGGGGTACAGTTTTGGGCTCTTTATTTAAGGAAGGATGTGCTAGTATTGGAGAGGGTTCAGAGAAGATTCACATGAATGATTCCTGAAAATGAAGGGATTAGTTTATGAGGAACTTCTGATGGTTCTTGAACTCTTCTCCGTTGAGTTCAGAATGAGGGGGTGACCTTAGAAGCATTTTGAACGTTGAAAGACCTGGACAGAGTAAATGCGGTAAAGCTGATTTCCTTGGTAGTGGAGTCTCGGACAAGAGGGCACAACCTCCAGATTGACAGGCATCCATTTAAATAGAGATGTGGAGGAATTTCTTTACCTGGAGTGTGTTGAACCTCTGGAATTTGCTCCAATGGACAGTTGTTGAGGCTAGGTTGTTAAGGGCAGAAGGCAGGGGAGAAGAGCTGAGTGGAAGCAAGGATCAGTTCATGATGGAATGACAGAGCAGACTCGACAGGCCAAATGGCCTACTTCTGCTCCTGTATCTCATGGTAATACGTCTGGCACAACATCATGAGCTGAAGGGCCTGTTCCTGTGCTCGACAGTTCTCAGCTCTGTTCCGATTGGCCTCCTCCATTATGAAAGTCAATGAGGAGTTGGTATTAAATTTTGCCCTTACTGGCATTGTACACCTGTGCCTGAAATTCAAGGCTGCAGAGAATCACTGCAAGGTTGGTCTTGAGGCCTCCAAGTCTACACAAGAATGGTCACCAAGGCAGCTACCTTGGAGAATTGCTCATTCCAGCTTCCTAGGTTTATTTACTGCAGCTAATAAATTATAGAGCTCCTACAGTTATCTCACATTGCCATAATCCAGCCCCATTTATCTCATTCACAATCCAGGAGATACACTTCTCCCCCTCTGTGTGGATACTTTACATAAAAAACAAAATGGACTTGAACAATTTTTTTTGAGGGCCTGTTATTGAATCAGCATTTGCATTAGATATTTTAAATACAGTAGAGTTATCACCTTGAGCTTCTGGCAAAGTTCCCTCATTCACCACTGGATTAATCAATGCTCAATCTTTCTTCATGCTGGGCGCTGGGATTGAAATGCAAGGAGTGATCACATGCTGCCAAGAGACCAATCTCAGCTGTATGCACAAAAAGAAAATTAAAGCTTAATGAGGGAGGCTGCCTGCAAAACTCGCATACTCTCATGGCAACCCAGGCTGGTAACATTTACCACAGTATTATCTTGCACTGTTTCCAGTACACAATGTCAAACCAAGGCCCAATTGACATTGGCAGGTGCAAACCAAAGAATTTAGTAAACAGAAGGACTCACTGGCTGTTTTGGCTATCGTTGCCTACTTAACTACCACCAAAAGGCTTTTAACTAGTTCTTCTCTTCGTGGCTCTTACAGCATCATGCAAGACCACAATAATGGTCTTCAAAAGATATTCACTGGGTCCTGCAGACTTTCAGACACCCTAGAGACTTTGAAAGTACAACAAATGTGCATATTCTTAAATTTTTCTTCAAAAAGGTTTAACCCTTGTTTCAAGTTCAGAATGTCCTATAACAGGGACCCCTTGGGAGCCACAGTACATGTAAGGGGGTGGCCACTTTAATGGATCTGTGATAATATTAATAGTTAGATTAATGCCAAGCTATATATAATGTAGTGGGTTTGGAACAGGGTTACACACATCCATACAATACATTCAGAAGTGATGTCATCTTTAAGAGTTGTGATGTCTGGAAGCCAAAGTTATGAAAGTCACATGGTTTCCAAGAAACTGGAGCTGGCAATTGTTAAAGAGTCTAGTAAATGTTTCCAGGAATTGAGATTGATCTCATTGATGGTGTAACGATACATGATGGCACAGAACGATATACTGAAGGCAGAGAGACAGTTTCAAGACAGGACTTGTATTATCCTCATTATAGGAGATGCACAACAGAAGTGGCTTTTAAATAAGACCACTTCCGACTATTCTTTTAAGAGAGGCAGTCTCATGTGCCCAGAAGATGGTAACACCTGTTTAAGAAATAACTCATCATCGCAGTTCCGCAGCCCTAACAAGGGGGGATCTTGTGAAAACAATCGTGAAGATTATCTCTCTGAAAGAGAGTTCATCAAGAGACTAGTGAGTTTAAAAATATAATGCTTTAAAAAGCTTCATAATTCCTTCTGAACTGCAATTTAAAAGGATCCTGAAGTCAACAAAATGTTTTAAACTGGACTTTAAAATTGAATTTTTCAGAATCAAGTTTAAACTGTCATGGTTTTGAACTTTAACACACCCATACATTTATATTTGCGCATGGTGGGGTTAAGTTTCGAGATAAGTAAGAAATGTTATATTATTAATTGTTTAAAAAAAAACTATTATTTTTAATTTCCATTGCTGTTCCTTTGTAGCACGAATAAGATTTTATTAATTCGTTACACCACAGACGGAAATCATAAATTTTTTTTATATGTTTTCATGTGGTTGGTAGGTGAAAAGTATGGAAGAAACCAACTAAATTTGACTGTTTCACAGGCCCATAAACTGTGAGCAAAGTCCCAAGGGAGCCATAAAAGTCGAAAATGGCTGGTCTAAAATGCTGGAGTTGAGAAGATGGTCCTCTGCCAGAGTGCATCAAAGTTTCAGGGTTAATCATATCTGAATGGCACACTTATCTGCCACACGCCACTTTTGTCATGTGGTCACACTGGCCATCTCCAGAGGAGCAACTCCAGAGGAGTTTATTTGACAAGAAGAGTGAACCATGCAAGTATCAGATGCCAGCCTGCTTTTTGCTTATACCCTGAACAAGGGTTTAGGCCGAAACGTTGGTAACATATCTTTATCTCTTATGATGCTACAAGACCTGCTGAGTTCCTGTGTGTTCTTGACCACTGGAATGAACCAAGAACGAATCAAGAGGGGTTCGCACCTGGAATGAATGAATTAATTTAAAAATTCAAACAATTTGCTCGAGTGCTTACCTCACATACTGAACTGGCATTTCCTGGTCTTGGTACTTTCTAATCTACTTGAACTGATAAATCCAGTTGGACAAGGACCACTCATGAATGACATGACAAACCAGTTTTTGAAACTCCCATCCATTGTAAATGCAGAAGAGGCCACATCATCCGAATGACACATGGCAAACATATCGCACAGCTGAGTGCTGGATGGTGAGTGGGAGGATAAAAGTAAATAGCAGCTCAATGACAGTATCTTCTTCAGAAATTACTCTCCTCATCTCAAGTGTGTGGATTTAAATTCACAAAATAGAAATGATAACTGCAGAAAATGGAACACAACAGCAGAAGCTACTTCCACATACTTACTTGGCAGAAACTTGCACGCTCATACAAGTAGCTCTCCTTTCCTATCCCCTCCCACCCTGAGTTCAGCTGCCTATAATTCTTACGACACCCTCTTGCCAAATCTGGCTTGCTTCACCCATCAGCTACCAGCCTTTATTTCACCCCTCACTCGAACTTCCACAAAATGGCCAACTTTCCTTTACACAAGTTTGCTGACCTCAGCACCTTTCTTCTGGAAACATGTTTTGCTCCAGACTCCAACGGCCACAGTCTCTTGGGTCTCCACGTAGCTTAAACATCTTTCACAAAGGCAAGGCATGAATGAACAGCCTGAAGAAATAAACCCGCTAAAAAAATTAGGTGCAGTCAAAACAGGTCAGGAGCACAGCAAATGCAGTCTCACGTGTTGACTGCAGTTTTTATTGACTGCAGTTGAATTTTGAATTAAACACAACATATCAACAGGAGGCCAATCTGATATTGCCCATTTTACACCTGATTGATTCCTGCCTTGCACCTGGTTTCCTTTCCTCAGGAGGTTGTGAGGAGCAGGAAGCTGAAAATGAGCAGGTATAAAAATGTATAAACAGAATGCAAAAATATCCCTTTACAACAGAGACAAGGAAGGATTTCTTTACACAGAGGAATTAATTGCTTCAATCTACTGGGGAAGCCAAATTGTTGGGTAGATTTAAGAAGGATATAGACAAAATTATGAAGGGAATCAATCATAGGATATGGGCAAAGGCAGAAGAATGGGGTTAAGCAGCCATGATGTAATGCGGCATGGACTCGATAGAATGAAGGGCCTACTTCTGTTCTCAAGTCTTTGGGTCAAAGAAAAGATTCACTTGAGACCTTTATCAATGGGTTGCAACACTTAAGGAGGGTCCACACCTCCACATGCATTTAAAATCTTCCACAGACCATGTACCTTCTTAATGACAGATTCTTAACTATTAATTGATTCATCAACATTTTCTCATTTATTTTTATTATGACAACAGTCAAGGTGTTCATGTTCCCACAGGCCTATAAGGTAAAATGAGAGACCAGAAGTGAAACAAAATAAATGGCACAATGTAGAACATTTAACTTGGAAAAAGAGAGCAAAAATAATGAAACTAAAATCAATAGAATCCAATGGCATTTACCCTGGAGGTTAATTTTAAATTTAGACATACAGCACTGTAACAGGCCATTTCGGCTCACGAGTCCGTGCTGTCCAATTTACACCCCATTAACTTACACCACTGGTACGTTTTGAATGGTGGGAGGAAACCAGCACCCCCGGGGAAAACCCACCCACACAGATACAGGAAGAACGTACAAACTCCTTACAGAGAGCGCAGGATTTGAACCCCGGTCCCCATCACAGGTGCTATAAAAGCATTGCGCAAACCGTGCGTCCGGAGGATAGAGAAGAAAATTATTTTGCTTTAGTTTACAGTTTCCAAATCTCACTTGATATTGGAGTACTTCCCTTGGATCGCAAAACTACCATACCAATTCATTATGTCAATGTTCAAATTGACTGTCACTCACGTGCCAAGATATAGTGACAGAATTAGAAAGAAATCAAGAAATTAAAACAAACTGGCAATCCAACAGGTGCATGGATGCATGTTAGATCTATTATCACAGCCTATATATGAACAAACAGAATCTACACAAATCCCCACATTGGCTGCCTGTTAACTTTACATCACAATGAACTGAAGAGATCACCAGTGTGGTTGATCCTCATGTGGCATCAGTCTGGAATTTCAGAAAACCAAATTATGCTCTAAACAAAGAATAAAAGCACACCAAAACAGAGGTCTCAATCACTGTATTGGAATTAGCGAGGGAACAAGAGAAGCAGAGGGGCTACAAAAGATGCACATTTCAGCTGGCTGTACACATCCCAAAGAACTGGAGTCATTGGTGATCACCTGCCTTAGATGAACAGAATTCAGCATTTCCAGGTTTGCTGGCAACACCATGCCAGGTGGCATGGAAACAATAAAATGGAAGCAGGTAGCTGCAGGCTCATTGATAGATTCCTGTTTAAATCTGTACTTCAAAAAGTACTTCTTTAGCAATAATGCACATTGCAAGGTCTCGAGTTTGTAAAAGCTGATCTGGCTCTCCTGAGGAGAGTTGGCTGAAGGGGGGGGGGGGGTTTCTTTTCTTTTTTTCTATATATAAAACGTTCATGTTTATGTTTAATTGCTGCATATGTCATATATTATTTGTTTTTTGAACGAATAAATAAAGTTTTTTAAAAAAGTAAAAGCTAATCTAAGATATTCAGGTCTTCCTTTAAGAGGACAAAATTGACTCCCCTAAAGGAAAGATCAAAATGGTAGAAACTATGCATTGTGGAAGAGCAGAGAGATTTGTACAGTGAGATACAAAATGTTGTGGACAGATACAAAAAAAAACTAAACCGGGCAAAGGATATTGGTTTTTACCCTAATATGCTGGATGGTAGGTGCATTAGAATTATGGAAAGTTTTGCTTTAATGCTCTCTGGAGACACCTGGCTTGGACATTCAGGAAGACTGTGTTGGCTTCCCAGGTTCAAATGATAGTGGAGGGAAGAGAGCAATACAAAGGGTCATCAGCACAGGCCAGCCGTCCACATCCTTTAACAATTTATAATATTTACTTTCAGTAAATGAATTGATATAACGGGAGCTGGGAAAGTAAGAGGGTCCACAAAGGGACAGGTCCAGGTCAAGTGAAGTGTCAAATCAAGTACAAAGTGAATTTTAAAAAAAACGAGAGGACACTATTTGAGGAGATAATAAACTCTGGTGTTGAGAAACATCTAGGAGTAGCGATTCACAAGCTCATATGTAGTTTGAGCCAGCAATTGGAAGGTTACAGCAGTGCTGCCAGAGCTGCTCTCACTGGACCGATGCTTCTGGTGGGGACCCAGGAGAGCAGGGAGTGGAAACAGAGTGCTGCTCCACAAGGTCCTACAGCCTGGTTGTGATGCCAACGGCTCTGTACAGGCTTTAAATAGCCTGTTAGAGGAGCCAATGATGTTTATTCTTAACATTCTGTAACCACGGAGGTCTGTGCCCATGATGCTGGTACCCATGCAAACCATGAGCAGTTGTCGACTCCAGGGGAGCAGCAGACCAGCTCAGGGCACCAGAAACTGGGAGAACACCTCCCCTCCACCCAGCCATTGAGAAGGAGAAACCTGACCGATGACCCTACAGGAAGGTGACTCAGTATCTCTGAGGAGATTCTCTTTACCTTCTCTTTCTCTATTATTTGGGATGTCAGGCAATGCTCATTGTGACACTGTTTGCCTCATGCAGGTAAAAATTGCCTTCTATCGTGAATATTAGATTTTTTTAAAAATTATTACATGACAATAAAAAGGAACTCCGACAAGGATTGGAGTATAACACTTGTAATTGCACAGGGTTTCAGTGAGAGCTGAAATTAAGGACTGCCAACATTGGTCTTCAAGGTAGGATCCCTTGCAAGCAGTGCAACACAGGTCCACTGGGCTGGCAGGACACCTCTACCATGGCTGTGTTTCTTGTGGAAGCGAGGATATTCAGCAGGTCAGGAAACAGCCATGCAGAGAAGCGGACACTGACCATGTATGCTGTCTGACCTGCTGAGCCCCTCATTATATTCTCAAGATTCCAGTTCTTGCAGTTCCCAAATTTCTTGTGTTCTTGTATCCAATTAGAGATTTAACTGAGATGCATTAAAGGATGATTAAAAGAATCTGGGGAGGTAGATGGGAAGGTGGAGTCAGTTGGGGGTTAAGGTAGAGAAGCTCATCTCTGGTAGGAGAGCTCTAAATAAGAAATCTAACCTCAAAATTAGGGCCTTTACTTTAAGGGGTATTGTCCAATGTGTCAAGAATCCGAAATATGAAACTAGGAGCGGGTGATGGGCATTCAGCCTTCAAACCTACTCCACCATCCAATATGATTATGGGTGATCTACTGCAAGTCTAAACACTCTCTTGTCCCCAGATCCCAATGGCCCTCAATCCCCAGATCTTCCAAAACTTCATCTGCTTTCTCTAAATATTCTGACCCAAAATTTAAAAAAAGCTATCAGGGTTGGTAAATATCTAGTAAATATTTGAAAACTGAAATATAAATATTTATGTTTGCCAAGTGTGTGAATTATTATGGAAACAATAGAACAAAAGCAAGTTATGATATCTCTCACTGACTGTGAGACAATTCTCAGAGCTGAATGGCCAACTCCAGTCACTAACTGCAGGTTTACTCCTGAACTGAGTTTAACATTGTTTTTTTTTCCTTCTGGGATTATTGCTGGTGTCTGATATGTAAAAGGATCACAATTATTTGTTAACAATGAGTAAGATGTAATGTAACAAATAGTAGACAAAAACAATTACAAGATCAAAAGAAAAATGATATCAGAGGAAACCAGCATAAAACAAACCAGTATTTACACTCAAAACAAAACCAAATAAATTACAAGATCAAAACACAAGTCAACAAAAGGACTCTCTTTTGCCGTGTTGTCCTTATTCTAACTCTGTGTTAACAGCAGGCTGCGGATCAATTTCCACTTTGAGGGGATGAGACATTTTGCAGAATTAGCAGTCATGTAGACACGTGCCCACTCTGCCTCACACATATACATTATAGTCAACTACAACAAAATGCTGCGTTACCTCACCAGAGTGATGCGTTTGCTATCAGCACCAGAATGAAAAGTGTGTGGGAGAGACAGGGACATACTGAAAGTGAGCCAAAACCATTCCATCTAGAAGCAGGAAAACCAGCCCACAGTATCATGACACCTCATGACTCACAGGTTTGCACCCTGTCTACCTTGTCTCCTAACAGCTGCACTTCCAAACACAGTAGAAAGAGGCGGGTGGGGAAAATGCCAGTAAAAGCTGCAGTGGCTTCCCCTCCTATTTGTACAGGAAATAATACTTGGAGTTTGAATGAGACAACAAACAACAAAATAATCAATATAAATTTGAACGGGAAGGTGAACAAAACATTCGAGGCAGCCGAACACACTTCAGGTCCTTTCCTCTACCTCCCTATAGGCTTTCTGCCATTTAGAAGGGATGTGCACTCCTTAGTAGCCAAATTCCTGACAGAATTTTAAGGGGGAGGGGCTCAGATTGCATGGGCTGTTTCTCTGGGAGGAGGCAGGACAGGGGCGATTGTATGTGCAATCCAGCAGAGGGATGTTGGACAGGTCCTTCAGGAAGAGGAAGGATCGGAGAGGTTGATGGGTGTCAGAACAGGTCCTCCTGCAAAGGGAGCCCAATGTGGACAACAGAAGGCAGAGCTGGAGGCACTATGCACAAGAGTGCTTTTGAAAAAATACTGGGCCAGATGCAACAAGCTGAACGAGCTCATCCTGTGCTGCAACTTGCTGAAAATCTGAGGTGATTGTTGCTATGGCAGCACTTACAAATTCTGGCACTTCCGATTGAAAAATACATTTCAGAGCCTGGGAGGTAAAGCAGAAAATGAGCAGGAAAGAAAGTCAAAGCTGAAGGAATGGTGATATGGCAAGGGTGGGCAGAACAACAGCTGACTGCAGATGCTGGAATCCAATGTGAAATGCAAACTGCTGATGGAACTCAACAGGTCATGCAGCTTCCATGGAGGGGAAGGAGCAGTCAACATTCTGGGTCAAAATACTACTCAGTGGGGAAAAGAAGGAAAAAAACATTGGGAAAACTGGTGTAGAATCATAATGTCAGTTATCATGCAGACTGAAAATCCTCGGTTGATGTTGGGGTGGAGGGAATTGAGACCGTTTCATTCTTCCAATTCATGTTTGATTTATGTTCAAGGTTAGCAATTTGACCACTATAAGGAAACAAACAGTGAAAGTATTCATCAGAACACAATTAAATAATTAAATTTTAAAAAACTTTGCCTGCGAGTTAAAATCAATACTTTGCCTCAAACAACCCATTCTATAGCCCTGGCTATAAACACAAAGACTACAGACAGCATGCTGAATCAGGAGTCAACAAGTCATTGCAGGTTTTGATTAGTGTACATGATAAAAATATTTTGACTCCTAAAAATGCCAGTCAAATGGAGGGCTCTTAACTAGGGCTAGGGATTCACAATCAACAGCTTCATCAAGCAGAAACAGCATGACGATGTGGCTCATCGACCCATCGCCTTGCAGCTCCAGTGACCTGGATTCACTCCTGACTTAGGTGGTGTTTGCACATTTCCCCTTGGGGTTTAGTATGTTAACCAGCCACTGTATATTGTCCATCAGATGCAAGTTGTCAAATTAGATGGGGTAAACTGATGGGAAAGTAAAGAGAATAAAAATGATTGTTGATATGAACTTAGTGCACTGAAAGGCCTGTTTCTAACTCTCTAATGTACAGGTGAATTGCATTTCTTACCTTGAATGGTTTATTACTATTGCCACATGCACTGAGTTGCAGTGGAAAACTTTGCGTGCCATCCACTCCCAGGCAAATCAACATACAAGTGCAACAAGGAAGTGTAGAATAGAGTATTACAGAGAAAGTGCAGTTTCCAAAAAAAAAAGACAAGGCCTAAACGAGGTAGGTTCGTGAGATCAAGAGATCATCTTCAATATTCGAAATGTTCTTTCAGTAGGTTGGTAACAGCAGGAAAACCATCTTTGATTCTGGTGGTGGGTATTTTCAAACTCATCCATCTTCTGCCTGACAGGAGAGGGTAATCAGGGAAGGACGAGTTCCTTATTATGTTGGCTGTTTTCCCGAGGCAGTGGGAAGTGTAGACAGAGTCAATGGAGGGGAAGGTAGTATGAGCAATGGCCTGAGTTGTCATTTCTTGCATTCCTGGGCAGAGTGAAAGTATCTGATGCCCCCCCCCCACCAAAACAAAAAGGACCTTCAGCTCACAGTTCATGAGCACGTTGCCCTACAATTTCCTTCACTTGCAAGCCAATAACTAGATGGGACCTACCAGACTCAATGAATCACTGGACCATCACAGAGATTAACAGATTGACAGAAATTAGTATCAAAAATTAAAACATGATGAGAAGCATGAAGTGAATGTTCACAGTCTATTTCCCAGGGCTGATGAATCTAGAACAAGGCAACATAGGTTCAAGGCTATAGACAATAGACAATGGCCCGTCGAGCCAGCACCGCCATTTTACAGATCATGGCTGATCACTACCATCAGTACCCCTTTCCAGCCTTATCCCCATAACCCTTAACTCCTTTGCCCACTAGAGTCTTATCTAACTCTCTTTCGAACATAATCAGCGAATCTGCCTCTACCACCCTCTGTGGCAGAGCATTCCACAGATTCACACTTCACTGGGTAAAGAAATTTATGGGGACCTGAGAAAAAACATATTCACTCAAAAGGTGGTTGGTATCTGGAGTACGCTGCCAGAGAATATAAAGACATGGGGGTGATTTTTACATGTCATTTGAGCAAATAGGTGGATTAGAAGGGTTCAGAAGAACCAAATGTAGGAAAATGGGACAGCCCCAACTTGGTTGGCACATACAGAAAATCCTGGTTGCTTTGCTCTTTAATACCAATTAACATCATCAAAGAACCAAGTGCCATTATTCAAGCAATTACACCAAGATGTTATGATATCTACGTAATGATAGATTTGTACAAATCCTTGTTAACTAATCAGGATTTATGGTCATGAAATTCAATGTTTTTGCAGCAGCTTTCATAATGCAAAAATGCATATTATAACCATCTTACAACATTACTATATAAAAAATAAATAAAATAATAACTGTAATGGTCCACAAAATGTAAGGCCTTGTCTTTGGTTCATTGATTATTCAGGAATCTGATGGCAGCGGGGAAGAAGCTGTCCTTGTGCTGCTGACTGCTCGACTTTAGGCTCCTGTATCTTGTTCCTGATGGCAGCAGAGTAAAGAGGACTTGGCTGAGTGGCGAGGGTCTTTTGAGTTAAAGGCTGCATTTTTAAGTCACTACCTCGACGGAGTGAAGTCTGGAGCCTGTGATGTCGCAGGCTGAGTTAACAACCTTTTGGAGTTTATTCTTATCCTGAGATTTGGTGCCTCCATTCCGAGCAGTGATGCAACCAGCCAGAATGCTTTCCACAGTACACCCGTAGAGGTTTACGAGAGTCCTCACTGACATACCAAACATCCTCAGACACCTCACAAAGTATAGCCGCTGATGAGCCTTCTTTGTGATTGCATCAACACGGAGACTCCAGGACAGATCCTCGGAAATGTTGACACTCAGGAATTTGAAGTTCTTGACCCTCTCCACTACGGAGCTCCCCATGTGGACTGGATAGTGTTCCCCTGGCTTCCTCCTGAAGTCCACAATCATCTTCCTGGTTTTGTTGATGTTGAGCGCAAGGTTGCTGTCATTACACCATTCAATGAGCTGATCTGTCTCACTTCAGTATGCTTCCTCATTGCCATTTGTAATTCTGCCAACAACTGTGGTGTCATTGGCAAACTTGTAGATGGGATTGGAATTGTGCCTGGTCACACAGTCATGGACGTATAACGAGTAGAGCAGTGAGCTAAGCACGGATCCTTGGGGTGCACCTGTGTTGATGAACAGTGAGAAGATGTTGTTTCCAATTCATACTGACTGTGGTCTTCCAATGAGAAAGTCAAGGATCCAGTTGCAGAGTGGGGTAAGAGGCCTAAAATGTGTAGCTTCTTGACCAGCACTGAGGGAATAATGATATTGAAGGCTGACCTGTCGTCTATGAAGAGCAACCGCATGTATGAATTGATGTTTTTGAGGTGATTAAGGGCTGAGTGGAAACCCAGCGATATTGGATCTGGCATGGAGCAATTGTGAGATTGGGTGAAATGCAGTGTGTTTACTTAGGTACAGTCTTTCAAAGGATTTCATCACAGTAGAAGTTAGTGCTATTGGGCAGCAGTCGCTGAGGCAGCCCAAGCTACTCTTGTTGGTTACTGGGATGATTGTGGCCCTTTTGAAGCAGGTGGGAACCTCAGGCTGCCACAGAGGTTGAAAATGTCAGTAAACACTCCAGCTAGTTGGTTGGCGCAGAATTTCAAGACCCTGTAGCTACACCATCAGGGTCTGACACCTTGCAAGGGTTCATCCTCTTGAATGATGTTCTGATGTCGCCCTCAGAGACAGATATATCTATGAACCAGGTGGGATGTGTCCTGAAATATGCAGGGTAAGTAACCAACTTGTTAAGGACACATTCCACTTCTGTCACACTTTCTTCTTCCTGTTTCCAGTCAGGCAAAATATGCCCAAGTTTAAAAACATAAACCTCTGGGTGCAAAGACAGTTTCTTTCTTGCTTTTAACAGACTCTTGAACAGGTCTGTCATCCATGAAAGATGATGCCTTGCAGTTTTTTTTCCCCTTTCACACGACCCCCTGCATTTTTGTTTATATTCTTGCACAACCTAGTCGAGGTTATCTTCCCTGATTGCACCACAATCCTTTTTCACTGCATCTCAATGCACGTGATGATTCATTAACGCCTGTAGGAAATGTTTCAGTGTACAGGACAGAGAAAAACAACTGATTTTAACCTTTGTAAAAAAAAAAAATCCTCATCACATCCCCATGCACAGGACAACAAATATTCTTTAACTACTCTGACATTTCCCCATGTCTCTGGGGCGGAAATCATAAATTATCCCACAAAACATATCGGTATGACGAGCAAGCCTTTAATTAAGGATGGAGATCAAATGCTGAAACAATAGATTTTGTTAAAGCTGCCACAGAAACATAAATGGGGCCACGAGGCCCTTGTAAACAGCAACTGGATCACACAAAAAAAAACCAGAACTTGGCAACAAAATTATCTGTAACTCAGTAGTTTTCCCAGATCAGGGATGTTTCTTGCTGGCAAACAATTGTGGATCAGACGCGAGATCCACTTGGTGATTTATAGTATAAACATCTGCTGAATAACTCGAGGAGCAGCTTCAAACATAATGAATAAGCTTCGAGACACATCTGAGAGCATCAGTTACAGTAGATCGACCCAAAGAATACTTGGGCAAAGTGATGGCATAAATCTGGCCAGAACTTGAGTTTGAGTTCGTGTTTCCCCCCCTCTCTCTCTCTCTCACATACTCATGGATCCCTACTGACATTGCACAACCCACATTCGACTTGAACGCACCACTCATCTCATTCCTGCAGTAGTTCCCTTCCCAGACTGAAGACCCGTTTTCCTAAAATCATGGCAATACAAAAGGAGTGGAAATCTGAAAAGTACCAAGAGGATCTGTTTTGCGAATGCCCTTTTTTAATATAAAAAAAGGACAAAAACGTATGCACGTTAATTAGAGTTGGACACTCCTTTTATTTCCAGAGATTGAAAAGACCAGCTCCTACAGGTTTCCGATTGTGCGTTCATTTTGCTAGGATTCTCACCCACGAGAAAGCAATCGAGGCCTGCAGGAAACACACTCGGTGGAATCATTTTCTCCCACTACACGAAAATTTTCTGACCTGGGGATTAAGGCTCTTGAGATTACAGTCAGCATACTAGACAAACGCTACGTGGAAAGGAGTCATGTTGGGGGGTTGTAGCAATGTCCCCCTGTTTCTTATTCCAGCAGGAAACATTTTTTTAAATTGCAACACATACATGAAACAACACGGCGTGCGACTCCAGACAGATTTTCTAAATGTATGTTTTGAGGATGATGAGTCAGAATAAGATTGGGAACATAGGATATTTTTAATTTTAAAAGTGTGTGTGCATCTATAAAACACACACAAGCAATAAAGTGCTACCGATTAATTGTCCCAAATACTATCAGACAGAGGAAAATCTCGGCACAAACCCCTTAACTCAACCAGCCCCGGCTCAAAAAGCACACGAGCCACTAGGACAAAGGAGTTTAAAATTATACACAGCGGGAGGAGGCGGGGGGGGGGGGGGGGGGGGGGAAGAGAGGAAGAGATAGAGAGAGAACGAATACTCACCGCAGGCTCCTCTGATTCTTTGGCGAGACGAAGCGAGGCAGCGCTGCGGCAGTGTGTGTGTGTGTGTGTGAGAGAGAGAGAGAGAGAGAGAGGAGCGGCAGCTGAAGCGGGACTGGGTGCCGCCAAGCCTGCTCTGTGGACGCGCTGTGTTCTCACTCGCTGCAAGGCGAGCTCAGCGCAGCAGCGCACGGCGGGCGGAAGAGCAGCGCCAAAGCCGAGCAGCCGACACAGCACCGCCACCAATCACTGCAAGGGCAATGCCGTGCAACCATGGAGACCAAATCAGAACTTACTGGAGCCCGAAAGCAAATTAACATTTGCTCGGTTGCAGCTGCCTTTCCCCCCCCCCCCCCTTTAAAAATGGGAATATTCTTCTTTCTTTGGCTTGGTTTCGCAGACGAAGATTTATGGAGGGGGTAAAAAGTCCACGTCAGCTGCAGGCTCGTTTGTGGCTGACAAGTCCGATGCGGGACAGGTTGCAGCGGAAAATTGGTGGGTTGGGTGTTGGGTTATTCCTCCTTTGTCTTTTGTCAGTGAGGTGGGCTCTGCAGTCTTCTTCAAAGGAGGTTGCTGCCCGCCGAACTGTGAGGCGCCAAGATGGACGGTTGGAGGCGAGATCAGCCCATTGGTGGTGGTCAATGGGGCAGGCACCAAGAGATTTCTTTAGGCAGTCCTTGTACCTCTTTGGTGCGCCTCTGTCACGGTGGCCAGTGGAGAGCTCGCCATAGAACACGATCTTGGGAAGGCGATGGTCCTCCGTTCTGGAGACGTGACCTACCCAGCCCAGTTGGATCTTCAGCAGCGTGGATTCGATGCTGTCGGCCTCTGCCATCTCGAGTACTTTGATGTTAGGGATGAAGTCGCTCCAATGAATGTTGAGGATGGAGCGGAGACAACGCTGGTGGAAGCGTTCTAGGAGCCGTAGGTGATGCTGGTGGATGACCCATGATTATAATATTCCAGTAACTAACATCACTTCAAGTCCACCCCCATGATCTTCTTCCGAAACAACAAGCGGGGCATATTACATAAATCTCTTGGCTGTCAACAGTACAGGCCAAAAAAAAAAACCCCTGAAGGCTCCAATTAGTCGAACAACGGCGGCGAGGATCAATCTTGTGGACTAATTACAGGATTGATTCCTCCAAGATGCCCCTAATTATGATCCGGCAATTATTTGGTTGAAAAGGATGGTTTGGCCTTTCTAATTACAATCTCAGTTGCAGTTTATTCTTCTCATGAATCAACTTCCAACTGGGTTGGAGAATATATACAACACAATTGGTCTGCACGAGTGGTCTCAGCAACCCTGGACAATGGGAGAATTTTGCACTGAAAACTTGAACCAATTGTGTTCCACTCCTCAGATGAGCAACACAGTCCAAAATAGCCTGAACTTGTGTGCGAAGCACAGAGTTAAACACAGCTTTTTCTTTAGAAATGGATCTTCTGATTGATGCTCTGCTCTCTGGATCATCCTCAGTTTATCCATTCATTACTGGTTTTATCTTCTATTGGCCAGACTTTAAAACCTTGCATTAAAAACAGTTCAGGCAGCATCTGCGGAGAGGGTAACAGAGTTAACATTTTTGGAGTCAATATTATCCTTTGTCTCAGACCTGAAATATTAACTCTGTTTCTGCCTGATCTTCTGAGTGTTTCAGACATTTTATGGCTTCTTTTGTTCAGGTTACCATCATGTGAAATTTTCTTTAATTTTTCACTAAAATTTGCCATCTGTTTCTCAACATTCCTACCTCTGAACTGAACCAACCCCAGAGATCTTGAGGGTCCATGTCCACAGGAAACTCAAAGCTGCTGCTTAACTTGATATTTTCTTAAGGTGGCATATAGTGTGTTGGCCTTCATTAACCATGGGATTGATTCCAAGAGCCATGAGATAATGTTGCAGTTATCTAAGACCTTGGATACACTCCACTTGGAATGTTAGGTTCTAGTCACCTCATCACAAGAAAGATGTGGGGAGGCTGTAGAGAGAGTACAGCAGAGATTTACAAGGATATTGACTGTATTGGAGAGCAATCTTATGAGGATATGTTGAGTGAATGGGATATTTTATGTTTGGAGTGACAGAGGATGAGGTGTGACCTGATAGAGGTATACAGGTTGATGAGAGGTGTTGATCATCTGGATAGCCAGAGGATTTTTCCCAGGGCTGAAATGACTAACCAGGGTGTGGGGCGGGGGCGGGGGGGGGGGGGGCATAGTTTTGAGGTGGTTGGGGAATGTAAGAGGTAAGTTTTTCCACACAGAGTAGTGGGTGCTTGTAATGCACCACTTACAATGGCGATGAAGGCAGGTACAACTGGATTTTTTTTTTTGAGAGTATTAAATAGATATATGGAACTGAAAAAAACAGTGCGTTATCACTGGGAAAATTCTAGGCAGATGTTAGAATGGGTTATTAGGTCAGCATAACACTCTGGCTGAAGAGCTTGTACCATGCTCTAGATTTCTATGTTCTCTTGCTCACTTAAAAATGTATTTAAACCCATTCAGGTTGCCACTGCTGATCAAAATATCTCCTAACGTGCCTCAATGACAAAGTATGGTTGAGGACATTGCAGTGAAGAGCATTGGAAGATTTTGCTTTGCACCACCATTTTTCAGATCATGGCTGATCATTCACTATCAGTACCTATTCCCAGCCTTATCCCCATAACCTTTAACTCCCCTGCCCACAAGAGCCTTATCTAATTCCCTTTAGAACATATCCAGCGAATCTGCCCCTACCACCCTCTGCGGCATAGCATTCCACAGACCCACACTTCTCTGAGTAAAAGAATTTCTCCTCATCTCTGTCCTAAAGGGCCTTCCCTGTATTCCTAAACTATGCCTTCTAGTCCAAGTCTCTCCCAACGTAATCCAATTTCACCCTGTCTAGCGCCTTGATAATCTTGTATACTTCAATCTCCCCTCATCCTTCTAAACTCCGCTGAATATAAGCCCAGACTTTCCAACCATTTAGCATATGTCACTCCTGCCATCCTGGCAACTAACCTTGTAAATCTGTGCTGCACTCCCTCTAGAGCGAATATGTCCTTCCTCAAATTTGGGGACCAGAACTAGAGGCAATATTCCAGGTGAGGTCTCACCAGGGCCCTGTACAACTGCAAGAGGTCATCTCTGCTCCTGTACTCCAATCCCCTCTTTGAACGCTGCTCCCACCACACATTCAGAAAGAGAGTTTCAAAGGCATGCAGTTTTATGAGAGTAAAAGAACTTTGCTTCATCTCTACCTTATTTTAAAACAGGAACCCATTGTTCTTACCCTGGAGCTAATAAAGGGTCCTGACTCAATATGTTGACTGACCATTCCTTTCCATGGATGCTGTTAGGACCAGAGTCTCTCCAGTTTCTCTTTGCTTACTCAACATTCTAGCACCTGCCATCTCTTGTGATTATTTGTTCTAGATTCAAATGAAAGAAATATGTACAGTACACTGGTTATTAATCAGATCAAGAAAAAGTAAAACTCTGTTAGTCCAGCACATTCAGAATTTTGAAGGCACGAAACTGGAATGTCAGATGTTATACTTAACTGAAAAAAGGATATATTGGCATTCAGGGCTGTGTGGAGGAGGTTCACCAGGTTGTCTGTGGAAATGGGCTTATCTTATAAGGAGAGATTGAGCAGTCTCGAACTATGCTCATTGGAATTGAGAATGAGGGGGAAATCCAATGGTAACCTGTAAAATTATGAAAGGAATATATATACTGTACAAGGTAGAAGCAGCAAGGTTGTTTCCACTGCTTCTCACAGGCAGTTGTGAATATGTAGAATTTTCTACCTAAGGTAGCTATAGAAGGTATCTCATTGGATGTATTTAAGATACAGATAAATAAATTTTTGAAGGTCTTAAGAGTGATGGGGAATGGGCGGCTAAGTGGAGCCGAGACCACAGCCAGATCAGCCATGATCTTATTGAATGGCAGAGAAGGTTCGACTGGCCAACTGGCTTGTTCCTTCTCCTCTTTCCTATCTTCATATTACTGTTAATGCTTCACATACATTTCATTCAACTTTTTTTTGAATGTCACTCTGTGAAATTATATTTGTTTTCCTTGAGAACCTGGTGAGTTTAAAGGGATTGTAGGGAAAAAAAAGCCCCAGTAAGTTTAAAGGGATAATTGGCAGCAGAACCAAAGGAAGGGTGGGAACCCGTTTTCGTGAGTGAAAGGGAGAGTGGAAATAGGGAACAGGGCAAACATCGTCTGGTGAACTGGATGTCAAACCACTGAGCTTTACAGTCAGAGAGCAGATTATCAGAGTTTTACTGTATAATAAAGACAAAGAAGAAAATGAGAAGACTCAAAAACAAAAAAAAATACATTGAGCAGGAATTTAGCTCTTAACCTTGGTGGTAACAATGTGTAAACAGCTCAGGATCGCCACCACTCGCCACCCTTCAGTACTGCAGATTTTCTGCAAACCTTTAAAACCAACAGAACTCTCATTTGTCATTAGATTTTAATTATGAAACAATTCTGGAAATTAAAGACCTTGATATACTTCCTTCCATCTGTTTTCCAGAGCAAGCATTGAATCAAGTTGTGTTTTTATTTTACACAGTAGTGAAACTATTGGTCAATCTAAGCATTGCTCTTTTGTGCTCCAGTGATAATTGTTTTTCATGTGACTTGAAAAATACTCCCAAAGAAATGCTGAGAGTATCCAAATATTTCCAATCCTTATAAAATTCTCTTCAAAATTATAAAGTTTGAATATGATAGATTATTTTCATGGATGTTAGATACACTAGATATTTTCTTCTATGGCAATCCCTCAGAATTGAGGAGAAACTGTTTCCACTCCAGTGCTGTGGGGACTGAGGTGGCTGATGAGGCCAATATGGGATCCACAGGCTCCGCCACAGGTGAGTAGGAAGTGTGCCAGAGGGTCATTGCTGGAGGTGGCATGCTCCTTCTGCTGCTGACTCCAGGTGTCTCTGTGCTCCATGAATGAACGATTCAAGGATCTTGGAGGAATCCAGAATTCTACTCTTCCCTTGTGCAGTCACGGGGATGCTACAGTTTTTAATCTGGGCTTAGAGAACATCTCAAGATTTTTTTTTTGTCTGCCCATTGGATCTTGGAATAGACCATCTGCATTGAGTCCAGTGTTAGAATTGGAAATGGCTTGCCGAATGGAAATGATGGAATGTATTTAGGGCCTCAGTGTTGGCATGGGAGAACCCTGACTTTGATTTATCTATTCTTCAAGTTGATTTGGAGAATATTAAAAATAGGAGCAGCCTATTCCACCTAACTAGAATGTACTGGTGTTCATACTCTATATGAATCTTCTCCCATTGAATTGACTACAAGGAAGTGCAGAGACTTGAAAAGGTAGCTCAAGCCATCATGCAAACCAACCTCCTGTCCTTGACTTTACTTCTCCTGCTGTTTTAAAAAAGCTGTCAACATATTAAAGGGAAGATCCCAGTTCCACTCTCTACTACTACCCCCATCCCCACCACCACCATGTCTTTGGGCAGAAGATTCTTCTTTGGCTTGGCTTCGCGGACGAAGATTTATGGAGGGGGTAAAAGTCCACGTCAGCTGCAGGCTCGTTTGTGGCTGACAAGTCCGATGCGGGACAGGCAGCGGCTGCAGCGGAAAATTGGTTGTTTGGGGTTGGGTGTTGGGTTTTTCCTCCTTTGTCTTTTGTCAGAGGTGGGCTCTGCGGTCTTCTTCAAAGGAGGTTGCTGCCCGCCAAACTGTGAGGCGCCAAGATGCACGGTTGGAGGCAAGATCAGCCCACTGGCGGTGGTCACTGTGGCGGGCACCAAGAGATTTCTTTAGGCAGTCCTTGTACCTCTTCTTTGGTGCCCCCCGAAGATACAAGAGCTTGAAAACACAAACCTTCAGGTTTAAGGATAGTTTCTTTTCCTTCTGTAATCAAGCTTTTGATTGGATCCCTCACTCACAAAAGATCATGTCATTGCAATATTTCTAACTGTACTTTTCTCTCTTCTCTGAATGATTTGACTTACTGGGCACTATTCACAATACTATTGTTTCATTTATTTGTTATTATTGCACTACCTGGGGTGCTTCAGCATGTTGACTTGCCTGGATAGCACACAAAACAAGACTCTTCGCAATATCTTGGTGTTCATGACAATAAACAAGTTGAATAGCATAAGAAAACATTTAAGCTGTTTGTCTCAATGACATCATGTGACAGCAATTTTCACATTGTAACCATGCTCTGAAGAAACATCTCCTTATTTTGCTATTGCACTCAATGGTGTTCCCTTACTTTACAGGGCCCATTTTTTGGCTTCTCCTACAAGATGAAACCCTCTCCTCATATCAACACTGTTCATACCAAGCCCATTCTTAAATATCTCTTTTCATAAATATGTGATAACATAGGAAAATGGGGGCAGAGGGACCCAAGCTGTTTAACTATGCTAACCCTTTAGTTCTGATACCATATTTGGAAATCTGTTTATTTTTCTCTCCTTACCTCAGCAATTCAATACCTTGCTTTGAATTGAGAGACAAAGAGTGTGCAAAGTTCACTGAGTGAATTCAAGGTACTGGGCAAATGTAAGATAACTTCACAGCTTCTCAAACCTAAAATACAAGCAGTAAATCCCAGATCTTTGTTTACACACTTTATTGCTCTGTTGACAAACGTTACTACTTTTAATCACCTGTGTCTACAGGTCCTGATCCTCTTCCACTCCAGTATGATTCTTGCTTTCTGTGAAATGATTGCCTCTCTGACTGGAGCCATGTGACTTCTTGTGTGCCTCAAGGATCAGTGTTGGGAGCTTATTCTTTGTCATCTATATCAAACAACATATATACCTGAATGATAATGTGGTAAATAGGATCAGTAAGTTTGCAGATGACACAAAGATCGGAGATGTTGTGCATAATAAGACATGGTTTCAAAACCTGCAGAAGAATCTGGACCAGTTGAAAAAATGGGCTGCAAGATGGCAGATGGAATTCAATGCAGACAAATTTAAGGCGCTGAATTTTGGAAGGACAAACCAAGGTAGGATATATAAAGTAAATGGTTAGGCACCAAGGAGTGTGGTATAACAGAGGGATCTGGGAATATAAATACATAATTCCCTGAAAGTGATGCTGTAGATAGGGTTGGAAAGAAAGCTTTTGGCATACTGTCCTTCGTAAGTCAAAATAATGAGTGTAGGAGTTGGGAATGCCACCGTAAAGTTGGATAATATATTGGTTAAGCCAAATTTGGAATATTGTGTGCAGTTTTATCACCTAACTACAGGAAAGATATCAATAAGATTGTAAAAGTGCACAGAAGATTTGCTGGGATTCGAGGAACTGAGTGACAGAAAAAGGTGAAACAGGTGAGGACTTTATTCCCTAGAATATCACAACAACAACCTTGCACTCAACCTGAGCAAAACTAAGAAAATAATTATGGACTTCAGGAAGGGGGAAATCAGGAGAACACAAACCTGTCTTCATCAAGGGATCAGCAGTGGAAAGTGTTAAGAACTTCAAATTCCTGGGTGTCAACACCTCTGAAGATCCATACTGGGGCATCCATGTTGATGCAATCACGAAGAAGGCTTGCTAGCGGCTCTTCTTCATGAGAAGAAGAGACTAAAGAGAGTTGTGAACTCGGCCAGTGGCATCATGGGCATCAGTCTTAACTCTATTAAAGACATCTGCAAGAATTGGTGTCTCAAGAAAGCACCCTCTATCCTCAAGGACCTTCACTACCCAGGCCATTCCCTCTTCACTCAGGAAGGAGGTACAGGAACCTGCATATGAACACCAATTGGTACAAAAACATTTCTTCCCCTTCGCCATCAGATTTCAGAAAGGACAATGAACCATGGACACTACCTCATTCCTTCTTCTTTTGCACTAATTTACTTATTTTACAAATGTAATTTATAGCAATTTTACATCTGTAATGCTGCCACAAAACAATGAATTTTGTGACGTTTATGACAATAAATTCTGATTCCTATAGCCCAGGAAGAAACATCCCAGCTTATCCACTCTTTCCTTTTATCTCAAGCTCATCAGTAACATCCTTATAATTTTTTTTTTGCACCTTATCCATCTGAATGACTTTTTATATCATTGATGCCAATTTTGACACTTTGTCGTTCCAGAATTCATTCTTTTTGGATCTTTGAATTCTATCTCACTTTGATCTGAATAAATGGTCTGTTTTCCATTATAAAAACAAAAAAAAAACTGGAAATAATCAACAGACCAGGCAGTATCAGTGAAGAGTCAAACCAGGTTAATGTTTCAGGTTACATTAACTTTCTTCAGAATTGCATCAAGTTAGAAATTAAGCAAGCCTTATAAATGGATATAAATGTTGGTCTGTGAATGGCATGTGGAATTAAAATGGTAGGCCACTGGGAGGTCCCTTATAATTGCAGTTGAGAGAAGGTGCCTGACAAAATAATCTCCATCTGTATCCACTCACTTGGATGTAGAGGAGGCCATAACAGCAGCAGTAGATGAACCCTGCAGATTCACAAGTGGTGTTGCTTCACTGCAGCTACCTGAAAATTGGAGGAGCAACACCTAATACTCTCCCCTCAAAATGGCATTAACATCAACTTCTCCAGTTTCTGTAAACCCTCCCCAAGTCTCTCTTTCCCTATCCTCTGTCTATCCTCCAGCTCCCCACTCCCTTCCCTTCCCTCAGCATTCAGAGAGATGTGCCCACCCCCTATCTCAGCTCTTCTTTCCTCCCTCGCATATCCACCTATGACCTCTTACTTGTTAGCCTGTACTCTGCCCTCCCTCCTTTCCACTCCTCCCTCCATTTTTATTCTGGTGCATACCTGTTTTTCACTCATGACTAAGGGCTCAGACCCAAAAGGTTGGTTACCCTTTACTTTCTCTGGTTGCTGTGTGACCTGCTGAGTTTCTCCATGTTATTACAGCTGTTTGGCTGATTGTAACCCCAGTGATGAAGCCTCAGATGGAGTAATTGAGATACTGGGTGAAAGGTAGCTAGAAAAAGATTTCAAAAGCTTGGAGAGGAACTGGTGAACCATGCAAGGCAGTAAATTTCACAGTTTTGAGGTCATGCAATTCTAACATAGTCTTGTGGCCCACCCTGTCAAAGCCGATCATTGAGTACCCATGAAACTCATCCCATTTCCCAGTACTTGGTAGCTATACCAATTCAATGCTTGTCCAAATAGTTCCAATAAGTTGAGAGCATCTGCTTCCACAATCCTCCCTGCAATGGATTCCAGATTCCAAAAACCTTCTGAGTCGAGAGCTTCTTCCTCAGATTCCCTCCAAATCATTTTCACCTTTCTCTTAATTTATACCCTTTAGTTTCTTAAGAAACAATGAATTAAGAAACAATGAACTTAGTCATGAGTGAAACAAGTGGCATTGAGAAAGAATTACATTGAATTGAATTATTTAATGTCTACTGAGATACAGTGAAAAGCATTGTTTTGCTTACTATCCAGACAGAGCAACTTATCCTTGAGTACAATAGGTATTACAAAATAAAATAGAAGTGCAGTGCATGGGATTACAGAGAAAAAGTTCAATTAAAACAGTGAAAGGGTTTTATCAATGAGAGTTTCATTCAAAATTCTGATAACAGCAAGATAGAAACTGTGCTTGAATGTGGTGGCATATGTTGATAAACTCATGTATCTCTAAAGATGACTCTGTTCTAATATACAACATACAAAATACGTATATACTTCACTAGTGAGGAAGTGTCCTGATGAACATATATAATGCACAGAACAATGCAAAATTCTCAGCCAAATGGTACACATGCAAAATAAGTGCAACTTAAACAATTCAGAAGGGTGCGAAAGTCAGAAGGGTGCAGAAATCACAAAGAGCAGTATCATGGTTTCTTCCCTTGTCCAAAATGCCGTAAATGAGTTAATGATTTGTAGGTGCACACAAGATAAAATATCTGATAGGCGAGTAAGTGAAAATAAGGGGATGCCACAAATATTTCTTGTCTAACTTTTTTTTTCTCTGCCATATCTTTGATACTTTGAATGAAGCTTTGTAAACAACATTACAATTCTGTGGCTGCAATAAAAATCTGAAGTAGGATAAAAAAATGCAAGAAATACTTAACATGTCAGGCAGTATCAGAACTCTTCTGGTGCAAGGTCATTGACATGAAGTATTAGCTGTTTCTCTTTGCTGAAATGCTGCCTGACCTTTTAAATATTTGCAAGTTTTTTGTGTTATTTTTCTGGAAGATACACATTTTTAAAATAGATTTTTGGTCAAGTTACATTTCAAAATCTCGATGGGTTTTGACATTACAATTTCACATTAAGTTCATGAGATTATCCAAGGGTGGAAGATTCTATAAATACATATTCTTAATCTAATTTTATGACATTCAATATTCATTACAATCTATTGATACATCATATATTTTAAAAAATTCTTTATAAGTAAGGATGATTAACAAGACAAATAAATCTCAAACATTGGAAATCCCAAATTGTAACAGGACAGAGACACAGGACGAAGACTATTTCTGAAGCAGAGAAACTGCATCAAAATGGAGTCTGTTTCTGTGTTTAAACATGATGAAATTGAAGAATAGAATTCCTTCATTATAACTGTCTTATCTATGTGAACCCAAGCTGCCGTATCTGTGCAATTGATATCCCTTAAGGAAAGAAATTGACTCACAAATCTTCTTGATGGCAAAGAAAATATTTTTTCTTATTCCTCTTCATTGCTTTGTGATTGTTACTTCAGGATGGATAACACTCAATCATGCCATAAGCAGTCCCAAGTGATTAGTGGTTTGAAGCTAATTAATACAACTCACACAGTACCTATGGGAATTATTTGCATCAGCACATCTAAAGTGAGCAGAATGGGAAAACTATTTATGTTGTTCTTTCATTAAATTGTCCACAGGTCACTACTAGGAATAAACAAATCTACTGATTTCTTAATGGTCACAGAACCACACCTCTTTGACCTACTCAAAGGTCACAAATACTCTCCCATTATACACACACTAGACATCAAACTCCCAGCCCTGTGTAATCACGAGATAGTTCTTGCCCCAGAAGCGGCCAAAACTGCATGTCCAGCCAAAGTTATTTTGTTCATTGCATGGAGATAATATCCACTGATATACAATTTTCACAAAAGAATGTACAAACCCACAGAGTTGTCCAAAACAACATAGATACCCAATAATGGTATCTTCCCTTGTCACATAACAATCTGATCAAGTGCTCAAAATAACATATTATAGGGTAACATAGATCATTCTCCATCATCAAATGAACAGGCTAGAAATTGGACGATACTAGTGTTAATGCTTGCTTCAAGGGGTCATTTTTATGTGAAAATCCCCAGCTTTTTGGCACAAAGTCTCAAAGCTGATATGCAATGGAGTAGATGCCATGCACATAAACATCAGTGAAGTTCTTTGCGGAGCATTGTCCAGGAGTTGGGCAGAGGATTGGTGGCAGAGGTATGGGATTGGGAAGAGAGGATTATGGGATAGGAGGAGAATATAAGAAAGATAGAGAGGCTATTTCTTGACAAGAAGAGGGAACGAGAAATTGGTTGAGGTGGTGTTCAAAAGCGAGTGTTTAGGGGTGGTGATTTGGGATAAGTGAGCAAATGTGAGTGTTTTCCTGAGGACTTAAATGATGGGAGAAAAGACAGTGTGAGGACAATCATGAAGAAAACTGCTTAAAGAAGTATACTGGAATGGAAACAAACCTTGAATTTTATTTGGGGACTGGATAGGTTGGGTCTCCTCCAGCTAATATTGCAGTGGGCCCTGCCCTACGTTCTGTTTCAGTGGATCTTGCAAGTTCAGCATGTGAAAATAAAATATACATTACACATTCTTTAATGGGTGCAATTGACTAGTGGTCTCACTGCCTCTATATATTATGTATGTGAATGACTGGATCAAAGCTACAGAAGTATACATCTACAATTGGAATTTTGAAATAGCTTAGTGGATAGAGCACTGGCCTTCTAAATCAGGGGTTGCAAGTTTATTCCTTGCTGGGGCCTCATTTCTGAGAGAAGTGCTTAAAGTGGTGACTTTCTGTCTTCCTTATGGTAGACAAAGTTAAAGAATTTCATGCATGTTACATTCTAAATGTAGTATTATGTTCTAATAATTGAACCTTTAACTTTATACTACCTATTGAGGTCTTGCTAAATTTTCAACACGTCACAACATAATGACATTTGGAAGCCCTTGATTTAATATCCACAATTTATCAAGTTATTAATAGACAATATGTTACAGTACATTGAATCTTGATTTATAAATATTTCCTCTGGGAAATCTGATGTCAGAATTTACTCCAAACTATTAAACTTAGTTTGCATTAGGAGGTACCCAAAACTCAGAACTGTAACTTTTACTGCAGACTTTATAATTAATTTTGCATCATCTTTTCATTACAACTGCTATTTTGAATGCCCAAATTAACATTTTAAACAATTCAAAATTTTAACTAGTACTATATACTTCAAAGAAAGGTCTTTAAATTTATTGTTTGGTGCCATTTAAATCTTCCATTTAAGCTTTGAATTGAAGGCCTCAGCTGTCTGCAATGGACTGAATAGTTTCATATCAATTCACTCCAGGTCTCCTGTATCTTGAGAGTCAAATTATAATGAATGATGGAAGTGGTGCACAATACACTGAAGATATTCCATTGCAGAGTTGGCATTTCCAACCAAGTTCAAGTACCTAGTCTGACATATTTATGGAGTTGTGATTCTGTTGGCTGAAAGTAGATCCTGTACATTGACTATATACCAAGCTTTTGTCCTTTCAGGCTACAGTTGACCATTTTACTACCAGAATACTATTGTTTACATTTTTGGTAGTTTATGATATTTATTTTGAATGAAAGTTGTAAGATAAGTTTTTAAAATTTTAAATCATTTTGATTTTGGTAAAAGGCAAAATGGTAACAATATTCTTCCCCCTCAAGTTGAGGGTGAGAGGTGAGTGCAGCTAGGGTTCAGCTGGGTAAATTTATGAACTTTGATCTCCATCCATTATTAGATTCATAGAATGTCCCAGCACACAAATGGGCCCTTTGTGTTCATGCCAATCAAACTGTCTTCCCAAGCTCACCCCCTATAGCTGTATCAGGTGTATATCACTCAAAACCATTCCTATTCATGTTCCTATCTAAATTTTTTGAACATTACAATTGTACCACCTCTAAAACTGCCTCTGGCAGGGTGTTCATATACACCTCTCTCTGCATGAAAAAGTTCCCCTCCGGACTCTAGCTTATCTTTCCCCAATTTCCTTACATCTATGCCCTATAGTTTAAGAGACCTCTACCCTGGGGGAAAAAAAAGACTATGATTGTTTACCTTGTCTATGGCCTAATAGTCTTAAATCATCCATAGCCACCACCTTTCCCCCCCACCCCCCCACATAAGAGGTTAAGGAGAAAGGTCATACCATATGGAACCTCTCCTTATAACTCAAGCCCTCCAGACCCAGTAACATTATTGTGATGCCTTTATGTACCCTTTATAGCTGAATGACATCCTTCCTCGAGCAAGGTGACCAGCACCGATATCTTCTGTAGTTATGACATGATGTCTCAGCTCCTGTACTTATTGTAATAACCTACTTCCACTCTGACCATGAGTACGTTGGAAACCTCCCAAGTATTCATCTCTGTGGAGGAAAATCTATCTATCATAATTGATTGACCATCAGATTATGAACACAATATGAAGTTCACACTGCGGCATACACTGCGCATCCCTTTTCTGGGAAAAATCAGTAGATCTGGCTGACAAGACCTTCACAGACTACTGTATATGTACCATGCGAAACAAAAAAAAATCATCTCTGGTCCTTCCTGCAGATCATCTCCCATGAGCTTCCAACAACCCCATGCATTGCCTTCACCTCACCCAACTACAATGCCCATATCCTTTTTGTTTGTTGGGCAATACGTTCAGCATGTAATCTTTGGAATTCTCCATTCAAGAGGGCTATGGATGCTCAGTTATTCATAACTAAGATACATAGACACCAAGGTGTTGGATGATAGGAAACTTTTGGGTGAATGGTCTTGTTCCATTCCGATATACTATATCAATAAATTACTCTCCTCCTCATTTACAACACCCTTGACTTTGTGCCCTCTGCAAATTGTATTTCCATGTTGAGTTCATTCATATTTATCAAAAAGTGCAGCGGCCATATAACCATTTACGGAGCGGAAACAGGCCATGTTGGCCTTTCGAGTCCGCACCGGTTCACTGATTTTGTGCGCCCTCCTCAGGCATTGGTGATTTTAAGTGTAGTGTATCTTTGAGAATTTTAACATCTACCCATAGGTTCTCTGTACTTTGGGTGTGAAATCTCATATTAAAATATTCAAAAACATTGGCTGTGTGGGAGAAGCCAGTGAGTGGCCGTGGACAATAGCTTCTCAGACTGGAGGCCTGTGACTAGTGGTGTGCTGCAGGGAGTTATAGGTTAATTGGTGGTCTTAGGCTTGTAGGCCAAAAGGGCCTGTTACCATGCTGTATGTCTACTTTTAAATAAAATGTAAACTCCACAGAAAAGAAGATTTTTTTTCTGTTTATGAAAGGACAGAATTAACCAAGCAAATCTCTTCTGGACTGCCACCAATGTTTAAATAAAGGGACCAAAACTGTACGCAGTACTCCAGGTGAGGACACACCAATGCACTGTACAATTGCAGCAATCTCTATTTTAAATTCCAATTCTTGCCCACCATTTCCTTCCCATAAAGGCTAAAAAGATTTCAGATTTATTGTCAGAGTACATACATGACATCACATACAACTCTTAAGATTCCTTTTTCCTGACACGCAGCAGAATTGCGACTAACTGGTCATGCAAAAATTAACTGTGCACAGTGTAAACAATCAAAAGATCTGTTCACATGCCGAATGCAAACAAACTGACTGTGCAATATAGGGAGAGCAAAGAAAATCAATAAAGTGCACAAGTAAGAGTCCTTAAATGAGTCCTTAATTGAGTTTGTTGTTGAGGAGTCTGATGGTGGAGGGGTAGCAGCTGTTCCTGAACCTGGGGGTGCAAGACTTGTGGCATCTTTACCTCTTTCCTGATGGCAGCAACGAGAACAGGCCTTTACTTTTCCAACACCTTGCTACAACTGCATGGTGACAATTTTTTCGCCACAAATCTACTGAGATTGTGCCATGCTTCACTCAGTTTTATGCTTTTATTTTAGGTAATAGTCTGAAAATCAATCATTCACCATTTTACTCTTTTTTTCAGTCTCCATCTCAATTTCATATCATAGCCATCACTTCTTCCTTAATCCTATAAGGATCCATTTCATAGCAATAGCATTCAATGTTGACCACAACAAAATCTATCTATCAATCTTTGGCATTAATTTATGTCCACTGCTCAGAATCTGAGATGCATTACATTTCAAAATTCTCACTCACTGAACAGGGAAGGCAGAAGCAGGACCCTGAATTGATGTTTATAAACATTTGACATTGCTCCATAAAGCTGTGATTGAAGTTCATAAATAAGCATTTTAAGCTATTTCTTTTGTCTTAAAATTCTTTGTAAGATAAAATATTTACATGAGAGCTAGAGAGATTATCAAGCAGAATTATTGTTTTATAAATCATTGAAAGCTCCCTCAGACTTTATGCATCACCGTGCAACATTTTCAGAATAGATTAGACAAGCCATAACTACACCATTCACACCTATTTTTGTTCATGCCATTGGAGCAAGTTGCAATTATAAAGACCAGACAAACAACTTTTTTCTTCCAATTTGTATTCTTTCTGACACACTAAATCTCTTGGAATTTGTAGTTGAGAAATCAGAGGACATTCTGCCCTCTTAACTATCTCTCCCATGGAAGTAAGAGCAGAATAAAAAGCAGTTTGAGGATAAGGTAAATGATAGGCAAATTCAAAGGATAATTCATGAATCCAAAGGGTAAAGAAAGTGTGAATATGATTGCAAGGGAATATGAAGTATCTATGGAAAGGCCATGATATACAAGGAAAATGAAAGATTGAGGGTGGAGGAAAATAAAGCAGTAGGAAAGAGGAATTCCCATTGTAATTGCTAAATACATTGTACAATTAGTTCTGCTTAGCTCCTGTCTAGTGTGGTTGTAAATAAAGCACTTATGACCAATATTGACACTCCCTTTACCCTGTTTTAGGCAAATAGGCAGAATGTTGCTGTGGCCAGAGAGGTGGGTATCTGCTAACTCTGCCACAGTTGTGGAAGGAGGTACTTGATGGTACAGGCAGACAGGTAGGTGGTGTAAGTCACTATTTGGAGATTGATTTATTTGACATCCATCTCTGTTCCTCTTGAAAAATGCACAAGAGAATTGGTTTTGTGCAGGGTAAATTAACAATTGTTTTTTCTTTGGATGAGCAATCTCTTGAACTGTCTTGATCATTTTATGAACACAGAATCTATAATCTGTTTTTGTGACCTTCTTTATGGACATCATTGGCTAAATGCTAAAAATTCATCCTTGATCAACTTGAGACAATTTGCGATAATTGAACAGAGGTTGAGAAAGAGAATGCTGAGGGATGAAAGAATTAAATTTAACAATAATTAAAGGGCCCTTTTATTTATTCTAATCCATGCAAATTTCTTTTTATTGCTTCTTATTTGTTTTATTATTTCTGCCAGCTAATCTTCCCTCAAAGTCTGCACAGTTAAACTACAACACATCTACCACTCCTTGCTGGACACAAATACAAGTTTTAATTTCATTCTTATAATAAATTACATTTTTTGAGCTTTGCATTCAGCTCATTTTCACAGCTGCTTAAAAAAATGTAGCAGACCCCCCCCAGGAGCACTGCTTTCACACTATTAAAATAACAATTTGCTTATAAAACAAATTAAATGAAAGAAAGTGATAGGGAGCTTTTGATCTGACAGTAAGGTGATCCAGATGATAAGACATGAGGCCCTGTTTTAATTTTATTATATTTAGAGATTGTAGAGCTCGTCGAAAGAACCAAAGACTTGTTGATCTAAACCAAGGCTTTTATTAGCAAAAGACAGGAGCTCTTCACAGGTGGCCGACCAGTCCGGAATGATCCGACCTGGCTAGGGACACAACCCTTTAAGGCCCAGACAGTAGGTGTGGCTAAGCTCTCAGCCAATCACTGTAAGCACAGTCATTACATACTCTAGATACTGTAACTATATACATTGGTGTTAGGTCTGTACTGTCACAGACTTACAGCACATAACAGGCCCTTCTGGCTCATGAGCGGACTGCCCAAATACACCCCTGTGACCAATTAGCCTAACCCCATATGTCTTTGGAACATGGGGGAATCCGAAGTACCAAAAAAAACCCACGCGGACATGGGTAGAACGTATAAACTCCTTGCACACAGCGCTGGATATGAAGCACAATGTTAACTGTACTTTTTCATAATCATTCTCGCACATGCACACACACCCACCCAGTTCCCTTGATCCTCCAGCTCAAACTCTTACAAACTCCCTCCTTTTCTTTTGCATGACCCAATTAATTGGATCTCTCATTTTTTCTGCAGCTCAGTGTCCCTCCCCTACTATTTCTTCTGGCTCCCTGCTTTCCACCCTCTGCACATTCTCTCCCTCGCCCCATCTGTTAGCACTCATTTCCTTCACCCCATCCACCAACCTGAACATTTTCACTCCTGCTATCACAGCTGCATTATAGCTGCAGAGTGTTCCAATAACCAAATATACCTTGCGTGTTCCTGGGGGTTTATATTGTACTCACATTCCCAGAGTACCTCCAGTTAATGTTTTCTGCATGTTAAGCTCATACTGCTGTCAGAACCTAGGCACTCGCTGTCTATCAGACTGAAAGGCTTCTGCACTTCCTTATTGCATGCCCAGTCATTGTAATCTGTTCCTCACTGATCCCTGATTTAAGGATCTATTGTCCGATAATAGAGTTCCAGATCATCTCTTCTATTTCTATGTCATAAAAATCACAGGTTAAAATAAAATGTGGTCTAACCTTACTGCAATTTCTTACACGCTATTCTCCATCTTTTAAAACTTATTCATACTTGTAAACTGCAAAGAGAAAACAATCCTTTCTGAATAATTTAGAATGCCTAATGGGACAAAAATTGCTGTAAAATGTCACCAGCAACATTTAACCATTGTGTAAAACAAGTCTATTGAATTGGTGGTAAATAAATTTTTATTACTTGCAATTTTTAACTGGATTTCAAGTTTGTTGTTTAAGTTCAATAAAGATCAATATTCAATGTTCCATGGAGTTTTGGTTTTGATTCGTAATCACACTGGTATTTTATTTTATAAAGAAAGAAAACCAGCTTGTTTTTTTTTTCCACTTTAGTACATCTGTGACACATTTCACATTCATTTTTCATTAGGTAGGATGTCTTGTGATGATAGGAAGAGATATGAGCAGCTTACCATGAATTTAAGGTGTTCCTGCCTTTTTAAAAAATAAGAAACCACACATTATCCTTGATTCCTTTACCTCAGGCGATATCTATTCCATTATTTCAGAAGTGGGAACACTTGCAATCATGCACAAATACGTGCCTGGTGGATAAAGGGTGAGGATTAGTCTTTAACATCTTTCAATTTTATTTCAATTGGGTCTTTCAACTGAAGCTGCAGCAGATTGTTTGCAGCCTTGATGTCATCTCTGATCTAGTGATGACTTTCAGACTATATATTGGTAGACTCACAGTTCCATAATCCTGTCTCAATAACATCAACTGACTCTATCCTGTCTACTCATTCATTGTTAGAGCACTCAAATTTGCAATTAGAATCACAGTCAGGAGGGTTTGATTTAATGTACAAAAGCCGCATTATCACCTGCTCAATGTTTTTTTAAAAAGTGGATTTACCATTTATACTGAGGATGGAAAAGGGGGATAGTGGAGTCCTTTTATGTAGCCCAGAGCAGTGCACCGGTTTCTCAGGGATGTGTTACATAGCAGTGGCCGCCCTGCGATAGTGCTGCCTCCCTGCTGCCTGACTGTCCCCCATGCCGCTCCTGATAGCCCTGCTACCTGACAGCCCTATCAAGAGTGGGGGGGGCATGAGACAAAGTGGCAGGGGAGCGGGCAGTGTGAGGGAGTTGGGTGGGGGTGCAGCATGAGGGAGCGGGGCGGGGAATGGCGTGAGGGAGAGGGGCAGTGCGAGGGAGCGGGACAGCATGAGAGAGCATAGCCTGACAGCTCCACCAGCCACACTGTGACAGTGCAGCAGGACAGTGGGGCTGTCAGCGCAACATTAATCACCTTACCTTTCTGATTGGAGCTGCTTTCAGTGGCAATCCTTTTATAGAGGAGGTTAAGTGACTTCACTCCACCTCTAAGTGTACTCCACTAGGCGGATGGAAGATGGAGCAAATTTGAGCGGTCAATCTGCCATCAGAACCTTTATGGAGGTAAGTGCAGTGATGTAAAGATGGAGAATCTTGTCTTTACATTCTCTTTATTCCTCTATAAAAGGGCCTGTAGAGTTGTCCATCACAGATAAAGGCCCACTTTCCCCCTGTCTAAAATGATCTTTGTATTCTTCCATACTAATCTCATTGTTATATTTAACCTGACAATTCCCAATTGTTTTTGACCTGGTCACCTCATTTAATCCTGCACAGACACGAGGTCATCTAAACCTCTGTGTTGAGTCTAAATTTTGAAACTTCCAACTATTGGATATTTTAACCTGAAGGACCTCAGTGGTTTGAGCAGATATCTTACCAGCACTTTTCCAAAAGTGATTAGTGGTGGACTCCAGAAGTCAGCCTTCCCATCAACATCCATATGATGATAAGTAAAAGCTTAAAGCAGATTTCATTCATCCATTTTAATTATATCTGCACTGTCAATACCTTTTTTTCAAAATTCCTCTCAAATTTCTCACTGAACTTCTCCTTTCTTAGAACCTTCCATGACAGCTTTCTCTTTGCATTTGACTACCCTGGATTTCAATGCTTGATCACTAGTTTTTTTAAAATGTTGACATTCAGCGTCGCAACAGGCCATTTCGGCCAACAAGTCCATGCTGCCCAATTTACACCCAATTGACCTACATTCACGGTACGTTTTGAACTAGCAACAGTGGACTGTGGTACTCTCTGGAATTTCTCTTTACAACTTTTTGCCTTTCTATCCCTCTTCTAAGACACTTTAGAACTTTGAAGTTCAGTTTCTTTCACCCAATTAATTAAAACATTTTGTGTTGGACCTGCTTTTGGTAATTTGCCCTAAAACCTTCATGTGGCTCAGTACCAATTTCAGTAAAATTGCAAGAGACTCAAAATTAAATACCAGAGCACAGACAACTGAAAATGAACTTACCTTAAACAGAAGACAAGACGCACAAAGAGTTGTTACAGTTTTATGCCACTATCAAGACAAGAAAGAGGAGTAAACAAAAGTCCCTTCAGAGATTCCACCATCTCCAATGGAGCTGCACACCCTTCTGTCCTCTCCAGCAGTGAATGCAAACTCGAGGCATCCAACTCATCACTTCCTCCCATTCCTCACCCCTCCCCCCCCACCCCGCCTTTGGTTTCAAACACACTAAGCAATGAAGAAGCTGTTCAGGAGCCCTGTTCACGATTGCACTCTTATGTTCCTAATCCCAGAATCCAGTTGTCCTCAGCTCATTGCCTAGTACGAGGCCATTGGCAGCTGAGCCTTGAGCTGGAGTCTGGTCTGCTGCTGTGGCTTCCAACACTGTAGGGTCCACTTTAAGGCTTCTCCATTTTGGTGGGGGAAGGTGAAGGTTCACTCGCTCTGGTACCCTGAGCTGATCCAGCTACAATGACTTGAGCTTCGATTCTGACTGGGTCTATCTGTGTGGATGTTGATGTGTAGTTCTCCCTGTGATTGAATGGGTTTCACCTGAGCCTTCTGGTTTCCTGCCACATGCTGAAGATGGGTGAATGGTTGGATAATTGCCCCAGTGTGCCATGTGAGGGTAGAATCTGGAGGTAGTTGATGGAAATTTATGTTGGTAGAGAATTACTGCAGTGTTAGTGTAAATGCTTCATGTAAAATGTAAATTGCTATGTGATCACACCACTAGTCAAATGTTTGTCTCCCCCACTTCCTTTGGCTTTCCACAGGATCAATCTCTCAAAGACACCTTGGTGTGCTCATCCCCACCCACCTCCCATTCATTCTCCCCACAACTCAAGGAAGTGCTTCTCCTCTTCCTTTGCCACCATCCAAGGACTAGATCTGTCTTTCCAGATGAGGCGGAACTATGCACTAACTTGGATCGGGTGCTCACCATGTGAGACCAAGTGTAGATGAGGTGACTGCTTTCCTGGGTACCTGCTCTATCCCTGAAAAGGCCACCTTGAGGACCCAGTTGTGAGCTCTTTCTACTCTCCTTCCCATATCTCCATGGTTGGCCTCCTCCACTGCCGCTCAGCTCCCTGTCATCCAATTTCTTTACCTTCCCAGCTCGTTCTTTCTGCCCATCACCCACAAACTTCATTCCCTTCCTCTTCTATTCCTTCCCCCACTATTCCCATCTACCCATCATCCATTCCTTCTCTAGTTTCATTTGTCACCTTGTTTACTTATTAGCTTCTTTCTGTATTGCACAATCGGTTTGTTTAAATTCATTAACTGCTTACATTTCTTTATTCATTTACATATATATGCTGTGTACAGTTTTTTTTGCACTATCAATAAGTTGTAATTTTGTCTCACCCATGATGTCATGTGTGTACTCTGAAATCAAATCTGAAAAAAAATCCATAACTTCAGCCCCTGGTTATCTCCACTCCACATCACTTTCCAGGCATCATCTGTCCCTCCACTCCTGACTTGGATACACAGGCCCATCCTTTCCCTCTCCATCTGCTTCCACCTATCACTTGCCAGCCCCTGTCTTTCCCCACTCTCTCACCTCTTTACTCTGCTGTCTCCCCTCTACATTCAAGAATTGATGCAGGATCACTGCCCAAAAGGTCGACTATCCCTCACCCATATAACAGGGCGGAAACAGACTTCGATTTGTGGATGAGAGCCAAATTAATCTTGGGATTGTCATAAGAATATTTTCACTTTTCTAAAACAACTGCAATATATTATAAAATGTCACTTTAAAAAATCTATTAGCTATTACCAAAATACATTTTGATCTATTCCTGCCCTTTTCTTACCACCAATTTGATTTCCTCTTTTGGAGTCAGTTGCTCCAGCAGTTCACAGGCTAGTTGGTAGCACAAAATGCTGGACTGACAAAGATTGCATTGAACAGCGTTTTCATCTTTCTGGCAAGTATGAGAATCTCCCCAGGGGGCCTGAAATACATTGTTTATAATGGAAATTATGTCCTTGGATAATCCATAGTCGAGACCCAGGACCATACCATCATCTTGCAATTCCATCTGTTTCAATCCTTCAAAGTGAATTCTTCCAGCAGTATCTTCTATTATGTTCCAGATTCTAGCACCTGCAGCCACTTGGATCTCTGCTGTAAATGGTTGGTGCAAACACAGTGGCATGAAGAGACTGTTTCTGTGCTGTTTTTCTCTACAATTCAATGTCCAAAGATTACCATTGACATGTAGACATGACTAGGTACTTAATATCAGACAAAATCTCTGTCTGCCTACAGTGATACAGGACTGACACAGGCAATTCTCCCAATTTAGACTGGAGACCTTCCCAGCTGGAAGCACAACCAGATGCTCCAGCAACTGTATCAAAACAGGTGAATAGCATGTTTATATCTATTCTCCAGGAGCCATGTTATTGGAGATATTTAGTCAAGGAGCATTTTGATGGGGAGGGTTAATACAGGGAATACCAATCCAAGGTGAAAGGCACGAAGGCTTCTGGGAACAATGTGCGTTGGGATGGAACTCCATATTTGCTATCCCATGTAATGCTTCCAAGCCCTTGCTCTAGGGTGACAAGGAAATTTCACACTTCTGTAGTCTTAGTACTGTAACAAAACCTGAGAGATAAATAGGCCAGCCAATATGTTGTATTTTTCCCAATGAATGGTTCCGACCCAAAACTTTGATAGTCTATTTCTTTCCCTGGATGCTGCCTGACCCAATGAGTTCCTTGCATATTGTATATTATTTTAGGATCATAGAATACTACAGTAGAGAAACAGGCCCTTCAGCCCATCTAATCTGTGCTGAACTGTGATTATTTTGCCTCATCCCATCGACTATACTCCTCCCATCTAAGTACCTTTCCAAATTCCTCTAAAAGGTTGTTTATTTATTGTAAACGTCCTTTCCAATAAAAGCAATAATGGATTGGATGGGAAGGGATGGTGATGAGCTGGTAATTAGCAGCTACTTATGAAGAACCTTTCTAACAAAAAAATGAGGAAGAGGGCCAGCCAGACATTCTTACAGATGGACTATGTTTTTTGATGCAGATAAAATAGCTTCAAATTTGCAGTGAAAGAAAACACCTCATGGTCAAGAATAGCATTTCCCAAACTGGTTCTGCCAAACCTTGAGGTTCCGTGGAAAGGCCTAGGGTTTCCGTGGATGAAATGACAGAGATCTATCCTGTTTTTCTTAAAATTATTTTTTAACCTCGGTCTTCAATTCCATTTGTTTCCAGGGGTGGGAGACAAGAATGCGACCGTGGAGGGGGGAGGGGGAGAAGCATGCGACTCTCTGCTGATGCTCACCTTGGTCACTCATTTGCCTAATACGCACCCCCCCCACCCCCAGCACTCCAATCGGCGCCCAAGCTTGGCCTGTCCATCAAAGTGTCCAGCAGTGAGGTGGGCATGTGGGGATGGCATGGATGCCTTATGAATGCTTTCTTGTGATGCATTCTTGACATTGCACGACTGCCTGTGGACACAGGAAATACAGCTCCCAGAGTGCCAAGTGAAATTAGCAGTCCAGACACCATACTCCTTGCTCCTTCAATGTTCAATTAGCCACTGCCAGAGAGGAAAGGTTAATGATCTCCACTGTATCAGGATGACTTTTTGTTTGGAAGTTAGACATTGAGGTCCGCAGTGATTAAAGAAACTGTTTCACTGGAGAAATCGGGGGTCTGTTTTATTTGTAATCCCACACTGGTTATTCATTTTTACTTGATTTATTTTGCTGTATTATGATCAGTCTTTTGTCAGGTTAAAAGCTCCCATGATTTGTGGAGGAGTGCTTGGGCTAAGGATCCCCACATCCCATGTTGCAACCAGGCATTGATTTCCTGCTGTTTCCCTGCCAGTGCAACTCACATTGCCACGGTGCAACATAAGGGAGAAGTAGTGTCAGGATTGTAAATCATTTCACCACCATGTACCTTATTTGCACCAAGGTTTCCAGAGTGTGAAGGGAGGTGTGTGAATTTAAAAAAAACACTATCCAATATCCCCTTCCTAAACCAACCAGATTTACTGTGAATGCCTGATTTTCTCCACGAGTTCCCGGTTCACTGGAGGAGCATTAAGGTCTGGTAGCTCCTCTCCATCTAATCCACAACGCTCACTCCATGTGTGATCAGCATGGCAGGAGTTCTTGAGCTCTGTTTTTTCCCCCACTTATGTGGTGTGCTCCATTTCTCATTGACTGATGGTGCAAACCATGCTGCTGGAACTAACCTGCTTCTGCAAGATGAGGGAGCAGCTGAAAGGGTACGTAGAGGGGAAACCTATTCATTGGCGTGACTCGCGTGATTGGCACTTAGACCAGTGCCTCGCTTCTCGTGCTGGAATTTTGGGCAGACAAATAATTGGCGGAGGAAGTCCACAGGTCAGACAACATCTGTGCGGAGAAATGGTCAGTTGTTGAATTCAGGGCAGAGCTACAAGCAATGACTGGGATTCAGGGCAGGGGGGACTGGTGTCTTTTCAAGCAGTAAATACATCCTGGAGCACCAGACGCTAATGCTGCAGATAGGTGGGGGTGGGGGGGGGCATAATATCATTTGTGGGGGGTTGGGGAATAGGCCATGAATGCCCACCCAATACACCAACCCTGTGTAGATACCAGGTCTTTTAAACTGTAATTGATGATTGGGTGTTTCACGATTTCCATGTGCTCCAAGTTCAGTAATCTAAAATATTTGGGAAGCCCTGGTCCAGAGTAACTGTTCTTGACAATTGGATTCGGAGTTCACCTTCTCAGACATTTGATACATTTTGTTAAATATTCCCTCTCAGAAGATGGCATTCACACAGCACCTGCTTCTTCCCAAAATTCAGTATTTTCAACAGCATCTTTGTGATATCTTAACCCACGTGAAATTTAATCTGATATCAATCCAATTACTCTAATATGATTGTCTCATTTCATTCATACTTTTCCGATTCTCTGGGCATTCATAGCACCTCTCGCAATAAAAATCAATTAAAGTTAGCACAAAGAAATAAACAAAGACATGAATTTTTTAATACTTTCTTTAAAGTTTAAATATACAATGAATAACCCTCCTTCCACCTCCCCCCAACCCCCATAACCCACCCACATCCCAGTCCAAAAAACCCCAAAGAAAGAAAATGGAGATTTAGCATCAAAAATGCAATAAACCACCATTGATCAAAGCAACAACACCACGGCAACATTTTAAACCCACTTATTCCAAATAAGGCTCCATACTTTTTATAAAAAAATAATTATCACGTAAATTATGCATTATTTTTTTCCATAGGAATACATGACCTCAATTCCACATGCTACCTCTGCAAACCTAAATCAATCTAATTTTTCCAAGTAATAGCTATACATTTCCTTGCTACAGCCTTGCCAGCCTTAAAAATGCAATTTGATACTGAGTCAACCTCAAAGTCAAACTCAATGTTTTAACGTTACCTAATAAAAACAATGTTGGATCCATTGGTAATTGAATCTTTAAAATTTTCTCTAAAAATTTCTTAAGCCATCTCCAAAATTTTTTAAACCTCATCACATAGCCAAGTCAAATGTAAAAAGGAATCTATTTCTTTAAAACATCTAAAGCATAAATCTGAAGAAATTGAATTATATTTCTTTCATTTCTGAGGAGTAAAATACAATTAATGCAAAAAATTATAATTAATTAATCTATATTGAACACTAATAATCTTAGACATACTATCCTTATAAATAGATCTCCAATTATCTTGGTCAATTGTAATTCTTAAATCTTCATCCCATTTCAATCTCGATTTATGAATTTCTAATTTAGGCATCTTATTTTGTAACAATTTATACATTTGAGAAATACATTTCTTTTTACCACCTTCCATAAGTAAAATTTCCAAACTTGATTGTCTTGTTAATCTCAAAGTATGCCCAAAATTCTCCAATAACAAAGCCTTAATCTGATAATAACAAAAAAAGGGTATTGTTTGGAATTTCATATTTTTTCTTTCATTCTTTGAAAATAAATGAAATAACCAGCCTCATCACAATCTTGTACTGTATTAATTCCTTTCTGATTCCATAGTTTCTAAAACTAATTATTAAGAGTGAAAGGAAAAAAGTTTATTCTGATAGAGATGTTTTAGCTGAAAATTTCCAGAGTACTTATCTCCTCATTTATTTGATTCTATAATTCAGTTAGATGTCTCAAAATCAGTGGACCATTATTAGTAATTAATAACTTAGTGTTCCATTTATTATAAATAAATGGAAATTATGTCATATTTGTCTCACCAAAATTAAATAATTTAATATTAGCACATACTAACAAATTATCCAAATCAAACATTCTATTATGCCGCTTTATAATAATTTTGAAAATATTGGAGTTGTAAACCTCCCAGTTCATATTTACAAGTTAATTTTTGTAAAGAAACCCTAACCATTTTACCTCTCACCAAGAACTTTCATATTATATAATTTAAATCTTTGAAAAATTTTAAAGGAACCTTACAAGGAATAGATTTTAAAAGATACTGAATTCTAGGAAAAACATTCATCTTAATATAATTAACCCTACCTATTTATGTTATAAATCTATTTAAATCTTTTTCAATCTTATTAAATAAAGGTAAATAATTAAGTTTATATAAATGATCTAATTAATTATCAATTTTAATGCCTAAATATTTAAGTTGATCTGACCATTTAAATTGAGCACTATTCTTACATTGAGTATAATCACCAACAGCTATTGGCAAAATCTCACTTTTATCCCAATTAATCTTATAACCTGATTGTCGAGCTCGTCGAAAGAACCAAAGACTTGTTGATCCAAACCAAGGCTTTTATTAGCAAAAGACAGGAGCTCTTCACAGGTGGCCGACCAGTCAGGAATGATCCGACCTGGCTAGGGACACAACCCTTTAAGGCCCAGACAGTAGGTGTGGCTAAGCTCTCAGCCAATCGCTGTAAGCACAGTCATTACATACTCTAGATAGTGTAACTATATACATTGGTGATAGGTCTGTACTATCACACTGATACTTGTCCATATTCTTTAAATCTCTCATATAATAACCTTAATGTATTTTTCAGTTGTGTTAAATAAATCAAGACATAATCAGCAAATAAATTAATCTTAAGTTCCTCAGAATTAACTCTGATACCCTTAATACTACTATCCTATCCTTTCAATTGAGCTAAATGTTCAATAACTAATATGAACAATGCCAGGGACAAAGGGCATCATTGTCTAGTTAACAATGATACTTGGCCATTTGTCACCACTCTGGCAGAAGGTTTTTTATATAAAGATTCAATTCAACTAATAAAGATTGGCCCATACCTAAATTTTTCCAATACTTTATTTTTTTTTAAACATTCTAATCTGCCAATTGCCTTTTTGGCATCTAATGATAAAACCATTGGCAAGTTGGATTTCTTCTGAGAAATATTAATTAAACTAATTAATTTTGCAATATTATCTGTAGAATAACAATTCTTAATAAATCCACCCTGATCTAAATGAATTAACTTTGGTAAGTAGTTAGCCAACCTATTTGCTAAAACCTTAGCTACAATTTTAAAATAAACATTTAATAAAGAAATAGGTAATAAGATTCAGTTTTTAACGGATCTCTATCTTTATGAGGCATAAGTTATAATAGCATTAGAAAAGGAATCCAGTAAAGAATGAACCTCCATTGCCTGTTTCAAAACATCCATTAAAAGAGGCATTAATAAATCTTGAATTTTTTAATAAAATTACGATGTAAATCCATCTTCACCAGTTGATTTCCCATTCGGCGTAGATTTAAATGCTTCTTTAATCTCTTTAAATGTAAATGGGGAATAAATATCAATTTCAGTGAGTTCATGACACCCCACCTTCTATAAACCATTTTTACTCTTCATTTGTTGAGAGACCTGATCTTGACTCTCCTTTTGTCTATTATCAGGCAATGAATTAGCAAATAAAAGAGCATAATCTTCATCAGTAAAGAATTGCGATTGAAATTTCCCATAAAAAATCTTAACTTTAGCTGGATATCTAAAAGCGAATTTATATCCTTTTTTCCATAAAACAACTTTAGCAGGATTAAATTCCTTATGACGTTTAATAATAGTTTGACTCAGATCAGCATAAAAGAATACTCTATAATTCCCAACCAACAAAGGAGTCTAACTTTTTCTCGCATTTTGAAATGGAAACTCTCAAAATCATCTCTTTATCTTAATAAAATAAATACCTTATTGAAATACACCATGATGGTTGACCAAGGAAAGGTTTCTTCCAAACCATTCAGAAAATATTCCTTTCCAAAAACTTCAGGAATCCACTTCTGAAAAAACTGTACTGGATCTGAACCTTCAAAATCTCCAGGCAGACCGACAATCTTAACATTATTTCTATGGCTTTGATTTTCCAAAATATCCAAAAAAAATTCAACAAATCATTTCTCTGAACTCTCAACCTTACCAATCATTTCTTTACACTGCACTACATTATTGTGACAATCTTTAAAATCTTCCTCTATTTTCTAAAATTTAATCTGCATTTTATCCACTGTCTTCACACACTTTGAAAGATCAGTCTTATTAGTAAAGCATCTCTTCTTTCATAGTAGAAAATTTTGTTTCAAACTGATTTGTAATAAATGTAAACTCATTTGAATTGACAAAGTTTGAATTTGATTAGATAAAGCATCAAATGAACTTGTTGAATCCACATGATGAGGAACTACAGAAGTCTTAACAGATGGTCCAGCTTTAACTACAGCATAATGAGATGAGGGCTTACCCTGATACAAGACTGTTTCTTCCTCTTCTGTTATCGGTAGAGTATCTTCTCCTCAGACCCAACTATCTCTTCTGTCGATAAAGGTGGCTGTTCGACCCGCCTGTGGGATCTAGATCTCGCCCCCTGGGCAAGGCTCAGAACTACTCGATAGTTCTGGGCTGCGAAGGCTCAGTGCCACCCCCTCCCCTCCCAGCAGGCAGAATGGCAGCCTGTAACCCTTGCATGTGCGGATTGGTCCTGCTTGAGAGCCTGGAACTGCCATTTCCGAACTCCAGCACCATCTTCCTCGGTTCCCCGAGGTGGTGGCGCTGGTGTTAACTGGATCTTGGCCGGGACTTGTTGCAACGATCTTGGAGGAAGGAAGAGGAATCAACTCTCCAGGCTCCATTTCCAAGGTAGGCCCCAAGTCTTCTGCACATTGCTTGCTTATAAGTTGTTTTCTTCACTGTCTGGATTCTATTTTTTACTCATAATTACTGTTGGCAATAATTTAAAAAGATACTGATGTTGTTTTAGAGAAAAAAATTCAAAAAGTTGGTTTTAAATTAGTTCTTCCAGGAGAGGTGTCTTCCCTCATCTCCCACACCACACACCCCCCCCAAAAAAACAGGAATTCAAGAGCATTAACCAGAATATAAACGCAGAAACCTTTTGAGATCGGTCCTAGAGTGGGTAGAGGAGGACAAATGGCAGTATTAACAGTGCAGGCCGAATGGCCCCTCTGTGTTGCAAGGTTCACGTAAAGATTTCCTGTGTGGATTTGAACAGTGGATGCACGGTTAGTAAATTCTTTGAATTTTTTGAGTAAAGTACACGTGCTGGACTCTTTGGTATGAGTTATTTTATCATCTGCTTGTGTCATGGGGCTTGCTGTAACCAGGCAAGGGCTCATATCAGTTGTCCCTTGCTTACCACTTACCATTTTTTGTGCTATACATTGATATTCTGTGCCTTGAGTGATTAATCATTGCAAAAGTCACTTCTGGACCATGGGTTTCAGATACCTGATCTTAATCTTACAGTTTTGACAAGTGCCAATTTCCACATTGACCCTAACAAGGTTATCCTGCCTCTAACCAATTTTTCACAGAATTATATTGAAAAGATAGACAGAAATAATGTGAGCAAAGGCCATGTATAATCTTTCTTTCATGCATTTTTATTTTGCTATGTGGATCTCCTGATTTTATAATGTATGCATTCCTTCTGCAAGGACCCTCTTAGGGACAGGCATGCGTGGTGCTCATGTGATATTAAATTCACTTTTATAATGTCTGCGCATGCCCAGCAGAACTATTCACACAAACTTATTTATAACAGTGGGGTTGCAGGGCCGTTCACCCCATTGATCTGTATCTTTGGGATTTCAATGCCAAATATATTTTTGCCTTTTCCATCACTGCTACAAGTGATATTGTGCCTTTTGACCTCAATGGGTACAGCAATAGGAACCTAGACTCTTTTTACTCTTCAGTATTCCCCTCATGGTAGTAAGAACCAGGGTTAAGGTGAGACATCAATGAAATCCCATTTACCCTCAACATGGGACCAAGTGTCACTTTATTGCATGATGGTAGAATGTCTGGCCCCTTGCACACCACAACACAAAGCACAAACCAGGAGCCAAGCTTACAGAAATCAAAACAAATGGGAACTAATTTACCGTTTTAATATATTTACAGAATTAGAGCATAGAACTATGTAATTAATTGTTCTGGATGTTCCCACATTAACCTAAATTTGAACTCAATATTGAATTTTGTTTCCTTCATCTTTTATATATTACCACAGAGTCTGTTGAATTTAGTATCTTGGAAAGTCTCCATTGAAAAAAAAATCTATTAAAAAAAAGACATAAAGCATGGTAACAGGCCATTTCGGCCCACGAGCCCATGACGCTCAATTACACTCCTGGTACATTTCTAACAGTGGGAGGAAACCAGAGCCCCTGGGAAAAAACCATGTAGATCTGGGGAGAACATAAAAACTTCTTCCAGACACCGTCGGATACAAACTCTGATCCCGATCGGTAGCGCTATAACGGCATTGCACTAATTGATATGCCAAACATGCCCTGACCTTTAATTTTACACAGCCAATTCTTTTCCATTCACTGCTGTATCCATAATATTTCCTGTGTCATAATCTGCCCAGAATCATGTGACATCCTTGGAATACGAGGTGTTGTCATGTTCTCCAGCCTGAGACGATTATAGCTGAGCAGTTGAGATTAATTCATCTGAGAGTACTGTAAGAGATTTGCATGAAATTACATTCCAAGGATTTAAAAAAAACAATGCACTGATATTATGTATGATCTCTAACAGTGACAAAGAACAGCATGTGAATAGCAAGGAATTTACAATTACAGACACCCAAGAGTGCCAAGTGACCAATCCATATTGGCTTCCTCTTGAGGACCCCGTTATCACAGAAACCATTTTCCAACCAAATACAATTAATTCCACAAAATAAAATGTTGAAAATACTTGATGTAGCTGTGGCTAAGGGGTGCTATTCCTACTGTAATACTGAGACTTGCTTTCCAAAACCCATCCCCCAACCCCCCCGCCCCACCCCAACCAGTTTAGCCCCCAGTGCAGTAACAACTCTGCCTTCTACTCGATCGTGTGGAAGATTGAACACAAAAAGCAGGACAAATCCAAACCAGCAATATACCACCTAATATTTCCACTTCAGCCACCTTCAAAGTGATCAGAAGTGTTGATATCAGTGCCATTAAGTGACATTTATTCACTGATGTTCAATTTAGGCTTCTGCCATGACCCTCAGCCCCCGACCTCATCATAGCCTTTATGCAAATGAAAAGAGAGGAACAAATGAGTTAATGTTATAGCTCGATGACCTTGTATTGTTGAATTCAACAAAGTCCTACACTGCAAATAGGCCATGTCAAAAGATGAGAACCTGTTCCTCAAGCTTATGTTGGGATTTCTTGGAACAATGAAAAAGGCCCAGTGACAGAAGTTGGAATAGGAAATCAATGCAATACCACCACCTTCTCTTGACTTTTAGGATTTCAAAGGGGCTGTGCCTTCCACATTTCTCATCTTCATCTAGATTATTTTCTCTTTCTCATTGTAACTCCCACACAACTGGCATCATATGGATACAGTCACCCATATATTGGGGAAACCAAGTGCTGATGGGATCATTACCTTGAGGAACCGTTCAACTCATTCCACTAAGACCACGGACTTCCAATTTCCTGCCATTTAAATTTCCATCTCAACTGTTACCTCAATCTCTTCAATTTCAGAATTCCAGCAGCTGCAGTGTTCTATTTTTGATAGCTATTTTTTCCCCTCGATCTTTTATTTTTGTTCATCCTTCATTTTCACCTCCTCCAGACATACCAGCTATGATAAGTATTCATTTTCCACTGTCAGCCCAGCAGCATCAATATTTGCATTGCAGTCCAGTCATTAGAAAATAAAAATGGGTGACCTCAGGGCAAGGCTTCTTTATCAGAGATAGGTGAGATAAATTTCAGTCATTTGCTGCACCGAGGCCTGGCTAACAGAGAACATACCAGATACCGTGATCTGACCAGAGGGTTTCACTATTCACAGACTGGATTGAAACTCAAATTCTGGCAAAGAGAAAGAGGTGATGAGTGTTTTTTTTAGTTCATACCAGCTTGTGCATGAGCATTGGGTTCATGTTGATCTCCTGTTCCACTGCCTTGGAGCAAATCTCGATTAAATGCAGATCCTTCGACCTACCCCAAGAGTTCTTATCGGTGATTCTCACTGGAGTTTATATCCCTCCTGATGCCGATTACAAACAGGCACTTACAGAGCTGCATAATCTGGTCAATAAAAATGGGAGCCCAACACACTGCAAATCACAGTCGGTGAATTTAACCAGGGCCTGTCTCAGGAAAATCCTGCCCAATTACCACTAGCACATAACCTGCTGCACCAGAGGACCCAGCACACTTGACCATTGCTACACCAAGATAAGGAAGGCCTAGTGGTCGTTCCTGCGACCACAATTTGGCCAGTCGGATCACCTGGTTATGCTCCTTTTACCTGCATACAAAGACTAAAAAGAAGCTCCAGAGATCAGGACAGCCAAAAGGTGGTAATGGAAGGCTGAAGAATGATTACAGGACTTCCTCGAGTCAGTGGGCTGGAGTGTGTTCAGGAATTCAGCTGAGGACCCTAATGATTACACTAGAGTCAAAATACTTTATGAACTTTGCTGTTGATGAGTGTGTTCCCTCTAAATCGTTCAGGGTTTTCCCTAACCCAAAGCCCTGGATGAACAACAAAATCCAAAATTCCTTTATTATCATTTAATAAATACAGTGCAGTATGTCACGCAATTTTTTCATTTGCCATAAAGCAGCCAGATTCACCATCGCCATCAATTGTCTAAAGCGCTTCTTACAGTCAGAGAAAGATAAGCAAGGAGAGACTCCTCAGAATTCATGAGTGTCCATGGATTCGCCTCCAGTGGTGTTGCAGCCACCACAGCCACACAGAGTCCAGTCCAAACCATCAGCAGGCCGAGCTCCAGATCCAAATCTCAGGAAACCTTAAGCACCCTCAGTACCTTCTCGCATCCCAGTTCCAAAAGCCAGTCTCGAGCTGCCTGCTGTCTGGTGTGAATCACTTGACCACAGTTGCCAGCAACCCACAATCTCTGCTGTTTCCTCGCCTCAAGTCGCCAACAGCCCTGTGTGTTCTTCAGCTGCAGAAACCCTCACCGGTCCACTGCTGTGGTCACTGTGCCTTGGGACATCTCTTCTGCTTCTTCTCAAACAGTCTCCCCATTTTCTGGTACCTTGTCCCAGTTCTCCACTTCTCCAGAGTCTGCACCTTCTCATGGTAGGCCCCACCATCTCGGGCGCAGATTTCACAGTTGCAGAATTATTAAATGAAACCATCATCGGTTCCATTAACAGGCTGTTTAAAGCCTGTGCGGAGCTGATGGCAGTCAGACTGGGCGGTTGCCCCCACCCCCACCACCGGAGCACTGTGTCTCTGCTCCCTGTCCTCTGTGGGTTCGTACCAGCGGGAGCACTGCCATTACAGCAGCACCGGCAGTACCATAATTTTCACCGGAACCTGCTGAGACCCAGATCAAAGACATTAAAGTTTGGTGATTCACAACACAAGGACCAGGTACAACCATCCGGATGAAAACGGAATCAATGAAGGATCCCAAGCTGGAATTTCCTGTGATAATGTGTCCACTGCTAAATGTTTTCTGCACTGTTCATGAGATCATCTCCTTGCTGCTTAAGCAAGCTCGTGCTGATGGCTGGAATTAGTGATGGGATCACAGCAGTCTGTTTTGACTAGGATTTTGTAGACCCTCACATCGAGAAGAGGAACAGATTGAAGGGTAGTCTTCTCATGTGGAAGGAGGGGATTGGTGTTTGGGATTAGTTAGGGGCCTCCCCCAGTGGGAGAAGCTGATCGAGGTCAGAATGGGCGGTGCACGGGAAGCTCCACCCCTATGTGGATTTCCCTCACAGTGCTCTGTCCAGAGAGTGTACATGTCTCTGTGAGTCATTGGCAGGGTGACATCGTCAAACTTTTCAAACTTAAACAGATGCTCTGCGCTTTATGTACTCCGATCCCTCCAGGAAGGTAATGGCTTCCCGGACAGTTTTCCTGGTTACCAGTCCCATTGAGGGGAAATACTGCCCCTACAAGGATTTGGCATGTGGTGGTGACTAAATAGCCTGCCAAGGCACCAATCACCTTTGTGATCCCTGGGAAGTTGTGCTCGCAGGTGCCTCTGTAGATACCCACAATCAGTGCCCACTCCCTAAACACCTATGTCCCCTTGTCAATGGTGACCCAATTAGGCCCCATTCTAGGATGGAAGGGAACCTGGCTCAGACCACAGTCACCACCCATTCCCTTAGGCTCAGGCACATGATGGGGAGGATATGTGTCATAGGACACAGTTTCCTCAGGATCACCACCATCCATCCATTCATACCCATCCCCCAACCACATGTCGATCCCCTTCCCCCACTGGACAATGGCTCGGACTTTTCCAGGGTCAAGCTGCCAGCCAGACCAGCAAGCTGGTTGCAGCTGCTGTGTTTCAATCAGCTTGGAAGCAACTTCCATGACTTTCATTTCTACTTTGGCTTTTTGGACTTGGGCAGTCTGCACCACCTCCTGTAGTGCACAAAAGTGTTGCTGCAGGAATTCTATCCCTTTACTGGGTGGCCTTATTACTTAAAATCGGACGTGATAACCCAATGTCACCTTAGTAGGGATGTCAGTAACCCTAGGGCTCCCCCACAACTCCCCCAAACTTGGGAAACCCAAATTCCTTCAGGAGGAAGACCACGTGGTGGACTATCTTCTCTCTGAAGGGTCCATCCTGATGATCCAGTTGACCAGCATGGCATAGCTTACCAGCCACTCCACCAAATGGCTAAGCCCCCTGATGGTCGTCGGTCCACCCTAGGGTTTTATATTCCAACTCCAGGTCATCTCCTGCTGCCCCCATTGGTGAGCAAGTACACAATAACGCATGCACTGGATTGGGACAGAGATGGGGACACACACATACGTATTAGCACCATCTCCCACATGGTTAGTATTCCACGCATGTCCAGCCAAAACTTAAAGGTAACTTTATTGAACACACAGGAGAAAACTTAGGAAGAGTTAAACAATACTTAATTACTCTACTACTAAACAACTATATAGACAATCATAGTGGACCCAAGTTGGACTCAGATACCAGTGGCCGTCTATCTTCTACGCACTCACACACGAGACTTTCACACACACTCTCGATTGCCTGTACCAATGGAAGTGCAACTCTCTACAAGCACTGATCTATTGCAGTACTACAACTCAAGTGTAGTGGACACCTTATCCACAACTCCTCCAGCGATGTCCACAGTATCAACCTGGCATGGAACTATGTCTGTGACTTGGACTGAGGTAGAGAGAGAGAAATGTGGTATGCATCAATGTTTTATACTGTTTTCAGCTGGACATCTGGTCAATGATGACATGGAGTCATTTAAATGAGCCAACAGTAAGATATGCTCTAATGGGTGGCCACAGATCAACTTTGATTGGCAGGTTAAGCGACTTCTGAATAAGTGTCAGACAGGGAGGTTATGTGACCTTCTGCAATCCACAATGTTCCACAAAGGGAGGCCACGTGTTCCTCCACAATCCACATACAACACTGTGTCATCAAGATTATTATCACCTGATTGCACAAGTACAATCCAATGAGACAACTTTCTTTGGTTCTTGGTGCAAGACATGTAGATACACAACCATACACAACTCACATACAGACAAATAATATATAGACTGACTGGTAGTCATATCAAACAAGAAAACAAACAAACAAATAAATAAATGTTGTTTCATGAATATGAGACGCAGATGATTAGTGTGAGCAGTTCCAATGGTCGGTCAGCATTCTCATTGCCTGAGGGAAGAAACTGTTCCTCAGCCTGGTGGTGCTGGTTCTGATATTCCTGTATTTCTTTCCTGATGGTAGCAGGTAAAAGATGTTGAGTGCAGGGTGGAAGGGGTCCTCAATGATTTTGAATGCTCTCTTTAGACAAGAGTCCCAGAAGATCATGTTGACGGAGAGGACGGAGACTACAGTGATCCTCTCTGCCACTCTTATGGTCCTGTGGATTGACCACTGATCCATTTCTCTGCAGTAACTGTACCACACAGCGATCCAGCTGTGATGAACTTGCCAATGTATTCATGGATAACTTCAGCATCTCACTTTGGCAAGGCTTGGTACCCACCTGTTTCAAACAGGCCTGTGAAGAATGTGATAACCTGCCTATATCACTACTGACCAGTGGCACTTACATCCACAGTGATGAAGTGTTTTGAGAGGCTGGTGTTGAAGCATATCAGCACCAGCCTCTCAAAATGGGGAACCTCACTGGAGCCTCATTTCTTTGAGGGGCACTGGACAAAGTGGCAACTCTCTGTTTTCCTTACGGGAGACAAAGTTAAAGAATTACATGTATTTTACATTCTAAGTGTAGTATTATGTGACAATAATGGAACCTTTAACCTTTAATATCAGCTCCTGTCTGAGAGGCGACATGGATCCGTTCCAATTTGCCTACCGCAGCAAAAGGTTTATGGCAGATGCCATCTAATTGTTGTTGACCAGAGCCACCCTCAAAGGTGTAAAGCGAATAGAGCAGGGGGCTAAGAATGCAGACCTGTGAAGCCCCATTACTGAGGGAGAATGTGGAGGAGATGTTCTTACCAATCTTTGCTGATTATGGTCTGGAGATCCAGAATCCAATTACAGAGTGGGGTATTAAGGCCCAGGTCTTGGAGTACAATGATCGGTTTAGAGGGGATAATCATGTTGAATGCTGAATTGTAGTCAATAAAGAGCATTTGTGAAGACCCAGTATTCCAGAGTTTTATGTAAAGCCAGTGAGATGGCATCTGATTTAGACTTGTGTTGCAGTTAGCAAATTGGAACCAATCCATGTTGAGCCATTCAGACAGAGCTGATATGCTTCAACAGTCCTCCCAAAACACTGTTGATGTAAATGCCACTTTAATTTAGTTAATTTTGGCCTTGCCAGCAACAGCTCAATACCAAACAAAAATTCAAAATTGAAGTTCTGTTACGAGTTCTGGGCTTGATCATGATTAACTTCCTTCGTATTGTTTGAAATAACAATCAACATACCACTATTTTCATTTAGCAATTTGCAGAAGCTGCCATCCCAATCCATTGTAAACCCAAGCATTTTTGAAAATTATTTGACCTCAATTTTTGCCAGCATTTTCAAAATACTGTAAAACCCCTGTTATCCAGAACTCAAGCAAAAGGCAGCCTCAAGTAACCGGCAAAAAAAATCACAGAAAATAAATAGGTAAAAAAATACAGAACTTTAAAATTGGCGCACCTCACCATTACTTAGCACATAGCCTCAAGCAACCGGAAAATTCATTTATCTGGCATCTACCAACCCCCATAGGTGCTGGATACCAAGGATTTTACTGTAAGACAGATGATAGAAGAAATTGAATATGATTTTCTATTTACACTGAGTTCAGGGTAAGGAGCCAGCTTCTTTGCCTTCTAGTCATTATTTTACTAATGATTACTGAAATGAATTGTCGATCGTTATATGTCAAATAGTTCCAGAGTTTCCCTTTGGCTTTGTAATAACAGCAGTTTGATTGACTATTAATTGAAATGGCCTGAAAAACTATCCTGTTCATGGACAATTATGAACGAGCAATAAATTCCAGCCTTGTCACGTATGCTTCTATCCAGAAAGTGAATAAAGTAAGAAAAATCTGTAGATTTAAGGAACAAAATATTTGTGGGAAATGATTATCGCATTGTCTACCATTGTTTATTGTCTTTAGAAGAAATCTTTTTAAAAAGTTAGTTGTGTTTGAATAGCTTGGTTGTCAAATACATTGGCGTGTAGCTGGACTGCCATGAAGTACAATAAGAAAGAGTGGCAGCTACCTTTCTCTGAAATGGTTTGAAACTAGAATTATGAGAATACAATAGTCATTCTGAAATCTTACACGTTCTTTCTATTTACTACTGTCCCTTCCTCCTAGTGCTCCGTTTGGCACTAGAAACTCTACACCTACATTCACAAGCCAATGCAAGGCTATTTCAGCAAAAGATTAGCGTGCGCCAACTGTGCAGACATTTGTATCGACACAAGCTCCTGAAATCTGGCAAGTTGATCCAAGCAAACAACTCTGCAGAGGAGGAATAGAGTTAACATTTTAGGTCTTTCATCAGAATGGAGGATCATCAGGTAGTGAGTCTTCGATGTGAAGCACTAACTTTTTTTTTTCTTTTTCCATTGACACTGACTGTCCTGTGGAGTGTTTCCAGGATTTTTGACCCAAAATATCAGCTGTCTCTTTTCCTCTGCAGTTGCCCGATTTGTTGACTTCTTCCATCAATTTTTGCTTCACATTTCCTGGCATCTGGCCAGATACCTAGCTTGGTGACTACCTTGAATCAGATAAACAGAGAATCTGCATGTGGCAACAAGAGTACAACAGCCCAATTGCCAGTATGCCAGAGGAGGAGCTATTGCAGTGGACAATTTAGACGAAGATATCTTCTGTCAATGTACAATAAGGGGCTAAAAAAAAACACACGTATTGACAATCCAGCCTGACCCATGCATTCAAATTTGATAAGCACATTGGAATCCATCACCAATGTTTCAAGGGGCTTTGGGTGGGGTTTGAAATCTGTTCATCCCATCATAGAATGAATCATCACCTGCATTATCTTTCCTGCACCATCAGCCCTGATGTAGAAACTGTCAGCCAATGACTGAGCTTCTGTTTTCATCACAACAAGCACCCACCCAGTCTCCAGGTGCTACAAACAAAGCACTAGCTTCTGCACGCACTCCCCCCGAGTCTCGCGAAATGCCAACAGGAATCCCTTCTAGCACACTGATAACTGGGAGCAACTGGTTTGTGACAAGGCATCAACTTACTCGAAAAGTTCTTCAGTAGCAGTGAGTTCCCCCTGAGAAGGTTATTGAAGCTTCATGGAGGTAGTGAAAGAACCCAAAAAAACAATTGGATTGCAGAAGGAAAGAAGCAAGTAATTATTCTCTGATCAGTAGATGATCCTAATAAATAACCACGAGGGAACGAGTGCTCCAAGGCATTGAGCACCTCCTCAGGTTTATGTGGTGGGCCAGAGACTGAGGTCTAGAGCTCCAATGGGTGAGAGAGCGATGGAGCCATTAGATCTGCTGCCTCACAGCTCCAGAAACCTGGATTCAAACCTGCCTTTGGGTGCTGACTGTGTAGACTTTCCACTTTCTCCCAGTGACATGCATATTCCTCCAAGTGCTCCAGGTTCCTCCCATAGATGTGCACGTCAGTAGGTTAATTGACCACTGTAAATTTCCTCCAGTACGTCAGTATGTCTGGGGGGATTTCATGAGAATATGAGGAGAATTAAACGGGATTACTGTAGGATCAGTGCAAATGGGTAGTTGAGGGTTGGCACGGACTCGATGAACAGAAGGGACTGTTTACAAGGCCAAGGGCATTTCCTAACACTGGCTTTATTTCTGTTACTTGGAACATCAAGCTTTGAAATGCCCAACAAAACACTTGCTACTTAATTTCATCCTTGTACATTTCAACTTGATTATATGGCTTATTTATTAACGGTCGCATCCCAGATTTCAGCCAGCTCCAACAGACAGATTTTTCTCTCAATTCTGCCTTGCAGTTAGCATGCATGTAGTTAATTCATTTGATGCCATTTTAGCCCATTAGTGTCTGAAGTCTGGGTTTCGGATTTGAGCGATTTTTCGGAATGACAAAGTAAAACTGACCTTTGGAGTGTTGAGACAGAAACAAAAGCAAGTATTTCCAGGCAGCCTTGATTCACTGTTACACAGTGTGGCTGAGGAAGGATCAACTATGCTTAGAAGTACAAGTACTGTTGGTTCTGTATCCTCAACATTGTTCCTGGATGAAAAGTCCTGAGAGCACAGGTTTGCCTCATTATTTGATTGTCTGAATGCTTCAATTCAAAAATGTAGAAACTAAACTGAAAATTAGTGAAGCTGTAAGAAATAAAAACTGATTCACGGATACGCTTTAGGATGGAAATCAGATACCCTTGTGCATTCTGATCTCTCTGTGACTTGAGTCCAGCAGTTAAGTTTAAACTGCTCAATGAGTTATCCAACAAGCTACAGAAATATATATATATATATATATATATATATAAAACACCACAAGTGACAACAACATAGAAATAGATACCCACGACATAGAAGTTAATACAAATATAAATTGATGGGGAATATTCCTTGGGACAGTCTCCCAAAATGATACTAGTCTAGCTTGTGAATGCTAACCAAGGTTTCTGCCCTCCATCATTGAACACTGTTGAAAAATGAATGGAATCAAACTGCATTGATAACTGCAGCTTCACACTCAGGTATTTTCTGCAAGTTACTGCTCAGATACATTGGAGAACTGTTAACAATTCATTGGGCAGAAAAGTGGAGAAACAGGAATGAAATGAAAATTGTGGGTCCAGTCTTAGAAGCCTTTACAAGCAGTAGTGTCATTGTGTTAATTGGGATCACATGTAGAAGTGCATAACATGACGGCATGATCCATTTTCTGTGTTTTGGTGAAAGGATCTCAAGTGCAAACAGTTCAAACAAATCTGAACAAGCCTTTGACAGGTATAGTCGACATTTTCATCAACAACAAAAAAATCTGATCAGGATATATGATTGGTTTATGATTTTCTTTAGCCGTTCCTACTATCTGGGAGATTGTTCTGCAATCAGCCTTGAGGAACAATCCCTATCAAGGATAAGAATACGTCACACTAAATTCTCTTTAGATTCGTGCCAATCTAAGTGATGCTCTGCATCATTCTCTGGGTCAGTGGAAGCAGATTTTTGAATTTTATGTTCCTTAATTCCATATTGATCTATTCAAATCAGTTACTGATAAAAACAGACCAAAGGCTGGGGCCTTAAACAAACACGGAATCAAACATATCTCAGATGAAATAACAACAGTGTGTTGAGCCCTCAAAATGAGATAGCTATTTTTAAGCAGTTTATCATTTCATTGACCACCGCCAGTGGGCTGATATCGCCTCAAACCATACATCTTGGCGCCTCACAGTTCGGCGGGCAGCAATCTCCTTTGAAGAAGACCGCAGAGCCCACCTCACTGACAAAAGACAAAGGAGGAAAAACCCAACACCCAACCCCAACCAACCAATTTTCCCTTGCAACCGCTGCAACCGTGTCTGCCTGTCCCACATCGGACTTGTCAGCTACAAACGAGCCTGCAGCTGAAGTGGACATTACCCCTCCATAAATCTTCGTCCGCGAAGCTGAGCCAAAGAAAGAAAGAATAATTTCATTTAAAAAAAAAACACTTTTTTTTTAATTAATAAAATTAGAATTCAAAGTTTTGTATGGATTCTGGATGAATGAGTGATGAATATACAATTGATTACATTCAAATTCCAATGTTTCTTTGAGAAAAAACTGGCTTGTGGAAGTATAATTACTACCTTTATTCAGCTGGGTCAATGTAAAACTCCAGTCACACAACCAGTCTCTTAAGCTGCTCAATTGAAGTAAGCAGCTGCATTATGGTTCAAGAAGGACCATCTCACCTTCTTGGCAAAAAGGGATGGGCAGCGCATGTCAGTTTGCTACACCTTGTGAGTTAATTAAAAACAAATCCAATATATATTTGAGATATTCTTTGTTCTTGGAAACAACAGAAAGAAAACTAGCCAAGTTAGGGTGGCTGGGTAGCATTGCTGTTAGTGTTTTGACACAACACCAGCAACCAGGGTTCTACCCTGACCTGGAGTGTTGCACATTTGGAACTTGTATCACTGTGACCCCGTTTGCTCCAGTTCCCTCCCATATCCCAAACATGTGTAGCCTAATTCATTGAGCTTTGGTGTTGGTGGCTGACAAGGAAAATCAGGGAGGAGATGATTGATATCTGAGAGAAAAATGGTTACAGTTAAATAAATGAGGGGATTGTAAAAACACTCTTCTGGAGAAACTCAGCAGGTCAATCAGTGTCCTTTATAGAGCAAAGATAAAAATACATAACCGGCATTTCAGGCTTGAGCCTTTCATCAAGGTCTTTGGTATGTAAAGGACACTGTTTGACCTGCTGATTTTCTTCAGAATTGTGTTTATACTTCAACCACAGTGTCTACAAGCTTTCATGTTTTACTAATGAAGGAATGGGATTACTCCAAGAGTTGGAATAAGTTCAATGGGCTGAATGTACTTGAAAACAAGTACACCTTCTCTATGTAACTAACTGGATTTCAAAGATCAAGAGGTAACTCTGGAATATTACCAAAATTAATCTTAAGCTGAGTAGTAACATTTACAACACAGCGGTCAGCACAGTGTTACCTGGTGAAGTCAATAAAGATGATACAATCCTCTCTTCCATCCAAACCTCAACATTGTTGCCATGGTCCAGAAATACAGTATTTTGCCTTTTAGCAATACTGTACATCTTCTTGCTCACAGAACAAAATACCCAGAGGCCCATTGAGTGATGGAATGGGAATGGACTGCAATGTCAAGTCTCTTCAACAATGAGAGGGACTTAGACAGTACAGAATGCACAGAACATTTTCCAAATTTAATCATTCCTTTTGGCCCAGATTGCGGTCAGGGAGGTAACCTGCAACATGCCTTTTTTTTTACTATTTACAGCTCATTTCCCGCATGACAGAGGGCTGAGTTTCAAGGACTTTTTGATTCAAGACCTCATGAAAGTCTTTCTTTAAAGCAATGTTCAACTTATGTAGCCACAATGAACATGATCCTGATCTCAACCTCATGAACTCATCGAGTTGAAGCTTTTCCCTACAAAACTTTGCTTTGAAATCAGTGCTGAATTAAGTGCCGACAATTAATGTAGATTATTTGCCTACAGCTGTTTCTGCAATAACAGAATCTATATTCGTATGAATGATGTTTTGTCTTGATACTTTCTTCTTCTGATAAGTTGAAGGCAAACTTTCACAATGCCAGGATTTCCCAAAGCCACCCAATCAATCAAGCTGCACAGGTGTGGGTGGCTGGCAACTTGCGGTTGATGGACTCCCACCAGGCTGCAGGAGTTCGGCTCAGGGAACCAGGTATCAGAACTTAGATTTGAGAGGATGCGGATGTCAAGAAGGGGTTTTTGCAGGGTCTTGGGCACTGAAAGCATCCTGATCGTATCAGTGGTTTTAGATCTGGAGCTCGGGAGGCCAAAGGATTCTGTGAGTCCTTGGACACTTAATGTTTCTGAAGGGACTCTCTTTTGCTTCTCTTTCTCTTCTCTTCTTACTGGAGGCCCTGAGCAATGCTCATTAGTGACTGTTATAGAGTGTTACATCACAGAAGCAGGCCTTTCAGCCCACTGACTATCTATCGATGTGAAATACCCATTTACATTAGAAACACAAGAGACTACAGATGCTAGAATCTGGAGCCACATAAAACCTTCTGGAGAAACTCAGCATGTGGAGCAGCATCCATGACAGCGAAAGGAATTGTTTACATTTTGGGTCAGCATGACAAAGGGTTTTGGCTGAAAATGCTGATAATTCCTTTATTTACAGATGCTGATCAACTTACTGAGTTCCTCCAGTGGATTTTTAAAATCCACTTGTATTAATTATACCAACACTATTTATTCTCCCACATTCCAATCTACCCTAATCTGTAACCCACCCCCACCCCCCACCCTTGACCCCAGATAATACCATTCATCTGCAGATTAGGAACATGTTATAGTGGTCAATTGACCCAATTTGCTTAGTCTCAGGGAGAATGTACAATCTCCACACTTTCAGCATTTGAGGTCAGGATTAAATATGGTCACCAGACAGACCTGTGAGGCAACAACTCCACTATAGTAGCTGCACCAATATGATGTACAGTTGTTACGCAGTGGAACTTTGCAATCAGTTTTCAAACAGCGAGACCTCACAGAAAGCAATTTAACAATGACTGGATAACTGGTTTTATATGCTTATGGGTGAAAGGTTTTAGCTAGAGAACTAAGGGAATCTTCCCTAATATTTTTCGCAAGAGCTTAGGAGCCATGAGATAAAGTTGCAGCTATGCAAGACCTTAGTTAGACCCCACTTAGAACATTGTGTTTAGTTTGGAACATTGTGTTTAGTTCTGGTGACCTCGCTGTCGAGAGAGTGCAGAGGAGACTTACAAGGATGCTGCCTGGATTTGAGAGCATGCCATAACCTGATAAAAGTGTCCAAGATGACGAGCAGCAACATTGATCATATAGATGGCCAGAGGCTTTTTTCACAGAGGGAAGGGCTAACATGAGAGGCATCATTTTAAGATTCTTGGGCATACATGGGGCGGGGGATGTAAAAGGTAATATTTTCACACAGAGCATGGTTGATGAATGGAATGCACTACAGGGCACACTGGTGGAGGCAATACAATTGTATCTTTTCAAAGACTCTTAAATAGGCATATGGAACTGAGGAAAATGGAGGGTTATGCAGTGGAGAAACCCCAGGCAGTTGTTTGATCAGCAAATCATGATGGCCTGAAGGGCCTGCACTGTGCTGTAGATTTCAATGTTCTATGTTCTAGGAATCCACTTGGAAGGGCCAAATGGACTTCAATGAAACATCTCATCTGAAAGAAAGCCCCTGCAATAAAGTGGCTTTTCATTAGTGTCAGGCAACATTGTGCTCGAGTATATGGAGTGAAATTTGAAACCACAGCTTTCCATTTCAGAGGCGAGATTGGGGTCACAAGTTGGTCTCTGGAAAAGGCTCATTTCCAAATTTATCTCCAAGTTATAAAATTATGTCAAATTATATTTAAAATCTAAATACAGACTGGAAAGAATCTCATTAATGTTCACAGAGGCTATCTTCAGCTCATGTCCTTTCCTACAAATGCTCCTTGTTTTATTGCTGTCCAACATTCCAGTTTGGGACAGAGGAAGGGCAAGTTCACTTTGACAGCTGTTCAACAAGATTATTTTAAACCAATTACTGAATGGGAAAATCTGTTCATATCTTATTAAATTTTAAGGACCTTGAGCAGATCCTAAAAATGTAGTTCATTTTTATATTATTCATTCCTATTATCAAAAGGAAAGCTCATGGTACAGGTATTTGAGCAAATGCCTGAGGGAAAGCTCATAGGCACTCACTGCTTTTGGCTAACTTCCAAGTAGTCACTGAAGCCATCGTTAATTAGAAAAAGCACAATATTTTTAATTTAGCATTTCAACTCTCCTTCGGTTTTTCATTTTTCAGTCTCAGTTAATTTATTTCTTTTTGGGAATTATTAGGTAATTAATATATGTGGCAGGATATTCCTGTCTCTGACATGAACCTATCATAAATTGTAGATTTACGATGGACCGAGAACTCATTTGAATTAAATGATCGAGTGCCTGGGAAACTTATGACAGCGGGAATATATTATTCAATGAACATCAGGAAATGGGCTGTAAATATTTTGAGAGGCAAACACCCAGTTTGGGACTCACTCTGCAAGCCACTTACTTAATGTTTTTTTAATTGCTTTTGTTTGCCATTACATTTTGAGTGAATGTTATCAACCAAAAATAATACATCTGTTTTTCTCTCTCCTCAAGATGCTGCCTGACTAGGATTCCCTTGGTTTTATTTCCAATTTCCATCATCAGCATTGGGAAACAAAAAAATCAGGCAATGTTTTGCTTGATACAAGGGAGAGTTGGTAATAGGTTTTTTGCATGCTGACTGCCCATACATTGGTAATCATTCAATAGGTAAAGAGAAAGTAGGAACATCTTAAACTGAAGTGCATTTGTTAGGTATATTGAGTTACATGGAATCAAAGTATGAAACAAGCTATATTACACATTATATCAGCAAATCAGATATAAATATCTCATTGATGAAACAGGTCAAAAGGGCCAAACACTTCAGTCCCCAACATTCCCTCTGTGCTACTTGTGGCATAGCAGCTCATATACAGTATAAGCAAGCATCGAGACTATGTCTGATTAAGATGTATTCGTCAAGTTTTCAGAACCTTGAGCACTTTTCTCCAATTTTCCTTCCCCCCCCACCCCATCACTACTCGCCCATTTTCTCCTTCCACTCCAACTGCCAAAACAATTTTTTTTTTCCAAAAATTGAATATCCTTTACTCTAGGTCTACAAGGTGGCATGGTTCGCGTGTGGTTAGCATGACACTGTTACAGTGCCAGCGATCGGTTTCAAATCCCACACTGCCTGTAAAGAGTTTGTATGTTTTCCCTATGTCTGTGTGGGTTTTCCCCAGGGGCTCCAGTTTCCTCCCACTGTTTGAAATGTAATGGGGGTGTAGGTTAATTGGGTGGCATGGACTCATGGGCCAAAATGGCCTGTTAGCCAAAATGGTCTCTTCCTCTTCAAATTTCAATATTTCTAATTAATGAAAAATTCAAATATTCAAAAAATGAAAAAAAAATCTTTGACTTTTCTCCCACAATTTGCTCACAGCAGGACTTCTGCTTTGGTTCTGCACAAAAAAAACAACCTTAACACAGCGCCTGTAGCCTTCGTGTTCCATTCTTAACATCTTTCTGTGTTACCAAGACAAGTGTTACGTTTCCTGTCATGATGCCCAAGTGAATCACATTTTATATTGGTGGAAATAGATAGTTAAATTCAAGGCCACTGTGCGCTCTGGTGATGTTCAAAACATTGTTTTATTTTGCAAGCAGGCACTTCTGACTAAATTTATATTTATTTAATAAAATTATTATTTGTGTCAAATGTCCAGAAATAATGGAATGTTAAATATAATTCTAAATACAATTGCATGATGACTTTCTAATCAAAAGGCAAAACAATTACTTAAATATAAAATACAATTAATGATTAAAAATATTTCCTTCCAAAGTAAAGAAATTCATTGGAGAATAAAATTCACCATCGTATGAATGTTTTCGCATAAACAGTGCTTTGGTTACTTATTTTATTCTTTTTGGATCAGTCATGGGAATGGGGAGGGAGGTGGGTAGATGTCATCAGTTATTCATACAGTATTGTGTGGAAATATAATGCATCTTTGATTATTCAAATAAAATCAATAAAAAAAAAGTCAAATTTCTGCTTCTGACAGAAACCACGACTAGTTTGGGACTGATGATAAATGAGATGTTCCAAGGAGTAAATTGTTATAAAATGGACAAATTGCCTGAGCCCCTCCCTTGCATTCATTGCAAATTCTAATAACAAGTTCAGAAGTTGAAAACTGCACAATTGAGATGTGGATTCAAAATAGAGATCAATTTTATAGGATAGACGCACCTCTGATTACCGTACATCATGATACATGGGCCTGCAATTACTCATACTCTTTCTGAACTGATGATTGAAACCACAGAGAAAACATTCTGCTGTTGCATGGGGTCAGAGCAGCTGTTAACAATATTAAATAAATGTTGGCTAATTCTGGTCACCCTGCATGTTGACTCTTCAATGTGATGTAACTGTCATTGCAGACTGTTGTTATGTGTATGCTACTTGGTGAACTGAGCATGCACCTACACCTTGATCTTCTTACTATTTATGAAACTGTGATTAAAAGGTTTTCCTGCCTGACAGCATCAATAACTTATCCAATAAACTTTTGCAATCCAGCTATTATATTCTATCTAATTACCACTCATTTAGTCTCCTTTCAATTATCTGCAAAATGATGCAAGTTGTTGCCAACAGTGCTGTCGCAGTAGTCTATTCACCAATATTCCATTCTGGGCTCTGCCAGGACCATTCTGCTCCAGCTTGGTCCAAACATGAACCAAATGAGAGTGACTGCCACTGACATTGGCAGCATTTATCAGGAAGTGACATTGAGGAGGCCTGGGAAAAAAACTGATGGAATGGGCATCAAGGGTCAGACATTTTGCTGGGGAAATCATACTCCATACAAAGGAAGGTGGTTGCATTATTGCGGGTAAATCTTCCCAGCTCAAGGCTCTTATATCAGGGCTTTATCCTGAGAACAATCATCTCCATTGCTTTATCAATCACCTTCCTTCGATCATAATTATGGTGTGGGGCAACATGGCTAACATAGCAGTTAGGGTGATCCTATTACAGTGCTATTACAGTGCTATTACAGTGCTATTACAGTGCCAGTGATCTGGGTTTAAAGCTGTTGCTGTTTTTAAGGAGTTTCTATGCTTTCCCTGGGATCTATGGGTTTTCTCCAGTTTCCTTCCACCATCCAAAATGTATGGGGTTGTAGTTAATTGGGTGTACTGAGGCAGCCTGCGTCTCAACGGCCAGAATTGGCTTCTACTGTACTATAAATAAAATAAAAATAAGGTCAGGTGAGGATGTTTGACAATGATTGCATAATGTACAAATTCATTCACAACATCTCAACAAATAAAGTACCTCATGCCAACATTTAAGCATGGAGTGATAAGAAGTAACTAATATTTGTGCAATTGAATTGGCAACAACAGGCACGTAAAGCAAGAGAGGCACTATCCACCTACCCCTGACATTCAATGGGTTTATCATTGCTGATTTCCCCACCATCAATATCCTGGAGCTCACCAGAAACTCAAAGGGACCAACCACATAAATAAAATGGTTGTGTGCAGGCCATAGGGCGGATATCCTCCAGTTAGTGATACATGTCCCGATACTTCAGAGATTTTCCACCATTTACAAGTCACGAGTCAAGAGGGTTAAAAGAACTCATCTGCCCAAACGAGCAAAGCAGCGCTATTGGCATAGCCTCAACTAGTTGTTCAAGAAGGTGGCTCACCATCTTCTCAATGGTAATTAAGCAGAAGCATTAAGTGCTAAACTTGCCAGGGACACCAATCTACTGAGAAAGGAAGGTCAACAAATATAATCTAACCCCTGACTTTGCAACACCTGAATGAAGTACCCCAATGTTCTCTGCCAATTCATAAAGGATACTTCAGTCTTGGCATTGTGAGTGTACAGAGAGCAGACTTCAGGCCCTTAATCACTCCGACTTCCAAACTCGTACATCACCTTGGACTCTGCTTCACTTTCTTGAGAGTTGATTGGTTCAGTTGGAGTGATGTTACCTTCTGTTTCAAACTTAATACAATAAAGTAACAAGCTCTATTCATTCCAAGGGGTCTCTCTCAACAACTTGTGTCTCCAGACAGAAGTTTTGTAACAGGTCTCTGTACTTAAGTAACCAGATATCAGATTTGCTACAAGATTAAAAAAATAAGACCCTGCATTTGACAGGGTGACCCACAGTGACCTTAACTACACTTCTTCTCCCCCTGTAAGGATTCTATTCCCTTCTCACGATCCCTCCATCTCCATTCCATTTGTTCTCAGGACAAGGTATTCTATGCAAGATCATCTGAGATCCTCCTCCAAAAAGACAAATGCACCTTCTGCTCTCCCACCATCCACTCAGCCCTCACCAACATATCCTCCATTCTGTGCACACTTGCCCTTGCCCTCCAGGCCCCAGGATGCAGGAAGGACAAGATTCTCCTCATCTTCATCTACCACCCCATCAGTTTCTGCATTCAAAATGACACCCTCCATAATTTCCTCCACCAGACACATCTTCCCCTCTTCACCTTCTGCAAGAACCTCTCCTTCCAAAACACCCTCGCTCATCCTCCCTTCCCTCTAATTACCCTTTGCTACCTACCCCTATGACCACAGGAAATACTACTCTTGCATTATGCCTCCTCTGTCATCACTATTCAGAGCCCCAAAAAGTCCTTCCAAGTGAAGCGGCATTTCACTTGTGAATCTGCAGGGGTTATCTACTATATCAGGTGGTCCTGTTGTGACTTCTTCTACATCGTAGAGGCTGGATGAAGACCGTGAGATCATTTTGTTAAACAACTCTTATCTGTCCGCTGCAATAGCAGGAATCTCCCAGTGCCAATCCATTTCAATTCCCTGCCCCATTCCCATGCCAACATGTCTGGTCATGGTCTCATACACTGCCAACTGAGACATACTCCAGGTTGAAGGAACAAAATGATATTCCATCTGGCTACACTCTAACCTGATGACATTAACATTCGCCAGTATCCAGCTCCCCTCTCTACCCCATCTCTCCCTTTTCCTATCCCTATGTTGCCTTTCCTCTAGCTCTCTCTCTCTCTCCCTATCACTGTCTCCATTCCTCCAGCTTTGCATTCACTGAGCCACCCCCCCTCCCTCCACCTCGATAAATTCTTATCTTTTCTCTCTCACCCTCCTTTCCATGTCCAACTGTGGCCTCTTGGACTTCACTCCTCCCTCACCCCTTCTTATTCATGTGCTTGCCTGAGTTTTGCTTATACCTTGATGAAGGGCTCAGTTAGGCCTGAAATGTTGGTGAAACATCTTTGCCTCCTATGGATGCTGTGGGACCTGCTGAATTTTTCCAGTACTTTTGTGTATTAAATAAAATCACAGCATCTGCAGACTTTCTTGTTTCATGTTCCATGTGAAAAATATTTCTAGGCACTGTGACAGACCCAGAGGACCCCAAAACCCAGCAGCAATAGAAATTCGCCAAGACAAAGTGTTACTTAAACAAAAGTTACTTTTATTTTTCTTTAAACATAAAAACAGGATCAAACTTTAACTTAACCCCCTCCTAATTCTAAGCGCATGTACTGGGTGTGTGAGTTCAGAAAAGTTCTTTGATTCACAGTCCAATCTCATTTCTCATTCCTCCAAGTTCACTGGTATCAGGCAATTCTTATACTGTGCACAGAATTTAACATTTATTAATCTTCACCGGGCTTTGGTGCTTGAAAGGTAAATGGTTATTGGTCAGGAAGGTTCTTGTCGGTTTTCAGAGAGAGGTTTGTTGCTCGTTGGACACACACAAATTGATCCCTTTCAATCAGCCACTTCAGTGACTTGCTGAAGAAACTAGCCCCATCAGGGTTTTCCAGATGATAACCTCTTTCTTTCAGGTCACCACAGAGTTCATTTTCTGTTTCCCTTATCTCAGACAAAACATTACACAGTCAGCCATCTCCTCTTGAATGGACTACAAGGGCTTTGAACAGGCTGAACTCAGAACTCACAACAGTCTTCAAAATGGGGTTTCAAACAAGCTTCCAAAAGCCACTGCAGAAAACCAGCACTCCCCCTGTCACACTTAGAGAAAAAACTGTTTTACACTCTCTGCTTGCAAAACCACATGATCCTCCTAAACCAGCACAGTCCACCAAAACAGCTTGCTCATCACCAAAATCAATTCATGAGAATCTTATCAGTTTCCTGAGATTGGCTCTTCCATTTGCACCTTGTTGTGAAAATCTTCAGCACAGGAATCTATTGTCTTTGCATGCTTGAAGGCACCACCTTATGCATAACTCTTGCATTTTAAAAGTGTTTTGAAGTGTTTTTATCTCTTTGTGATATAACTAAAACCCCAGAATCCATCTTCCAAAAATGCAAAATAAAACAATTTGTCAGAGGAGTATTTATTCTGGAGAATCCCTTTCCTTAGTTTCAATATAAAAATCAATACTCAATTGTAAAGCATTCAGAGCTCTCTGAGGTAGATAATTACAAAAATTTATGACTATTTCTTTTTTTTTATAAAAATTCTCCTGTCACATCTTTATCCTGACACTTTTCCCCTTACTTTAGATAGTTAAATTCCTAGTCAGGAATAAAAGACTCATTATTTACCCTGTCTATCCTTCTCAGAAATGTGTCTGTCTCCATGCAATTTCCTCTCAGCATCAGAGAGCAAATGTCAATCTTACTCAACCTCTTCCAAGAGGACAAAAAGCTCTCTTTGTTGCAAGGATTTTAAAGCAAGCACATTCTCCTCTTGGTACAAAGACCAAAATGCCTCATTAACAAGATCTCACCAAAGACGAGTTGAATTTCCGCACTTCAGAACTTCCATTTTGGAACACTCCCTGAAATAAAGGCCAATTCGATCCTTCTTCCCAATTGCTTACAATAATGGTGCTTTAATTTTCAGTATCTGTTCACTCATAAAGCCACGAACCCTGTATATGAGATTACTTACCAGTTCCTCGCTGTTGAAAATGTAAATTGCATTTCTGTTCTTCCTCCCAAAGTGATGGACCTCACACTTCTCCATCTGCTGTACTCTTCCCCAGGCACTTAACCTCTTTATGTCCCTTTGTTGGCACTAGGTCTTTTCACTGTTCACCTTTCTTCTTTGCTTTATACTTGGTCCCATTCTATTCTGATTTATGAGATCATGCAACACCAAATTAAAGGACAGTTTCTTTCCTGGCATTTTCAGGATCCTGAAGGAATTACCAAATAGTAAAATTAAAGTTATCTACTGAGAGCCCAGGACTGACCTATGGTACCCAAGATAAAAAGTGAAAAATAATTCCGCTTAATCCCTCCCTCCTACACCTTTCACCACCTGGTTTTTTGCCCGCACCCTCCCCCTCTTTTTCTTGGACGCCTGCCAACATTTTTCCATACCTTGAAGGGCTCAATCCTAAAACATCCATTATGTATTTTTACCTTTGCTACATTAAAGACACTGTTTGACCTGCTGAGTTTCTACAGCATTGTGTGTTTTTACTTCAACCACGGTATCTACAGATTTTTGTGTTTTAATATCGCTTAAAAACAGTTCAACTTTATTGTGCATTTTCTTCAATGACTAATTCCAGACTTTTATCATTTTGTTTTGATTGTATCCATTTGTTAATGATCTCCTTGGAAGTGTTTGTGTGAAAAGATGGAATCAATTTATTGCAACTTTGAACCAAGTACATCCACAAGCACATGAAAGCAACAAATTGTCATAATAGCCATCTCATTAGAAATGTAATTATTATTTATAACTGATTCAAATTGTGAAACTATATGACTGAATAGGGAAGAGCCTGGAACATGTAACACAGATATGTGAGGGGGGAAGGGAAGGGGGAAATCATTTCAACCTCATCATATTTATATGGATAGCATACCAAATTGCAAAATCATTGCAATAAGAGATCTATAGGAGTGCAGATATTAATTATAGTGCTGGGAAAGTCATTATATTAATGAGCAGGCAGAACAAAAGATGAGGGATGTATGACTGAATTATTGACTGCCTAAGCTCTATAAACTTTGGGCAAGTTGATAACTACTTTTCCATCCACAAGTCCTTCGTGCTCCTTAGAAGAAAAATGAGTGGTGTAGGTTTTCAAATCATGGAGCTCTGATTGTCTCCAGATCACCGTGGTGATGCTTCCTGTTTCCCTTAATGCCACTCAGTTTACTGTGGCAGACATGGTTGGTTCCTTGTGTTGATAGTCTATATCCCCATCACATTATGTTATTCCTAAATATATAGTGGGTGAACTTTAACCTCCTTATTGCTGTCCTTTCTGCTATTTTATTACCTATTTTCAGAGAATATAAACATTGACCCCTTTTACTGTACCAGACTACTGCAGTGTGAATTATATCAAACACGTGTACAGCAGAGTGGTGACAATGTCCTTACCTCCCACTATTGGTGGAAACTTATTAGTGTGTAAATTACAGACTCTATTTTACAAAAGTCATTACACTTCAAAAATATATTGCCCACAAAATGTAGAGGTAATATCCTTTGGTAATCCAGAGATTTAAACTAATAATTCAGATCAGGACCATAGATTCATTCTATTAATTATTATGAGGAGTGAAGTAGCATCCATAGCATATGTTGGATAGATTGTGCCCAGGGTTACACTTGAGAGAATGTGAGTGGTGCACATTAAAGGTTCATTGGAAAGATGCACCAAAAGCATATCCATTTAGAAGTTAAGTTGCAATGTTGATCATTGATCAAAATTCAGCATTTACACCTCAAGTCTTGAACTTCAGCCAACATCCTTGCTTGGAAGTCACAGCTACAGCAATGGTTATGATTGGTTTTGATGGCCAGCCCCACTCCTACCAGTTAAATGTTCATCAGCTGGTAAATGTTAATTACTTGTTGGTTTCTTCTGGCTTTGAAATGGTCGATGCTTTTCATAGAAGTTTCAAATTACAGACAGGAGACAAAATGTTGAACTGCATTCTGCTGTTTGGGCTGAAGAGTTATGGAGACACAATTCATACAGCACAGAAAGATCAGTGCACTGTCCTTTAATGTGCTGAAACAAAAATTTGGTTATTGTAAATCATCTGGAATTGTTACTGACTGCACTATGTAATGATGTCCAATGGAAGCTTGAGAAACAGAACCTCATCTTCTGCCTGGGTATTTTGCAGCCTCAATAATCAGATTCAACAATTTCAGAGAAGCCATTGCTTTGTTTGTATCTGAACTGGGCAGTTTTGTTGTGATTTATCAACTTATTTTTTCTCTCCCCACAGTCTCTGCTTAACTGGCCGGATATTTTCAACTTTCTACTTATGGTCACAGTTCTCTGCAATTGCTGTGATCTGCAGTTCATGGATTTTGCATTTCCCTTTGTTTGTTCTCTCGTTTGCCAACCTCTTATCCTATCAAGTAAATGGTTTTGTAAACAGTACGTCATTCCAGCAGAAACATCCCCTGTATACCTTCCCTCTCCTCTTTGCAAGTTATATCCAATTAGCTTTTTCACTTTTGTAATAAAAGCACACAGAAATACTGGAGGAACTCAGTCAGTCTTGCAGCATCCAGCCAGCTTTGTCTTTATTCTGAGCCTTCGGATTCTCTGCTTATTTCTTGAAGGCAGGCTCAGGCCCGAAATATTGGTAATATAGCTTTACCTTCTATGGACGCTGCAAGACCGGCTGAGTTCTTCCAGCACTTCTGTGTGTTTTTACTGCCATCACAGCTTCACTCTCTTCTTGCTTTTCTAGTTCTTATGATGGGTCTTCAACCCGAAATATGAATCTTGTTTATCTTTCCATAGTTGCTGCCTGACTTGTTTTGTTTTCAGTGTAATTTTTATTCCATTATTTGTATCAGTAGAGAAGAACACTATCAAGTGAGTCTAAAGATTGATAGAGTTTTCCTATTGTAAGAGGACAAATATTTGCATCCTCAGCCTATTTACAATAGGTGGCAAAGAGACAGGTTTCACTGGTGATAATGTCAAGAGACTTACCCACCAATAATCATCCAAAAAACAATGTTGGGGTGGGCGGGGGGGGCTTTGCAATAGTGTTAGAGAATCAATGCTGCCTTTTGGTCAAAGATGCATTCACTACATTATGGGGTAACCATGTGCATGGACATCCATAATTACCTGCCAGCAATACTTTTTTGTCCTGAATGGTTATTGGAAAGGGTGGTGTGGAGGCACATATTCTTAATAACATGTACATGCATTTTGCAAAAGAAACAAAGAAAAGGCATTTGCCAACCTTCAGTGCTAATTACATGTGGAAATCATTCAACCAAGCTGGTGGAACCAAGTTAACCAGGTTCCTGCTTTACAATTAATTATGCACCACAATCCCCAAGCCCAACATTGTATGCTATGCAAATTCACCTGACATAACAACTTCAGAATCTATCTTCCCTGAAGAATTCCAAAAGTCACCAGCAATTTACAATAGGTGGCAAAGGGACAGGTTTCACTGGTGATAAGGTCAAGAAACTTACCCACCAATAATCATCCAAAAAACAATGTTGGGGTGGGAGGGGGGGGGGGCCTTCGCAATAGTGTTAGAGAACACTCCCAGGTATTTTTTCACTAGAACCAAAGGAGGTGCAACACCTGTCCCTGCACGTCCTCCCTCCCCACAGTCCAGGGACTTCAACAGACTGCAGCTGAGACAGGGATGCAGCCCCTCCAATCTTGCGTAATGCATTTGGTGCTCTCCAATGTGGCATTCTCTACACCAGAAGAACCATGTGCTAATTAGGTGACCAGGTTGCCAATGTCTGCAATTACTAGATTGAACTCTTGAAAGTAAGCATTTCAAATCCTTGACCCAACCCCAAAGTGATCTGTTCCACCTTGACTTCTTCCACCACCAGGATGAGGTCAAGCACAAATTAAAGGGACATCACCTCATGTTCTGGCTGGGTAGCCTACAATCCAAAAGCATAAATATTGAAGTCCCCAATTTCAGGTAACCTGCACTCCTCCTCATTGTTTTCCTCCCTTTCTAATCCCCTTTTTCAAGCACCACCCTCAGCCCTCTACAACCGTTTCTTTCCCTTCCCAGTCCTGGTTTCATATGCCGACATACTCAATCCACTGAGTACCCCATTATTCCCATCTGCTCATAGTCTCTTCCTTATCTCGTTCCTCTGCCATACTTTTTTTTTAATTGCCTTATTTTCTCTACCGATTCCATCATTTGTAGTCTCCACATCACCAGTCTGTCACTGTTCCAAACCAGGCTGCAGCTGACCATCAACCTCTGGATCCACCCACCACTTGCCAGTTCCAGATCCACACATCACTTTTCATACCGCTATCTCCCATTTGCACTCTCAGCCCTGATGCATGGTTGTTAACCATCTCTTTGGCTCCCTAGATGCTGGTCGACTCACTAAATTTCTCCAGCAGCTTGACTTTCTCCTCTACAAGTAGTCTTTGATGCAATCATTCTTCTTTTCACTTGTCGTAATCACTCAACATAATCTGAACATTGCATGTGTTCCACTTATTCTTTTGCACTATTAATATTTAATGGATTATCTTTCGTGTAATGTTTCTCCATCAAACACCATGGATGTGACTGCTTCTGATTTTAATACAGTACGTCCATGATCTCATGGGATTTTCCAATGGAGCAAGTCAAAAGAAATTTAAAGACCAATCATCAATGGAGTAAGACAATTCTCTCTCACGTTCATTTCACATATTTCTGATTATTATGCAAAAATACTGTCACTGTATATCATTTATCAGTCTTGACTATCTCAAACAGCATTTTCAGCAATTGGAGGCTGTGTCAACACTTTGTACAATTAAATGAATAATGATTCACTCCTCTGACAGGAGCTAAGTGCTCCAGAATGACTACTTGGGGTTTCAATTTGTTGAAGTCAATTCACGGCATCGTCGATGCAGTCAATGAATTATAATCTTCTGGAGAACCAGAAGATGACTTAAGAACTTTTTTATTATTTAAAGAAAGTAGGTTTATGTGGTAACTTCTTCACTCTTTCTGCATGTGATTTAATTACCAAATAAGCAATTAAAGGGCAGATTTTGACCTGAGGCATCATTTTGGTGATTGAGTGGGGTGGACAAAGGTGGATATAAGGCAATAAATTTCCCTTCCACCAACTCCGCCCATGGAAGACCCTTCATTTGTTGTCAGTTTTGTGAATCTCCCCCAATAAAAAGGCAGGTTAGTATACCCCATGAACTGTGAAAAGGAGGGCATTCTTTTCTAGTGGGGGCTACAATAGTTACCATTATCTGGTTTGGCAGTGTGATACCACAGCCACTCCTGAGTCCTGTCCAGTGACTCGTGCTTGAAAACCAGTGCATGAAGTCACTATTGGGGTACCCTGCCAGAAAGCAAGTAACCTCTGAAAACCAAAGGCATCCACTACATTGGTGAATTCAACCAGATTGGGTGACTCCTTCACCAAATACCTACACTATGTTTGTGTATTTTAAAAAAAATAGTTTTATTAATATTTAAAGTATAAACAATTGTGCAATGTAATTCAAGGGGTTTTCTCCCCCAATATGAACACAATTCAAAAATCCAGAGCACATTGATAATGGTATATCAAAGCATAACATCAAACAACTCCAACCCAAAGAAGAAAAAAACAAAGATGAAATTATAAATTCTTTTGAATTTATTTTGTGTACAATTCTCTTCTATAATAATTTTATCACTGTTCACATTTTATTCAGTTGAACAAAACAGCTATTTAATATATTATCAAAAGAAAAAAAAATCCCCCTCAAAAACGCTGCCACTTTAGCTCAGGATAGATTTTAATGTTCTCCAGTTTGTTTACAAACCCATATTTCGACTAGACCCCTCTTACATCACCGATCATTTAACGCCCTACTCCACTTCAAGACCCCCTCAGATCGGCCAATTTAGGGTGCTTGGTTTTTCTGCATTCAAATTACAAACTCAGTAATGCAATAACGCCTTCGCGATAGCAGCCCCCAAACTGTGGAACAACATTCCTCCCTCCATCAAATCAGCCCCTTCCTTCTAAATCCAGACTGACATTGTATTTTTATTCGCAAGCATTTTTAAGTGATTGTTGATTACAACCATGTTGTTTGCACAATTCTAAACCTCAGGTACTCATTTTATACTGCACTTTAAATAGCAGATTAAGTTAAGCTGTAATTTATGATCTGTACAGCACTTTGGTCTATGTGAGTTGTTTTAAATGTGCTACATAAATAAACTAAACTAAACTGAATTTCATTTTCTCTGCCATGAGGCAAACATGGGTTGCCATTAACATTGCTCAATGCCCCTAACAATTAAGTGAAAGAGAAACAAGAGAGTCCCTTCAGAGACATACAGCGCAGTAACAGGCCCTTCTGACTCACAAGTCCGTGCCGCTGTTGTGTGGGACGTGAAAGGTTTGGTTGGTTCAATAAGCAATGCGTCTGGATGCAGACTGAGCACAGGAAGGAACTTTATTAAAACACATGTAAGGGGATCACAACAGGGATAACACACTCTCGTACACTCAATCACAAAACACAGTATAATCTCACATCAAACACTACCAATACTAGCAACTGCTTACACTCGTACAAGCATAGTACAACCAGTCATATCGGACATCACTACCGATACTAGCAACTGTGTATAGACTTATAACAACCAAGGATTACAATATACACTTCGTCATTCCTTGACTAATGTGGGCAAAGTTTCAGTGCTAATATAACAGCCTCTGCAGTGTTATGCACATGGTACCAACGACTCCTCCAATGTTGTCCACATTTGCAACCAGTAGAGCAGGGTTTGTCTCAGGACCAAAGAGCAAAGAGTTACTGCATGTGATGGACTTTATAGTACAGTAAGCTGGAGGGTCCAGGCCAGGTAATCACTAGGTGATTAAAGAGGCCAAAGGTCAGGTGTGCACTAATGGGTGGACAGAGTATAACCTGGCGGTATTGGTCCCCCAGCACTGATAGCTCCTTGGTGGAGTAATCCCAGGTATCCATAATTTAACGGTGACTGCATACATGCCCACTTGAGGTCCCCCACATTTTCATCTACCTCACCAATTTGGAAGGTCATGGGGTGGCCCTCAAGGTGGGTGTGGGACTGAGTGGTCACTGGTCATGCTTGCAAAGGCTTGGGCACACAGTGGGGAGGACATGTGTTGAAGGACAGAGTTTCCTCATGGTCATCACTGTCCATCCAACACATCCCCAAACCCTGACTATGTGTCGACCCCTTCCCCTCTCTTGACAATGGCTTGGACTTTGACCAGATTAAGCTGCCAGCCAGTCAGGGGAGCCATTGCAGCTGCTGCATTTTAATTAGTTTGCAAGCTGCTTCTATGCCTTTCCCGTCTAGGCTGGTTGATCACATGGGCAGTCTGCATTGCTTCGTGTAGTACACTACAGCAATGCTGGAGGGATTCTATTGCCCTAGCTTTCTTGGCACCCTATTGGTCTAATTCTCTTATAATTTCCTGTTGTGTCTCAGGACAGGAACCATAAAAAGCCCCACCCGTGACTCCCCTCAGTCTCTGGAAATCCCGACCAGAAAGAGGGTGCCATGTGGTGCCCAATCTACTCCCCTCATGGGTCCAAATTGTCAGCCCACTCTACCAGTTTTCCGTGGACCACCAGTAAACCTGTAAACCTACTAAACACTGCATTATCATCAGTCCACCTAGAAATTCTACTCTCGTGCCCTGAAGCTCCCTTATTAACTGTGGAGCCCTTCTTACTGGTTCTGTTCTTGAGGAAGCATGCCATAACACACACACACACACACACACACACACACACACACACACACACACACACACACACACACACACACACACACACACACACACACACACACACACACACAAACAGGAGACCCACACACATGCTTGTTAATATAAGTTCAAACATCGTGACCCTGTGTGTGTCTTGTTAAGACTCCTTGAACTCTGTTTGCACCACCGATTGTGTGGGAAGGGAAAAGTCCTGTGGGTTCAAAGACCATCATGTCTGGACACAGGCTGAACACAGGAAGGATCTTTATTAAATCACACGTAAGGGATTGCAACAGGGATAACACAAACTAGTACTCTAAATCACAAAACATAGTACAATCAGTCACATTGGACTTAACACAACTGATACACCCTAAACTAGGAATTGCTTACACTCATACAAATACAATATAATTAGTCACATTGGACTTAACACTACCGATACTTCTTTCTTCTTTGGCTTGGCTTCGCGACGAAGATTTATGGAGGGGGTAAATGTCCACGTCAGCTGCAGGCTCGTTTGTGGCTGACAAGTCCGAGGCGGGACAGGCAGACACGGTTGCAGCGGTTGCAGGGGAAAATTAGTTGGTTGGGGTTGGGTGTTGGGTTTTTCCAACTGCTTATACTCACGCAAATACAGTACAACCTAATCACATCAGAATTAACACTACCGATACTAACAACTGTATACAGACTTATAACCACCAAGGATTACAAATGCTATCCGTTGTTGCTTGTCTAATATGGAGATGTCTCCAACGCTGTCTAACAGCTCCAATCCCTGTGTAGTCTACACGTTACCAATGACTCCTCCAGTGTTGTCCACAGCTCACGACCTAGAATGGAGCAGGGTTCATCTCAGAACCTAAAAGCAAAGAGCAAGAACCACTGTACACGGTGGACTTTATAGTACAGTAAGATGGAGGGTCTGGCTCAGGTAATCACTAAGTGATTAAAGGGGTTTATGGTCAGGAGTGCACTAATGGGAGGGCAAGTGTCCAACCTTGATGGGCAGGTGATGCAAATCCCAACTAGGTTCCAGATGGAGAGGTCATGTGACCATTCACAATCCACATTCCCAGCAGGTCCCAGACAGAGAGGCCACATGACCCTCCTCAGTCCACACTAGAGTTTCTTAAATAATCAAATTAACCTACAACCCCTGTATGTTTTTGAAGGGTAGGAGGAAACCAAAGGACCTGGAGGAAACCCACATAGACATGGGGAGAACATAAAAATTATCAATCCATTGGCAACCCAAGCTCCAGATCCAAAGCTCCAATAGATCCAGGAAGCTTTCAGCACCTGAGGCCCTTTGGGAGCCTTTCTTGGCCTCAGGACCCTCTCAAATCCCAACTAAATATGTTGAGGATATACTGTATATGTTCATAATGTATCTGCCTTTACCTTCCAAGAGCAGTCAAATTTAAATTCCTATCACACCCCGTATATAGCTGATTTCAAGATAGATTAATTTTGGTGTCAAATGCCCCAAATATAAAAACCTTTGGAAAATATTTAGCAGCACATATATCTTGCAACAGATTTCATTAAATTAAAGCAATTATTAACATCCAGTCTGAGTAACACCTTCCACTGAGGGGGAAAGTAGTTTTGATTCAATTTATGAAGTCTTCAGAATGACTTAAACAGTACAAGTCAGCCAGTTGAATGGTCAGTACCAAATCATAACCATGAAGAAGGGCTTAGGCCTGAAACGCTGGTTATAAGTATATCTTTATCTCTGATGGATGCTGCAAGACCTGCAGAGTTTCTCTGACATCTCTATGTTTTTACTATAATCACAGTGTCTGCAATTTCATGCAGTTCAGCACCATATAATAACCCTTCTGAAACAGGGCAATTTCCCACTAGGAATGCTTTTGGCTTCTCTTCCCTTCTGAAGGGAGAATTAGCGATCAGTGAGTGCCATTTCATATCACTCAGGTGGGATCTATCAGTCAGTCATTCAGTTCCTTCTGAAATAGGGGTGAAAAGCTAAGATTGAAAAGGCCCATAATAAGCATTTGATGGCCTGAATCAATAGAAACATGGAATTGATTGTATTTTACCTCCATTTGGGGTAGATTTGGGGATTGCAGAGCCAGATGGCTACCAAAATAGAGTTTTGGTAATCATGGCAATTTGCCAGGGATCTTGGATTCCCCCAAGTCAACAACTGCAAAGGCTGAACATGGCTTGCCAGGATTCTCATGAAGGGAGCCAAAATGAGTTTGGAAAGTTGAACAGACATGTATTGTTTCTGTTGGGTGATACAACAAAGGAATAGGAGAAAATCATTTGGCTCTTTGATTTGCTCCACAGTTTAGCTAGATGATGGTGGACCACTACACAGCTTTATTCATCCTATACACACCATATCTTTTCATCCTCTTTTCTGACGGAAGCTATGAATCTTAGTGCAACAGTTAGCCCAGTTACAACAGTACTCGAGAACAGGAATTTGAGATTTCACTTTCTGATTTTGATCCTCAATCCAAGGATTTCACTTCTTGAATTTTCTCCTCAATGGCTGAGGTTTCATATTAACATTTCTTTCTTATTCTAGATCGCCACTGGTTTCTCTGCAATCTCTTTGTTGAACCTTTTATCAAGTATATCATCCTTGAATTTACTAACCTCATGGCAATGCAAAACAAGTTACACAACCCACTGAACATTTTGAGCTCTGGTGTCATCGGGTGGAACTCTGACCCTTCAAGTCCAATGTAGTATTCTCAAAATGCGGTCTTCATATTACAGCTGGGAGTCAGATCCAATGCGAATTGCATTGCTGCAGAATTTACTGCGCAATTTGCCCTAATTTCCCTTGGCTGTGAAGAATCAATGGCAAGTAATTTCCCAGATGCATTTCCAGAATCTTAATCTGGAAAAATGTTTAAAATTGGACCCATGAAACTCTGGAATTTGAACAATTTCCTGTTTTCGTCAATATGCATAAATTGTGCAAAGGGGATTGAGGCAAGCCTATGGACGGAGGTAATTTTGTGAGTGGCTGATGAATACACTGAATGTCAATAATTGCTGAAACTGTTCAAGTGTTAAAGACATCATTCAATCAGATTTACTTTCCATGACATCAGGGAGTTTATTCCAGGATTTGTGGTTATTCTATTTTTGCTTCTAACTTCACAGCAGTTGTAGTTTTTCTGCCAAACCTTACTGAATGTATTTCTGATGATTTTAATCACAGCTCTTCCCGAAACTACATTTTTGCTTTTTCCTCACCCGTAACTTTCACCACTGTTTACTTTTCATGCCTATTATTACAATTCACTGGCTTCCAAAGCCAGTTTGAAAACATGTCTCAGCACACAAGGGCAATTGCTGACGTCAATGAATCAAACAATTTCCCCGCAATCTCCAAATAATCAACAGTGCACAATTTGATTTCTTTGATGTCTTCTGATTCCTTTTCCTTCGGCTGGTCATAGCAGTGTTCTGAAGATTATAATTTAGTTCCTGGAAACTCTGGGTCTATCCTGGAGAGTTCATAATTCTAGATGTAGCACGAACAGCTGTGAAGTTTTTAATGTCAAACTGAAGACTTGTGGAATATGAGAGACTGTTTCTCCAAGAGATTTCACTCCCTCCCTCAATGATTACCAAGGACATCCTTATTTCCATGTGGGATCAACTTTGAAAGAGGTCTGATTTACACAAAAGGCCATGTTCCCACGATGAACAAGAATTCCAAAATTGCCACTCAGCCATTATCCAAAAAGTTCTCCAGAGATCAAAAGTTCAGATGTTGCTACTCTCCCTCTTCTTCCTCCATAACCCAGTTAACATTCACCTCATCCACTTAAATATATTGGGGCCACCAGGACATCATTGGGTCTGATTGGCCCAGATCCCAGATATCCAAGAAGCAACTAAAAGCTCAGAAGAAAACAGAGTGGAAGTTATGATTCAGAAAGAAACAGAGATAAGATATGTTTATGTACTTATGTGCTTATTGATTCATAAAGATTGATGGTTAGAATAGTGGGTTTCTTGTAAAAGAAATTCAGAATTCCAAGTACGCACTCTCTTGAATTTGGAAACTAAGAGTTACTCTTGCTGATGTGTATACAATTCTTAGGTGGCTTGGCAGACTGGTTACAGAACTGATGTTTCTTTTGCCTGCATATGCAGAACCAATAGACCCAGTCTCAAAATAAGGGACCAACTAATAAGAACAGATAAAAGAAACTTATTTACCCAGGTGGCAGTGAATCTACTAAAGAGTTGGAGAGGTTCAGTGCCTAACAGTTACCTTAAATATGCACGTATAATGCAAAATATTTTGTACCAAAATTCGAGCTCAAAGTAGGGGGTCGAATTATACACAAGGTTATTATTTTAACAATTTTTTTCTGCCAGGCTTAATGATCAATAAGATTATCAGCAACTGCCTATATTGACTGATTTACCATGTGCTTTTGTTTACATTGGTGGTATATGGTCGCATGAAATCAAGATTTAAAAAAAACTCCATTTATCTCCATATATAGTTATCTATGATTAACTACATCAGTAGAAACTTGTAACAAATCCATTAACCTTTGAAGTACATGATAAAGAGAGGTAATTACATTAATGCCGCTTAAATAAATGGACGTTAAATTGTAAAATAACAGTTATTCTAGATAGGCGTTGTCACATTTGTGGCCCGAAATGTGAAGTTAATAAAACATTAAACACAAGTTTATCAGGTAAACTTCTGAGTGTCTTTATTCTCCCGTTTCCTTTGTTCTCCCGCTTGTGTTCTTATCTCTCTCTCATACCATGTGACTTCCAGTACATCTCATACATATTCATTATCATGACATCCCTCCTTTAATCAGAAATAAACTTTACCTTCACTTTCCAATATCCCTCGGAAACATACAAACATCGTAACTAATGGTAATACTATAACTCAACTACATAAAATTTACTTCCTACAGCACTCATACATGCACTTTATGATATAAGATTAAAATACTGTCCCAAAGTTCTTATTAAAACTATGGCACAAAGTCTTCGTATCGTTTGGGCACTTTCCAGTTTCGTTTCGGCCTGCCTGCGATATTGTCGTCGCTTCTCAGTTGTTCACTCTCAGCGTCGGAAATACTGCTCGCCATGGCTTCGGGTGTTTCTGGCGCTCTAGTCACTTCATCAGGAGTGCTGGTAACTGCCTTTGGAACATCATCAGGTCTCTCAGTTTCAGCATCTCGTATTGGCCTTTCAACCTCTTTGCTCGATGTATCTCTGGACTGGTACCTTTTTACACTTGATACATTTCTCTTATACAGGACTCCAGTCGGAGACTTGACTGTCACCATACTGCCACTTCTGGATACGACAGTATAGGGTTGATGGTAATAAGGTGTGTCTAGCTTACCACCAGTTTCATGCCTCACTAGAACATTATCTCCTGGCATGATGTCTGAGTACTTGGTTCCACGTTTCGAATCTGTGTACAGCTTTGCTGCACCTTTCTTTTCAGCATCGTGGTCCCTCATCTCCTGATCGTCTCGGATTTCCTTTATTTCTGGCATTTTTGTGCGGATTTTTCTCCCAAAAAATGCTTCTGCAGGACTTTTTCCAGTGGTTGCATGAGGCGTTGCTCGATAGACAGCCGCATAAGATAGCAATGCTTCTCGCCAATTTTGTCCTTCTGCGTGTGCAATCCTCAATCGTTTTTCAATGGATTGATTTTGTCTCTCTACTTCTCCATTGGCTTGCGGCCATTTCGGAGTTACTTTATGATGGTGGATACCTGTGGTCCTCATGTATTCCGCAAATGTCTCTGAAATGAATTGTGGACCATTGTCAGAGTATAATGTAACAGGTAATCCATATCTTGCGAATATCTCTGCTAATGCTTGTATTGTTTTTTCAGTGGTTGTGGACTTCAACACCACGTACTCATAGTATCTGCTGTAGTAATCTATCACTACCATAATTGATTCACCCGTCGGTAAAGGTCCAAGAAAATCAACAGCTACGTCGATCCATGATCCTGTCGGGAGTTGTGTACTCCAGATCGGTTCTGGCGGATTACTCTTACTTGTGATTTGACATCCATGACAAGTTTTAACAAATTTCTCTGCGTCTTTATCACAACCTGGCCACCATACCTTGGTTCTGAGGTTTTGCTTGGTACCAACAATACCTAGGTGTCCTTCATGCGCTAAGGATACGATCTTCGGTCTCAATCTTTGCGGTATCACCAATCTGCAACCTCTCAATACACACTGTCCGATGCAACAAAGTTCGTCTCTAATGGGAATGTAAGCCTTGTGAGTACACTTGTCCCATTGTCCACTCTGTATGCATTCTCTTACTTCCTTGAGTTCTGGATCACGTTCGGATTCTCTCTCGACTTCCTTCATAGTCACAGCTTTCGGTGTCGCCTGAATAGCTACGAAGCGTACAAAGCTCTCTGTTTCTGTTCCCAATTCTGACTTGGATTGTGGACCTCCATCCTTCACCAATCTGGACAGCGGATCAGCAATGTTTGCTTTCCCTGCAATGTGGATTACTTTATATTTGTAGGGTTGTAGTCTGAGTACCCATCTCTCTATTCTGGCACATGGTTTGGATCTAGGTGCATAGATCACCTCTAATGGCTTATGATCTGTGATGAGTTCAAATTCAATGCCGTATAAATATGCATGGAACCTCTCACAGGCCCATACAAGTCCGAGTGCTTCTTTCTCTGTCTGAGAGCATCTTCTTTCCACATCTGATAATGATCTGCTGGCATAGGCAATGATTCTTGGTCCTCCATCAAATGTGACTCAATGTTGTCACATCTCGGGAACCTGGATCCAGCTCTAATTGATGATAGCCCCATTTCAGATCAATTTTTCAGAATATCTTGCTGGTAGTTAGTTCTTGAAGTATTTCTTCCACTGTTGGTATAGGATGTCGTTCTCTAATTATAGCTTCATTGGCCATTCTCATGTCAACACATAGTCTTATGTCACCCTTTGGTTTGGGCATAATCACTATGGGACTGACCCATTGTGTCGAATGTTCCACCGGTTCAATAATGTCTTGTTCGATCAATTCTTTAATTTTGGCTTCGACTTTCCCACGAAGTCCAAACGGAGTTCGGTGCATTGGTTGTGCCTTGGGTTTGACCGTTTCGTCTACCGCTAGCTTCAATTGTCGACCTTTCAGCTTTCATACTCCTTGGAAGACTGCGGGGAATTCTTGCTTCATATCCTCGTATGACTGAATTGAATAATCACAAGCTCCAATATGAAGTATTGCCAGGTCTTGCGCTGTGCTTCTACTCAGCAATGGTTCTCCCCTCTCTTCTATGACCATAAACTCTGCTTCGGTGTACTTATCTCCAGCTTCAACAGTTGCAGTAAAACATCCAATGGTCTGCAATGGCTTGGTTGCTGTGTATGGATACAGTTTCTTGGAACACTTCTTTGAGGTACAGATGATCTTTTTCCTTTTCAACTTCTCCCATAAATGTCGATCAATCACATTACTGTCACTGCCTGAGTCTACAATGACCTGCACTGTCACTCCACCAATGATCACTGGGACCTTCTCATGATGTACTTCATTCAACGTAAATTGGTAACAACTCTGTTCCTCCTGGGTATCATCATCGTCACCGTCTATCTGGCGAATGGTATCTTTCTCTCCAGGATACTTTCCTTTCCCCCAGGCTTTGCCTTTGGAAGTTGTACTCTTCCTCTTCTGGTCTGCATTGGACTTGCTTTTGCACTTCTTTGCAAAATGGTCCTTACCTCCACACTTTCTGCAAACTTTGCCTTTGGCCGGGCAATATGGGTCTTTTCCAAAGTGACCTCGGTTTCCACATCGATAACACTCCACGTCCTGTGTCGGCGTATATCTTGGCTGATTATGGCGATATGAGAGCCTCTTAATTTGCTGGCTTGAGTTGTCTTTCAGGGTCATGGTATGAAATTGCCCTTCCACAGCCTCTAATGCAGCAGCAATGGTTAAAGCATCAGTGAGTTCCAACTCACTCCCTCTTTCCAGTAGACGTCTTCTGAGTTTATCTGATCTGCAGTGCTGTACGACTTGATCCAATAATTGGTTGTCCAAATCAGCTGGCATGTAATTGCATCCAACAGTCAGCTGGCGTAGTCTCGTCACGTACTGAGCAATTGTCTGGCCATCTTCTTGTCTCGTTCTCCGAAACAAATGGCGTTGAAATGTAGCATTCGGTGTCTCTACATAGTGTGCATTTAATGCATCTACCGCTTTCCGGTACTCATCCTTTCTTCCAGTATTCAAAAGTGTCTTAAATGTTTCCCGAACTGCGGGTCCTGCAGTGAAAAGAAGTAACGCCCTTCTCTGCGCTTTTTGTTCAACTGTACCGGTATCTAAAAATAGGCCACGACTGTCGGCGTAGGATTCAAATTTTTCCAGCCATGCCTTCCACTTCACACTTACAGTGCTTGCATCACCAGTCGGGTCAAAATGACCCACTATGTGTTAGAAAGTCACCGTCTGCACCAGCCATGAGGAAATATTCCAGCCCCAAAAGTACTGAGACACAGAGAAAATTCTTATCACCTTGAAGTTGTCTGTAATCCTCTGTAATCTTGTTTAGTCTTTAATTTTCTTCAAGCTTCTTTCATCCTCGTCGCCAATGTCACATTTGTGGCCCGAAATGTGAAGTTAATAAAACATCGAACACAAGTTTATCAGGTAAACTTCTGAGTGTCTTTATTCTCCCGTTTCCTTTGTTCTCCCGCTTGTGTTCTTATCTCTCTCTCATACCACGTGACTTCCGGTACATCTCATACATATTCATTATCATGACAGGCGTGTCTTGCTGTTGTTCTAATTTCTATCCATGATGTGTTCTCCTGGAACGAAGAGAAAATCCAGTGCTTATGATGCATCATTTAACCTGAGAGTGATCAAGTTTGCAGAAAGCAATAACCATTGTGCAGCCTCCAGAGAATTCGGCGTTGCTGAGAGTAATGTCAGGCTTTGAAGGAAGCAGAAATCAGAGATAGCCGATTTGCCCACAACCAAACATGCTTGTAGGGGAAAGCAGGCTCTGTATCCAGATCTGGAGAAGTCACTGGTTGACTGGGTAGAAAGCCAGAGAAAGGATGGCTACATTGTCACCTGTTTCCATATCCAGCTTCAAGCTAGGAAACTGCAGAAAGATCGCAAATATGGAGTGAGTGGCACATTCAAGGTGTCAAATAGTTGGTGTCAGAGGTTTACGAAGAGGCACTCCCTGGCCACACAACAGAGAACCAAGATATCACAGAAATTTCCCAGTGACTTAGATGACAAGATAATTAGGTTTCATGAATTTGT